>NC_091285.1:255148221-255803578 GCF_032444005.1 Ranitomeya imitator | reverse complement strand
ATAAAAACTATTTTATAGAAAAAAATAATTATTTTTGCATCGCTTTATTCTGAGGACTATAACTTTTTTATTTTTTTGCTGTTGTCGCTGTATGGTGGCTCGTTTTTTGCGGGACAAGATGACGCTTTCAGCGGTACCATGGTTATTTATATCCGTCTTTTTGATCGCGTGTTATTCCACTTTATGTTTGGCGGTATGATAATAAAGCGTTGTTTTTTGCCTCGTTTTTTTTTTTTTTTTCTTACGGTGTTTACTGAAGGGGTTAACTAGTGGGCCAGTTTTATAGGTCGGGTCGTTACGGACGCGGCGATACTAAATATGTGTACTTTTATTGTTTTGTTTTTTTTATTTAGATAAAGAAATGTATTTATGGGAATAATATATATTTTTTTTTTTCATTATTTAGGATTTTTTTTTTTTTTTTTTTTTTTTTTTACACACTTGGAAATTTTTTTTTTTACTTTTTTACTTTGCCCCAGGGGGGGACAATACAGATCGGTGATCTGCCAGTTTGCACAGCACTCTGACAGATCACCGATCTGTCTGAGAGCAGTGCAGCGTTACCAAGTGCCTGCTCTGAGCAGGCACTTGGTAAGCCACCTCCCTCCCTGCAGGACCCGGATCCGCGGCCATCTTGGATCCGGGACTTACTGCAGGGAGGGAGGTAGGAGACCCCCGGAGCAACGCGATCACATCGCGTTGCTGCGGGGGTCTCAGGGAAGCCCGCAGGGAGCCCCCTCCCTGCGCGATGCTTCCCTGCACCGCCGGCACATCGCGATCATCTTTGATCGCGGTGTGCCGGGGGTTAATGTGCCGGGGGCGGTCCGTGACCGCTCCTGGCACATAGTGCCGGATGTCAGCTGCGATAAGCAGCTGACACCCGGCCGCGATCGGCGGCACTCCCCCCGTGAGCGCGGCCGATCGCGCTGGACGTAATATTCCGTCCTTGGGAATTAAGGCCCACCCCACATGGACGGAATATTACGTCCAATGGCAGAAAGGGGTTAAACAGTTATATAGACTATTTAGACCCTATAAAAACGATGTCAGCAGTGTACATTTTAGTGTATTGTAGCTGAGAAATCAGCTTTTAAGTCATATGCAAATTAGGTTTCTTCTTCCTTGAAATAGATTAGGAGTTAGTGCACAAAAACAATTTGCACTTTTAGCACTGCCCCTTGAACTTGATTGACAGCGCTCCCTTACCAGAGCGATCGCTGCTGGAACACTACCTACATCCAACCATGCTAATGAAATGATAACGCCAGGAGTCAAAATTAAGAGATTTTCTCTACCCATTTCTCCTCACTGAAGCTGCTCACTTGCTAAACTTTGTATACTGTGTTTGTGCCACTAGGCTCCTACAGTATCAGCGCACATGTGCAGGTGAGAATATTGATTTCAGGCAGTGCTCGCTCTGGGAAAGTGAATGCTGTCAATCTGAATTAACAGGAACATAATAATGTACTGAGCCATCATCCATGCCGAGGGTGCATTAAGGCCCCCTCATTTGCATATGGATTAACCACTTAATGACCAGTCAAATTTTTGAAATCTGACGTGTCACTTTATCTAGTAATAACTCTGGAATGCTTCAACATATCCAAAAATAATTTAGAATTGAGAGTCCTCAGTGATTGATACCTTTTAATGGCTAACTGAAAAGATGGTAACAAATTGCAAGCTTTCGAGGCTACATAGGTCTCTTCATCAGGCGAAGACTAAAAGAAATTCTGAAGGATCACATATTTATGCACAACATAGCAAAGAAAAAAAAAAGGAAAAACCATAGATAAGACAGGTGACATGAAGCAGAATTACCATGAGTGATAAACAGTTATGTCCATAAATATTGGGCCTGTTCTTAGAAAAGGATTGTTTTATTGTCCTTCCTCTGATTAGGGTCTCTGTTGTGATGACCCCTCATAGTCTGAGGGGTAAGTTCCTTAGTTGATGTAAAAAGACATAAATCTGTGCGACACATTCATTCCTGCACTAAGACTGTCAAAGGTCGTCATCAGTTTATATTCCCAGACTCTTCTGTCTCTCTGAGATTTGAAGCTACCTTTTAACACAAGTAATTTCATGTCCATAATGTTATGATTTGGGAGACAAAAATGTATTGCACAGGTAGATCCATTCTTTTTTCTCTTATTGTTTATAGCAGTGAGAGTTCATCTTTGTTCTCAGTTTCTGCCCTGTCTCCCCCACATACAGACCCCCAGTTGGACATTTAGTACAAATAATTAGGTACACCACATTAGAAGTGACACAGCTGAAAGTACCTGGTATCTTGTAGTCCTGATGTGAGTTGGGGATCTTTATCTTGTCCGTGGTCATTATAAATGGACAGGTTTTACATTTTTTCTGATTGCAAGGAAAGGTACCTGCAGCTGTTGGAGAGGACAGCGAGCTCTTGACAATGATGGTTCTTAGATTTGGGGGCTGCCTAAAACACAGTAGTGGGGGGTCTGGAAAAATGTAATGTAAGCGGGCATCTTTTTGTAGTAAAGGTTGTAATTTCCGTGCAGCGCCCCTTAGCACCTCCAGATTTGGATTGTAGGTAACTACTAGAGGTACCCGGTTATTTATGGACATAACTATTTATCACTCATGATAAATCTGCTTCATGTCAACTGTCTTATTTATGGTTTTTCCTTTTTTTTTCTTTTTTTCTTTGCTATGTTGTGCATAAATATGTGATCTTTCAGAATTTCTTTTAGTCTTTGCCTGATGAAGAGACCTGTGTAGTCTCGAAAGCTTGCAATTTGTTACCATCTTTTCAGTTAGCCATTAAAAGGTAATAACAAGAAAAGCACCCGCTCATGGACCCCCTATAGATAATACATCCATACAATGCAAAGTAAGTGGGATAACGACAGTAAATATACAATAACACAAGCATAAATAGATAATAGTAATAATATATCCCACGATACATATATCAAAAGGTGCAAATGCACCTATAATGGCAAATAGGAAGGACCCCCTACAGCAGTCATAAGGTACAGTGGGGCAAAAAAGTATTTAGTCAGTCAGCAATAGTGCAAGTTCCACCACTTAAAAAGATGAGAGGCGTCTGTAATTTACATCATAGGTAGACCTCAACTATGGGAGACAAACTGAGAAAAAAAAATCCAGAAAATCACATTGTCTGTTTTTTTAACATTTTATTTGCATATTATGGTGGAAAATAAGTATTTGGTCAGAAACAAAATTTCATCTCAATACTTTGTAATATATCCTTTGTTGGCAATGACAGAGGTCAAACGTTTTCTGTAAGTCTTCACAAGGTTGCCACACACTGTTGTTGGTATGTTGGCCCATTCCTCCATGCAGATCTCCTCTAGAGCAGTGATGTTTTTGGCTTTTCGCTTGGCAACACGGACTTTCAACTCCCTCCAAAGGTTTTCTATAGGGTTGAGATCTGGAGACTGGCTAGGCCACTCCAGGACCTTGAAATGCTTCTTACGAAGCCACTCCTTCGTTGCCCTGGCAGTGTGCTTTGGATCATTGTCATGTTGAAAGACCCAGCCACATTTCATCTTCAATGCCCTTGCTGATGGAAGGAGGTTTGCACTCAAAATCTCACGATACATGGCCCCATTCATTCTTTCATGTACCCGGATCAGTCGTCCTGGCCCATTTGCAGAGAAACAGCCCCAAAGCATGATGTTTCCACCACCATGCTTTACAGTAGGTATGGTGTTTGATGGATGCAACTCAGTATTCTTTTTCCTCCAAACACGACAAGTTGTGTTTCTACCAAACAGTTCCAGTTTGGTTTCATCAGACCATAGGACATTCTCCCAAAACTCCTCTGGATCATCCAAATGCTCTCTAGCAAACTTCAGATGGGCCCGGACATGTACTGGCTTAAGCAGTGGGACACGTCTGGCACTGCAAGATCTGAGTCCATGGTGGCGTAGTGTGTTACTTATGGTAGGCCTTGTTACATTGGTCCCAGCTCTCTGCAGTTCATTCACTAGGTCCCCCCGCGTGGTTCTGGGATTTTTGCTCACCGTTCTTGTGATCATTCTGACCCCACGGGGTGGGATTTTGCGTGGAGCCCCAGATCGAGGGAGATTATCAGTGGTCTTGTATGTCTTCCATTTTCTAATTATTGCTCCCACTGTTGATTTCTTCACTCCAAGCTGGTTGGCTATTGCAGATTCAGTCTTCCCAGCCTGGTGCAGGGCTACAATTTTGTTTCTGGTGTCCTTTGACAGCTCTTTGGTCTTCACCATAGTGGAGTTTGGAGTCAGACTGTTTGAGGGTGTGCACAGGTGTCTTTTTATACTGATAACAAGTTTAAACAGGTGCCATTACTACAGGTAATGAGTGGAGGAAAGAGGAGACTCTTAAAGAAGACGTTACAGGTCTGTGAGAGCCAGAAATCTTGATTGTTTGTTTCTGACCAAATACTTATTTTCCACCATAATATGCAAAAAAAATGATAATAAAACAGACAATGTGATTTTCTGGATTTTTTTTCTCAGTTTGTCTCCCATAGTTGAGGTCTACCTATGATGTAAATTACAGACGCCTCTCATCTTTTTAAGTGGTGGAACTTGCACTATTGCTGACTGACTAAATACTTTTTTGCCCCACTGTCAAAAAATTGTCAAATAGCTAATATAAATCCAGATGGGACAAAAAAGAGTAAAAAACCATCCCACATATAGAGTAGCCAAGGCTCAAGTAGTAGATACATATAGCACCATGGCCCATAGGAAAGCAAGTAACAAGGCTGGCACAGATAGATGGATGTGAATCACGATCCCATCATATGTGCAAAGAAAACAGCCCAAAGCCCGATATCCGAGCCATAATAGCAACCAAGACCCGACCAGGGTGAAAGGAGGATACCAACCGAGGGGGGCCACAGATGGAAGTAGGAGCGGGGTCGCAATAATGACCACAGACAAGATAAAGATCCCCAATTCACATCAGAACTACAAGATCCCAGGTACTTTCAGCTGCGTCACTTCAAATGTGGTGTACTTAATTATATGTACTAAATGTCCAACTGGGGGTCTGTATGTGGGGGAGATAGGGCAAAAGCTTGGAACAAGAATGAATTCTCACCGCCACACAATAAGAGAAAAAAGAATAGATCTACCTGTGGCAATAAATTTTTGTCTCCCAAATCATAACATTATGGACATGAAATTACTTGTGTTAAAAGGTAGCTTCAAATCTCAGAGAGACAGAAGAGTCTGGGAATATAAACTGATGACGACCTTTGACAGTTTTAAAGGGAATCTGTCACCTGAATTTGGAGGGATCAATTTTCAGCCATGGAGGCGGGGTTTTCGGGTGTTTGATTCACCTTTTCCTTACCCGCTGGCTGCATGCTGGCTGCAATATTGGATTGAAGTTCATTCTCTGTCCTCCGTAGTACATGCCTTTTTTCCAGGTGAAAACAATTTCTCTTTATTGTGCCAAATGCAACATTTCAACCATCAAGGTTGCTGTGCAATATACTACGTCACTGGGCAATATAATATGTGGCTGGGCAATATACTACGTGGCTCTGTGCTGTATACTATATCACTGGGCAATATACTACGTAGCTGGGCAATATACTACGTGGCTGGGCAATATACTATGTGGCTGCACAATATACTACGTGGCTGGGCAATATACTACGTAGCTGGGCAATATACTACGTGGCTGGGCAATATACTATGTGGCTGCACAATATACTACGTGGCTGGGCAATATACTACGTGGGCATGCATATTCTAGAATACCTGATGCGTTAGAATCGGGCCACCATCTAGTATATATATATATATATATATATATATATATATATATATATATAAAAGTATAGTAGTGCTTGCTGCATTTGATGAAAGTATGTAAATTTTTAACTTTTTACTTAATCTGTGTATATTTTATTGCCTGGTATGTGCACAACAATAGGTGCTACTGATTAATTAAGAGGTGTTGCCCTGTTAATAAATTAGTCATCACTAACTGTAGCTTGAATTTTGCTCAGCCCTATTTAATAAAATGCTAGTCTTAATGAATTACCCAAATCACTGCCCCCTCTGAACAGATCTCAATATTACTATCACAATTCCTCTCCTCAGTGTCTGACTACTCAGTTTTCCAATCTAAATGACAGCCCAGTTGTCCAATCTAGTGCAGGGGCCTGCTGAGCTGTCAATGTTTTGATTGGCAGTTCAGCTATACAATCTGAGACTGGAAGTTGTTGAGCTTCCTTCAGGTGTTCTCTGTTCTAAATGACTATCCAGCTACTTAGCTAAACAGTCATGCCCAGATCTCTGGCAATCATAGCATTTTCTTGCTGGTGCTCGGCCTTGTATTCCTAAGCTCTGTTTGTTGATCTGCTACTTCCTGACCTTTGACCTTGTTCTGACCATCTGTTTGCCTAGCCCCTTTTCTCTGATCCACCATTGTCTTTTCCCTTTTGCTTACTATGCCATCTCTTGGTATCTGATCCTGAAATGTCTGACAACCCTGCTTCATGGCTTGTTCGCGAGAGGTGACTAGTGTCACAATTATCACAACATTTCTTTATAGGGTAATTTGAAATGTCAGATACAGGCAATGAACCAGCTCCTTGCATGTGCACTTTCTTCTTTTGGATACACTGAAAAAGAATTTCAAATAGGTACTATTAGGTGTCCAAATAAATATAGTGGTATCCAGCGGTCCAGATAAAACTCCTTTTTTCAATCACCCTAAAGTCATAAACTCCATCGAATCGTGGTGTACGAAAGCACCAATGTGTCCTTATTCATGGCCAATGCATCCTTACTGGATAGATGTTTCCTAAACCAAGATAAAACTTTTAGCACAATTTTTTTTTAAATACCACAATATGATATTCATTTGCTATGTATTTTCTTTAAGTATATACTGGATTAACTCCTCAGTGGTTCTTGCAATAGTTTAGTTTAATAGGATCATATAACTGGCATCCTTTATAGAAAAATAAAAGAAACTTTGAATACAAATAATTTCAATGTAATTAAAGGCAAAAACACAGAGTTAGAGTTTACAAAGATACATTTCTCAGCTTTTATCATGTGAAATATTTGTGGTATACCAGTTTTTTTTCATGTATAGGCTATCAAATATGACATATAACATGAAACAAACTAAGACCAGAGGATATTTTGTCACACGAATAAAAAATAAAGCATATTGCCCAAAGCTGAAGTGCAGGAGTATAAAGTGGAGAAAGAAGTCCAGGAATCTAAGCTCTTTAAATGATAACCCTGAAGATATGCTTTGTGTTCCTTTTACAAATTCATGCTAAGTGTCTTTTCCTTTTTGCAGCGCTCAGGGGCTATTGATGGTAGTTTCAACTCCTTATCTCTAAAGGAACAGCAGACAAACAGTGGGAAGAAAAACACCCTGGAGTTGCTATCTTACAATTAGACAGGCATGCAATCACTGCCTGGCGAAATTAAAGCAGCTGGCAGACCACATAGCAAATGTCAGTGCTGTATATCGAAATATCATAGAAATGCATGATTCCCCTAAAGAAAAATACAAATAAATAAGAAATTTAAAGTGCTATGGTATCATCTGCAAAATGACCACAGAGGTTTAAAAGGAACCTGCCATATCCAAAAACACTACTTACCTGTACATATGTGGTCATTCTGCATGTAAATAGTGGAAAAATCTAGAACAGCTGCCATACTAGATCAGCAGCTATAGGGAGAAAATTAACTTATATCTTCTCTGCAGCCACTCGATTCACAGTCTTTAGGACGGCACAAGGAGCTATTACATTCACGGTTCACTACTCACTGAGCCAGGCTGTTATTATTTTCTGACACTTTAATTGACAGCCTGATCTGCATGTGTGTGCAGTGCAGATATAAAGGCATATTTAGGAACGTGCTGCGGTGCAGGACCATCCTATTCTTGTTTTGCCCCCCATAACAAGCTTGAAATTGTGACCGCCGAGTCCACTATCCAGGATGACTTTAGTTTATATTTTTTTGTGATAGTTGTGTTGCTTTGGTGTACATTTTTCAAATGAATGAATGACTTTTTCCATTTCTCAGTGTTACATTTTGGTTCAGCGATATCACATCCATAATGTGTAAGGAATACGATACTTACGAAAATAACTGATATTTTGCTGCAGATTTTCAATTGAAACAATATTTAGCATAATAATGAAATGTTATCTTTCCGTCTTTTACTCTTTTACCCCATTGTAGAGACCATTAAAAATTAGCAATCGATTGTAACAATTCTATTATTGCGATAGGAATGAAGATAATGGCTTTAGCTTCATTTTATTTTACATCTCATGTATTTATCTCAGGGATTGTAATTTGTTTTTAATTTCAGGTTTTTTTTTGTGTGTGCAGGAAACATCCTAAAGAGCAAGTTGAACGTGCAAATATAAGAATAACCTCCGCTCTGATCTATTTTAAAAGGTAAAATTAAATTTTTGCTAAAACATTGGAAACATTGAATACTTTATTGACCTGACCTCTGATTCCTCTTCGCATAATATCTAATATATGTAATTAAAGAGAAGCTATTTCTCATTGTCAATTATACTTTGTGTCTAGAATGGCTTCTAATGTGCACACTATTTATAGGACTTATAATAGATTGTAATCCTATTAGAAAGTCGTTTGATCTGATGTATCTGGTGCCTGCTCTTGTTTTATTATTTCAGCGTATTTCTTATAACTCAATACATAATTTTATTTCATGCTGAATATTTTATAACTGATTGGACAAGAATCATTTTTACTTCACATTCTGTTATTGCAGCAAAACCTTAATGTATCTCCCATTAGAATTATTTTCTCTATACTTACGTAAGTAAGCCAGTATAAATATTTCTGGATACAAATTAATATTGCACACCATAGCCGTGTCCCTTGCTGTTCTTCATGTTGTTTCATAAAACAACCCATAAAAATGTTGAAAGCCTAATAGTTGTTCATAACAGATGGTATTTGCAGGCTAACCAGCTGTTCCTGCAGTATATTATGCTTTAATTGTGTACAGGTAGTTCCTACGTACAGATTTTTTTTAAAAAAAGCTATAAATAATATTCTGGTGGGGAACCTCTGGCACATTAAAAAAAAGGATGGAATCCAACAAGTCAGATCATTCTTTCGTTTCATCGGTGCATTAGTCAACACTGGGCCTGAAAGAATCTGCTGACAAAATATTGTATCTTTGACCAAAATAAACCACCAAAGCTGAATATGATGATGCTGGTGCCCAAACACATAAACTAGTGTCAGATGTCGAACATGACTCATCAGACTGTATTCATAGAATTGGTGGCACTTTAATCTAGCTGATCTAAACTGTGAAGTCGCCCTTAAGGGTACAGTGTTACCCAATATTCATGTTGAAATTTTATCAAATGTCCAGACAATGTATTGTGCACACCTCAAAACCATTCAATATTCATGTTGTAGAATTTGGGAGGCAGTTCGGACAAGGATAAAGATGCGGGAATGGGAATCATATGGAGACCTAATATTTTAAAACATGAACTTTATTAAATCACCTTAAAAAAGGTGACAAACAACGTATAATGTACAAAATTTGCAACCATGCAGGCACATTAATAGGATATCACAGGATATCACATATATATGTACCCTGAGAGACCCTACATCAATCCTATGCTGTAACTTTGCCTGTCAGCAGAGGTTGGCACCCTAGGGGAAAAAGCTGTGGCACCCTCGCTCCTTGGCAGCTGTCACTGAAATTCCCTGGTGTGCCCTATTGGACAGTGTGCTCCTGCATTTTGTTTTCCAGGGAGCTGCTATCACAAGACAGAGCCATTACTGCAAAACTACAGGATTTATAGTACAGCAATAGCCACAGATTTAAATCAGATATGATATATCCATGATATCCACAACCAACTTACCCCATTCTAATTAAATTGATAGTAGATCAAATGTGGAGAAAACCCAATACACCAAATGCATCACAGTTATTGCTGCCCCTTTAGGAATCACCAGTATACAGATTTATCTGTTTAGCCGGCACACTCATTGAACAGAGATGTGTGAAGCTTACCCCACTCAATTTATATAAATAGTAAATGTGGAGAAAATACAATATTCAGGGTTGCTGTTGCCCCTCAAGGATTCCAGCAATATAAAGATGAGCGAAACTATTCACAAGACAATGATCCAATGGCCATATTATTATTATTATTATTATTTATTGTTAAAGCACCATTTATTCCATGGCGCTTTACATGTGAGGAGGGGTATGCATAATAAAACAGGTACAATAATCTTAAACAATACAAGTCACAGCTGGTACAGGAGGAGTGAGGACCCTGCCTGCGAGGGCTCACAATCTACAAGTATCAGTATTCCATTAGAATACTGATTATTAGATAGGGGACCTGCAGACCAACTCCGAACTGCCTGCACCCTTAGCTACTCTTTTGATTAGTTGACCTTGTGCAAAGTCATGTGTGTGCCACACTTCCACTACAATGCTGTGCCATCTGCTGGAACAGGGTCCTGCAAATCGATTCGCTCCTCCCTACACAGGAGTGATCAAATATTTTCTTTAGGCCTTTTGATGACTGAATAGTATCATCATGTTCTGACTTTCGAGGCCACAGTGGAAATGACTAGAATGACCTATATAAACATAAAGACATTCCTAGCCTGAGTTTCATTTCTTTTCTATATTGTAAGACTGGAATCATATATACTGTAATCAAGTATTCACTGCCCCAGGCTCAGTTATGTAAGCCTGATGCAACTCAACTGGTTCACATGGGGTGGCAAAAATGATGCAAATATGCTTCAGTTCTCTGTTACCACTATGCTTTTCATCACTTCACTCTCAGGTTCTTTCTATGGCTGGATCACAACATTGCATTAAATGTGATCTGGCCACTGGATTGGTGTTTTCTCCATTCAGATGCAACAACTGATATGCCAAACAAGTAGAACGCTCCGATTGCAAACAATGGGAATCAGTTCCTCCATCAGTTTCCTTCTGGCATCTTAGGTAAATGGCACACGGAAATGACAATGACAATGTGGTAGAGGTGGATCACATAGGGGCCTAATAACAACTACTCAAGTTGTAGTTAGCAGGAACCACATGAATTAGAATTTATTTAGGCTCCTAGCAGCAGAGATCAATATTTATTTGAAGGTTAAAGAAAACCTTCATAGTGTAAGCCACTTTATCACAGCATTATTTTAGTCAGCATTTTGCATTAGTATTAGAGTTTTTTCTCTACTGTTTCCTTTTCTGGTTTTGGCTTCCTAATGCAGATGCTAAATACTGACCATTTTACTGCAATGAAAAAGTACTTTCATTTAAATATTTAACTAAACCTCTACTTATCAAAGGCCACATTCAGGCGTTCAGTATTTAGTCAGTATTCTACATCAGTTTTTGTAAGACAAAATCAGGAGTGGAACAATCAGAGGAAAAGTATAATAGAAACATATGCACCACTTCTGTATTTATCACCTACTCATGATGGTTTTGGCTTACAAATACTGATCAAATACTGAAAGAGTATTTGTGGACTAAAACAGATATACCAGTGTGTTGATAGTGACAATTAATTTTGCAATAATTGAAAATTCGTCAAGTATTGCCATGTAAATTTACTACAGTTACAATTTGTAGCACAATCATTTACAAATCCAACACTGTAACATGTCATTTATAAATGTATTTCCCAAATCTGCAGTTACATTAACACACTAAATACTAAAAATGCAAAATCAATGTGTAGAGACAGCAAAAAAATGTACCGTATGTTATGGTCCTATGAATATTTTCATAGCCATCTCATTAGTAAATACACTCACACTGACATTTGATATAGTCTAGGTGCTGATCCATGCATATAGTGAGTTATCTGGAGTTAATTCACTTTACCTTGCCAGGCAGCTAAGTATGAATTATTAATACAATGATGTGTAGAAATGAGTCCTTTCAACCACTGAGCTACAAGGAAGGCTGTTTTAAATAAGCATTGCGCGTCCGAGGGTGATTATATTCTTATTCGGTATCTACTCACCCTCGGACGCGCCATGCTTCTTGATTTGTAATTAATGTTTATTTGCAATGTGCTTTTGACTTACTCAATTAATTTTTTAATTATTGATTTTATTAAATTAATAGTTTAACATCTTATTGGAAATAATTTAAAGGAGACGCGACAGGACAACACTCGGTGGATGCCATATCTGTGTTAACAACTCCAAAAAACTTTCAGTTAACTTCTTGCAGGAGAAAGAAATTGTAGCTGTTGGACCTTTGTAGTACAGTTCCAGATATTTGTTGTGTGTTTGTTTTGATTGTTAAAATGTCTGCATTTGAAATCTCAACACGATCTTATTTTTTATAATCAAATTAATTTTTAAAATATTTTATTAGGTTGGTTCAAGGGGTACACGGGCAGCAATAGACAGGTCAGTGGAGGCCTAGTGGAAGGAGTGACGGCAGACAGGCATCAAAGGCCTAACATTGGGCTGGCTGTAGGCAAGTTAAAATTGGTTCCAGGGGAACACGGCCATCAGTGGCCTGGTCAGTGTAGTTGTAGTTGAAAGAACGGGACGCAGACAGGCTTCGAAGGCCTAACATAACAAACTTGGGCTGGCTGTAGGCACTTTTAAATTTGTTCCAGGGGTACATGGGCAGCAGTGTATGGTCAGTGGAAGTCTAGTGGAAGGAGTGACCGCAGACAGGCTTCCAAGGCCTAACATAACAAACTTGGGCTGGCTGTAGGCACTTTTAAATTGGTTCCAGGGGTACATGGGCAGCAGTGGTCTGGTCAGTGGAAGTCTAGGGGAAGGAGTGACCGCAGACAGGCTTCCAAGGCCTAACATAACAAACTTGGGCTGGCTGTAGGCACTTTTAAATTGGTTCCAGGGGTACACGGGCAGCAGTGGTCTGGTCAGTGGAAGTCTAGTGGAAGGAGTGACCGCATGCCCTATCTGCATTACAGAACAGATTTTCTCATTCATTCATAATTGTAGAATTTAACTTTCTACCAGCTCTACTAAACAATTTCATTTTTAATTCTTTACTATATTGTTATCACAATACACAAAAGGTTAATAAAGATTAAGAGGCTATTTGTAAAATGGGAAACTGTCATCTGATTCACACTGCCCAAACCGCAGCAAAAGAATCAAAGCCTGGCTACCAGGTATATTTTTATCTAAAATGTTCAGGTGTTTCTGAGAGAATATAGTTAAAATATATAGCTAGTGACCGTAGTTGTAGTCGACACTAGTCCAGATCCGCAAAATATTTCTTCCCAGCACTGCTATAGGTGATCGACAGGTCTCTCCTCTTGTACACTTAGAGCAAGACCTTTTAATCACCTGGAGAAGCACTGAAAGAAGCTGGCCAGGGATGGATCCAGTGTAGTCTCATTTCTGGCTATGGTCCCTGGCCGGTTCTTCAAATTATATCTTCTCTGTGGAGAAAAATAAGCGTCTGCAATAATGGCGCAGCCGGGTTCTTATTCAATCAGCAGGGGGTGACGAAGGTACATAGCGAAACGCACGTCACTGTGAGTGCCACATTCATCCTTTTTAAATCATGTCACTGTATCCCAATATCTGGTACAACACCATAAGTCATATGGGATAATACTACGTGCATCTATTTATAGTCTATGCAATTAACTTTATAAGGGATTTGTGCAATTATGTATATCACGCGCTACATTAATGTCTATTATGTTGTAGCGCACATCCTCACCTATTATATGGGTATACCCCTATTAGGACCTGCATTATATTAGCTCAGCACTATTTTCACTTTATGGATTACCACACTGATTATAATTGGTAGGTGTGACATGGCTTCTTGCATTAATTAAGCTTATTCTACTCTATTTTGTTAATTACAGTTTGCAGTATCATCAATTATGTGTGTATATATATGTATATATATATACACTGCTCAGAAAGATAAAGGGAACACTAAAATCCCACATCGTAGATATCACCGAATGACATATTCCAGTTGTTAATCTTTATTCATTACATAGTGGAATGTGTTGAGAACATTAAAACCTAAAATTATCAACGTAAATCACAACTAATATCCCACGGAGGTCTGGAGTTGGAATGATGCTCAAAATCAAAGTGGAAAATGAAGTTACAGGCTGATCCAACTTCAGTGGAAATGCCTCAAGACAAGGACATGATGCTCAGTAGTGTGTGTGGCCTCCACATGCCTGTATGACCTTCCTACAATGCCTGGGCATGCTCCTGATGAGGCGGCGGATGATCTCCTGAGGGGTCTCCTCCCAGAAATGGACTAAAGCATCCACCAACTCCTGGACAGTCTGTGGTGAAACATGACGTTAGTGGATGGTGTGAGACATGATGCCCCAGATGTGTTAAATCAGATTCAGGTCTGGGGAATGGGTAGGCCAGTCCATAGCTTCAATGGCTTCATCTTGCAGGAACTGCTGGCACACTCCAGCCACATGAGGTCTGGCATTGTCCTGCATTAGGAGGAACCCAGGGCCAACCGCATCAGCATATGGTCTCACAAGGGGTCTGAGGATCTCATCTCAGTACTTAATGGCAGTCAGGCTGAAGGATGTTGCAAGCAGCAGATCACTCTCCACGGTGTCTCCAGACTCTGTCACGTATGTCACATGTGCTCAGTGTGAACCTGCTTTCATCTGTGAAGAGCACAGGGCACCAGTGGAAAATTTGCCAATCCTGGTGTTCTGTGGCAAATCCCAAGCATCCTGTTCGATGTTGGGCTGTGAGCACAACTCCCATCTGTGGACATCGAGCACTCAGACTATCCCAATGGAGTCGGTTTCCAACAAATTGTGCAGACACATGCACATTTGAGGCCTAGTGGAGGTCATTTTGCAGGGCTCTGGCAGTGCTCCTCCATTTCCTCCTTGCACAAAAGGCTGAGGAAGCTGTCCTACTGCTGGGTTTTTGCCCTCCTATGGCCCACTCAACGTCTCCTGGTGTACTGTCCTGTCTCCTGGTAGCGCCTCCAGCCTCTGGACACTGTGCTGACACATATGCTGACACAGCAAAGCTTCTTGCCACAGCTCGAATTGGTGTGCCATCCTGGATGTCATAGATTGAAAACATGCAGAACAGGTGGCTCTGCAAGGCTCAGTTGGTGTGAGGTAATATGGAGCCAAGCAAAGCCAAAAGACCTGGCACCCGTGAGTGTAGCATGGTGGTGCAGTTGTCCATGGCAACTGGTCTTGGATACGAACTGCCTTGATTCCCAACTGCGATCCAAAGGATACTGTGTGCTGTTTACTTGTGTGAGTTCTGGATATTAAGACACGTTTGTGTTGAACTTTCCTGGGTCACTGACTGTCACACTGCACCAACCCCGGTGCATAACAATATATATATATATATATATATATATACAGTATTTACCCACTTGTAATTATAATAAAGGCATTTTATTTCAAAGTATCTCATGTTATGACCACTTATTCATTTTTATCTGTTATTTGGTTTTGCACCAGCCAATATCTGTATATGTCCAATCACCAAGTGCTACGGATTGCATAGAGTTTGTGGAAACAAATCATAAAAAGGACCAGATTATGAGGAAAATGTAGGAAGAGATAGCCAAAAGCAGTTCAATTAGTGAGGTGATAAGCAAGGCTTGCCAATAGAGCTGTGTATTTAGGGCATCCTTCAAGGGCTTGAGAAAAAATCATGGAGTGACTGATGACTGCTGAATTGTGACAGTGTGCCAAGCGCATGTTGTCATGATACTCCAGAATTGCTGGTGCGAGCATCGGTCACATGATCATGTATCATGAGCGTCGGTCACATGATATTATGTATGCGAGTTGCCTAATTATGACGACATGCTGACTAGACATATCCAGCTTCTCACAATTCACTTCTATGGAGTGAACCCGAGCTCATCTAGTCAGCAGATGACTGCAAGTATGCAAATTGCATATATGCTGTCAGGTGACCATCTGATAATACCAGTAATATCAGTGCAAGTTTTCAGAATTCGGCAATCTGCAGTCACATATATTTATTGCAGACTTTAGTCCTATCCTTGGAAAACTCTTTTAAAAATTTGAACAGTGGGAATTAATCAGATTGTCTGGGGTAATGCATTCTAGAGCACTGGTGCAACTCAAGAAAGTCTTTAATCCTGTATGTCTGAAACAAAATAAATAGTGCTAGACACTTTACAAATTCATTTACAACCTGTACCTGTTACAATAAGTAGATGAGCTGTCAGATGTTAAAAGATTCCAGCTAGATAATTTAAATTGTGACTTGTATTAATTGCTATATAAAAATAAGAACCAATTAAAAAAGATAGGGAGATTGACCTCTAAAAAAGGGGGGTAGTAGTAAGATAGGATTTTTATATATGCAAACATATCAAAAGCATAATAAACAAAGTGCAAGTGCAAGAAGACTCATAAGAAGCTCATGCAGAAGAAGAATGCATATAAGCACATAGGCAAAGTTTATCACAGTGATGCACTTTGCCTACATGCTTGTATGCATCAATCTGGGTGAGGTCTGGGTGATCTGGGTGAGGTTACGTGCACACGTTCAGTATTTGGTCAGTATTTTATCTCAGCATTTGTAAGTCAAAATCAAAAGTGGAACAACCAGAGGAAAACTATAATAGAAACACGTCACCACTTCTGTATTTATCACCCACTCCTGGTTTTGGCTTACAATTACTGATGTAAAATACTGACCAAATAATGAACAGATACATGTAGCCTTAGTCTCACTTACCAATAAGGGTTGTGACCACTTAATGTGCCTAGGGCATCACGAATGCCAAAAATGGCCCTGATTATCACAGTTTGAAGGGCTCTACTATCTCTAACTGGAAAATCTGTACAAATGATATATTCTCTTCACCCAACAGTGTTTCTTTTCACAAAAAATGATAACTCTAATGCAAAAGAAGATAAAAAAAATTACATTCATGCCCATGACCACATTTTATTTTGGGGAATGATACACTGGGCAAAAAGTGGTGTTTTTTTTTATATATCTAGAGATTAATTATATTAGCAGTATTTTTACTTCTGAAATTTTCTATAAATATTCATTGAGCATATTTCACACTGTATGTAGTCTATGGCACACTCCAGTGTATGTTTTCACATATTACTGTGATTTCTAATTTTTCTAGTATATTTTTAATGAATAATTGCTGATTCTAATTGTTTGTGCGATCATTGTATCCCTAGCTGCACAGTAGACAGGTGCAAATTGAATGCCAAATGGCCAGTCAAATCAATTCTTCCTTGGTTTCCGTAATAATCTATTTCTGTGACACTGTGACATTTTGCGTTCCAATCTGCCTATTAAAACCTGTCTCTAGATACCGGCTGGGCTACAATGCAGTTTAATAATAGAAGTCGTAAAACTATTCACAGTGAAAAATGCTGCTCTTTTTACAGTACATGCGATTGTGAAACAATTTTTTTTTTCAAAAATAATGTATTCGACATTGTGGTTGCATTATATCACACCTACCGCTACTAGAATATTACGTTTGATTGCATTTTTGAATATCAATGATTCTTCACAGGTTCAAAAGTGTTCAAGCTCTACAAAATAACCATTAGGCAGAGAGATTGAAATTCAGTGGGGTTAAATTAGATTTGTTACGTTCGAAACTGAACTCCCTTTGGTAGTTGGGATCGACTTTAAAGCTGGAAAAGGGAAAGTAGAGCAAGATGCAAGCTGCAATTTTTCATAGTTATTGCTGGTGACACTTCTAAAGTACTGGAATGCAAGCCCGGGAAAGCTTATAAATTAGACAAATGAAAGAGTTTCTCGACTGGTTCAAAAGAGGCAACAAATATGTGGAACAAATAAACCTTAATAATGCATGGATAGGTGACAAATAGCTTCATCCATTCACCTGTTTCATTCCTTTCAAAAAAGATAGAAATATGTCTCTAGGATGGGTTAACAGATATCTCCATTTTAGCTGGAATTTCTATATTTAAAGGGAACCTGTCACCCCCCAGGCGTTTGTAACTAAAAGAGCCATCTTGTGCAGCACTAATGCTGCATTCTGACAAGGTGGCTCTTTTAGTTATTGTTCGTTGCACTGCAGATATAATCGCTTTTGAATTTGGTCCCTCATACCTGTGTAATCGCCAGGGAGGCAGGTCTTTCCCCCCTAAAATAACAATAACTAAAAGCGCCACCTTGTCAGAATGCAGCATTAGTGCTGCACAAGATGGCTCTTTTAGTTACAAAAGCCTGGGGGGGGGGGGGTGACAGGTTCCCTTTAAATATAGAAATTCCAGCTAAAATGGAGATATCTGTTAACCCATCCTAGAGACATATTTCTAGCTACCTAGCGCCCGCCAGTGCTATCCTGCACAATTGCACAAGTTGCTGAATTCAGTTAGCAGCGACCGCCAGAGCGGCGCCGTGCGCAGATAGTGCGCTTTCCTGGCCCTGCTTAGGGTGGTTAGTGGTGTCCGCCAGAGAGGCGCACTCCTGTGCAGTAAATATTTACTTTAGTTGTTTCCCTGGCACTGCAGTAGCGGTGTTAAGCGCAAGAGATCTAGAGGGACTCTTACCCTGAGTCTTGGGGCAGAGTTCTTTGTTGCCTTGCTTGCGCTCTCTGTGCGGTATCGCGGCCCTGTGACACAACAGGGTTCGCTTCCTTCATACCAGGTGAAGCTAACCCGTGTGTGTACTCACATTATAAAGCCATATAGTCAATCATTACCAAGTAGCAGGTGTCTTAGGCTAGGTTCCCATTGCGTTAATGGGACAGCGCTAACGAACAGCGTTGCATGGTGAAATTAACGCCGTGCAACGCGTCCGTTAGCGCACCCATTGGCAGCAATGTTAACGCGCATCGCTAGCGCGTGCCATTTTCGGCACGCGCTAGCGATGTGCCGTTCTTTTGTGATGTGCCCGAGGTCCGTTCCCCGCTCTCGCAGATCGGGGATCTGCGCTAGCGGGGACGTTAAACGCGACCCCCAAAAATACATTGCGTTAGCGCAATCCGCTAGCGCTATGCGCTAAACGGATTGCCTTAATGCAATGGGAACCTAGCCTTAGCTGCATGGTGGACCCTGGACTGCGAACGCACCTTATATCATCTCCAATTATCATTTGGTGTGTTCCGCCAGTCCTAACATGTTGTGGCTACCATTCCTCCCTGAAAAGTAGGTGCCCAATATTGTATCTATTGCAGTCTTCTTTATCTTTTATTGTGATTAGATCTTGTTGGTACAATATAATGACACAAGTAGACTACAGTTTATATGGCAATAGGTCTGACCTGATTTTACCAACAGATGTCGAAAGCAGCTTAAATTTGTTTGGATTATTGCAAACTAAAATAATTCATTATTTGCTACTAAGCACCAGAATTTATGTTTAGATTGTCATAGGTGTAGTTCTAACATTCCCAGTGTCATTTCATTTAATGGTGCGTTCCAACTGAATATTAGATTGCAATAAATATATGATTCAAATAATGAAAATAGATATTTTACATTCAGAGGGATGAACAGTAATTTGTTAAATGCTTAGGAAACAGACCTGATACTTTTTGTTCCATAGTATTAAAGGGACACTGTCACCTGAATTTGGAGGGAACAATCTTCAGCCATGGAGGCGGGGGTTTTGGGTGTTTGATTCACCCTTTCCTTACCCGCTGGCTGCAATATTGGATTGAAGTTCAAACACCCAAAAACCCCGCCTCCATGGCTGAAGATTGTTCCCTCCAAATTCAGGTGACAGTGTCCCTTTAACACTAGTTGTGTGTGACTGACAATAATCTACTTAGCCAAAACACGATGAAAATATTCCTCAATATTTCCAATTGTAAAATAAAATATAGGAGCTGAAATTATTTAACTTTACCAAAATTACGCTTAAAAGGGTTTTACACTTTTCAAAAAGTGGACCCCAAAAATTGCCTGTTATGTAAACAAAGCAGATTCTCAGCCTTTCCGGATCCAGTGCCTGCTCTCCGCTATTCCTCCAGTCTCAGTGTTTTGGCTACAGGGGTGACATGAAGGCGACAGCTTACATCACTAAAGTAGCCTGAGCTCAATGGCTTGGCTGAAGCACATGGCATTAGATACTGAGCTCAGAAAATGGTGGCAGCTATTATGTCAGCTGTCAATGTGGTTTTACCACTGTAGCCAAAATATGGAGACGCTTGACCCAAGGAGGTATGTATCTGCTCTGTTTGTTATTTTACACTAGCTATTGAACCCGTTCTACGCCCGGGTGGCTAGCATCTATATTGGTATATGGTCTCCATCCTGGTATGTGCTGCTCCATCCTGCGTTCCCATCCTGTCATGAGCTGCTCCCATCCTGCGTCCCCATCCTGACATGTGCTGCACCCATCCTGCACCCTCATTCTGACATGTGCTGCTCCCATCCTGCACCCCCATTCTGACATGTGCTGCTCCATCCTGCGCCCCCCATCCTGCCATGTGTTGCACCCATCTTGCGCCCCCATTCTGTCATGTGTTGCACCCATCCTGCGCCCCCATTCTGTGATGTGCTGCTTCCATCCTGCGCCCCCATTGTGACATGTGCTGCTCCCATCCTGCGCCCCCATTCTGACATGTTCTGCACCCATCTTGCGCCCCCATTCTGTCATGTGTTGCACCCATCCTGCGCCCCCATTCTGTCATGTGCTGCTCCCATCCTGCGCCCCCATTGTGACATGTGCTGCACCCATCCTGTGCCTCCATTCTGACATGTTCTGCACCCATCCTGCGCCTCCATTCTGTCATTTGCTGCTCCCATCCTGTCATGTGCTGCTCCCATCCTGTGCCCCCGTTCTGTCATGTGCTGCTCCCATCCTGTGCCCCCGTTCTTTCATATGCTGCTCCCATCCTGCGCCCCTGTTCTGTCATGTGCTGCTCTGTTGTGAATTCTGTGGCAGAGCTCCCTCCTGTGGTCACAAGTGGTACTTCGGCTGATTCTCTCTGTGAGCTTCCGTTGGTGGAGGAGCGTGGTACTGCGGCTTCTGAGTTTCCTTCCTCAGGTGATGTGGTGAAGTCGTTAGGTGCTGCTCTATTTAACTCCACCTGGTGCTTTGATCCTGGCCTCCAGTCAATGTTCTAGTATTGGACCTGTTTCCTCCTGGATCGTTCCTGTGGCCTGCTGCTCTGCATAGCTAAGTTCCGCTTTTGCTATTTTGTTTGCTGTTTTTTCTGTCCAGCTTGCTTTATATTGTTTTCTTGCTTGCTGGAAGCTCTGGGACGCAGAGGGTGTACCTCCGTGCCGTTAGTTCGGTACGGAGGGTCTTTTTGCCCCCTTTGCGTGGTTTTTTGTAGGGTTTTGTGTTGACCGCATAGTTACCTTTCCTATCCTCGCTCTGTTCAGAAAGTCCGGCCTCACTTTGCTAAATCTATTTCATCTCTACGTTTGTCTTTTCATCTTAACTCACAGTCATTATGTGTGGGGGCTGCCTTTTCCTTTGGGGTATTTCTCTGAGGCAAGGTAGGCTTATTTTCTATCTTCAGGCTAACTAGTTTCTCAGGCTGTGCCGAGTTGCATAGGGAGCGTTAGGCGCAATCCACGGCTGCCTCTAGTGTGGTTGGAGAGGATTAGGGATTGCGGTCAGCAGAGTTCCCACGTCTCAGAGCTCGTTCTATGTTTTTGGGTTATTGTCAGGTCACTGCATGTGCTCTGACTTCTATGTCTATTGTGGTACTGAATTACCTTATCATAACACTGCTCCCATCCTGCGCCCGTTCTGTCATGTGCTGCTGCCATCCTGCGCCCCCGTTCTGTCATGTGCTGCTCCCATCCTGCGCCCCCATTCTGTCATGTGCTGCTCCCATCCTGCGCCCGTTCTGTCATGTGCTGCTGCCATCCTGCGCCCCGTTCTGTCATGTGCTGCTCCCATCCTGTGCCCCTGTTCTGTCATGTGCTGCTCCCATCTTGCACCCCCGTTCTGTCTTGTGCTGCTACCATCCTGCGCCCGTTCTGTCATGTGCTGCTGCCATCCTGCGCCCGTTCTGTCATGTGCTGCTCCCATCCTGCGCCCCCATTCTGTCATGTGCTGATACCATCCTGCGCCCGTTCTGTCATGTGCTGCTGCCATCCTGCGCCCCCGTTCTGTCATGTGCTGCTGCCATCCTGCGCCCGTTCTGTCATGTGCTGCTCCCATCCTGCGCCACCATTGTATTATATGCCCCCCATAAGATGCTCCATTATATATGCCCCGTATGCTGCTGCCATATATAAAAAAAAATACCATACTCACCTATCGTCGCTGGGCGCCGAGTGCTGGGGGCCTGAGCAGGCGGGGACACCGGTGCGCTGTGGGGGTCAGGTGCTGGAGTCACCGCTAGCTCAGGCCCCCCCAGCACTTGCTATACTCACCTGTCTGTCCCATTCCAGCGCTGCGCGCCGCCATCTTCTGGCTCCTCTGGCTGTGACTGTTCAGTCAGAGGGCGTTGCCGGCGCGCATTAAGCACGTCATCGCGCCCTCTGAACTGGGAACGTCACAGCAGAGGACCCGGGAGACGGAGCCGCACGCAGCGCTGGAACGGGAGACAGTTGAATATACTTACCCTCCTGGCGGTCCCTGACTCTCCGGTGGAGATCGCGGTGTGCGTTCAGTGTTTACGCATACCGCGATCTCCTGGGAGCGTCACTCTGTGAGGCCCAGACTGCGCCGGCGCTTGCGCAGTCTATAAAGGCTTCGGACAGAGTGACGCTCCCAGCGTTATATTATAGATGTCAGGCAATGTTTGAGGTTCACTTTCTAAACGTGCAAAACCTCTCTAAATATTAACTGCACACACATTAATTTTGTTTTCTAAATCAATATATAGTACAAAAAAGGTAAGACAGCTTGTTATTTATTTAACTTTTATAGTGCCATTAATTTTCACAACGCCTTATAGTCATTAACATTGCTGTCCCCATTGGGGCTCACAACCTAAATTAAATAACAGTATCTTATGAATTGGGGAAAGAATTTGGACAGAATCCATGCAAACACGGGGAGAACATACAACTCTTTGCAGATATTGTCCTTGATGGGATTTGAATCCAGGATACAAATGCTACACAAGAGTTCTAACCACTGAGCCAATGTACTGTCAACATATCTTATTATAGAATAATGCTCCTTTCTCCCCTTATCGATCACGTTTTGTCTTCTTCACTGATCACTCACTCTTAATAAATGCTCAAATCAGTCTTCAAATCTGTGTGCAGTGAGGGATCAAATTACTCCTGCTGCCGAAAAAAGTCAGTGGAGAGGTTAGAGGGCAATAATATGGAGGAAGAAAAAAGATGTGGGGCAAAAGGTAGACTGTTGAGTCATCTTGTGCAGAGGGGAAGAATATGCCACATAATGTCCAGAAATAGTGTTATTCCTCATGTACACACATATGATAGTTTATTCTGAAAAGTAATCTGAAAGAGAAGTTATCATTTCAGTAGTAAGACTTTTGGTTATGTGGCTAGTGTGGCAATGAAAGGAATTCATAGTATAGCATCAACCTGCAGTTTTTCTTTTGAAAGAACAATAATATTGAAAATCAAAATGATTAGTATAGCTAATTGAAAATATAAATGTTAATCACTTTTTGACTCTCACATTAGTTAAACAAACAGATGCCTGTTAATCCACCAAACTCTGAAGTGTATGGTGCATGAACATGCATTTGCTCCTTCTGGCAGTTTTCTATATCTTAGAAAGAAGAAAAATAAGCCAGCTCACCCGTGATCATGATTAAGGGAGCTTAGTCTCCAGAAACGCGTTGGGATTCTTACCCATATGGTTTGTGCTGAAGTCTGTATGCAAAGTTTTTGAATAAAGAAAACTCTTTTTTACGGATTCGGTGAAACTGGACATTCTTTTCTTTTTTAGTTTTCTAAATCTCCTTTACATCATTTGTCTTGGACATACTCTCTTTCTGTTGCTAAAGTCTTCTTTTCTCATGCATTTTTGGGTTTTTACAGTTTCTAATCATTTGCATCTGCTTTTTTATGCATGAGATTTGTTCAAGCTACTTTGCATTATTTTAATCATGTACACAACTTGGTGTTCTTCTTGTCTCTACTAACATTTGCCTTTTTCTGCCCATCATTTTTATCTGTGCTGCCACTTGATTTTGTGCTTGAGTCTTTTAACAACATATATCAATAAGGTATATATACGGTATATATATATATATATCAGAGGCGTAGCTAGGGGTTCAGCTCAGGGGGGGCGAAACATGTTAGTGGGCCCCTAACAGGCGGACATATCATTAGTGCAAACTATGCGGCAGCACATGGGCCCAAGAGTTAAGGGGGCCCATTTCTACCTCTAAATAAGGTGCAATTTTGTATTTTTAGAAGTTCTTGGGCTGCAAAGGGCCCATATATTGTTCTTGCACATGGACCCTTTTCTGTCTGTGTCCACCTGTGGCCCTTAACTAGGTAACCATGATTGTAACTACGGTGGTATAGGGGAACCTCAGGAGATGACCGCACTGTTATTGAAAATAAATCTCTATACAATAACCAGCACTGATATTACTGCCATGCGGTAATACCATATAGTGATAGAGACCAGTCCTGCATGACATAGAGAGATCACAGTACAGTTGTAGATGGTGACTTACAGAGGACGTTCTTTCCGGGGGAGCCATTCACTTTTCCCATCTGTGTATACTATTACTTCCACATTTTTCAGTCACCGCTCTGTGTATAGAGAGCGGTGACTGTAACTGATGCCCCGGGACAGACTGACAGCCGGTACAGCACTACCTGCCACCCAGTAGTTAGGCTTCAAAGCTTCGTAAGTGCCTACTTAATATTTAGGAGCCCCCCTATGTCCAGTAATAATGGCCCCAACATCGCTGATGAGAGCAGGAGGTCATGTGACGATTTTCTTCTATTGAGAGAAGTCAAACTTGTCTAGTGAACACGTGCAAATAGCAAACGTGGTCGCATGATTGCCTGATCACACCAGTGGTCTTGGGGTCTCATGATGGCAGGTGCACCCCATCATGGTTTGGCAGTCTGTAGAGTGACTGCAGACAATTATCCCAAGCCTTTAATAACTTAAAGGGAACCTGTCACCCCCCCCACAGGGCCTATTAAGGTAAAAGAGCCACCTTCTTCAGCACTAAGGCTGCATTCTGTGAAGATGGCTCTTATGTTTTTTATCCCTAATAACGCTGAAATATTCACTTCTATAAATTGTGCGCCATACCTGTATTGAGTCCGGGGGTACATTTTCTCCCCCTGACTCAGCCGCCTCGCAGCCGTTCATCATCCCACCGAGCACCGCCTCCTTTCTGTCTTGTGCCGTCACCGGCGCTCTGCAATTATTTCTCGAGCATGCGCCGTGCGCGCTGCCCTGGAACTTATATCAAGTGATGTAAGTAGATCGCACCTGCGCATAGAACCAGATTCCCAGCCCCGCAGTGTGAATAAATCATAACACACTGCGGAGCGGGATCTCGGTCCTCCACTACACTCAGGCGCGATATCAGTACAACAGCTGATGGGAGTTCCATGGCAGCGCACACGACGCATGCCCGAAAAATGAGAGCCCAGGCATCGGCGCCTGGTGGGATGATGGACGGCTGGGAGGCGGTTGTGTCCGGGGACAAAAGACATATCCCCCAGACTCAATACAGGTATGGGGCGCAATTTATAAAAGTGAATATTTCAGCGTTATTAGGGAACAAAAACATAAGAGCCACCTTCACAGAATGCAGCCTTAGTGCTGAAGGTGGCTGGCTGTATTACCTTAATAGGCCCTGGGGGGGGGGGGGTGACAGGTTCCCTTTAATAATTTAATTATAAGCAATTTATTCTTAGAACATAGACTGCAGCCCGTGGTTACTGTATTGTTATACTTGTTAGGGGGCAGACAGATGGACGTATTTCTCATGTGAGGATCGCATCGCAATCCTCGGACTGACTGTCGGCTCTCCTGACCTGAGGCTGACAGTTGAATAGTAATTTATCAGGCTGTCAAGCTTATGTCAGGAGAGGTGTCAGGGCCAGTCCGAGGATTGCAATGCGCTCGTCGCATGAGTTATACAGTGTCTGTCTGCGCCCTTATGTTAATACTTATCCTTGTTATAGTAATATTAACCTTCTTTGCTATGCTTGTTTTACTAATACTTATAAAAGACCCAGCTCGCAATAATAAGACCCCCCCATCTCTAGCACCCAAGACAGCAACTATTAGGGTATGTTTCCAAGGGGCATATTGCTTGGGGTTTTGCTGGGGATTGGATGCTGTGTACATCCGCAGCATCGAAATTGCAGCTTCCAGATGTTACAGCATAGTGGAGAGGATTTTATGAAATCCCATCTCCACTATGCGTACATAGACGCAGGTGGCAGGCCTTCGTAACCGGACATGTGGCGCGTTTTTCTAGACAGCAGCATGTCTATTTATCTTGTGGAGATGCTCCGTCTCCACAAGATAAATAAAACAGTCTATGAATAGGATGCGGTGATTCCACCTGTGTTCAATGAATATATGCAGAATCACCGTGCGTACAACAGGGGGCAGCGCTTTAGGCAGAGCGGGGTATCTGCTGTGTCCAAAGCGCTGCCAATACACCTCGAGGACACATACCCTCAAATATGATGGAGTGAATATCTCATAACATTAAACAGTATAATAATAATAATCAGCCCACCAGTGCCCCCTCACCAACGTCAGCCCTCATAATACCCTCAAACTCTCCCATTCACCCCCAGTACACTGTCCCCCTCCCAGAATACCACCATCCTCTCACATTTACCCCCACAGTGCCCTGTCCTCCTCTCCCACAATAACCCCCATCATTTCACATTTACCCCACAGTGCCCTGTCCTCCTCTCCCACAATAACCCCCATCGTTTCACATTTACCCCACAGTGCCCTGTCCCCCTGCACACCCACAATAACCCCCATGATCGTTTCACATTTACCCCACAGTGCCTTGTCCCCCTGCATACCTACAATAACCCCCATCGTTTCACATTTACCCCACAGTGCCCTGTCCCCCTGCACACCTACAATAACCCCCATCGTTTCACATCTACCCCACAGTGCCCTGTCCCCCTGCACACCTACAATAACCCCCATCGTTTCACATTTACCCCACAGTGCCCTGTCCCCCTGCACACCTACAATAACCCCCATCATTTCACATTTACCCCACAGTGCCCTGTCCCCCTGCACACCTACAATAACCCCCATCATTTCACATTTACCCCACAGTGCCCTGTCCCCCTGCACACCTACAATAACCCCCATCATTTCACATTTACCCCACAGTGCCCTGTCCCCCTGCACACCTACCATAACCCCCATCATTTCACATTTACCCCACAGTGCCCTGTCCCCCTGCACACCTACAATAACCCCCATCATTTCACATTTACCCCACAGTGCCCTGTCCCCCTGCACACCTACAATAACCCCCATCGTTTCACATTTACCCCACAGTGCCCTGTCCCCCTGCACACCTACAATAACCCCCATCATTTCACATTTACCCCACAGTGCCCTGTCCCCCTGCACACCTACAATAACCCCCATCATTTCACATTTACCCCACAGTGCCCTGTCCCCCTGCACACCTACAATAACCCCCATCATTTCACATTTACCCCACAGTGCCTTGTCCCCCTGCACACCTACAATAACCCCCATCATTTCACATTTACCCCACAGTGCCCTGTCCCCCTGCACACCTACAATAACCCCCATCGTTTCACATTTACCCCACAGTGCCCTGTCCCCCTGCACACCTACAATAACCCCCATCATTTCACATTTACCCCACAGTGCCCTGTCCCCCTGCACACCTACAATAACCCCCATCATTTCACATTTACCCCACAGTGCCCTGTCCCCCTGCACACCTACAATAACCCCCATCATTTCACATTTACCCCACAGTGCCCTGTCCCCCTGCACACCTACAATAACCCCCATCATTTCACATTTACCCCACAGTGCCCTGTCCCCCTGCACACCTACAATAACTCCCATCATTTCACATTTACCCCACAGTGCCCTGTCCTCCTCTCCCACTTCAGCCCCTACAATAACACAATCCTCTCACATTCACCCCCACAGTGACCATGATATGCCTAAATCGAATTACTCTAATAAACTCCATCCCCACTTACTGATGAAGTTTTCAGGCAGTGAGGAGAACTAGGAAGTGTCCAGAGAGATGGATGGAGGGCACTAGGACACAGCGTGCCTCAGCCAAACCAAGCGTGCACAGCCAGATAGTAACTGCAGCTGCTGCTGCCACCAGGAAGAGACTCCTGGGGTGAGACCACATTGCACACTGTACGGAGGGGGGCTCTGCAGCCGGCATTGTGCTGCTCTCTCCCTGACACCTCACACTCAGCAGTGTATCTCCCAGTGGGCCCCTTCAGGTGACTGGGCCCAGGGCAATGGCTTCCTCTGCCCCCCCATTAGCTACGCTACTGATATATATATATATATATATATATATATGAAGAGAGATAGTTTTCTCAACTATTTATAAATATATAATATACAGTTGAGAAAACTTTCAAACCTGTAGTTCTAACCAGTGTATCACTGTCACTGTGGACGCACGGCGGAGAGCATTTGTTGATGTGTTTGGCTGCTGTTTGCTGACCCTAGGCATGGTACTTTATCTTCCTGAGTTGCAGACACTAAGTAAAATTGTACCTTTTTTAGGGCAAGCATTTATCTTGTTTGCGGTTTTTAATCTGAACCACCGTCCAGATGCAGAATGAGTGTGAGGAATTAAAGAAAAAAGATGATATTGCATGCAAATAAAGTTTATGGGGGAATTATCCGTAGGCTGGCATTGTATATTTTGGTCTTAGTTAAAAGATTGCTGGAGTAGAATATCCAAAATGAATTGGCAGGTGCATGCCTGCTATAAATATTGGCTAGTTAATATATCACAAGTTGAAAGTTTGCTGGGATTTGTTTTTGCTGAAACGTAGTACAATTTCTCATGTAAGTTATAGCAAATGTGTTGTGCTCCCTTCTGTAGCTAAAGCCCACCAATTTTGAGCAAAAATATAAGAAGTCTCATTGTTATGTGTAAATATGTATAAAACAATTATGTGTCCTTTACAGTGACTTGCGAATATATTCACCCCGTAAGCTTTTTACCTATTTTGTTACATTGCAACCTGTGTTGAACTATTATTGAAATCCACCTGTGTGAAATCTAAGTGTCACATGGTCTGTCAGTATATACACACCTTTTCTATAAATCCCGCAGAGGCAGGAATACCATGAAAAAAAATATACCACTAACCAAACAACACCATGAAGACCAAGGAGATCTCCAAACACGTCAGGAACAAAGTTGTTGAGAAGTACAAGTCAGGGTTGGGATATAAAAAATATCCCAATCTCTGATGATCCCCCGGAGCACCATCAAATCCACTATCATCAAATGGAAAGAACGTGGTAACTAACTGCTAATTTAATTGATAAAATATGATAATAAATAGCATACTTTCAAGACAACATAGTTATCTCCATCATAAAGGTAACTTATCACAATTTGCAGGACCCAACTATCTCTAACTGGAAAAACTCTGCCAGTGATAACAGAGCAGGTAAAAATATATATATTTTTTTCATCTTTATTTTATTTATTTTAACCTTTATTATTCTTTGGGTTCTGGAGAGACCCCAGAGCATAACAAGGGACATTTAGTAAACGGAGAATAATCTGTGAATCAATTTTTCTTGGGAAATCCATGCAAACAGGCAAATTCAAATTTTACCTGATCCACTCATCTCTACTGACAACCTGAAATGCATCAAACTTATCACAGTTGAATGTGAAAATTGGTAAATCTTTAGATGTTTTTGTCTAATCATATATCAACTTTTTGTAAGTCTACTTTAATTTTGATGCAAAATTTTGGCTCACACCCTTCCAACTAAATTGAGATCCCTTTTGTTCTAAGCCAGTCACACTTGTTGAGTGAGACTCCAAAAGTGTCCCAAACCCCTCAAAATTGTGGTCCAGGTTATGTACTATACACTATTACTTTGTTAAAACTGAGGCAGAGTTGGAGCACATAAATCTGCATAAGGCAAGCACTTATGATGGCTTTACACCATAAAGCTATATTTAAAAAAAATATGAACTCTGATATTACATTTTCCTTTTTTGTCTAGAAAATGTGTAGTACGCCAACAGTTAGTTACCAAATAATATTCACTTTTTAATATTTTATCATTTTGCATTTAAAATGTATGAATCGTTTAATAATATATTACACTTTTCATCTAATTTTTCTACTAAAGTTTATAAGTAGAGCAGTATTGTTTTAGATTACATTTTATTAAAGAGTTATCATAAAAGTGTTAGGTATCGAGTTCCCGCCGCTGCACAGGGGGAAACTCGAACCATCTCTGCTGCAGTCTCCCATTCTCCTCCAGCTGCAGTGGAGCTTGCTCAGTGGAGACATCGGTCCCAGCGTCTGGCTCAAGCTGATACTGTGTGGCTGGTTACTGCTGTCCTTCCAGTCTCAGCCATCATAACCAGTACTGATCAGCGGCGAGCAGACATTCCTGGGAATAAGTTCTGCTTTTTTTCTTCTGAGCATGCCCAAGGGACGACCTCTCATTGGAGGTCAGGGGTCACATGCTCAGGTCCTGTAGCGCCTCCTATTGGACAACTAGGAAGGTCCTGGAGAACTTCTGCTATAAAACGTTTGCATGGCCGCACGGCCATGCGCTAGTATAAATCAGTTATTGTGTGTGGATGTATGCCTGTTCTGTTGAAAGCTCCGAATCATACCCATCCCTAGTGTTGATAAATGCTTACGAATGTTGGAGCTGTCTAGCGCCAGTTTGTGCCATCCAGCACCAGGCACAATCTACAAGCGTCCATTAGCAGTTTTAGCCAGTGCAGCGCCATGCGCAACCAGTGCGCTTACATGTCCCTAGTTAGGGTGGTTAGTGGTGTCCACCAGAGCGGCGCTCTGCGCACCCAGTGCGCTAAATCTATTTTGTATTTATTTTTCCCTGGCACCGCAGTTTCGGTACCGAACGCAAGTGGTCTAGAGGGACTCTAACCCCGCATCTTGGGGCAAAGTTCTGTGACTCTATACATGCGGTTCCTCTGTGGTATAGCAGCCCTGTGACGCAACAGGGTTCGCTTTCTTCATACCGGGTGTAGCTAACCCATGTGAGTTTTCATTATACCGCCATTTACTGTCCGCCATTATCTAGCAGCAGGTATCATGTCTGCACGGTGGACCGCCGGGTGCAAATGCACCTTATTCCATCTTTATAATTATTTGGTGCATTCCACCAGCCCTAACAAAAAGTTGTCATAGTAATAAGCTGTATTATTAGTAATTTCATTATTCCAAATACTGTGAATTAATACACACTTTTATGTTTTTTGGCTAATAAAATAATCATTTCCACCATTAGTCAAGATCTAATGTCCTATAAAATAAGTTGTAAACCCAAGTATTGGTCTTGAGGATCACAGCAGTGGAAGAAGTAGTAAAAGATATTCAGCTGTAATTTGTTAAGTTGTAAGGAGCCCTAGCACCTATTTGTTGTGCCTTATGTAGCAGAATAAAAGCACAACATTTTATCCCAGGTTTTGTAATACAGTGTTCATCTATTTTGCTTAGAAGGATGGAGAACATTGAATACATAATATATATGATTATTCTACACTAGATGGTAGCCCGATTCTAACGCATCGGGTATTCTAGAATATGTATGTAGTTTATTTATGAAGATTTTAGAATAATACATTGAATACACAGGATTTGGCTGGCCGCGACCAATTAGCGAAGCGTGGTTCAAATCCCGCGCCAATTCACGGCCGGACTGCGCCTGTCGCTGATTGTTTGCAGAAGGCCACGTAGTATATAGCACAGCCATGTAGTACATAGCACAGCCATGTAGTATATAGCACAGCCCACGGAGTATATAGCACAACCACGTAGTATATAATACAGCCCACGGAGTATATAGCACAGCCACGTAGTATATCGCACAGCCACGTAGTATATAGCACAGCCCATGGAGTACATAGCACAGCCCACGGAGTATATAGCACAGCCCATGGAGTGTATAACAGCCCACATAGCTTATAACACAGCCATGTAGTTTATAACAGCCCACGTAGCATATAACACAGCTCATGTAGTATATAACAGCCCTCACACGGAGTATATAACACAGCCCACATAGTGTATAACACAGCCCACGTAGTGTATAACACAGGCCACGTAGTATATAACAGCCCACGTAGTGTATAACACAGGCCATGTAGTATATTGCACATCTCACGTAGTATATAGCACAGCCACGTAGTATATTGCACAGCCACGTAGTATATTGCACAGCTACGTAGTATATTGCACAGCCCACATAGTATATTGCACAGCCTATGTAGTATACTGCACAGCCCACGTAGTATATTGCACAGCCCACGTAGTATATAGCAATGTGGGCACCATATCCTTGTTAAAAAAAGAATAAAAATAAAAAATAGTTATATACTCACCTTCCATTGGCCCCCAGATCCAGGAGAAGCATTTACCGATGCTCCTCGCGTGCTCCGGTCCCAAGAGTGCATTGCAGTCTCGCGAGATGATGATGTAGCGGTCTCGCGAGACCACTACATCATCATCTCATGAGATCGCAATGCATGGAGCGGTCACCGGCGCGTCGCCAGAAGCGGTAAAGGCCTGTTCTGGATCTGAGGGGCCGACGGACGGTGAGTATATAACTATTTTTGATTTTTTAAAATTATTTTTAACATTAGATCTTTTTACTATTGATGCTGCATAGGCAGCATCAATAGTAAAAAGTTGGTCACACAGGGTTAATAGCAGCGTTAACGGAGTGCGTTACACCGAGGCATAACATGGTCCATTAACGCTGCCATTAACCCTGTGTGAGCGCTGACTGGAGGGGAGTATGGAGCGGGCACTGACTGCGGGGAGTAAGGAGCAGCCATTTTGCCACCGGACTGTGCCCGTCGCTGATTGGTTGTGGCTGTTTTGCTGTGACCAATCAGCGACTTGGGATTTCCGTTACAGACAGACAGATAGAAAGACAGACAGACAGACAGAAAGATGGAAGTGGCCCTTAGACAATTATATAATAGATGTATCCTTGCTTTGTAGTAAAAAATACTGCATTAAAAACCCTACGATTTGCAGTATAACTATAAGCCATACATTGTACCACCACTGCATTTTTTGGAAACCCCTCTTCAGCAGTTTTTCAGTTTTATCTTTATCTAGGAAAGGTCATATAGTTTTACATAGCTCAAAATCAGTTCAAAATTTAAGGATGCTCCTTAAGGGGAACTTGACAGCCGATACATGCGGCCTGAGCCAGGTGCAGTATGTATCAGGTATGTTTGACTTTGAGACACTGCCGAGTCACACAGGAGACTATAGGATAGGTGGATCCTCAGTGGATTTTCCCTGTCTGCTTTCTTGGAGTGACAGGTTTAATTATACAGTGGGTATGGAAAGTATTCAAACCCCTTTAAATTTTTCACTCTTTGTTTCATTGCAGCCATTTGGTAAACTCAAAATGTTCATTTTTTTCACATTATCGTACACTCTGCACCCCATCCTGACTGAAAAAACAGAAATGTAGAAATTTTGCAAATTTAATAAAAAAGAAAAACTGAAATATCATATGGTCATAAGTATTCAGACCCTTTGCTCAGACACTCATATTTAAGTCACATGCTGTCCATTTTCTTGTGATCCTTGAGATGGTTCTACTCTTTCATTGGAGTCCAGCTGTGTTTAATTAAACTGAAAGGACTTGATTTGGAAAGGCACACACCTGTCTATATAAGATCTCACAGCTCACAGAGTATGTCAGACTAAATGAGAATCATAATATCAAAGAAACTCACCAAGGAGCTCAAAGACAGAATTGTGGCAAAACACAGATCTGGCCAAGGTTACAACAGAATTTCTGCAGTACTCAAGGTTCCTAAGAGCACAGTGGCCTCCATAATCCTTAAATGGAAGAAGTTTGGGACCACCAGAAGTCTTCCTAGACCTGGACGTCCAGGCAAACTGAGCAATCATGAGAGAAGAGCCTTTCTGAGAGAGGTAAAGAAGATGCAGTAGACAGATGGGAGAAAGTTCAGTGCCAGTCGCGCCTTCATGGCGGAGTGGCCTGATGGAAGCTTCTCCTCAGTGTAACACATATGAAAGCCCTCACAGTGTTTGTTAAAAAACACATGAAGGACTCCCAAACTATGAGAAATACGATTCTCTGCTCTGGTGAGATGAAGATAGACCTTTTTGGTGATACTTCTAAGCAGTATGTGTGGAGAAAACCAGGCACTGCTCATCACCTGCCCAATACAATCCCAGCAGTGAAACATGGTGGTGGCAGCATTATTGCTATGGGGGTGTTTTTTAGCTGCAGGAACAGGATGACTGGTTGTCATTGAAGGAAACATGAATGCAGCCAAATACAGAGATAACCTGGATGAAAACCTCTTCCAGAGTGCTCTAGACCTCAGACTTGGCTGAAGGTTCACCTTCCATCAAAAGAATAACCCTGAGCAAACAGCTAAAATAACAAAGGAGTAGCTTTAGAAAAACTCTGTGATCATTCTTGACTAGCCCAGCCAGAGTCCTGACCTAAACCCAATTGAGCATCTCTGGAGAGACCTGAAAATAGCTGTCCAACATCATTCACCATCCAACCTGACGGAACTGGAGAGGATCTGCAAGGAAGAATGGCAGAGGATCCCCAAATCCAGGTGTGAAAAACTTGTTGCATCATTCCCAAGAAGACTCATGGCTGTACTAGCTCCAAAAGGGTGCTTCTACTCAATACTGAGCAGAGGGTCTAAATGCTTATGTCCATGTGATATTTCAGTTTTTTTTTCTTAATAAATTTGCAAAAATTACTACATTTCTGTTTTTTTTTAGTCAAGATGGGGTGCAGAGTGTACATTAATGAGAAAAAAATGAACTTTTTGAATTTACCAAATGGCTGCAATGAAACAAAGAGTAAAAAGTGTAAAGGGGTATGAATACTTTATGTATCCACTGCAGAAACACGCAGGGAGAGACCAAGCTGAAACATATCTGGCTGACACAATACAGTCAGTATCTGATATGTGATGCCACAGTTCAGGCTCATGTATTAGGTCCCTTTAATGACACAACCTCAGAGGTAAGGCAAGTTTAGGACCTGGTATAAGAGAGATGCCGTAAAAGGGCTACCAGGTACACATAAAATTGGCCATTTTTATGCGCTAAACGCTCTCATTTTTCATATTTCTAGTGCAGTAATGCAGTTCAAATTTCGTATTTCAAGTTTGCATGTTCTAGCGCTGCAGTGTGCTGCCTTATTTACTTAACTATATACGAGTTGGCGACTCTAGGTTCAGCACCTGTTCACACTTAGTCTATGTTTGGATGTGCCGGTCAGGTTTTTGAAAGAGTAGTATATTGCACAGTCACGTAGTATATTGCCCAGTCACGTAGTATATTGCCCAGCTACGTAGTATATTGCCCAACCACGTAGTATATTGCCCAGTCACGTAGTATATTGCCCAGCTACGTAGTATATTGCCCAGTCACGTAGTATATTGCCTAGTCACGTAGTATGCAGCAGAGAGCCACATAGTATATTACCCAGTCACATAGTATACAGCACAGAGCTACGTAGTATATTGCCCAGCCACACAGTATGTTACCCAGCCGCGTAGTATATAACACTGCCCATGCAGTATATACAGTGGCCACGTAATATATAGCACAGCCCACAGAGTATATAACACTGCCTATGTAGTATATAACAGCCACGCGGTATATAACACAGCCCACGTAGTATACAGCAGTGTGGGCACCATATCCCTGTTAAAAAAATAATTAAAATAAAAAATAGTTGTATACTCACCTCCTGGGATCCACCGAAGCTCCGGCGATATGCGCGCGGCTGCTGCCATCTTCCATTCCCAGGATGCATTGCGAAATTACCCAGATGACTTAGCGGTCTCGCGAGACCGCTAAGTCTTCTGGGTAATTTCGCAATGCATCGTCGGGAATGGAAGATGGCGGCCGGCGCGAGCAGCTCGTCAGACTACGGAGGGTGAGTATAGCAGGTTTTTTAAAATTATTTTTAACATTACATTTTTTTACTATTGATGCCGCATAGGCAGGTGCTGCATTTCACTTTGCATGACTGTCACACTGCTCTCTGCAATAATTTGCATTAGATCATGTTGTTTAGTGCAGAGTGTGCAATTTTTGTCAGGTATGCAGAGTAAGGCCCCTGGCACATTTCAGCATCTCCAGTACATGTGGTGACAGTTTTCACATGTACTGAAGACACTTACACATGTAGACTCATTTAAATCTATGTGGCTGTGCACATGTCCATGCATTCACATGGACCATGTGTCTGTTTGACCGACATGTGGACATGTACGTTCTTTTTTTTATGGCAGCACAATTGTCAATACGTCCAGCACATGTGCACACTGATGACACATGGATGACATCCGTGTGTTATCTGTGTGAGATGTACTAGAATGAAATGCTCTAGTAGCTGGGAAAAACAATAAAGTTAGTGCCTGATTAGCTAACCAGAAAGCTGTGAGCTGATATTAATAGGCTGGGAAGGTCCATGGATATTAACCCCATCCCAGACTAATAAGACCAGCTCACAGCTGTCTTCTTTACCTTAGCTGGTTATTATAAACCAGATGGTGGCCTGATTCTAATGTATTGGGTATTCTAGAATATGTATGTATGTATATAGCAGCCACATAGTATATATCACAGGCCACGTAGTATATAGGAGCCATGTAGTATATAGCAGACAAATACGATGTGGCCCGTACTATATACTATGTGGCTGCTATATAAAAACATTCATACATATTGTAGAATACCCGATGCGTTAATACAGGCCACGCAATATATAACAGGGGCCACGCAGTATATAACACAGCCCAAACAGTATATAACACAGCCCACATACTATATAACACAGCCCACGCAGTATATAGCAGCCACGCAGTATATAACACAGGTGACATAGTATATAACACAGGCCTTGCAGTATATAACACTGGCCACGTAATATATAAAACAGGCCCCGCAGTATATAATACTGGCCAGGTAGTAGATAGCATCCACGCGGTATATTACACAGCCCACGCAGTATATAACACTGGCCACGTATTATATATAACACAGTCCACACAGTATATAACACTTGCCGCATAATATATAACACAGCCCACGCAGTATATATCTTTGCACATCTAACACCTGATGATGCACATGGATGGCACACAGATGCCACACATGGAAACAGAGATAGCACAAAGCACACGGATGCTACATTGATGGTACATATAGACACATGGTTAGCGCACGGATGGCACACGGATTAAACACATGGGCACACTGAAATGGATAGCACTGGTACTGATTTTTCCAGTACTGGAAATTTAGGACATGTGGAATTATGGCCCCCAAGGTAGTGAAAAGTTTCGTCTTTATTCTAAAGCATTGAACATGCTCTATTTGCTTTACGCAGTGGGCTCTTGTGATTACTTGCAATATCATGCTATATAGGGGAGAAATATTATATTCAGGGGTAAAATGTGTAGTAGCGCCACTAGGCATGCCAGGAACCTCTGGTTTGGCAGTCTAGCAGCAGCTTTTAACAGAAAGTCATCAATTTGCATGCCGTTTAAGGGCAAATTTCTTGATATGCAAATTATTTCCCCTAGTTATGGTTTAATAAAGTATATTTAGAACATGCTTTATTTTTCAGCTCTGATGTAATGCAGTTTTTATTAAATGGCTGAATTTTAATAAGAAAGACAGTTCAAGGACTTATATTTTCTATATATTTTTTTGCGATAGTATGAATTTTTTTTAGACTTATAGAAAAAACCATGCATTGCTCAACCTTGAGATGACCTTATGTTGTGTTACAATATTGAAAGGGATCACCTTGAACTCTATTGAACTCTAAAAACTGTATATATTGATGAATCCTAAATAAAGTTATTCTTGCTTATATGCTATGTATGACCATACTATACTACTAAAAGATTTGGTAACAGCATAATAATGCATCTTTGTGTTAGCATCTGAATTACTTCAGATAAAATGTCGTTTTCATTCTCGTTGGCATGGTTGACTGCACTCTGTACAGTTAGAAGATACAGTGTATCGCAAAAGTGAATACACCTCTCACAATTTTGTAAGTATTTTGTTATATCTTTTTATGAGACAACTTTTGAAAATATAAGACTTTCATACAATGTAAAATAGTCAGTGTATAGTTTGTATAAATTTGTGTAAATTTGGTGTGCCCTCTAAATAACTCAACACACAGTCATTAATGTCTTATTCGCTGGCAACAAAAGTGAGTACAGCTCTAAGTGAAAGTGGCAAAATTGTGCCCAATTAGCCATTTTTCACTGCCCGGTGTCATGTGAGGCATTAGTGTTACAGGGTCTCAGATGCGAATGGGGAACATGTGTGTTAAATTTGATGATTTCGCTCTCACACTCTCTCATACTGGTCACTAGAAGTTCAACATGGCACCTCATGGCAAAGAACTCTCTGAAGATTTGAAATAAATAACTATAGCTGTACTTAAAGATGGCCTGGGTTATAAGATTACAACACCCGGAAACTGAGCTGCAGCATGGTGGTTAAGACCGTAAATTGGTTTAGCAAGACAGGTTCCAGTCAGAACAGAGAATAGTAAAAGCGGCGCAGGTGTCAAAAGATGTAAATACCTGCAGCAAATTAACAATAACCACAATATTGTACGGGGTACAGGAATAAAAATACAATAATTTGAGCTGGTATAAAAGAAAAAGGTTGTACCAAACTAGTTGCACTGGTACCGCCGGTAAAGTCGACCAAAATAGAGTCTAAAAGGTGATTTACAGCCTGCCACTGTATTCAAGATATATAGGTGGAATAATATTAAGACCCAGAGTTGGTTAAAAGGAAAAAACAAAAATAAAGTAATAATCAAAACCTTACTGGCAGGCGCTGAAACATGCGGCTCCGTGGTTTCCAAATGTTCCCGGAAGCGGTAAATGCGGTGAGCAAATTTCTTCCAGACATAGAGCTGGAGAGCTGCCCCGGCAGGTGGCAGCTGCTCCGTCTTTGCTCTCCTATGGGGGGCGGAGATCCTGTGTAGAGTTGCGAGCAGTGAAGGCGGCTGGTTTAGGACCTGCGTGATGCAGTGTATCAAGTGACCGCCTGCGTGATTAGGAGCTGATACGGAACGCGGTAAGGACCAAAACCAACACGTTTCATAAACACCTGTTTCCTTTCCTCAGGGATGGTCCTTACCCCGAATAGAGATTGTTAAATAGCCTCATCAATTAGATATGCTAATAAAATCCAAAAAGCTCAACTTCGCTATTGAGCCAACTCTGGGTCTTTGTATTATTCAACCTATATATCTTGAATACAGTGGCAGGCTGTAAATCACCTTATTAGACTATTTTGGTCAACTTTACCGGCGGTACCGGTGCAACTAGTTTGGTACAACCTTTTTCTTTTATACCAGCGCAAATTATTGTATTTTTATTCCACTCAGAACAGGCTTCATCATGGTTGACCAAAGAAGTTGAGTGCACATTCTTAGCGTCATATCCAGAGGATGTCTTTTCAAAAGACGTATGAGTGCTGCCAGCATTACTGCAGGAGTTAAAGGGGGAGTCAGCCTGTCAGTGCTCTGATGGCACACTGCATCAAATTGGTTTACTTGGCTGTCATCCCAGAAGGGAGCCTTTTCTGAGGATGATGTAAACTGTTTTCTGAAGACAAGCAGACTTAGGACATGGATTACTGGAACCATGTCCTGTGGTCTGATGAGACAAAGATAAGGTTATGTGATTCAGATGGTGTTAAGCATTTGTGGCAGCAACCAAGTCAGGAGTACAAAGGTAAGTGTGTCTTGCCTACAGGCAAGCATGGTGATGGAAGTATCTTGGTTTGATGCTGCAAGAGTGCTGCCAGCTGTGTGGAGCTACAGTAAATTGAGAGAACTATGAATGCCAACATGTACTGTGACATGATGAAGCAGAGCATGTTCCCCTCCCTTCGGAAACTGGGCCTCAGATTAGTATTTCAACATGATAACAACCCCAAACACACCTCTAATGACCACTGCCTTGCTAGAGAAACTGAGGATAAATGTTCTGGACTGGCCGAGCATGTCTCCAGACCTAAACTCTATTGAGTATCTGTGGGGCATACTCAAATAGAAGGTGGAGGAGCGCAAGGTATCCAACATCCTCCAGCTCTGTGATGTCATCAGTGAAGAGTGGAAAAGGATTCCTGTGGCAAACTATAAAGCTCTAGTGAACTCCATGCCCAAGAGAGTTAAGGCAGTGTTTGAAAATAATGGTGAAAATATTGGTGGCCATAACTGATACTTTCGGCACAATTTGGTCATTTTGAATTAGGGGTGTACTCACTTTCGTTGGCAGTTGATTAGACATTGACTGTTGCATTATTTAGAATGTACATCGAATTTACACTGCTATACAAACTGTACACTGACCATTTTACACTGAATCAAAGTGTCTTATCTTCAGTGTTGTCCCATGAAAAGATATGATAAAATATGTACAAAAATGTGAAGGGTGTACTCACTTTTTCGATATGCTGTATCCACTGCAGCTAAAGGCAGCTGACCAACGTGATCCTTCAAGATATTGTAAAGTATGTCATAGGCCCACAGCTTAAAAAGACTACAAACCGGCAGACTTGTCCTTAACCACTCCATCTAGAAATTCACAGAGAAACCTTGGCCTTTACCTTTTAACACCTACACAGAGATCTCAACTTAAAATGGGGCCCATGGGGTTACATCTATGGAGTATCTGCTTGCCAGAGGAACGAGCTAGAGGTAAGGTTGATCAAACTAGCCGAGTTTGTAACAGGAAGAACCAAATGAAATTTTTATTTTCACCAGCATGCTCTGCTATTGTTAGCATAGCTTTTGGTCTTTTGTTTTGACATATGTGTTTTGCTATGTGAGCAGGTAGAACCTTTGGTCTTTTCTTTCGATATGTCTTTTGCTATGTGAGAAGGTAGCACTTAGAGATTATATGTAGGTTGTCAATGTCAATTTTCAATATATAGGAAAGAACTAAAAATCTCCATCCCCCAATTGGGACAGACTAAGTAAATTTTATGGAAAAGTTTTAACATCTAATTTGCACTGTTTCTCATTTTTGTTTCAACTTTGGAGACAAAGCAAATTTAGTATGATGAGTTTTCAAATGAAGGTGTAAGCAGTGACACATGCCTATTTTATTTTACCCTTGTAATTATAAGACAAAACAGGATAAAGAAAGGAAAGGTCATTTTAATAAGAGCCATTCATTAGTCTTATGCAGGTCATATACTGGAGATTTCAGACGAACATTTCCTAAATGACTTGTCATTCATGATTGGTCTGTGAAAATTGTTGTTTCATGCTACATATTTCCAATTGATCACGGCCTCCATCTGTGATATGAGCTAGACTTTAATTGATGTGAGGAGGTAGATCGGTCATTTGGCTTTAATGAATTTCCAATTACTGCTCCCAACAAGGTAAAATAATCCAGCACGTCAGAAAAACCTTTCTATAGATATCTAGCATTGGTCAACGTCTGTCACACGTGAAAAGTCCTTTGTGTCCATCCAGACTCTCTTGTGCATGGCCAGGTTTAGCGTGACTCAGTACTTGATTAGAGAAGTCATTACTTATATATGAAGTCAGTGGTTATATATGAAACCTGAATGCAATGCATGATTATCCTTATTTTCCTTTAATATTGGGCATCTTAGCATTCAAAGAAAAGAGGTAGTGTCTTCAATAAAAGCCTGTGCTCCAGTTTGACATTTATTGAGTTTCAGATGATGCCTAATTAGAATACTATTTGCTGAGTGCTTTTCCATGATAAAACCATTTGATAAACAAGAGACAAACAAAATCATAAAAGAAATGCCCTCAAATCTATTTGTCCTTTCAGACTCAGGAAATTTGGTGTTATTAAGTCAGTCGACTTAACCTCTGGTGTATAGCCTGTGCTATTCTTTCTCTAGTTTCAGAGATATTGTTATCAATAAATCAGCGTACCTGCTGGAGACGATGTGACAAGAAGATGAAAATATGAAAAGAATCACAAGATTCTTCACTGTATCTTGTAGCACTTTGTAAATAAAAGTCAGCGCGTTTTCTGGCCACCCCATTTCCAAATTCTTAACTTAAAGCTCATACCTGACAATTTTTAAAGCAAATTTGTTTGCCAATTACTGGAGAATAAGAAATCTCTTTCTAAGCACATGCCTCAGGTTTGCAATACTTCAAAGCACACGTTTTGTCATGGTAGCGTTCTGATCTGCCCTAGAAAGGTAGAATATATTATGGGTGATGCAGAGCAAAATTGTGTCTCTTGGGCAATGGATATACAAAGAATGTGGTAAGACGAGTGAAATATGGGAGGAACATTTAAAAGAAAACTAGTGCAAATGTAATTGGGCTCAAGTGGACCGATAAAAAAATAGAATTATTGCTATACAGTACCATTGGTGATTGTGTAACACCCCAGGTAACCGGTTGTTACAGTGATGTTGCCTTCCTTTCGAGGAGGGCAATATCATGCTTGGAGGCAAGAAGGATTCTCTTTACCAGGTAACGCACCCACATTCAACACATTCTGAATCCAAGCCAGAAGGGGGAGCTCTGAACCTGGATTCAGGGGAGCTTCCCTCAGATAGTGATATCCTGGTCTGGAGGAGGGGTTAGGAAGTTGGTCCAGGGAGACCAAGGAGAGCAGTTTGTTGGATGGAGAGGAGAGAGAAGGAATTTGGGAACTGAGAGCAGACAGCGGAGCCGTGCAGCCAGGACAGATCTGCAGCTCCAGGGAAAGGAAGTGAACCCGAGGGGTTGAAAGTAGTGGAGCTACTGAGGAAAAGAGCACAGTGGAGAAGGAAAGGGGCTCAGAGGGGAGCTGTGACCGGGCACCCACAGAGCTGAAGCACAGAAACCGGGCACTGGGAGCCCGAGGCTGTGTTGTACTCTAGGACACATAGCAGAACCGGAGGGCATAGGACTGCATGTTAATTGCCCACACCACGCCTGGAGGCAATGCAGCACCTGAAGAGCCTGGGTCATGATAGAGACCCTATAAAATGGCTCAAGCTGCCCACTATACCAGTACCTTTCTCAGGGCAGGAGGGAGAGGACTTTGCCAGCAGCTACAGGCAGTAGGGACCTTACACACTGGTGTGAGTAGGAAGGCTTACGGACCTCACCTGGAAGAGGGATTCACTATTGCCTGCAGGCCAGCTGGGCCATATCATCACCTGTTCCTGGTACCCTGGATTGTGGACTGCTACTGCCAGTAAACAAGGTAAAGACTGCAACTCTGAGCCCTCCGTTATTTTCCAGCAACCCACGATCTTTGCCATACACCTTGGGAGCCCTGGGGACCCCACTTCACCTGTGGGAAGCGTCACCATCTTGCTGCAACAACATCACCCCAGAGGACCCCTTTAAGCAGCATCAGTCCCTCTGACCGAGACCCACAGGTGGTGTTATGAATAGACTTTTTCCAAAATACCCCTTAAAGATCTTTCCCCCCCTTTAACTGGGTGCCCAGGGCCACTGCCAACGTGACATCCCCTTTAATTGCAACCGGACCTGGTACCGAGTACCCCACAGACCTGACGGGCATTCCATTTTTGGCATCACGAACAGGATTTTATTCCAAAATACCCCTTAAAGACCTTTCCCCCCTTTAACTGGGCGCCCAGAGCCACGGACCAGGTCGCTGCCACGGTAACATCCCTTTTAATTTCCACCGGACCAAGTACCCCATGGCCCTGGCAGGCATTCCAATTGCATTGTATTTCAGATATTTAAATGAGAAGCATTTCCATAACATATACAGGGGCTGACAGACAGCATTAGAGATACGCAATTGCTCATTAAATGACACCTTAATATATTTCTCTGTATACATCATTAACTGTAAGCTCTAAACTTCATTAGCTCTGTCCCAAATATCTAATACAGTCTAACAGACTTGTAGGAAGCTGCCAGATGCTTTTAGGCTGGTAGTGGAGTTACGTACGGTGTGCCCCCATTGAAGATAGATATGATAGATGATAGATAAATAAGAGATGGATAGAAGATAGATAGATATGAGATAGATTGTTAGGTGTCGAGTTCCCGCCTCTGCACAGGGGGAATCTCGAACCACCTCCGCTGCGGTCTCCCATTCTTCTCCAGCAGCAGTGGAGCCTGCTCAGCGGAGACGTCGGTCCCAGCGTCTGGCTCAGGCTGATACTGGGCGACTGGTTACTTCTGTTCTTCCAGGCTCTGCCTTTGAAGCCAGTACTGGTCAGTGGCGAGCAGAAGTCTCTGGGACTAAGTCCTGCCTTTCCCCTTCTGAGCATGCCCAGGGTAAGACCTCTCATTTGAGGTCAGGGGTCACATGCTCAGATACTGCAGCAGCTCCCATTGGTCCTCTAGGACGGTCCTGAAGTTGCTCAGGTACTGTAGCAGCTCCCATTGGTCCTCTAGGAAGGTCCTGAAGTTGCTGCAGCTATAAAAGGTTCTCATGGCCGCATGGCCATGCGCTAGTATCAAACCAGTGTCTATGAGCTCAGCGCCAGTGTGGTCATGTCTGGCTGTGCTCTGCTTTACGGCCGGCGCTGACACAGTCAGTGCGGGAAGCTGACGGTGAGGGACGTGACAGACACCGGAATGTGAGTATGTACTGTTTTTTTTTTTACTTTTACAATGGTAACCAGGGTAAACATCGGGTTACTAAGTGCGGCCCTGCGCTTAGTAACTCGATGTTTACCCTGGTTACCCGGGGACTTCGGCATCATTGGTCGCTGGAGAGCTGTCTGTGTGACAGCTCCCCAGCAACCACACAAGGACTTTCCAACGATCACGGCCAGGTCGTATCGCTGGTCGTGATCGTTTGAAAGTTGATCAGTGTGAAGGTACCTTAAGATTGATAGATAGATACTGTAGATAGATAGATAGATAGATAGATATGGGAGGGAGAGATAGATAGATAGATAGATAGATATGGGAGGGAGAGATAGATAGATAGATAGATAGATAGATAGATAGATAGATAGATAGATATGGGATAGATAGATATGAGATAGATAGATAAATATACAGTAGATAGATAGATAGATAGATAGATAGATAGATAGATAGATATGGGAGGGAGAGATAGATAGATAGATAGATAGATAGATAGATAGATAGATAGATATGGGATAGATAGATATGAGATAGATAGATAAATATACAGTAGATAGATAGATAGATAGATAGATAGATATGGGATAGATAGATATGAGATAGATAGATAAATATACAGTAGACATAGATAGATAGATAGATAGGTAGATAGATATGGGATAGATAGATATGAGATAGATAGATAAATATATAGTAGATAGATAGATAGATAGATAGATAGATAGATAGATAGATAGATAGATAGATAGATAGATAGATATGGGAGAGATAGATAGATAGATATGGGATAGATAGATAGATAGATAGATAGATAGATAGATAGATAGATAGATAGATAGATAGATATAGAAGCAAAAAAAAAGGAACAGCACAGTATAAATACTTATCTTGGGGTGCAAGGCCCCTAGACAATCCGTCCAATGATTATCCAAACTTCATAGAATTCCAAAAATTCTTTTTTGGAATTCTATTAGACAGATAGATAGATAGATAGATAGATAGATAGATAGATAGATAGATATGAGATAGATAGATAGATAGATATGGGGGAGATAGATATGGGGGAGATAGATAGATATGAGATAGATAGATAGATAAGAGATAGATAGATAGATAGATAGATAGATAGAAAGATAGATAGATAGATAGATAGATAGATAGATAGATAGATAGATAGATAGATAGATAAGAGCTGGATAGAAGATAGATAGATAGATAGATAGATAGATATGGGAGATATACATAAATCAGGGGTGTCAAACTGCATTCCTCGAGGGCTGCAAACAGGTCATGTTTTCAGGATTTCCTTGTACTGCACAGGTGATAATAATAATAATAATAATAATAATAATAATTTTATTTATATAGCGCCAACATATTCCGCAGCGCTTTACAAATTATAGAGGGGACTTGTACAGACAAGACAGATAATTTAATCACCTACACAAATAATGAGTTGGTGATTAAATTATCACCTGTGCAGTACAAGGAAATCCTGAAAACATGACCTGTTTGCAGCCCTCGAGGAATGCAGTTTGACACCCCTGATATAGATAGATACAGTTAGGGCCAGAAATATTTGGACAGTGACACAAGTTTTGTTATTTTAGCTGTTTACAAAAACATGTTCAGAAATACAATTATATATATGAAGAGGTAAGCTATAGGCTGGACCACGGTGAGTCATTGGACGTGGTATATCTCGATTTTTCCAAAGCGTTTGATACCGTGCCGCACAAGAGGTTGGTACACAAAATGAGAATGCTTGGTCTGGGGGAAAATGTGTGTAAATGGGTTAGTAACTGGCTTAGTGATAGAAAGCAGAGGGTGGTTATAAATGGTATAGTCTCTAACTGGGTCGCTGTGACCAGTGGGGTACCGCAGGGGTCAGTATTGGGACCTGTTCTCTTCAACATATTCATTAATGATCTGGTAGAAGGTTTACACAGTAAAATATCGATATTTGCAGATGATACAAAACTATGTAAAGCAGTTAATACAAGAGAAGATAGTATTCTGCTACAGATGGATCTGGATAAGTTGGAAACTTGGGCTGAAAGGTGGCAAATGAGGTTTAACAATGATAAATGTAAGGTTATACACATGGGAAGAAGGAATCAATATCACCATTACACACTGAACGGGAAACCACTGGGTAAATCTGACAGGGAGAAGGACTTGGGGATCCTAGTTAATGATAAACTTACCTGGAGCAGCCAGTGCCAGGCAGCAGCTGCCAAGGCAAACAGGATCATGGGGTGCATTAAAAGAGGTCTGGATACACATGATGAGAGCATTATACTGCCTCTGTACAAATCCCTAGTTAGACCGCACATGGAGTACTGTGTCCAGTTTTGGGCACCGGTGCTCAGGAAGGATATAATGGAACTAGAGAGAGTACAAAGGAGGGCAACAAAATTAATAAAGGGGATGGGAGAACTACAATACCCAGATAGATTAGCAAAATTAGGATTATTTAGTCTAGAAAAAAGACGACTGAGGGGCGATGTAATAACCATGTATAAGTATATAAGGGGACAATACAAATATCTCGCTGAGGATCTGTTTATACCAAGGAAGGTGACGGGCACAAGGGGGCATTCTTTGCGTCTGGAGGAGAGAAGGTTTTTCCACCAACATAGAAGAGGATTCTTTACTGTTAGGGCGGTGAGAATCTGGAATTGCTTGCCTGAGGAGGTGGTGATGGCGAACTCAGTCGAGGGGTTCAAGAGAGGCCTGGATGTCTTCCTGGAGCAGAACAATATTGTATCATACAATTATTAGGTTCTGTAGAAGGACGTAGATCTGGGGATTTATTATGATGGAATATAGGCTGAACTGGATGGACAAATGTCTTTTTTTGGCCTTACTAACTATGTTACTATGTTACTATGTATATAATATGGGCTGAAAGTGCACACTCCCAGCTGCAATATGATAGTTTCCACATCCAAATCGGAGAAAGGGTTTAGGAATCATAGCTCTGTAATGCATAGCGTCCTCTTTTTCAAGGGACCAAAAGTAATTGGACAATGGACTCTAAGGGCTGCAATTAACTCTGAAGGCGTCTCCCTCGTTAACCTGTAATCAATGAAGTAGTTAAAAGGTCAGGGGTGGATTCCAGGTGTGTGGTTTTGCATTTGGAAGCTGTTGCTGTGAACAGACAACATGCGGTCAAAGGAACTCTCAATTGAGGTGAAGCAGAACATCCTGAGGCTGAAAAAAAAGAAAAAATCCATCAGAGAGATAGCAGACATGCTTGGAGTAGCAAAATCAACAGTTGGGTACATTCTGAGAAAAAAGGAATTGACTGGTGAGCTTGGGAACTCAAAAAGGCCTGGGCGTCCACGGATGACAACAGTGGTGGATGATCGCCGCATACTTAATTTGGTGAAGAAGAACCCGTTCACAACATCAACTGAAGTCCAGAACACTCTCAGTGAAGTAGGTGTTTCTGTCTCTAAGTCAACAGTAAAGAGAAGACTCCATGACAGTAAATACAAAGGGTTCACATCTATATGCAAACCATTCATCAATACCAAAAATAGACAGGCCAGAGTTAAATTTGCAGAAAAACACCTCAAGAAGCCAGCTCAGTTCTGGAAAAGTATTCTATGGACAGATGAGACAAAGATCAACCTGTACCAGAATGATGGGAAGAAAAAAGTTTGGAGAAGAAAGGGAACGGCACATGATCCAAGGCACACCACATCCTCTGTAAAACATGGTGGAGGCAACGTGATGGCATGGGCATGCATGGCTTTCAATGGCACTGGGTCACTTGTGTTTATTGATGACATACGAGCAGACAAGAGTAGCCGGATGAATTCTGAAGTGTACCGGGATATACTTTCAGCCCAGATTCAGCCAAATGCTGCAAAGTTGATTGGACGGCGCTTCATAGTACAGATGGACAATGACCCCAAGCATACAGCCAAAGCTACCCAGGAGTTCATGAGTGCCAAAAAGTGGAACATTCTGCAATGGCCAAGTCAATCTCCAGATCTAAACCCAATTGAGCATGCATTTCACTTGCTCAAATCCAGACTTAAGACGGAAAGACCCACAAACAAGCAAGACCTGAAGGCTGCGGCTGTAAAGGCCTGGCAAAGCATTAAGAAGGAGGAAACCCAGCGTTTGGTGATGTCCATGGGTTCCAGACTTAAGGCAGTGATTGCCTCCAAAGGATTTGCAACAAAATATTGAAAATAAAAATATTTTGTTTGGGTTATGTTTATTTGTCCAATTACTTTTGACCTCCTAAAATGTGGAGTGTTTGTAAAGAAATGTGTACAATTCCTACATTTTCTATCAGATATTTTTGTTCAACCCTTCAAATTAAACGTTACAATCTGCACTTGAATTCTGTTGTAGAGGTTTCATTTCAAATCCAATGTGGTGGCATGCAGAGCCCAACTCGCGAAAATTGTGTCACTGTCCAAATATTTCTGGCCCTAACTGTAGATATGGGATAGATAGTAGATAGATAGATAGATAGATAGATAGATAGATAGATAGATAGATAGATAAGCAAAAAAAGGAACAGCACAGTATAAATACTTATCTTCGGGTGCAAGGCCCCTAGACAATCCATCCAATAATTATCCAAACTTCATAGAATTCCAAAAATTATTTTGTGGAATTCTATTAGATAGATAGATAGATAGATAGATAGGGTTTATCTAAGTTGAACCTACACTTGAGAGCATGCTGAATTGAAGCAGCTCAGAATCCCTGAAACAATGCGCCTATGCAGATTTTAATGCCAAAAACGTTCTTCTGTAACTTGTAGAGCAGGAGGCCATATGGCAGTGAAGGAAAGCAGAACACATGTGATGAGTAATTATGTGACTAAACACTGGGAAAGAGCAATAAGAACTACTTGAAATCAAAGTGATGTGGGATGCTTAGCCATCTCTGGTGCTAAAGATCACTACTTTTTTTCTTTCGGATTATCAAATTTATTAGAAAACTCCATAATCTTTCTTTGTGCTGCTGGGAGCTTTAATAAAGGGAGGTGAGTGCCTCTGTGTGCTTTAATAACAATATTTAGTATACATGTACAGTAGTAAATAAATGTTTTTGCACATATTATGTGTAAAGCATTATTATGAGCTATCTATTCAGGTTAAGGTATCCTAATGTACTGAGGACTGAATTCTGTACGCTAAGAATGGTTTAGCTTGAACTATTCCGTGTAAATACTCTTAAATAATAGTATTTGTTGAGCAGGAGCTATAATCCAGCATTAAGCTTGTTCTATGACCAGCCATAGTCTGGGTCACTGGGTTAGAGATTGTTAACGTAAGTAACAATGTTATTCTAATGACAAGCAATTGGAAATGGGTCAAAGTTAAGATAACTAAGCCGCTTTTGCTACATAGAATGCAATATGAAAGCTTTGGTTATTTTATTGGACTCATAATAAAAAACAAGGATCAGTGAATAGATTCAATATTTGTAAGTGTTCATTAATTTCACAGTATTTAGGCCAATGACTATACAACTATGAATAAAGCATTGCTCACTTTTCTTATATATGATCTGATGTAGAGCAATGTTCACACCAGCATACCGGCTCTTATTATCACAGATATAATGGGTTCATTTTCAGACAGATCCTGATGGATCCTATATACCTATAGTAGAGACGGAAAGGTTTATTTTGGTTTTTTTTGTATTTTTGATAGCAGGATTTACAGACTGTTTCCACAAATACCAGAACTCATTGTAAAAAGAAAAGTACATGCTACATAGACTCGTAGTAATTTAATACGTAAATATGTGCAAATTAATTACTTACAAAATGCTGAAATTAGTACAGTATCATATTATTAGCAATTTCTTCCATGCAAACTACAGATGCAGCCATTCTTAAGCGTTGGATCCATTTGCACAGACCGACTGGGCAGCACAAATTTGTACCTATTGGGGGTCCTTTGAATGCCTGTTTACACAGACAAAGTAAAAGGTGCGCACAGAGCTGTCTATACTAGCCTGCCATTGTTCTAGGCAGTGCGAGTCCACACAGGACGATGCATTGTTGAGAACCATGATCTTCAATGCTGCATCAAAGATCATTTCACTCAATGAATGAACATTTTACTCATTCATTAGGTGGTTGGCAGCCTCTTTACATGGCAACATATTAGTGAAATTAGCAATTTTAACAACCGCTCATTCGTCTTTATCTTTCAGTGTAAATACCGCTTATTACAGAAGAAAGATATCACAGTTCTGAAAGTTAAATCATCAAAAGCCATTGAATTTGTGTTACATTGTGTCAAATTGCACTTTTCTACGCAGATATATCTTTTTACATTATATTTTATCATTATTAGAATGGCTACGTCTGTATGTATATTACATTCTGAACAGTCCCAATTTTTTCCATTCTTTCTAATGACGCATCTTGATCTATCTGCTAATCCAATTAGTAAAGAAATGACTTAATACATTGTATATCAACAGAATTATATGTGATATGGTAGCATAAACAAAATCGTGTAGGATACTGATTTTTGTTTAACCCCATTCTGACATCGGACGTAATATTCCGTCTATGTGACCTGGGCCTATTTGACCATGGACGGAATATTACATCATCACGATCACTCACGTGCATGGGGGTGTGTGGGCGATCACCACCGGGTGTCAGCTGATTTTGACAGCTGACACCTGACACTAAGTGCCAGGAGCAGTCACAGACCGCTCCGGGAACTTTAATCTCCAAAATGTTGCAATCGATCATGATCACAGCATTCCGGGAGCAGGCAGAGGCTCTGCCTTTGGGTTGGAGACCCCAAGGCATGAGGCGGGGTCCCGATCATTGCCATAATGACCCGATGTCGTCCGGGTCACCAGACCTAGAAAACTTGCTGATCATGCCCAGTGCATGATGAGCAAATTTGTCAGTGCGGAGCTGACAGTTTCTGCCGCATGGAGATGCTTCTTCTTCATGTCGAAGCGATCAGCCTGCAAAAAATTATTATCCCTAGTGGGACAAAGTAAAAAAAAGTTAGAAAAAAGTAAAACAAAAAGTTTTAATAATTGTAAAAATATTTTTTTTACAGAAATCAAAAATAATGATAAAAAAATAAATATTGTATCTCCAAATAATTATTTGAATGTAAAAAAACAAAAAAACAATAAAAGTACACATACTTGTTATCACCGCATCCGCAACGCACAACTTATAGAACTGTCTGATTAGTTAACCCCTTTAGTGAACACCATAAAAAAATAAATAAAAAACAAGACAAAAAAACAATGCATTATCATCATACCACCGAACAAAAAGTGGAATAAAACGTGATCAAACAGACAGATATAAATAAACATGGTACCACTGAAAATGTCATCTTGTCTCGCAAAAAAAGCTGCAATAAAGCTCCATCAGCAGAAAAATAAAAAAGTTATAGCTCTCACAATAAAGCAATGCAAAAATAATATTTTTTTCTATAAAATTGGTTTCATTGTGTAAAAGTGCCAACACATAAAAAAAGATATAAATGAGGTATCACTGTAATCATATTGACCTGAAAAATAAAACTGCCTTATCAATTTTACCACACACCTAACAGCATAACTCCACCCCCCAAAATAACTACCGGAATGGCTGGTTTTTGTTCATTCTGCCTCACAAAAATCAGATCAGCGATCAAAAACTGTCATGTGCCCGAAAAAGGTACCATAAAAATGTCAACTCGTTGCGCAAAAAACAAGACCTCACATGACTCAAAAATGTGGAAAATTATAGTTCTCAAAATGTGGTGATAAAAAAACTATTTTTTGCAAGAAAAAGCGTCTTTAGAGTGTGAGAGCAGCCAAAAACCGATATAAATCTGCTATCACTGTAATCGTGCCGACCCAAAGAATAAATTCGCCTAATCACTTATACCGCATGAGGAACGGCGTAATAAATAAAACCAATTTTTCAACTACTATTCATTTTTTATTCTGCCTCCCAAAGATCGCAGTAAGGCTGGGCACACATTTATCCTGCGTTCTGCGTTGAGCGTTTACTTTGAGGTTTTTATGTAAATCTCTGAAATACGTGTTTCAGACGGACCCTCTGGCAGAACATTCCCCATAATAAGGGAGATGGAGCCACTGTGGATGCCGTCTGACCTGTGATCCGGTGGTGTCCATCTTTTTAGGCGTGCATAAAAGTGCCATCAGCCACAGTTTTGTGCACTTCTGAAAAGAAGGACACCAGTGAACAGAGGCCAGACAGAGTCCGGAGAAACTCTGCTGCATCATTATAGCGAATGGATCCCTTGGGAGTTTCATCTGAATCACGTGACTAAGAGAATTAAATGGAAACCACAAAGTGGTCAGCGTAGAACGCCAGATAAATGTGATCCCAAATGTTATGTAAAATGTTCCCAATAAAAGCTTCAACTCAATCCACAACTAATGCAAGTAAGTTCTCAATCAGATCCATTATCTGTTAGAAGAAATATAGGGGCCTTCCATGTTACTGGTAGTGTAAAGGCTCTGGAAAAGCGGAATGGCCCCTCAACCGCCAAAAGAAATTCAGCAAATTCTGTGCTCCCAAATCCAAAGTGTACCTAAACCACATATAGCATGCAGATCTGGCATTTCTGAAGCAATGAGAACCCGCCTAACTTACGGGTGCATGCCTCCAGAAGCATGAGCTGGGCATAATGTACGGATGACTACAACATACTGTTAGGGGTCAAGTTCCTGCCGCTGCACAGGGGGAATCTCGAGCCATGTCTACTGTGGTCTCCTATTCTGCATCAGCCACAGTGGAGCCTGCTCAGCGGAGACATTGATCCCAGCGTCTCGCTCAGCCTGATACTGTGCAAAGGGTTACTGCTGCCTTTCCAGGCTCTGCTCTTGTAGCCAGCACTGGTCAGTGGTGAGCAGGCTTTTCTGGGACTAAGTCCTGCTTTGCACACACTGAGCATGCCCACGGGAGGACCTCTCATTGGGGGTCAGGTTTCACACGCTCAGGTCCTGTAGCAGCTCCAATTGGACCACTAGGAAGGTCCTTGTCTGCTGCAGCTATATAAGGTTCGCATGGCCGCATGGCCATGCCCTAATATCAACCTATGCTATGAGCTTTGCTATTTGGTGGTCATGTGTGCATGTGGTCAGGGTTGGCTGAAATAAGCCCCTAGAATAACAGCACCTCTGGTGAGGAGTTGTTTGTGTGCTATGCTGTCTGCATGACCACTCTTTGCTTTGCTCAGTTAGGTAGCTGTGATCCTCTGTGAGGTTAGCAGGGCACAACGTTTTAATATCTTTGCGATTCTGTGAAGTTAACAGAGTTCGCTTATACCGCCATATAGTGCTGCCAATTACTTTTCAGCAGATATCTCTGCACGATGGACCCCGGGCTGCCAACGCACCTTGTTGTTTCCTTCCTATTCTCGGTGCATTTCACTAGCCCTAACACATACTGGTCACTAAAGCGTACTGGTGACTACAGCAGCAGTTTGCAATTTTCACTCAGCCACTTTAATTTCTGCTTGTTTCTGGAAAATACCCATTGAGTCAAAATCAGCACTACACCTGTAGATAAATTCCCAACGGGGTATAATTTCCAAAATGGGGTCACTTGGGGGGATTATGCTCTTCTAGCAATTAGGGGCTCTGTATATGGAGTCTGCATACTCTTCTATGTTAATCTGTGCTCCAGGAGGCAAATAGCGCTCCATTCCTCCCGAGTCTCTCTGCATGACTAAGTAGTACTATACAGCCACATATAGGATATTGCCACATTCAGTAGAAATTGTGGGACAAATTTTGGTGCCATTCTTACCCACTTCTTGGGTGAAAATGTAAAATCTGGGGATAAAACTTTTGATGGTAAAAATGTAGTTATTTTTTCTTCACTGCTCAATGGTATAAAATTATGTGACACATCCATTGTGTCAATATGATCACTGCTCGCCTAGATGAATTCATTGAGAGGTGTAGTTTGTAAAATGGGGTCACTTATGGGGGCTCTGCTATTCTGGCACCTTATGGACTCTCCCAGTGGGTCATGGTACCTACAAACCATAACACTAAAATCTGATGCTCCTTGCCTTCTGAGCTTTGCACTGTGCCTGAGAAATATTTACCAATTACATGTAGGGTATTGGCGCACTCAGGAAAAAATGGACCTAGTTTGTTGTAAAAATGTATTATTAGCCCATAGACAAATCTAAAACTTGGGGCTAAAACAACATTTTTGTGGGGAAAATGTGATTTTATTATTTTCACGGCTCAACGTTATAAACTTCTGTGAATCACCTTAGGTTTCAATGTGCTCACCACATCCTGAGGGGTCTAGTTTATAAAATGGTGTCATTTGTGGGGGATTTTTACTGATTAGGTACATCAGAGGCTCTCCAAGTACTACATGGCATTTGCCAATTGTTGCAGCAAATTTTGTATTCAAGAAGTCAAATGGTGCTCCTTCTCTTGAAAACTCTCCCATGCACCCAAACAGTGGTTTTCTTCCTCATATGGGGTATTGGCATAATCAGGAGAAATTGCACAACAAATTTTGGAGTCCATTGTTTCCTGTTACTCTTGTCAAAATAAAAAAACTTTGGATCTGAAGTAAATTTTTTGGGAAACAAAGTTAAATGTTAATCTTTTTCCCACATTCCAAAAATTCCTGTGAAGCACCTGAAGGGCTAATAAACTTTTTGAATGTGGTTTGAGCACCTTGAGGTGTGCAGTTTTTAGAATGGTGTAACTTTTGGGTATCTTCTATCATATAGACCCCTCAAAGTGACTTCAAATGTGATGTGGTCCCTACAAAAAATGGTGTTGTAAAAATGAGAAATTGCTGGTCAACTTTTAACCCTTATAACTTCCTAACTAAAGCAAATTGGTTCAAAATTTGTGCTGGTGTAAAATAGACATGTGGGAAATGGTACTTAAGTGTTTTGTGTGACATCTCTGATTTAAGGGCATGAAAATTCAAATTTGAAAAATTGCAAAATTTTCAAAATGTTCGCCAAATTTCCATTTTTTTCACAAATAAACACAAGTCAAATCAAAAATTTTTTACCACTATCATGAAGTATAACATGTCATGAAAATACAGTCTCAGAATCACCATAATCCATTAAAGCATTCCAGAGTTATTACCTCATAAAGGGACAGTGGTCAGAATTGTAAAAATTGGCCTGGTCATTAACGTGCAGACCACCCTCGGGAGGAAAGGGGTTAATTGCCACAATGAAGTCAGAACAAAAAAATTCTTCCTGGATGCAATTAGCAATAGATACTGTGCATTGTATGCAAAGTAACTTTAGTTCGGACACAAATTAATATTGCAAATTCATGCAAGAATGTTGAATATCTTCTCATTTGTGTATCTTAAAATACCGTTGCTTGCTATTCATGGAAAGTTCTAAAAGAATGCTTGCAGATGTATCTGGCACCATATGAGTCCTAAAATATTAACTTTAATTACAGGCAGTTTGGTCATATTGACTGACTATGAGCAGCTTCTCAACCTTCATTTGCATAGTGAGTGATATGACATATATGCCTTACCACATGCCCCAGTATACTGTTCCCAAGATAAAGAAACACAACTCTTCTTATGCAAAACACTAGTCACAGCCAATTACTTTCAGATAGTACATATATATGAAAAAAATAGTTAATAGAAAAAAATATTAATGGGATCTCATGGGGAGTATATTTAACAGAAAGGAATGTCCTTATTTAAGCCATGCTTCACAATTTGCATATAGAATTAATCTACATTAAGAGTTGATTCAATTGTAAATACCGTACACTGCTCAAAAAAATAAAGGGAACAATTAAACAACAGAATATAACTCCGAGTAAATCAAACTTCTGTGAAATCAAACTGTCCACTTAGGAAGCAGCACTGTTTGACAATCAATTTCACATGCTGGTGTCCAAATGGAATACACAGCAGTTGGAAATTATTGGCTATTATCAAGACACACTAAATAAAGGAGTGGTTCTGCAGTTGGGGCCCACAGACAATATCTCAGTACCAATGCTTTCTGGCTGATGTTTTGGTCACTTTTGAATGTTGGTTGTGCCTTCACACTCGTGGTAGCATGAGACTGACTCTACAACCCACACAAGTGGATCAGGTAGTGCAGCTCATCCAGGATGACACATCAATGCGAGCTGTGGTGAGAAGATTTGATGTGTCTGTCAGTGTAGTGTCCAGAGGCTGGAGGCGCTACCAGGAGACAGGCCAGTACACCAGGAGATGTGGAGGGGGCCTTAGGAGGGCAACAACTCAGCAGCAGGACCTCTACTTCAGCCTTTGTGCAAGGAGGAACAGGAGGAGCATTGCCAGAGCCCTATAAAATGACCTCCAGCAGGCCACAAATGTGCATGTGTCTGCACAAACGGTTAGAAACCGACTCCATGAGATTGGTCTGAGTGCCCGACGTCCACAGATGGGGGTTGTGCTCACAGCCCAACATAGTGCAGGATGCTTGGCATTTGCCACATAACACCAGGATTGGCACATTCGCCACTGGCACCCTGTGCTCTTCACAGATAAAAGCAGGTTCATGCTGAGCACATGTGACAGACATGACAGAGTCTGGAGGCACCATGGAGAGCGATCTGCTGCCTGCAACATCCTTCAGCATGATCGGTTTGGCAGTGGGTCAGTAATGGTGTGGGTGGCATTTCTTTGGAAGGTCGCACAGCCCTCCATGTGCTCACCAGAGGTATCCTGACTGGCATTAGGTACCAAAATGAGATGTTCAGACCCCTTGTGAGACCATATGCTGGTGCGGTTTGCCCTGGGTTCCTCCTAATGCAGGACAATGCCAGACCTCATGTGGCTGGAGTGTTTAAGCAGTTCCTGCAAGATGAAAGCATTGAAACTATGGACTGGCCCACCCGTTCCCCAGACCTGAATCCGATTGAACACATCTGGAACATCATGTCTCGCACCATCCACCAACGTCACGCTTCACCATAGACTGCCGGGCAGATGCTTTAGTCCAGGTCTAGAAGGAGATCCCTCAGTAGACAATCCGCTGCCTCATCAGGAGCATGCCCAGGCATTGTAGGGAGGTCATACAGGCACTTGGAGGCCACACACACTACTGAGCATTATTTTCTTGTCTTGAGGCATTTTCACTGAAGTTGGATCAGCCTCTAACTTCATTTTCCACTTTGATTTTGAGCATCATTCCAACTCCAGACCTCCGTGGGATATTAGTTGTGATTTACATTGATAATTTTTAGGTTTTATTGTTCTCAACACATTCCACTATGTAATGAATAAAGATTTACAACTGGAATATTTCATTCAGTGATATCTAGGATGTGGGATTTTAGTGTTCCCTTTATTTTGAGCACTGTAAATAGCACTATTTAATATTGTACTGATTCTGAGTTACAGGCTGCATTTATTGAGTTACAGGGTGTATGTATTTACTGTTCTATTTTATTTTCATAACCAACCTTTGAGGCCTCATTCACATGTCAATATTGTTGCATCAGTATTTCAATCCCAAACCCAGAAGTGTCTCCAAAACACAGAACAGGTGTCAATCTTTCAATTATAGATTATTTCTGTCATAGAAAATATTAAAATCTCTGAAACCCCTACTGAAGGGTCATTCTCCCCCCTTCTTCCTCCTCCTCTCACACAGAATTGCAGTAGCAAAAATAGCTGACAGTCTGTGTCTCCTAGACTGGAACAGTGGGCATAAAGAAGCAGGAAATTAGGTATAGCTGAACAGTGACAAACTTAATTAACATGCAGGCAGCTCCTTTTTGAAGTGAAAGATCCCAGCAGTGCCAACAAGGAGGTCCATTGTGAATAGACAAAGGTATGTAGATTGGACAGGTAATTAAGGTAGGAAAGGTCTTCTCAGAGAGTTTGATAACAAGGGTACATGTGTTTACATATAGGCAGAGAAGTGGAAGAATATATTGTTCCCTCCAGACTTGGGGTCTCCAAAAAAAAACTATGAATGGGGCTTGTATAGATCCGATAGTGATCTATACAACTATGGGGCTTGTATAGATCCGATAGTGATGGGACATACATTCTCAGCTTCAGAACGAGTCAGTGAAAAGGATGCACATTTTTTCATAACTGTAACCCCTGCCTATAAGCCAGAAATCAATAGTGGTCAGATCGCTGACAACAGCCATAACATATTTGGTCTCTGAGTAACAGTAAAATTCCGATTAAAATTATGGTGGCGATCTTGAACTTCTGCGATCATCAGCAGTGAAGATATCACATAAGTTGAGAATTTCATAAAATCCTGAAGGGCTGAGAACATCCCACAACCTGGCCCACGTTAGGTCATCAAGGGGGTGTATGGGTGTAACTTAGATGCTGATAAAAGGTCCAGATAGATTATGATCTTTGTTCCTGTAGAGAGATACACTTCGGTGAATGCATGATTCCTGTTTACTGAATGCCTCCAATCGAAGTGACCTCCTTTGCTAAACTGAATCATCTCTGTGATCAGTGTAGTAAGTCCTTTTGTTAATCCTGTTTTATTTTATGTAATTATATATGCTGTATTGTTCTGTGCCCTTTGTAAAATTGATGGATATTGTTTAATAAATACTGCTTATTGATTTGAATTAAATATAACATTTAATAGTCCTATTCCTTTTGTACTGTTACCCACACCCCAAAGCCATAAGCTATCAGAACCAGAACTAGGCCTTCAGTTAGCCTGTATAAACATGACTGGTTGTGGCAGCGAGTAGTCTTGGGTTATCGTGGAGTTTGCAGTGACTGTATCGTGGGTAAACACAGTAGTGCAAAAAAGTGTTTGCCCCTTCCTGATTTCCTATTCTTTTGTATGTTTGTCACACTTAAATGTTTCAGATCACAGAACAAATTTTAATATTAGACAAAAATAACACAAGTAAACACAAAATGTAGTTTTTAAATGAAGGTCTTTATTATTAAGGGAAAAAGAAATTCACCACGGTCCATATATTCCATGTGTTGGAATTGGAGGTACATATACCATATGCCCACTGTTAGTTTACCGATAACTGGCCTATAAGTGGAAACAGCCTGCAGCCTCCTTTGTTGATCGACGGTCAATTGCTGAATTGTCCGGATGATAGGGGTCAGAAGAGAGCTGTTCACTCCAAAGTTAAAAGTGGATGGATCTCCGCAAACCTCCCAGGCTGCGACCTTTGAAAGTTCTCATCTTGGCTTTTGTATATAAACACTGATGCCAAAATGCTGACTTGTGAATGAGGCCTTACCTGGTTGTAGGAGCACTATCTGACATTCATTAAATATAAGTGTGAATAGCCTGTTATTTATATGTTAAGACCTGGTCACACGTGCACTATATAATCTTTCATTTCAGCCAGATCCTTACAGATTTGTGCAACTATATGTATCTTGTTATGTTTGCTAATGACAGGTGTTATGAAGGCAATCCAGAAACACAGTGTGCTTAGCGATCAGAGCGCACACAGTGATCTGACAAATACCCAAAAATACAAGAACGAGCTCTGAGACGTGGAAACTCTGTAGACTGCACACCTGATCCTATCCTAAACACAACTAAAAGCGGCTGTGGATTGCGCCTAACAACTACCTAGGCAACTCGGCACAGCCTAAGAAACTAGCTAGCCTGAAGATAGAAAAATAGGCCTGACTTGCCCCAGAGAAATTCCCCAAAGGAAAAGACAGCCCCCCACATATAATGACTGTGAGTAAGATGAAAAGACAAAACGTAGGGATGAAATAGATTCAGCAAAGTGGGGCCCGATATTCTAGGACAGAGCGAGGACAGTAAAGCGAACTTTGCAGTCTACAAAAAACCCTAAAGCAAAACCACGCAAGGGGGGCAAAAAAAAACCACCGTGCCGAACTAACGGCACGGCGGTACACCCTTTGCGTCTCAGAGCTTCCAGCAAAACAAAAGACAAGCTGGACAGAAAAAAAGCAACAAAAAAGCAAAAAGCACTTAGCTATACAGAGCAGCAGGTCACAGGAACAATCAGGAGAAGCTCAGATCCAACACTGAAACATTGACAAGGAGCAAGGATAGCAGCATCAGGCGGAGTTAAGTAATGAAGCAGTTAACGAGCTCACCAGAACACCTGAGGGAGGAAGCGCAGAAGCTGCAGTACCACTTGTGACCACAGGAGTGAATTCAGCCACAGAATTCACAACAGTACCCCCCCTTGAGGAGGGGTCACCGAACCCTCACCAGAGCCCCCAGGCCGACCAGGATGAGCCGCATGAAAGGCACGAACAAGATCGGAAGCATGAACATCAGAGGCAAAAACCCAGGAATTATCTTCCTGAGCATAACCCTTCCATTTAACCAGATACTGGAGTTTCCGTCTAGAAACACGAGAATCCAAAATCTTCTCCACAATATACTCCAATTCCCCCTCCACCAAAACTGTGGCAGGAGGCTCAACAGATGGAACCATAGGTGCCACGTATCTCCGCAACAACGACCTATGGAATACATTATGTATGGAAAAGGAGTCTGGGAGGGTCAAACGAAAAGACACAGGATTGAGAACCTCAGAAATCCTATACGGACCAATAAAAGGAGGTTTAAATTTAGGAGAGGAAACCTTCATAGGAATATGACGAGAAGATAACCAAACCAGATCCCCAACACGAAGTCGGGGACCCACACGGCGTCTGCGATTAGCGAAAAGTTGAGCTTTCTCCTGGGACAAGATCAAATTGTCCACTACCTGAGTCCAGATCTGCTGCAACCTATCCACCACAGAATCCACACCAGGACAGTCCGAAGACTCAACCTGTCCTGAAGAGAAACGAGGATGGAACCCAGAATTGCAAAAAAATGGAGAAACCAAGGTAGCCGAGCTGGCCCGATTATTAAGGGCGAACTCAGCCAACGGCAAAAAGGACACCCAATCATCCTGGTCTGCAGAAACAAAACATCTCAGATATGTTTCCAAGGTCTGATTGGTTCGTTTGGTCTGGCCATTAGTCTGAGGATGGAAAGCCGAGGAAAAGGATAGGTCAATGCCCATCCTACCACAAAAGGCTCGCCAAAACCTTGAAACAAACTGGGAACCTCTGTCAGAAACAATATTCTCAGGAATGCCATGCAACCGAACCACATGCTGAAAGAACAAAGGTACCAAATCAGAGGAGGAAGGCAATTTAGCCAAGGGCACCAGATGGACCATTTTAGAAAAGCGATCACAGACCACCCAAATGACTGACATCTTTTGAGAAACGGGAAGGTCAGAAATGAAATCCATCGAAATATGTGTCCAAGGCCTCTTTGGGACCGGCAAGGGCAAAAGCAACCCACTGGCACGAGAACAGCAGGGCTTAGCCCTAGCACAAATCCCACAGGACTGCACAAAAGTACGTACATCCCGTGACAGAGATGGCCACCAGAAGGATCTAGCCACTAACTCTCTGGTACCAAAGATTCCTGGATGACCAGCCAACACCGAACAATGAAGTTCAGAGATAAGTTTATTAGTCCACCTATCAGGGACGAACAGTTTCTCTGCTGGACAACGATCAGGTTTATTCGCCTGAAATTTTTGCAGCACCCGCCGCAAATCAGGGGAGATGGCAGACACAATGACTCCTTCCTTGAGGATACCCGCTGGCTTAGATAAACCCGGAGAGTCGGGCACAAAACTCCTAGACAGAGCATCCGCCTTCACATTTTTAGAGCCCAGAAGGTACGAAATCACAAAGTCGAAGCGGGCAAAAAATAACGACCAACGGGCCTGTCTAGGATTCAAGCGCTTGGCAGACTCGAGATAAGTCAAGTTCTTATGATCAGTCAATACCACCACGCGATGCTTAGCTCCTTCAAGCCAATGACGCCACTCCTCGAATGCCCACTTCATGGCCAGCAACTCTCGATTGCCCACATCATAATTACGCTCAGCGGGCGAAAACTTCCTGGAAAAGAAAGCACATGGTTTCATCACTGAGCAATCAGAACCTCTCTGTGACAAAACCGCCCCTGCTCCAATCTCAGAAGCATCAACCTCGACCTGGAACGGAAGAGAAACATCTGGCTGACACAACACAGGGGCAGAACAAAAACGACGCTTCAACTCCTGAAAAGCTTCCACAGCAGCAGAAGACCAATTAACCAAATCAGCACCCTTCTTGGTCAAATCGGTCAATGGTTTGGCAATGCTAGAAAAATTACAGATGAAGCGACGATAAAAATTAGCAAAGCCCAGGAACTTTTGCAGACTTTTCAGTGATGTCGGCTGAATCCAATCCTGGATGGCTTGGACCTTAACTGGATCCATCTCGATAGTAGAAGGGGTAAAGATGAACCCCAAAAATGAAACTTTCTGCACACCGAAGAGACACTTTGATCCCTTCACAAACAAAGAGTTAGCACGCAGGACCTGAAAAACCATTCTGACCTGCTTCACATGAGACTCCCAATCATCTGAGAAGATCAAAATGTCATCCAAGTAAACAATCAGGAATTTATCCAGATACTCACGGAAGATGTCATGCATAAAAGACTGAAACACAGATGGAGCATTGGCAAGTCCGAACGGCATCACTAGATACTCAAAATGACCCTCGGGCGTATTGAATGCAGTTTTCCATTCATCTCCTTGCCTGATTCTCACCAGATTATACGCACCACGAAGATCTATCTTAGTGAACCAACTAGCCCCCTTAATCCGAGCAAACAAGTCAGATAACAATGGCAAGGGATACTGAAATTTAACAGTGATCTTATTAAGAAGGCGGTAATCAATACACGGTCTCAGCGAACCATCCTTCTTGGCTACAAAGAAGAACCCTGCTCCCAGTGGTGATGACGATGGGCGAATATGTCCCTTCTCCAGGGATTCCTTCACATAACTGCGCATAGCGGCGTGTTCGGGCACGGATAAATTAAATAATCGACCTTTAGGGAATTTACTACCAGGAATCAAATTGATAGCACAATCACAATCCCTATGCGGAGGTAGAGCATCGGACTTGGGCTCTTCAAATACATCCTGATAATCAGACAAGAACTCTGGGACCTCAGAAGGGGTGGATGACGAAATCGACAAAAATGGAACATCACCATGTACCCCCTGACAACCCCAGCTGGATACTGACATGGAATTCCAATCCAATACTGGATTATGGGTTTGTAGCCATGGCAACCCCAACACGACCACATCATGCAGATTATGCAACACCAGAAAGCGAATAACTTCCTGATGTGCAGGAGCCATGCACATGGTCAGCTGGGCCCAGTATTGAGGTTTATTCTTGGCCAAAGGTGTAGCATCAATTCCTCTCAATGGAATAGGACACCGCAAAGGCTCCAAGAAAAACCCACAACGTTTAGCATAATCCAAATCCATCAGATTCAGGGCAGCGCCCGAATCCACAAACGCCATGACAGAAAACGACGACAAAGAGCATATCAAGGTAATGGACAGAAGGAATTTGGACTGTACAGTACCAATGACGGCAGACCTAGCGGACCGCTTAGTGCGCTTAGGACAATCAGAAATAGCATGAGTGGAATCACCACAGTAGAAACACAGACCATTCAGACGTCTGTATTCCTGCCGTTCAACTCTAGTCATAGTCCTATCGCACTGCATAGGCTCAGGTTTAACCTCAGGCAGTACCGCCAAATGGTGCACAGATTTACGCTCGCGCAAGCGTCGACCGATCTGAATGGCCAAAGACAAAGACTCATTCAAACCAGCAGGCATAGGAAATCCCACCATGACATCCTTAAGAGCCTCAGAGAGACCCTTTCTGAACAAAGCTGCCAGCGCACATTCATTCCACTGAGTGAGTACTGACCATTTCCTAAATTTCTGACAATATACTTCTATATCATCCTGACCCTGGCACAAAGCCAGCAAATTTTTCTCAGCCTGATCCACTGAATTAGGCTCATCGTACAGCAATCCGAGCGCCAGGAAAAACGCATCGACACTACTCAATGCAGGGTCTCCTGGCGCAAGAGAAAATGCCCAGTCTTGAGGGTCGCCGCGCAAAAAAGAAATAATAATCAAAACCTGTTGAATAGGATTACCAGAAGAATGAGGTTTCAAGGCCAGAAATAGCTTACAATTATTTTTGAAACTTAGAAACTTAGTTCTATCTCCAAAAAACAAATCAGGAATAGGAATTCTTGGTTCTAACATAGATTTCTGATCAATAATATCTTGAATTTTTTGTACATTTATAACGAGATTATCCATTGAAGAGCACAGACCCTGAATATCCATGTCCACACCTGTGTCCAGAATCACCCAAATGTCTAGGGGAAAAAAAAAAGTGAACACAGAGCAGAAAAAAAAAAAAAAAATGATGTCAGAACTTTTTCTTTCCCTCTATTGAGAATCATTAGTTTTGGCTCCTTGTACTGTTATGTTTGCTAATGACAGGTGTTATGAAGGCAATCCAGAAACACAGTGTGCTTAGCGATCAGAGCGCACACAGTGATCTGACAAATACCCAAAAATACAAGAACGAGCTCTGAGACGTGGGAACTCTGTAGACTGCACACCTGATCCTATCCTAAACACAACTAAAAGCGGCTGTGGATTGCGCCTAACAATTACCTAGGCAACTCGGCACAGCCTAAGAAACTAGCTAGCCTGAAGATAGAAAAATAGGCCTGACTTGCCCCAGAGAAATTCCCCAAAGGAAAAGGCAGCCCCCCACATATAATGACTGTGAGTAAGATGAAAAGACAAAACGTAGGGATGAAATAGATTCAGCAAAGTGGGGCCCGATATTCTAGGACAGAGCGAGGACAGTAAAGCGAACTTTGCAGTCTACAAAAAACCCTAAAGCAAAACCACGCAAAGGGGGCAAAAAAAACCCACCGTGCCGAACTAACGGCACGGCGGTACACCCTTTGCGTCTCAGAGCTTCCAGCAAAACAAAAGACAAGCTGGACAGAAAAAAAGCAACAAAAAAGCAAAAAGCACTTAGCTATACAGAGCAGCAGGTCACAGGAACAATCAGGAGAAGCTCAGATCCAACACTGAAACATTGACAAGGAGCAAGGATAGCAGCATCAGGCGGAGTTAAGTAATGAAGCAGTTAACGAGCTCACCAGAACACCTGAGGGAGGAAGCTCAGAAGCTGCAGTACCACTTGTGACCACAGGAGTGAATTCAGCCACAGAATTCACAACAGTATCTAGTACATGTACAAAGATTTTCTCTCTGCCTATGTAAGAAAAAAGATGAGCTTGGGTAGTAGAATGCTAACCTAGTAACAGTGGTAAGAAAGAGGTAAGGAGAGCTGAGAAACAAAAAGTGCATCCAAGGACCTGTAAGATGAACATACTGTGCTGCTCTCATGTGCAAAAAGAACCTGAAGACCCACCTCTTCCTACAACCTGCAGTATCCACCGATCGACCAAAATGCTGCACGACCAGCTCTACCCTCACCTACTGTATCCTCACCCATCCCTTGTAGATTGTGAGCCCTCACAGGCGGGGTCCTCTCTCCTCCTGTACCAGTTGTGACTTGCATTGTTCAAGATTATTGTACTTGTTTTTATTATGTATACCCCTCCTCACATGTAAAGCGCCATGAAATAAATGGCGCTATAATGATAAATAATAATAATAATACATGCCACTTTCTTTTCCATAAGAGAAATACTCCCATCAAAGTTTTTATAATTTTAACCCCTTTACACCCAAGGGTGGTTTGCATGTTAATGACCAGGCAATTTTTTACAATTCTGACCTCTGTCCCTTTATGAGGTTATAACTCTGGAACGCTTCAACGAATCTTGGCGATTCTGACACTGTTTTCTCGTTACATATTGTACTTCATGATAGTGGTATTATTTCTATGATATTACCTGTGTTTATTTGTGAAAAAAATGGAAATTTGGCAAAAATTTTGACAATCTTGCAGTTTTCCAACTTTGAATTTTTATGCAATTAAATCACAGAGATATGTCACACAAAATACTTAATAAGTAACATTTACCACATGTCTACTTTACATCAGCACAATTTTGGAACCAAAATATTTTTTTGTTAGGGAGTTATAAGGGTTAAAATTTGACCAGCAATTTCTCGTTTTTACAACACCATTTTTTTTTTTAGGGACCACATCTCATTTGAAGTCATTTTGAGGGGTCTATATGATAGAAAATAACCAATTGTGACACCATTCTAAAAACTGCACCCCTCAAGGTGCTCAAAACCACATTCTAGAAGTTTATTAACCCTTCAGGTGTTTCACAGGAATTTTTGGAATGTTTAAATAAAAATGAACATTTAACTTTTTGTCACAAAAAATTTACTTCAGCTCCAATTTGTTTTATTTTACCAAGGGCAACAGGAGAAAATGGACCCCAAAAGTTGTCCAATTTGTCCTGAGTACACAAATACCCCATATGTGGGGGTAAACTACTGTTTGGGCACATGGCAGAGCTCGGAAGCGAAGGAGCGCCGTCTGACTTTTCAATGCAAATTTGACAGGAATTGAGATGGGACGCCATGTTGCGTTTGGAGAGCCACTGATGTGCCTAAACATTGAAACCCCCCACAAGTGACACCATTTTGGAAAGTAGACCCCCTAAGGAACTTATCTAGTTGTGTGTTGAGCACTTTTACCCACCTAGGGCTTCACAGAAGTTTATAATGCAGAGCCGTAAAAATAAAAAAATAAAAATTTTCCCACAAAAATTATATTTTAGCCCCCAGTTTTGTATTTTCCCATGGGTAACAGGAGAAATTAGACCACAATAGTTGTAGTCCAATTTGTCCTGAGTACGCTGATATCCCATATGTGGAGAGGAACCACCGTTTGGGCGCATGGGAGGGCTCAGAAGGGAAGGAGTGCCATTTGAAATGCAGACTTAGATGGAATGGTCTGCAGGCGTCACATTGCATTTGCAGAGCCCCTAATGTACCTAAACAGTAGAAACCCCCCACAAGTGACACCATTTTGGAAAGTAGACCCCCTAAGGAATTCATCTAGATGTGTTGTGAGAGCTTTGATCCCCCAAGTGTTTCACTACAGTTTATAATGCAGAGCCGTGCAAATAAAAAAAAAAATTTCCACAAAAATTATTTTTTAGCCCCCAGTTTTGTATTTTTCCAAGGGTAACAGTTAAAATTGGACCCTAGAAGTTGTTGTCCAATTTGTCCTGAGTACGCTGATACCCCGTATGTGGGGGGAACCACCGTTTGAGCGCATGGCAGAGCTCTGAAAGGAAGGAGCATCATTTGGAATGCAGACTTAAATGGATTGGTCTGCAGGTGTCACATTGCATTTGCAGAGCCCCTAATGTACCTAAACAGTAGAAACCCCACACAAGTGACCCCATATTGGAAACCATACCCCCAAGGAACTTATCTAGATGTGTTGTGAGAACTTTGAACCCCCAAGTGTTTCACTACAGTTTATAACGCAGAGCCGTGAAAATAAAAATAAAAAATTCCCACAAAAATTATATTTAGCCCCCAGGTTTGTATTTTCCCAAGGGTAACAGGAGAAATTGGACCACAAAAGTTGTTGACCAATTTGTCCTCAGTACGCTGATACCCCATATGTGGGGAGGAACCACCGTTTGGGCGAATGGGAGGGCTTGGAAGGGAAGGAGCGCCATTTGGAATGCAGACTTAGATGGAATGGTCTGCAGGTGTCACATTGCATTTGCAGAGCCCCTAATGTACCTAAACAGGAGAAACCCCCCACAAGTGACCCCATATTGGAAACTAGATCCCCCAAGGAACTTATCTAGATGTATTGTGAGAACTTTGAACCCCCAAGTGTTTCACTACAGTTTATAACGCAGAGCCGTGAGAAAAAATTTTTCCCACAATTATTTTTTAGCCCCCAGTTTTGCATTTTCCCAAGGGTAACAGGAGAAATTGGACCACAAAAGTTGTTGTCCAATTTGTCCTGAGTATGCTGATACCCCATTTGTTGGTGCAAACCCCTGCTAGGGCACACGGGAGAGCTCGGAAGGGAAGGAGCACTGTTTTACTTTTTCAATGCAGAATTGGCTGGAATTGAGATCGGACGCCATGTCACGTTTGGAGAGCCCCTGATGTGCCTAAACAGTGGAAACCCCCCAATTATAACTGAAACCCTAATCCAAACACACCCCTAACACTAATCCCAACGGTAACCCTAACCACACCTCTAACCCTGAACCTCTAACCCTGACACTGTTAGGGCTAGCGGAACGCACCAAACAATAAGATAGAATAAGGTGTGTTCGCAGCCCGGGGTCCACCATGCAGAGATGGAACCTGCTGCCAAGTAATGACGGACTATATGGCGGTACAATGTGAATACACACATGGGTTAACTTCTCCCTGTGTGAAGGAAGCGAACCCTGTTGCGTCACAGGGCCGCAGTACCGCACGTAACAAAACTAATAATTAATTAGCACGAGAGTGCGAACTGTGCCGTACTGGCGGAAGCCACTAACCACCCAGACTTGGGTTAAAGAAGCGCTCTAATGGCGCATGGCGCCATACTGGCGGTCACATCAGTAGGCGGTGTTTCGTGTGTTAACACTGTGAGTTCAGCCGGGCACTAGATTGCAGCCATACACCTTACGTGAACTGTCATACACAAGGGCTGGGTTTTTTAAGGAACGACTTGCACTCATCAACACACACACGATTACAATTGTATACTAGCGCATTGCTGTGCGGTCATGTGAACCTTATATAGCTGCAGCATGTACATGACCTTCCCAGAAGGACCAATGGGAGGCTGCCACAGAAGTTGAGCACCTTCAGGACATTCCTGGAGGACCAATGGGATCTGCTGCAGTATCTGAGCATGTGACCCTCGATTTCCAATGGGAGATCTTGCCCTGGGCATGCTCAGAAGGGGAAAAGCAGGACTTAGTCCCAAAAGCGTCTGCTCGCTGCTGCCCAGCACTGGCTTCAATGGTAGAAGCAGGAAAAGCAGCACCCTATGCACAGAGTGAGACTGAGCAAGATGCTGGGACCGATGTCTCCGCTGAGCAGACTCCACTGCGGCTGGAGAAGAATGGGAGACTGCAGCAGAGAGGGCCTGAGATTCCCCCTGTGCAGAGGCGGGAACTCGACATCTAACAGACACACCCCTAACCCTAATCCCAACCCTATTCCCAACCGTAAATTTAGCCCTAACCTTAACTTTAGCCCCAACCCTAACTGTAGCCTTAACCCTAGCCCCAACCCCAACCCTAACCCTAACCCAAACCCTAACCTTAGCCCTAACCTTAATGGGAAAATGGAAATAAATACATTTTTTAAATTTTTTAATTTTTCCCTAACTAAGGGGGTGATGAAGGCGGGTTTGATTTACTATTTATAGATTGTTTTTTAGCAGATTTTTATGATTGGCAGCCATCATACACTGAAAGACACTTTTTATTGCAAAAAATATTTTTTGTGCTACCACATTTTGAGAGCTATAATTTTTCCATATTTGGGTCCACAGAGTCATGTGAGGTCTTGTTTTTTGAGGGATGAGTTGACGTTGTTATTGGTAACATTTTCGGGCACGTCACATTTTTTGATCGCTTTTTATTCGGATTTTTGTGAGGCAAAATGACCAATAACCAGCTATTCATGAATTTATTTTGGGGGAGGCGTTTATACCGTTCCGCGTTTGGTAAAATTGATAAATCAGTTTTATTCCTCTGGTCAGTACGATTACAGCGATACCTCATTTATATTTTTTTATGTTTTGGCGCTTTTATACGATAAAAACTTTTGTAGACAAAATAATTATTTTTGCATCGCTTTATTCTGAGGACTATAACTTTTTTATTTTTTCGCTGATGATGCTATATGGTGGCTCAATTTTTGCGGGACAAGATGACATTCACAGCGGTACCATGGATATTTATATCTGTCTTTTTGATCACTTGTTATTCCACTTTTTGTTTGGCGGTATGAGAATAAAGCGTAGTTTTTTGCCTCTTTTTTTTTTTTTAACGGTGTTCACTGAAGGGGTTAACTAGTGGGACAGTTTTATAGGTGATTTTTCGTGAAAAATTATTATTTTTTATTTTTACGGCTCTACATTATAAACTACTGTGAAGCACTTGGTGGATCAAAGTACTCACCACAAATCTAGATAAGTTCCGTAGGGGGTCTACTTTCCAAAATGGTGTCACTTGTGGGGGGTTTCAATGTTTAGGCCCATCAGTGGCTCTCCAAAAGCAACATGGCGTCCCATCTCAATTCCAGTCAATTTGGCATTGAAAAGTCAAACGGTGCTCCTTCCCTTCCGAGCTCTGCCATGTGCCCAAACAGTGGTTTACCCCCACATATGGGGTATCAAGGTACTCAGGACATATTTTACAACAACTTTTTAGGTCCATTTTCTCCTGTTACCCTTTGTAAAATAAAACAAATTGGAGCTGAAGTAAATTTTTTGTGAAAAAAAATTAAATGTTCATTTTTTTGTTAAACATTCCAAAAATTCCTATGAAGCACCAGAAGGGTTAATAAACTTCTTGAATGTGGTTTTGAGCACCTTGAGGGGTGCAGTTTCTAGAATGGTGTCACACTTGGTTATTTTCTATCATATAGACCCCTCAAAATGACTTCAAATGTGATGTGGTCCGTAAAAAAATGGTGTTGTAAAAATGAGAAATTGCTGGTCAAATTTTAACCCTTATAACTCCCTAACCAAAAAAAAATTGTTTCCAAAATTGTGCTGATGTAAAGTAGACATGTGGGAAATGTTACTTATTAAGTATTTTGTGTGACATATCTCTGTGATTTAAGGGCATAAAAATTCAAAGTTGAAAAATTGCAAAATTTTCAAAATTTTCACCAAATTTCCATTTTTTCACAAATAAACGCAGGTAATATCAAAGAAATTTTATGACTATCATGCAATACAATATGTCTCGAGAAAATATTGTCAGAATCACCGGGATCCGTTGAAGCATTCCAGAGTTATAACCTCATAAATTGACAGTGGTCAGAATTGTAAAAATTGGCCCGGTCATTAACGTGCAAACCACCCTCGGGGCTTAAGGGGTTAAAAAGACTTCAATAGTAACACAAGCATCATACTGTAATTTCTACACCTGTTGACTGTTGATGTCTCTTTTGGCTTTAATTTCGTGCCATCTATGTACATATTGTGAATATGGCAACATGACAGTCTGTATGTTTTACTGACTCTATCTAAGTGCAAAACACTCCCTAGTGTGAGGAGAATTGATACAGCATGAGCTTAATCTATTGCTGCATTGGCAAGAGCATATTACATGCCGCTACATGTTTCTCCAGCCCATTTGACATCTCATCATTTCTTGTCTTATCTTGGGTAGTGTACGCCATGGTATGGTTTCACAATTTATAAATTCTTCGTACTGTTAATATGATCAGTGGCTTGGTGACAATTCTGTTTCTAATAATCAAAAGTAGCATCATTTGTTAATTATAGTAACAAGGTGTACATTGTCACACTACTGTCTTGACAAGTACTATACATTGTGTTTGTAATGAATGGATTACCTATACTGTGTACTCTCGTTTATACAGAATGAGCAAATGTGTTATATCACAACACTAGGGTTAAAATTACAAAATAACTCATGTTCATTGACATGAGAATATTAAAGGGATGTTCTATGACACTATAAATACTTAAAATCTTGCTACAAATTATATATTATATTGTGATCCAACAAAAAAGGAAGATCAGATACCATCCAACGTTTCGACCATTAATGGTTATTATCTAGGCACACTGCTTGCAAATAAGCACATTACCTTCGCAAATACAGACGTCTTTAACAAAGACCATTGTAGGTCTAAATACTGGAAATTGTCTTTTCTTACCTTTTGTCAAATGAAAATAAAATGTATAATTTGCAGAAAAACGTTCTACTTTTGCCTTCTTCAGTGCTAATGTTTTCTTTACACTATTACATATGTTATAGTCCTTACCTCAAGCACAACTATTTCTGGAGCAGTGTTGCCAGTTTCTCCCCAATTAGATAAAAATACAGTTATGCCAATAAAGCCAGATTTCATAATTGCAGGGTTTCTTATTGGTTTAACATACATTTCATATACAGGTGCTTCTCACAAAATTAGAATATCATCAAAAAGTTAATTTATTTCTGTTCTTGAATGCAAAAAGAGAAACTCATATATTATATAGAGTCATTACAAACAGAGTGAACTATTTCTGTTAATGTTGATGATTACGGCATACAGCCAATGAAAACCCAAGAGTCATTATCTCAGTAAATTAGACTACTTTATAACACCAGCTTGAAAAATGATTTTCAAATCCAAATATTGAAATGTATGCTCAGTAGATGCACTCAATACTTAGTCAGGGCTCCTTTTGCATCAATTACTGCATCAATATGGCGTGGAATGGAGGCTTTGATAGCAACCTTCAGCTTATCTGTATTGTTGAGTCTTTTGTCTCTCATCTTCTTCTTGACAATACCCCATAGATTCTCTATGGGGTTAAGGTCAGGCGAGTTTGCTGGCCAATCAAGCACAGTGATACTGTTGTTTTTAAACCATTTATTGGTACTTTTGGCAGTGTGGACAGGTGCTCAGTCTGGCTGGAGAATTAAATTTCCATCTCCAAAAAGCTTGTTGGCAGAGGGAAGCATGAAGTTCTCTAAAGTTTCCTGGTAGACGGCTGCGCTGACTTTGGTCTTGATAAAACACAGTGGACCTACACCAGCAGATGACATGGCTCCCCAAACCATCACTGATTGTGGAAACTTCACACTAAATGTCAAGCAGCTTGAATTGTGTGCCTCTCCACAATTCCTCCATACTCTGGGACCTTGATTTCCAAATGAAATGCAAAATTTAATTTCATCTGAAACCAATACCTTGGACCACTGAGCAAAAGTTGATTTCTTTATCTTCTTGTCCCAGGTAAGAAGCTTCTACCGAAACACACTAACGAAACTTTTTAAATGCTTAGGAAGCCTTTGCAGGTTTTTTTTGTTAATTCTAATTTACTGAGTTAATGACTTTTGGATTTTCATTGGCTGTATGCCATAATCACTGACATTAACAGAAATAAACACTTGCAATAGATCACTCTGTAATGACTCTATGTAATATATGAGTTTCACTTTTTGTATTGAAGAGCTGAAATAAATTAACTTTTTAATGATATTCTAATTTTGTGAGGAGCACCTATATAATGCAGGTTGCAGATTTTTGCCGTATCATGAACTGGCATTCTACTTTCATCAGCAAACAAATTTATGTTGTTAATTAACTGAAAGTATGTCAAAACAATGGCAAAAAGTATCATTAAAATAAAACAAAAAGTCTAGTGGTAAACCTAATTCAATGCACTCCTGGAGTAAATAATAAATTAGACATTTTTTTGCCGTTGGGATATTTCAGGCTTCTAAAATGTCTTATCTCATGCCCTTTATTACATGTAAAATCAGTAACAAAAAAATGATTTGTTTGCTTTCTAATGCCTGCCTTTTGATACACAGTACAGACCAAAAGTTTGGACACACCTTCTCATTTAAAGATTTTTCTGTATTTTCATGACTATGAAAATTGTAAATTCACATGAAAGGCATCAAAACTATGAATTAACACATGTGAAATTATATACTTAACAAAAAAGTGTGAAACAACTGAAAATATGTCTTATACCCTAGGTTCTTCAAAGTAGGCACCTTTTGCTTTGAAGACTGCTTTGCACACTCTTGGCATTCTCTTGATGAACTTCAAGAGGTTGTCGGAAATGGTTTTCACTTCACAGGTGTGCCCTGTCAGGTTTAATAAGTGGGATTTCTTGCCTTATAAATGGGGTTGGGATCATCAGTTGTGTTGAACAGAAGTCTGGTGAATACACAGCTGATAGTCCTACTGAATAGACTGTTAGAATTTGTATTATGGCAAAAAAGCAGCTAAGTAAAGAAAAACAAGTGGCCATCATTACTTTAAGATATGAAGGTCAGTCTGAAAAATTGGGAAAACTTTGAAAGTGTCTCCAAGTGCAGTTGCAAAAACCATCAAGCGCTACAAAGAAACTGGCTCACATGAGGACCGAACCAGGAGAGGAAGACCAAGAGTCACCTCTGCTTCTGAGGATAAGTTTATCCGAGTCACCAGCCTCAGAAATCGCAGGTTAACAGTAGCTCAGATTAGAGACCAGGTCAATGCCGCACAGAGTTCTAGCAGCAGACACATCTCTACAACAACTGTTAAGAGGAGACTTTGTGCAGCAGGCCTTCATGGTAAAATAGCTGCTAGGAAACCACTGCTAAGGACAGGAATCAAGCAGAAGAACTTGTTTGGACTAAAGAACACAAGGAATGGAGATTAGACCAGTGGAAATCTGTGCTTTGGTCTGATGAGTCCAAATTTGAGATCTTTGGTTCCAACCACCGTGTCTTTGTGCTACGCAGAAAAGGTGAACGGATGGACTCTACATGCCTGGCTCCCATCTTGAAGCATGGAGGAGGAGGTGTGATGGTGTGGTGGTGCTTTGCTGGTGACACTGTTTGGGATTTATTCAAAATTGAAGGTATACTGAACCAGCATGGCTACCACAGCATCTTGCATCGGCTTTCTTTTCCATCTGGTTTGCGTTTAGCTTGACCATCATTTATTTTTCAACAGGACAATGACCTCAAACACACCTCCAGGCTGTGTAAGGGCTATTTGACCAAAAAGGAGATTGATGGGGTACTACGCTAGATGACTTGGCCTCCTTAGTCACCAGACCTGAACCCAATCAAGATGGTTTGGGGTGAGCTGGAACGCAGAGTGAAGGCAAAAGATTGTTGGAAGACCATTTCCGGTGACTACCTCTTGAAGCTTATCAAGAGAATGCCAAGAGTGTGCAAAGCAGTCATCAAAGCAAAATGTGTATACTTTGAAGAACCTAGAATATGACATATTTTCAGTTGTTTCACACTTGTTTGATATGTATATAATTCCACATGTGTTAATTCATAGTTTTGATGCCTTTCGTGTGAATTTACAATTTTCATAGTAATGAAAATACAGAAAAATCTTTAAATGAGAAGGTGTGTCCTGTATGTTTTTACAAAGTTCTTAAATATATGTTAAAATGTCCTCATTATTTACTAAACTGTAGCACAAAGATACCTGGCATTTTCCATAGCATGCTGTGATGTACATCTGGGCCTAGTTTAGCTAGCAGCAGCTTGAGATATGGAATTAGCATACGGTTTCTTGGGGAATGCCCTTGAATGTGCTTTAGTAGCTGTCTTGTTCTCGACGTGAGCAGCATTGGTAAGGCGTTGGAGAGATAATGTGTTTCAAGCTCTGTGCATAAATCCTAGGTGAATGTTTCTACTTTTAAAGCTCAGAGAAGCTCTACAGAAATGTCAAGATCACTGTTCAGTGATTAATGAACATCAAGTGGTGGACTGGGGTTTGCACCTCGGGATCAGACTGGCTCACTTTACTACATATTTACAAAGATCTCCCCTTAGTATTATGTAAGGACAAATTCCTACACTTGAACTACCTAAATATTTCATTGTTCTTAAAAAAAAGACTGTTATTGATTTATTTTATAGCAAACTGTCTTTAGAATCTTCAGAATTGTAAGATGGGAAAAATACACCCTGTCCTATGCAGTATATTGTGACATATCATATTCAGTCCTGCTTAACATACTCCAGGGAGCGTAGTGTATATCCAACTTGTATTATACGCCCTGGATATTGCAATTTATGAAGGTTATGCAGAAAATTGTAGAATAATGTTATGGGGTGTGGCAAACCCGAAGAACAAAAGCTGAACTTGTTAAAATTCTGAGTAGCCAGTATAAGCTTTTTACATATAAATTTGAAGCATTCACATGTGCATGCTTGGATACTTACAGTTATTTTCTTCTACTTCTCTATTAAAGCCTGAAATTGTGTTTGCGTGCCTGTAATATATTTGCTTTCGTGTATCTATTTATGGTAATCAAGTCAGTTATAGAAAGCCAGAAAGTGACAGCATGTTAATGATGGTATAGCTGCTCAGGCATGAGAATTAAAATTTTCAATCTCAAAATATGTTAGTGTAGTTGTGATAAAACTGATGTCAGACTGTGGAAAAGCAACCGAGATGACGTGAAATATCAATTTAAAGCATATCGTATTTAATTCTAGAGCATACGTATTGTGAAATGATTTTATTATTTTGGGCAACAATTTACTCAATATTCTTCTTGTATGGTTGGGCTATACAAAATAGAAAAACGTAACCTAAAATTCCATGGCACCTATGCAAAATCTGTAACATGCCTCCTCAACTTCCTACATCATATCATTTTGTGTGGCCCAGAGACCTTTGGCCCCTTGGGATGCCACAATTAGGTGAATTTGCTGTAACTGTACTCACATAGCAATGCATCGGTTTCACACTATGTTGCCTATTTCCTCAGACCAAGCCTTTGTTCATAGTAGTCTTAGGGATGCTAAAAAAAATAACAGTCTGATATGACTTGTGTCACAGATAGCAGCAGGGAAATCACGTAGATCCCACTGCTGCCACTTGTTTGTCTGGGGCAACTCGGCTGCTTCAAATCATCAGGACAATTACCCAACTGGCTGACGAATGATGGACAAGGACACATTGTTTCCATTGCTAGGCTGGTATGGTATATACACCTCATGGATCATAAATATATATACCCTGATATGATCACTGCCTACCCCACAATAACAAAATGAACTACACGTTGCCACCATCAATTGGATATGCAGGCCAATTGGACACCTGTTACAGACAGCGCATGGCTTCAGGGGTGCCGTTTACAGAGCAAAAGGAGCTGATCTATTACATTTTATATATTCAATCTGTAAAGGTAGGCAGTGTTTATAAAAATATGCAAATGTTACAAAATGGGAACAAAACAATACGGCATATACAATTGCATAAAATAAAAGGGATAACAAAAAAAGTACTAAACCTGTGTCATTGAAATGGCTCAGAGCTTAGAGGAAAGAGATGCTCCTTAGGAAAACTTAAATTACTGACAGACCAAAACCCAAACTCTGATGTTTATTAGATCAACGTACAGCCACATACCTCCCATTGGTGAGCTCATATGGGGGACAGGTTGTGGAATGTGCTAGGTCTTTTGGAATTTTATGAGATCTTCAACTGTCAGGATACCCTCCCTCCTGAAGGTCCCAGGCAGAAAATATCATTGTCATGTTTCCTATTACGATTTTACCTTTCTATAGAGGTGAATCATGGCATGAATAGCACCATCCATCTGTCCAATATTAAGTTTGATGTGCTCAGAAGGCCTAACAGTGATGTGAATGAATGATTTCTGTTTGTCCTTTCACTACAACACTGAATATATATATATCTCCCATAAATATTGGGTCAATGCAAACCCCAATATTCATCACTGACCACTGGCTCTAGAAAGTCTGAGACTAGTGGTTTCTTGTCTCAGAAGTGTTGCTCTCCGCCTCTGAATATATGAATCCTAGGCTTAGCGTCTTATTTTCAGAGCAGACCAATGCTGTAATTACCTGGTGATTGCAGAGGCCCTACTTCAATGGAGGTTGAAGTGTCAGTATCCCAGTTAAAATTAGTTTATCACTTCCCCATTTTGTAATTAATCCCATATGTCCAATGTAAGGGTTATATGTCCGCTTCCTGGAGATGTCTTTATGAATTTTAATTTTTCTCTACCACAACCTGTGTTTTAATGGAGTCCAGCAGATCCTATTGGTTCCCACTTGGGGCATATTCAAAGTCCAAGTAAAGATTTCAATTTTCTGATCCAAATTCACTGCTGAAATGTAGATGAGTAGATTTTATGGAAATTGGCTGTATCTATTATAGTCACACTGTGGATGGCTTTAGTGAATGCAAATGGTATTTTGCTCTGCTAGTAGTGAAATGTTGTTTGATATGGTTGAGCATCAAAAAACTGTTTTGAAAAATACAGAATATTTAATAAATAATCTTACAAAGTTTTAAATTTAAAGAAACGGGAGATAAGAATGATTCAGCTAGTCAGATTTTAGCCACATGATATCATAGACCTAATGGAAAAGAGAAGAATTTACTGGGCAGAAGGGCAAATGAGCAATTGTAAGTACACAGTGCCATATAATATAATGACTGTAATATATTAATAGGATAAAATTTTGATGGGAGGAGCGCTTCTTTAATTCAAACTTCATAAATATGTTACATTTTTACTTTTTACATTTATACTATAAAACATTATGTTGTCCTCATAGAAAACAATCATGGAGTCTTGGATTTACGAGCTGTAGAGGAAAACAAGATGTGAGACTTTTATCTAAAAAAAAGAGCATAAAATATTTTAGAAACAAAAGATATTTTGTGCATTACTTCTACCGCACGCATACTGTTTAGGCGGTGTAGTCATTTAAACATCTTCAAGTCATATTTCAGAAGCACTATACTGAACAATTACTGGATACCAAACAAAATCTTCAGATACTGTGAGCTCCCAAAATAAGCTTTTATTATAGGGAGACGGGAAAGTGAGTCAATTTCTGTCCTGATGTAAGATATAGATGAATGCAGGGAAAGGCACTTATCTTGACACTATTTCGGACCTCGCTGTCATCTCGCTGGGAACACTGAAAGCAATCAGAAGATGCAATTTAAAGAGAAGATTTACTAGTGAAGCAAAGTATCCGTTCCTGATAAACATGCAATATTGCAGACAGAAATATACAGTGTTAGGAAAGGTTATGAGAGCTTTTATCTAAAGGACACGTTAAAAACAATAGACACAACGATATCACAGTAAACATTCCAGAAGTTCTTCAGCAGGTAAGACACTAACGTATATTATCTACTAATACAGATGGCAGAGGAGCAAGGCCGCTTATAATGTAAAGTCAATTAGCGTCTACCCACACAAATGGCCACCACTGTTCGCTAAATCTCTACGTGAACTGTACTATCTTAGGTTGCTTTAAGATACAGCTCATGTAGATGTAAAGTGCAATAAGAAGTATTTATATGGATATTGTCCAGCAGGATAGTGAATATATATTGTAGTAATTGACCTATATCCTGTTACCTTTATTCTTCTTTATGATGTGTTGTGGTTCTGTTTGTCTTTTACCTGTGTATGGCCTCTTCCCCATGACTCATTTCTATAAATCATCTCAATACTATAATCTGTATTTTATTCAGCAGGGTAAGCAGATTAGCCCAATAAAGTGCAGCTGCACTCAGTAAATTGGTGGTTAAAGGGAACAGCAAGCACCCACTTCATGTAATGGGTGATGATTACTTGATAAAAGTTCCCAGTGTCAGTTCCAAGTCTGGCAGTATTACCTTGCTTGAGAAGGTAAAGGAGTGACCCTAAGTCAGCAAATGAACTTAAGAGTATGTTCACGCATTGTGTTTTAGCAGTATTTTCTTTTTCTGCACCATTACTCAAAGAGGTAACGGTAAGAATCCAGCGTACAATACTTCCTTGTTGATTGCAGTTTTATGTGTGCTTTTATGCATTTTTTTACCCATTCATTTTAATAGGTGAAAAGCGCTGCAAAAACTCCAAAAGAATTGACATGCTGCATCTTGGCAAAAACTCAGTAGGGCTTAAAATGCGCACTGAAAAAAGTAGGGTGTGCATGAGCAAGAACATATCCTAACTAAGTCAGCTTGTATGAGTGACACCTGTCAGATCCCTTTCATTGTGCTGCAGAGAGCAGAAGAGAAGCCTGGGATTGAACATCTATTTGCATCAAATCACTGTCAAGTGGGTGAAATCCACTTGGACTGGAGCTTGGGTATTATAAATGGTGAAAGTGAGGAACTTTCACACTGATTTAGTTCAGTTTAGTGTGGCGGCTAATGATGTAAAAGGATAGAAATCTTCTCTACATCTTCACTTCAGACGTTGCCCACTGGACCAATTTTTATGAAGTATTCTCCTCTGAGATACTTGCAGCCATCAAGCCAGTCACACCTCTTTCATCTCTTATTTTTAGGGCTTAACCCATTGTACAATTCTATTTATTTTATGTATGATATAAAAGTGTTGTTTTCAATGTCAACCTGCTTAACATTTCAAAAGCAACATATTTATTCAAAGAGAAGTGCTAATAAAGTATATTTAGTTGGATTTATGTAAAAGTAGTACTAATTCGAGGGTGCACTAGCATTAGGCTAGAGCTCAACTGTCACATGGCATTGCCCATGAGTCATCGTAAATTTATGGAATTACGATCTGTCTCATGGGAGGAAAGTCACAAAGAACGTTGTGACTTTCTTAATTTTTACCTTCATCACAAAGTTGCCATTTTTGTGATAAATGATAGTAATGCCACATGAATGTACTGCATCTCATGAGAGATGGTCTATGAATGTGTCATCCTAGGCTTGGTTTATAGCATGATTGAACCTTAGGCCACGTTCACACGTTCATTATTTGGTCAGTATTTCACATCAGTATGTGTAAGCCAAAACCCAGAGTGGTGATAAATACAGAAGTGGTGACGTGTTTCTATTTTACGTTTCCTCTGAGTGTTCCACTCCTGATCTTGGCTTACAGATACTGATGTAAAATACTGACCAAATACTGGAAGGTAAAAGAAAGAATAGTGTTTATCACAACTCTTAAATCATCTGGCATTATTTATACAAACTAGGCAAAACATGGCCACCCTACAACTTTCAGCAAGAATGTTTTTCCTCTTAAGGCAGATTGTTACAGCATACCGATCCTTTGTTGCAATTACATTTAGCACTGGTTTACACACCTCTTCCCATTAAAACCAACAAGAAAGATCAGCTAGGAATGTATATTTATCATGGAAGAGGAGGAAATAGCCGATAGCCATGCAAGCATTTAGATGACAGTTATATCATATATATGTCCATCTTAAAGGGGTTTCCTCAAGTTGTTTTCATTCTCTTGCAATGAGAACTTTTAACTTTCGAAGAGTACAGCTGGTTTCAGTGGAGCTCAGCCACTATTGCCTTCCTGGACCCTGGTTGAGGGTACAGAGTAGTTACATTACAGGAGAGGGGTTTACTCCTAATATCCCAGCTTCTTCTCTCCATCACATTGATTTCTATATACCAGCTAACTATTCATCTCTTTCCACCTCTTTCTCAGTTCCTGGCAAGCTGCTGTTATAAATCTTGCAAATCATCAGCCCCAAAGCATTGGCTTCTACCAGATTAGGGTTCTTAATCACAGCCTTTATTTTCCTGAGCTGTGTTTTTGTTCAAATGCTCTGTTATGGCTAAGAGTAAATACAATGATAAGAGTAGGGCCGGACTGGGACTAAATTCCACCCTGGCATTTGACTGGCATTTGAAGTTACACAGGCCCACTTGTCACATGGTGACTGTATAATATCTTTGTACACTTGTAGGTTACAAGAAGTGAGGGGAGTGTAACACGACTATATAACATATAATCACAGCTATAACAAGCATTACAGCTCAGTCCTATTTATTGATTTTAGTTGCAGTACCAAGAAAAGCCTCTACTTTACCTACATAACTGGATCTCATAGATAATGAAGGTATTGAGACGACCAAAGCCTCATTCTGATGCTCCATAAACATTGCCTACCGCCAGTTTTGGCTCTACAGTTTACATCGGCGATGTGCTGATGTTAAGAAGGATTTCTGTTCCCACATAAACAATCCAATCACTCAATGAATAGGCAGCATTTTGCTTGTTTAGTATAATACACCCCATAGTCCTCTATATATTATAATGTGCACCTCAGTCCTCCATATAGTGTAATACACTCCTCAGTCCTCCATATAGTATAATACATTCCTCAGTCCTCCATATAGTATAATTCACTCCTCAGTCCTCCATATAGTATAATACACTCCTCAGTCCTCCATATAGTATAATACACTCCTCAGTCCTCCATATAGTATAATACACTCCTCAGTCCTCCATATAGTATAATACACTCCTCAGTCCTCCATATAGTATAATACACTCCTCAGTCCTCCATATAGTATAATACATTCCTCAGTCCTCCATATAGTATAATACACTCCTCAGTCCTCCATATAGTATAATACACTCCTCAGTCCTCCATATAGTATAATACACTCCTCAGTCCTCCAAATAGTATAATACATTCCTCATAGTGCTCCATATAGTATAATGCCCCACCATTGTCATCCATGTAGTACAATTCACATCCCATAGTATAATGCACCCCATAGTTCTACATATAGTATAATGTATTCCCCATAGTCCTTGATACAGTATAATGCAGCCCGCATATAGTATAATGATGCCACCCCAGAGTATAATGCAGCCACCCCACAGAATATATTGTAGCCCCCTGAGTATAATATAACCCCCAGAGAATATAATGCAGCCCCCTCATATAGTATAATGCAGCCCTTACATATATAATATATGGTATCCCCCTCATAGAGCATAATGCAGCCACCATAGAATATAATGTAGCCCCTCTATAGAATATAATACAGCACCCCATAGAATGTAATACAGCCCCCCATAGAATGTAATACAGCCCACCTCCCCATAGAATATAACATGGCCCCCATAGAATATAATGTAGCCCCCATAGAATGTACAGTAATACAGCCCCAATAGAATGTAATACAGCCTTCCCCATAGAATGTAATGCAGCCGCCACATAGAATGTAATGCAGCATAGCCCCCATAGGATGTAATATGGCCAGTGCCCATAGAATGTAATGCAGCTAGCTCCCCAAAGAATGTAATGCAGCCAGCCCCCATAGAATGTAATGCAGCACAGCCCCCATAGAATGTAATGGAGCACAGCCCCATGGAATGTAAAGCAGCACAGCCCCCTTAGAATGTAATAAATCCCCCCCATAGAATGTAATACTGCCCCCCAATAGCCCCACAATCCAGTTATCACTCATTGATATATTTTTAAAAAAACCACTCTCCTCACCTCTCCTCGTGCCCGTGCTGCTCCGGGCTCCTGTCTCAGCAGCTGCAGTGTGCCATCCCGACACACAGCAGGTGCGCGATGATATGACGTCATCGCTCACCCGCAGTGTCAGTGCGAGGCAGAGTGGGGAATGATGGGAGAGGGAGCGTCAGCGGACGCTCTCTCCTTCATCATTGCATTCAACTGTACTGGCGTTATAGATGCCGGTATAGTTGAATGCGGCAGCGCTGGCGGGGGGTGTCGGCGCTGGCGAGTGGCCCACGACTGCCATCGGTCCTTCTGGCATTTGTCAGAAATGCCCAATGGCCAGTACAGCCCTGGATAAGAGTGTAGACTCAGAACAAACCACTGATAGCTGAATGAGTGATAGCAGAATTTTTGCTGAGCTTTATTACAGCTCTACTACTCACCAGAACTGTTACGTGAGGAGAGCCTGCTCCACAAACAAAAATAAGTACAGAGACATTGTTTTGAACTGCTCAAGCGTCAAGTTGAGAATAACCAATTAAGAATTGATAGTTTACTAATAAAAATATTTAATATTTTTTTTAATACTTTTTATTTGTCATTTGAAAACTTATATTATCAGATGTTATATATAATTTTTGCAGTTTGTTAAATGTATAGAGTCTTGCATTTAGTACTTGAAGAAATTGTTAAAAACAGGGGTATCAAAACATTTTGGCCAAGAAAACATGATCCACAGATTTGTAATAATTATTCATATTTTGCTCTCATAATGCTGAAACCATAGCTGTTTATGTGAGATTAAATTTGTCAGAATTTTTTCATTTACAGAACATATCCACAAAGAAAGAATATTTAAATTCATCCCTAGATGGGTATTTATTTTCATAAACTCACACATTTTGCATCCGCACACTAGAAAAAAAACATAATTAGCAACTGATGTGCAACAGATGCTACATTAAAGTTTTAGCATCTCATTTTTTTATCTTCTCAAAGAAAGACCATTTAAAGGAAATATTAAAGTCAAATGTAGATGTTAAACACTTTTTTGTAAGGTTTCTTTTAATTTTCCATTAACTTAATTTTCACTTGTTTTACAAACAGCCTAAAATCTTGCAGTTTTCAAATTGATCACTGACCCTCATAATAGACTGAAACTCCCTGTTCAGTAGAAATCATGTCTATTTAGTCATCTCATTATCTTCACACTTATGATTTTAATGAAAATTAATACCGTTATCGTAATTCTGAAGTCACAAAACAATGGGTACAATATTGAAAATTTCTAATGTTCAGCGCGCACCTCTACTCACTCTCTGCACAATGATCTCAGCACAATGACCTTAGTACAAGTCTACCTGCACTCTTCCCTATAAATCTAAAGGTTATTTTCTGGCTAAAATTCCTGGCTGGTTGGCTGCTGTAAAGCAAAATGTTTGGAATTGTCGTTTAACCCCTTCATGGCATATGACATGTACAGTGGAGGAAATAAGGATTTGATCCCTTGCTGATTTTGTAAATTTGACCACTGACGAACAGTCTATAATTTTAAGGGTAGGTTAATTTTAACATTGAGAGATAGAATATGAAAAATAAAATCCAGAAAATCACATTGTATAAATTATATAAAGTCATTTGCATTTTGCAGTGAGAAATAAATATGTGATCCCCTATCAACCATTAAGAGTTCTCGCTCCTACAAACCAGTTAGACGCTCCTAATCAACTTGTTACCTGCATTAAGGACAGCAGTGTTAAATAGTCACCTTTATAAAAGACTCCTGCCCACAGACTCAATTAATCAGTCAGATTCTAACTTCTACAACACGGACAAGACCAAAGAGCTTTATAAGGATGTCATGGACAAGATCATAGACCTGCACAAAGATGGAATGGGCTACAAAACCATAAGATGCTGGATGAGAAAGAGACAACTGTAGGTGCAATATTAAGAAAATTGAATAAATACAAAATGACTGTCAATCGACAACGATCTGGGGCACCATGCAAAATCTCACCTTGTGGGGTATCCTTGATCATGAGGAAGGTGAGAGATCAGCCTAAAACTACATGGGGGGAACTTGTTAATGATCTCAATGCAGCTGGGACCACAGTCACCAAGAAAACCATTGGTAACACATTATGCCATAAAGGTTTAAAATACTGCAGTGTACGCAAGGTCCCCCTGCTCAAGAAGACATAAATGCAAGCCCATCTGAAGTTTGAAAATGAACACCTGGATGATTGTGTGAGTGATTGGGAGAAGGTGCTGTGGTCAGATGGGACAAAAATTGAGGTCTTTGGCACTAGCTCGACTTGCCAATGTTTGGAGAAAGGGAAATGCTGCCTGTGACCCAAAGAACACTGTCCCCACTGTCAAGCATGAAGGTGAGGGTGTTTCTCTGCTAAAGGCACAGGACTACTTCAATGCATCAATGGGAGAATGGATGGAGCCATGTACCGTAAAATCCTGAGGGACAACCTCTTTCCCTCTGATAGGACATTAAAAGTGGTTTGTAGCTGGGTCTTCCAGCAAGACAATGACCCAAAACATACAGCCAAGGCAACAAAGGAATGACTCAAAAAGAAGCACATTAAGGTCATGGAGTGGCCTACCCAGTCTCTAGACCTTAATCCCATAGAAAACTTATGGAGGGAGTTGCCAAGCAACAGCCTCAAAATCCTAAAGATTTAGAAATGAAAAGGAGTGGACCAAAATTCCTACTGACGTGCACAAACCTCATCATTATCTACAAAAAATGTCTGACTGCTGTGCTTGCCAACAAGGGTTTTGCCACCAAGTATTAAGTCTTGTTTTCCAGAGGGATCAAATACTTATTTCTCACTGCAAAATGCAAATAAATGTATATTATTTATATAATGTTATTTTCTGAATATAATTTTTGATATTTTTTCTCTCAATGTTAAAATTAACTTCCCCTAAAATTATACATAGTAACATAGTTAGTAAGGCTGAAAAAAGACATTTGTCCATCCAGTTCAGCCTATATTCCATCATAATTAATCCCCAGATCTACGTCCTTCTACAGAACCTAATAATTGTATGATACAATATTGTTCTGCTCCAGGAAGACATCCAGGCCTCTCTTGAACCCCTCGACTGAGTTCGCCATCACCACCTCCTCAGGAAAGCAATTCCAGATTCTCACCGCCCTAACAGTAAAGAATCCTCTTCTATGTCACCTTCCTTGGTATAAACAGATCCTCAGCGAGATATTTGTATTGTCCCTTATATCCCCCATTATATCATGTCTTTGCCAGTGGGCAAACTTACAAAATCAGCAAGGGATCAAATGCTTATTTCCACCACTATGTTTATGTCATATGCTGTGTCCATGCCTTTGATGGGAGTTCACGCGCTGAGCCCGTATCTTTCACTGTACATGATGACTGATTTAGTCAGTCATCATGTGCCTTTAACATATCCGCCAATTTTTTTTTAGCAGTTAAATTCCGCTGTCAATCATTGACAGTCGGCATGTAACACTAGCCAACTGGAGGCGTGTCATTCATCCCACCCAACGGCACCCATGTAATGTGATCATGGGGCGCCGATGGGTTGTTATGACAGGCGGGGTGTCTGCTGATGACCCCCATGTCTGTCATAATAATGCTCCTGTGAATGCTGGCTCATGTTAGGAGATCATGATTTCTGCTATACATAGCAGTAATAATAAAAATACAGTAAAAAGTAAAAAAAAAAAGTAAAACAAAATCTGAAAAAAGCTCACATCTGGTATCGCTACTTTCTGAAATGTCGAATCTATCAAAATATAAAATGAATTAGTACAATTGGTAAGCAGAGAAAAAGATTTAAATGCCAGAATTACAGTTTTTTGGCAGCCGCTTTATAGCATTAAAATGCTATAAGAGGCGATAAAAGCATCATATCTACACCAAAATGGTATAAGTAAAAACAACAGCTTCGGGTGCAATAAATGAGCCACTAAACAGCCCCATAGCCTGAAAAATAAAAACATTTGGAAAATAGTAACAAAAGCAACCTTTTTAATGCCAATTTTGGAATTTTTTTTCACCACTTAAATAAAAAAATATATCTACATGTTTGGTATTTGCTTACTCGTGCTGACCTGGAGAATCACATTGCCAGGACAGTTTTACCATGTATTAAGCATAAAATATGCTTAATAAAAGTAGTAAATAAAAAAATTGTGGTATTGCAGGTTTTGTGCAATTTCACCGCACTTGGAATGTGTTTCCTGTTTTTCCATGCGCTATGTGGTAAAATCAATGATGTTATTGAAAAGTACAGCTTGTCCTGCATAAAAGTAAGCAGTTATATGGCTATATTGACGAAAACATAAAAAAGTTATGGCTCTTGAAAGAAGGGGAGGAAAAAAGGAAAGCAAAAAAAATAGAAAATGGATTAAGATTGAAGGGATTAACTTTCGAAATGTATTATTTATTTGATTTTATGAACTAGAATCTGCAGTGTGTCTCTGAGAAAAAACTATAGACATGTCATTTGCTAAAATGGCAAACTTCTGAAGTTTCACTGTAATTTAAATCATACATGGTAATATTGAAGAGTATCCACAATTTTCCGCATTCATTGTACACATAAAAGTTTTTAATGGCAGGACACAGAGTTCATAATGATTTCCATACAATTTATACATTTTCTGTTTTGCAACAGAAAGAACAGGAATCACTTTAGCACATTGTCAATGGTAAGATTTAAAGAAAGAGAAAAAAGCTAAAGATAATTGCACACTTATGTGAATGTGTAATTGCTGTGAGATGGAATTTTCATAGTCACATCTCAATACAGGCTAATGTAATCCACCACAGGTAGTAATTACTGAAAGTAATTGTAATGCAGAATGAGAGGTAAACGTTAATGAAATAGATTTATAAGGATATAACATCAGAGGTGCTAGAATGGAAAGTATTTTGTGAACCATGGCTGTTTCTTTGGTGAACCCAATCACAATCATTTAAAGGGTAGAGCAGAAAGACAGGAGGAAATTGCTTGAAAAGAGTGAGAATTAAAGTCAATTTTACGTGATTTTATTGACATACTTTAAATCCTGATAAATTTAATTCCATGGGAAAAATAGAGATTTATTTATCGAGTGATCCAGCATATTTACCCTGGATCTGTGAGTGCCATCATCATCTTACCTACAAGAAGTAACAGTTTAGATCTTTTAGATCTCCACTCCAGATTGTAATGAATGAATAATTGAAGATACACCCCAGCAGGGTCAAGACATTGCAATGTATGTATTATAAGCACACTTTTTTTCTTTGATTTTAAGGCTTGCAAAGAATTGTCTTATGGGTTTGTACACATAAAAGTATCTGTAAAATCACGGCCAAATCTTTAATGAAGGGTATTGAAAAGTTGTGTGTTGCAATTCACATTTAAAGGGAACCTGTCACCCTCAAAATCGAAGGTGAGCTAAACCCACCAGCATCAAGGGCTTATCTACAGCATTCTGGAATGCTGTAGATAAGCCCCCGATGTATCCTGAAAGATGAGAAAAAGAGGTTAGATTATGCTCACCCAGGGGCGGTCCCGGTATGATGGGTGTCGCGGTCCAGTCTGGGGCCTCCCATCTTCTTACGATGACGTCCTCTTCTTGTATTCACGCTGCGGCTCTGGCACAGGCATACTTTGTCTGCCCTGTTGAGGGCAGAGCAAAGTACTGCAGTGCGCAGGTGCTGGGCCTCTCTGACCTTTCCCGGCACCTGCACACTGCAGTACTTTGCTCTGCCCTCAATAGGGAAGACAAAGTACGCCTGTGCCAGAGCCGCAGCGTGACTACAAGAAGAGGACGTCATCATAAGAAGATGGGAAGCCCCGGACCGGATAGCAGAATGCTGTAGATAAGCCCCTGATGCTGGTGGGCTTAGCTCACCTTCGATTTTGGGATTGACAGGTTCCCTTTAAAGTAGAAATCCATTTGACAGTGGTCAGTATATTAGTCGTTAGCTGAATAGTTTAGTGTCTTGGATGCCATTATGTTATATATCCAAACTACCTCATACTACTTGCATTTTGTATGTATGCTCATACCCACAAAATTCTGCAACCACTTGTTAAGGACTGGCGGAACGCACCAAGTATAGATGGTAAGAAACTAGGTGCGTTCGCAGTCCGAGGTCCACCGTGCAGGTAAAAGACCCTGCAGCTAGCAAGACGGACAATATGGCGGTACACTAAAGGATACACGCGTGGGTTAAACCTCACCCAGCGTGAAGAAAGCGATCCTGTTAATTCACAGGACCACAGTACCGCACTAGTGCGCGAGCAAGTGGTCAGCGGACTTAACCCCAGAAGGGATTGGAGCCCGATTAGACCCTTGCTGGCGTAACACCGCAACTGGGTGTGTAGAGAACCTAAAGAAATATAAGTGCACAAGAGTGCGAGCGATGCCGCACTAACGGACGCCACTAACCACCCAGACTCGGGTATGGAAAGCGCCAGGCAGGCGCACGGCGCCGTACTGGCAGGCACAGCTACAGGACGCTGAGATGTGTGTTTAGTGCTGGAAGCTAAGTCGGGCGCTAGGTAGCAGCCATACACCTTCCGCGAACAGACATTCAATAGGGTAGGGGATTCCAAGGACGACTTGCACTCACAACATACACACATTAGCAATTGTTTGACAATACTAGCGCATGGCCGTGCGGTCATGCGCAGTTTATATAGCAGCAGCACAGGAAGTGGCCACAGCACTTTTGCCCTTCTAGGACCTGCCAAGAGGACCAATGGAATGTGCTGCAGAGCCTGAGCACATGACCCTCGATCTCCAACGGGAGACCTTACGCTGGGCATGCTCAGTACATGCAGACAAGGACTTAGTCCCAGAGAAGTCCGCTCGCTGCTGACCAGCACTGACTTTAATGGCAGAGACTGGAGAAGCAGCACTAACTCTCAGAACAGAGTGAGAATGAGCAAGACGCTGGGACCGACGTCCTTGCTGAGCAGGCTCCACTGCGGCTGGACAAGAATGGGAGACCGCAGCGGAAGTGGCTCGAGATTCCCCCTGTGCAGAAGCGGGAACTCGACCCCTAACATTACCCCCCCTCCTAGGGCCCCCCCCTCCTTGGGCCTCGCTACGTTCGAAGGCAGCAATGAGCTGCGGAGCCCGAATGTGCTCCACAGGCTCCCAGGTTCTATCCTCTGGACCATGACCCTTCCAATCCACCAAATAAAATTTTTTGCCACGTACCACCTTGCTTCCCACAATAGCATTCACCTCAAACTCATCCGTGGATGAACCCGATGTCCCAGCAGATAACTCAGAAAACCGAGACAAACGAACGGGCTTTAAGAGGGAAACGTGAAAGGTATCGGTGATACCAAGGCGTGGAGGAATGGCCAAACGGTAAACCACAGGGTTGACCTGTTCCAGAACTTTAAACGGGCCAATGTAGCGAGGAGCAAACTTAGTGGACTCAACTCGCAGCCTGATGTTACGGGCGGAGAGCCACACTAAGTCGCCGGGAGCAAAGACCGGAGCGGGACGCCGGTGTGTATCAGCCGAAACCCTCATTCTCTCCTTGGAGGCCCGAATGGCATCCTGTGTGCGGTCCCAGATGTCCCGTGCCTCCACCGCCCAGTCTGCCACCCTAGAATCGGTGGATGACACGGGCATGGGCACAGGAACACGCGGATGCTGGCCGTAATTAAGGAGAAAAGGAGTTTGGCCAGTGGAATCGGCTACGGCGTTGTTCAAGGCAAATTCCGCCCAAGGTAGCAAAGATGCCCAGTCATCCTGCCTAGCGGAGACGAAATGTCGCAAATATGTCACCAGAGTCTGGTTGGTTCTCTCCACCAACCCATTCGTCTCGGGATGATATGCAGAGGAGAGGTTTAACTCTATGCTGAGCAAACGGCAGAGCTCTCTCCAAAACCGAGACGCGAACTGGGGACCCCGATCGCTGACAATCTTATCAGGCATACCATGCAATCGGAAAACATGCTTCATGAACAACACCGCCAAGGCCCCTGCTGAGGGTAACCGAGGAAGCGGTACCAAATGTACCATCTTAGAGAAATGGTCGGTGACAACCCAAATAATGGAGCAGCCACGCGACTTGGGTAAGCCCACCACAAAGTCCATTCCGACCATCTCCCAGGGCCTGTCTGCCACCGGTAGAGGGTAAAGCAACCCAGCAGGCCGTTGCCGAGGAGACCGATTCTGGGCGCAAGAAACGCACGCCTGAATATAGTCCTTGACATCTCGGACCATATGCGGCCACCAATATGTTCTCGCCAAAAGCTCAGATGTCCTCTTGGTCCCAAAATGCCCACCCACTCTGGAGGAGTGAGCCCAAGAGAGAACCTCCGGTCGCAAGTTAGCTGGCACGAAAGTCTTGCCCGGGGGCACAGACTCCAGCGAAACCGGAGCTACAGTTCTCAAGCTCTCAGGCGGGACAATAAGCCGAGGCTCCTCCTCCTCCTCCTCAGATGACACTACGGAGCGGGAGAGAGCGTCGGCACGAACGTTCTTCTCCCCGGAGAGAAAATGGAGGGTAAAATGGAACCGGGAGAAAAACAGGGACCATCTAGCCTGGCGAGAATTTAGCCGCTGGGCCGTCTGTATATACACCAAGTTCTTGTGATCAGTGAAGACTTGGAAGGGAAAGCGAGCTCCCTCCAAGAGGTGTCTCCACTCTGAAAAAGCCAACTTCATGGCTAGCAACTCCCTGTCCCCGATGGAATAATTCCTCTCCGCTGGTGTGAAAGTTTTGGAGAAGAAGAAGCAAGGATGCTTCCGACCTTGAGCATCCTTTTGGAAAAGGACTGCTCCAGCACCAACGGATGAGGCATCCACCTCCAAGATGAATGGTTTATCTACATCGGGGCGATGTAGGATGGGAGCGCTAGCGAAGTGTGACTTAATCGAGAGAAAGGCCTTGGAGACCTCCTCTGACCACAACTTGGGATTTGCTCCCTTCTTGGTGAGGGCGACCAAGGGAGCTACCAAAGTTGAGAAGTGTGGAATGAACTGGCGATAATAATTAATGAACCCCATAAAGCGCTGCACCGCTTTAAGAGAATGGGGTTCCTGCCAGTCCATTACTGCCTGTAGCTTGGCAGGATCCATAGCCAAACCCTGGGCAGAAATGATATAACCAAGGAAAGGCAAGGACTCCTGCTCAAACACACACTTCTCCAACTTAGCGTAGAGGAAGTTTGCCCGTAAGAGGTCGAAGACTTTGCGAACATCTCTCCGATGGGAGTCTATATCTGGAGAGTAGATGAGAATGTCATCCAGATAGACTACGACCGAGGTGGTGAGCATATCCCGAAAGATGTCGTTCACAAAGTCTTGGAAAACGGCTGGGGCATTACAGAGCCCAAAGGGCATCACTAGATATTCATAGTGCCCATCCCTGGTGTTAAAAGCCGTCTTCCATTCATCCCCCTCACGGATGCGAATCAGGTTGTAAGCACCCCGCAGATCTAACTTTGTAAATACCTTTGCTCCCCGTAGCCTATCAAAGAGCTCAGATATCAGGGGTAATGGGTACTTGTTCTTAACGGTAATGGCGTTAAGACCCCTGTAGTCTATGCATGGACGTAAGTCTCCAGTCTTCTTCTGTACGAAGAAGAACCCAGCCCCTGCCGGTGACACTGACTTCCTAATGAATCCTCTTGCCAGATTCTCCTGAATATACTGGGACATTGCCTCCATCTCCGGGAGAGATAACGGGTAGACTCGACCCCGGGGAGGCTCAGCACCAGGCAAGAGGTCAATAGGACAGTCATAGGGGCGGTGAGGCGGAAGAGTCTCCGCAGCTCTTTTGGAGAACACGTCTGCATGGGACCAATAGTGCTTGGGGAGAGAGGAAAGATCTGCGGGTACCTGTGTAGTAGCAACCTGAACGCACTCCCTCTGACATCTACCTTCACAGGATTTACTCCATCCCAAAATTCTCCCAGAGGACCACTCAATATGAGGAGAATGGTAGCGAAGCCATGGCATCCCCAACAGAACCTCATCAATTCCCTCAGGAATGACTAATAGGGAGATTATCTCCTGATGTGATGGAGACACAGATAGCGTGAAAGGAATGGTTTGGTGGGTAATCTGTGAAGGTAGTGTTGACCCATTTACCACTCGAACGGTCACTGGCTGGGCGAGCATCACCAAGGGTATTGCGTGACGCTGGGCAAAGGCGGAGGACATAAAGTTACCCTCTGCCCCAGAATCCAAGCAAAGCTCGACCGTAAGAGTGGATGGGCCTATGGTAATTGTCCCCTTGAAGGACAACTTTGAGGCAAACGTCGCCGTGTCTAGTGTACCTCCTCCAACTGCCACTAGACGCTGACGTTTCCCCGACCGCTGAGGACTCTTGGAGACAAGACGTCCTGACTGCTGGCAAACATGACGGACCTTATGTGCACGAGCGGACTGAGACTTAGATCCTGCTCGTGTCACCTCCAAGGTCTCATGTGACTCAGATGCCTGGACTGGGGATTCCAAAGGTTTGGCGAAGGTAGGAGCCAGCCGAAACCTCTGCCTACACTGGGCTCGTTCCAACCTCCGCTCGTTAAAACGGAGGTCTATACGAGTAGAAATAGATATTAACTCCTCCAGTGTGGCAGGAATCTCCCTAGTGGCCAGAGCGTCCTTAACATGGTCAGCCAGGCCCCTCCAGAATATGGGGATAAGGGCTTTATCCGACCACTCCAGCTCGGAAGCTAAAGTTAAACCTCACCCAGCGTGAAGAAAGCGATCCTGTTAATTCACAGGACCGCAGTACCGCACTAGTGCGCGAGCAAGTGGTCAGCGGACTTAACCCCAGAAGGGATTGGAGCCCGATTAGACCCTTGCTGGCGTAACACCGCAACTGGGTGTGTAGAGAACCTAAAGAAATATAAGTGCACAAGAGTGCGAGCGATGCCGCACTAACGGACGCCACTAACCACCCAGACTCGGGTATGGAAAGCGCAAGGCAGGCGCACGGCGCCGTACTGGCAGGCACAGCTACAGGACGCTGAGATGTGTGTTTAGTGCTGGAGGCTAAGTCGGGCGCTAGGTAGCAGCCATACACCTTCCGCGAACAGACATTCAATAGGGTAGGGGATTCCAAGGACGACTTGCACTCACAACATACACACATTAGCAATTGTTTGACAATACTAGCGCATGGCCGTGCGGTCATGCGCAGTTTATATAGCAGCAGCACAGGAAGTGGCCACAGCACTTTTGCCCTTCTAGGACCTGCCAAGAGGACCAATGGAATGTGCTGCAGAGCCTGAGCACATGACCCTCGATCTCCAACGGGAGACCTTACGCTGGGCATGCTCAGTACATGCAGACAAGGACTTAGTCCCAGAGAAGTCCGCTCGCTGCTGACCAGCACTGACTTTAATGGCAGAGACTGGAGAAGCAGCACTAACTCTCAGAACAGAGTGAGAATGAGCAAGACGCTGGGACCGATGTCCTTGCTGAGCAGGCTCCACTGCGGCTGGACAAGAATGGGAGACCGCAGCGGAAGTGGCTCGAGATTCCCCCTGTGCAGAAGCGGGAACTCGACCCCTAACACCCCTAAACAAAAATTTTGCACTAAAATGTAATACAGGTGCTTCTCACAAAATTAGAAAATCATCAAAAAGTTAATTTATTTCAGTTCTTCAATACAAAAAGTTAATCTGATATATTATGTAGAGTCATTATAGAATGATCTATTTCAAGTGTTTATTTCTGTTAATGTTGATTATGGCTTACAGCCAATGAAAACCCAAAAGTCATTATCTCAGTAAATTAGAATACTTTATAACAGCTGTTTGAAAAATAATTTTAGAATCAGAAATGTTGGCCTCCTGAAATGTATGTTCAGTAAATACACTCACTACTTGGTCGGGGCTATTGTTGCATCAATTACCGCATCAATGTGGCGTGGCATGCTGGCAATCAGCCTGTGGCACTGCTGATGTGTTATGGAAGCCCAGGTTGCTTTGATAGCAGCCTTCAGCTCATCTGCATCGTTGGGTCTGGTGTCTCTCATCTTCCTCTTGACAATACCCTATAGATTCTCTATAAGGTTAAGGCCAGGCGAGTTTGCTGGCCAATCAAGCACAGTGATACTGTTGTTTGTAAACCAGGTATTGGTACTTTTGGCAGTGTGGACAAGTGCCAAGTCCTGCTGGAGAATTAAATTTCTATCTCCAAAAAGCTTGTCTGCAGATGGAAGCATGTAGCACTCTAAAATTTCCTGGTAGATGCTGCATTGACTTTGGTCTTGATAAAACACAGTGGACCTATACCAGCAGATGACATGGCTCCTCAAACCATGACTGATTATGAAAATGTCAGACTAGACCTCAAACAGCTTGGATTGTGTGCCTCTCCAATCTTCCTCCAGACTCTGGAACCTTGATTTCCAAATGAAATGCAAAATTTACTTTCCTTGTCGAGTTGTGTCAATGACTGCCTTCTGGACATCTGTCAAGTCTTCAGTCTTCCCCAAGATTGTGGAGCCTAATGATACCGACTAAAGGACCTTTCTAAATGCTTAGGAAGCCTCTACAGGTGTTTTTGTTATTCTAATTTACTGAGATAATGACTTTTTGGGTTTCATTGAGAGCTTACAGCAAGCCATAATCATCATCAATAACAGAAATAAGCACTTGAAATAGATCACTTTTTGGATTAAAAAACTGAAATAAATTAACTTTTTGATGATATTCTAATTTTGTAAGAAGCACCTGTATATAAGTAATATATGGGTGCATCTACCTTATGCATGTTGGAATTTTTTATGCTTTTTGAAAGTGTACATAGCTATATAACACAATGTTTCATGAGGAAGAATCCCTTAATGTGGATATTGTTTTATTATTACTTTTCCTTAGACTTTGGAACAAGAAATTCCCAGTTTTTTACAGATCAGTTTAGCCATATTGTTCTTCATACTTAATTCAACAGAATGGTGAAATGAAATGTCATATTTAGGAATGAGCAGACTCGTGGATGTTAGGGTTCATCGGATTCGAACAAACTTTAGTCTAAAGTTAGGTTCAGGTACCAGATCTCTACCCAAACATGAACACAAACCCGAACCCCATAGAAGTCAATGGGGACCCGCACTTTGATACAGTAAAATGGTCGTAGTAAGGGCTAGGGGACTGCAAAAAAACCCTCTCTTGCTTTTTCTCTCCAGGATTCAAACTCTGAATAGTATAACATATTTCTGGAAGATGTCCGTGTTTGGCGTTCAGCACTGGTATGAACCCTACACTTTACAGTTCGGGTTCTCTCATCTCTAGTCATATTATTGTTTTGGTAGGAATAGTTGATAACTCTCCATTTAATAAGCAAAATGTATCTACCTCAAACTCAACTTCCTATTTCCTGTTATGTAGCACGAAAAGACCTAATTTTATTAGTTTTATAGTTCAAAATGATAGATTATAAAGTTAACCAAAAGCAGATATCACAGCACCTCATTCAAAAACAAGATTTAGGCCTTGTATTATCATATCCAATGGACCACAAATCACCTAATACCTAATAGTACTTTAGTATATATTATATATATATTTATATATATACTGTATATATATGTATAATATAATTAAAAACCTTTACCATAATTTCCCCAAAGAGATGTTTACCTTTAGTAAAAGTGCTAAAGTACTATTAGGTAGGCATATTATTTGCAAAGGGCAAAGATTTAATTGATTCAGTCCCTACCTGAAATTAATAAATGTGACACCACCCCTCCTCATTAATAGAAGTAAAACATGCAAGTTGACATTCTTTTACTATTCTGCACACTAAAAATTGTACAGTTATGCTGCACATGCCAATGGTACCAATAGATGAAACACACATATATTGCCCACACTAGACATTCACCACATATAAAGATTATAGACAAATATAAACACACATTAAAAAATATGCAAAATACACACTTAAACACAATAAATGCACATTATACAAATAATGAACACATATTTTCATATCTATTTGAAACCTAAAACACACATATACAAATTAAACTCATACACATGTACACTCCCTGACAGAAGTTATGTCACTTATCCATGTTATGTAGATAATAGCTTATAACCTGACGTAAAATTAATCCATTGGTTGTATAAATTATTCTTTTGAAAGCTGAAACCCGTCCAAAATGTGGTATAGGTTAAGAAAATAAATTGTCATCAATGTAGAAATATTGATCAGTTAATGGACACAGAATGGTCAGATTTTGGCAAGACAAAAGTTTTGTCGGCTTGTCATATAATGCACCCAATCCTAGTTTACATCCTCACCTGTGCTCAGTAAATGATTGGTTAATTAGTGTGTGTATAAAAAGAAACCCAGCACACCAGACCTTCACTTGAACTGCAACTTGAGCTCTGACAACATGCCAAAAATCCACCCTGCGACCAAAGCCTGGATTATCAAGAGGCTGAAGACCAGATCCACTGCAGAGGTGGCTGGCACCTTTAATGTTTCTCAGCGTCAAGTACAAAGAATTAAAAAAAGATTTGAAGAGACTGAAGATGAGTTTGACAAGCCCAGGTCCGGCAGACCCCGCAAGACAACTGCTCAGGAGGAACGTTTGTTAGTTAGAAAATCCAAAGCAAGCCCCTCTTCCACTGCAGCAGAGCTCCATCAGGCCTGGTCACCTCAAGTCCCTGTGTCAACCAGAACAGTTTGTAGGATTCTGTCTCGAAATGGCCTCCATGGTCGAATCAGTGCCCAGAAACCAGCACTAAGCAAAAGGTAAATAAAAAACCGTGTGGCATTTGCAAAGTCCCACAGCCTGCTAAACAGATGGATGCTGGAAAAGTGGCAGAAGGTGGATTTCTCTGATGAATCTTCAGTAGAATTACACCACAGCCACCGCAAATACTGCAGGAGACCTACTGGAGCCCATATGGATTCAAAATACACCCAGAAAACAGTTACATTTGGTGGTGGAAAGATCATGGTCTGGGGTTACATTCAGTATGGGGGTGTGCAAAACATTTGCAAGGTGGAAGGCAATATCAATAGCTTAAAATATCATTATTAGCTACCTCTTATATTCCAAATCATAAAAGGGGTCAAATTCTGCTGCTCCATCTCATACATCCATCTCTACAACAAAGTTCCTCCAGGCAAATAAGATCAAGGTGCTCAAGGACTGGCCAGCCCAGTCACCAGACATGAACATCATTGAGCATGATTGGGGTAGAATGAAAGAGGAAGCTTGGAAGACAAAACCAAGGAATTTAGATGAACTCTGGGAGGCATGTAAGACTGCATACTTTGCTATTCCTGATGACTTCATTAATAAATTGTATGAATCATTGTTGAACCGCATGGATGCAGTCCTTCAAGCTCATGGAAGTCACATAAAATATTAAATATGACTCTAATAGCACCACAACTTCATTCACCAATGTTATGCACCATATATTTGTGTTTTAACCCCTTAGTGACCGAGCCAAATTTTTGAAATCTGACCGGTGTCACTTTATGTGGTAATAACTCTGCAACGCTTCAACAAATCCCAGTGATTTTGAGATTGTTTTTTCGTGACACATTATACTTTATGATAATGGTAAATTTAGTTCAACATTTTTTGTGTTTATTTATAAAAAATATTAAAAATTTGAGAAAAATGTTACAAAATTAGCAATTTTCTAAATTTGAATGATTATCCCTTTAATCCAGATAGTCATACAACAGCAAACCATTAATAAATAACATTTCCCACATGTCTGCTTTACATCAGCACCATTTGTAAAATGTTATTTTATTTTGTTAGCATTTTAGGAGGTTTAAAAATGTAGCAGCAATTTTTCATTTTTTCAAAGAAATTTACCACATTTATTTTTTTAGGGACTTATCCATGTTTGAAGTGATTTTAGGGGTCCCATATATTGGGAAACCCCCAAACGTGATACCATTTTAGAAACAGCACCCCTAAACATATTGAAAACTGCTGTCAGGTAGTTTATTAACCCTTCAGGTGCTTTACAGGAATTAATGCAAAGTGGTATGACAGAAATGAAAATGTGTATTTTTACCACCTAAATGTTGCTAACTTCTAAACAGATTACTACAGCCGTCAGACTCTAAGGCCGCTATTTGGTCATGAATTGCCATGGCAAACATCAGGACAACAAAATCATGATCTGAGGGCACCAATTGTGACAACGAAGAAGCCCCCACACTCTGTTAACCATTTATAATGATGTAGTCACTATTGACAGCAGCATCTAAGGGGTTAAACAGATTTAGAAGGTGCAAATACTGATCGTGGCTGGTATAGCAAGTTGTCAGCTATAGTGCACAACCAACAGATGCTGGATTGTCATCTGTATGGGGAGGCTATTCTCTTATATCTCAGGTCAGTTAAAAGACGTATTGGCGGTCATTAAGGGGTTAAGTTAACTATTTGTTTGAATATCACATTACTTTTTGTGGGCGACAAAACTTTTGTCTTGCCAAAATCTGACCATTCTGTGTCCATTAACTGATCAATATTTCTGCATTGATGCCAATTTATTTTTTTAACCTAAACCACATTTTGGAGGGTTTCAGCTTTCAAAAGAATAATTTATACAACCAATGGATGACTTTAACATCAGGTTATAAGCTTTTATTTACATAACATGGATAAGCGACATAACTTCTGTCAAGGAGTGTACACATTACACATGCACACTCTACATACAAATTACACACATTTATATACACGTATTCATACAAATTACATACGTATATAAAATACATTTTACACTTAACACACTTTTAGTTTACTCACATATGTTACACACCCATTGATGCACATCACACACTCACAAATTTACATACATTACACATATCTCTTATTGCTTTAAGTTTAAAAGAACACAAGTCGGAGAGTGAAGTGATAACAATAGTTTCAAACATCTTGATTTTAAACCTCTCAAGCTAACTGTACTATAATCCTAACTGTACTATAAAACAAAGACAACATGGCTTCCATCTTCCTAGCTAAAGATGTATCATTTATTACCATAATGCACATATTACAGTGCAATAAGATATCCTGATATTTAAAAGTGAACTCAACACATGATATGTTTAATTTCTTCTGCTTGTGTTAAGTGTGCTTGCTTTAAAAATAGCTACAGTCATGGCTGAAAGTATGAAAGTATTGGGACCCTTGAAATTGTTCTAGAAAATTAAGTATTTCACCCAGAAAATTATTGCAATTACACGTTTTTGTTCTACACTTGTTTATTTCTTATGTGTGTATTGGAACAACAAAAATACACAGAAAAAAGGCAAATTGGACATAACTTCACACAAAACCTCCCAAAAATTGGCCATACAAAACTGTTGACACCCTCAACTTAATATTTGGTTACATACCCTTTGGAATAAACAACTGAAATCAACATGAATATAACCATCAACAATCTTCTTACACCTCTCCACTGGAATTTTCTGTTGCAAACTGCTCCAGCTTTCTCACATTTGAAGAATGCCTTCTCTGAACCTCAATTTTAACATCTCTCCACACTTGTTCAATGGGATTTAGATCCGGATTCATTACTTGCAACTTCAGAACTCTCCAGCACTTTGTTTTCATCCATTTCTGTGTTCTTCTTGAAGTATGTTTAGGTAATTGTCCTGCAAGAAGACCCATGGCCTAGAACATCCAGCTTTCTGACACAGGGCACTACAATGCAACCCAAAATCCTTTAATAGTCTTCAAATTTAATGCTTCCTTTCATTAAGTGCCAGAGGCAGCAAACAACCAGAAAACATCTTTGAACCTTCACCATAATTGACTGTAGGTACTGTGTTATTTTCCTTGTAGCCCTCGTTCTGTTATCGGTAATCAGTAGAATGATTTGCTTTACCAAATACTATTTTGGTCTCATTTGTCCACAAGACACTTTCCCAGAGGGATTTTGGCTTGCTCATGTACATTTTGGCCAGTGGCAGTCTAGCTTTTTTGTGTCTCTGTGTTAGCAGTGGAGTCCTCCAGGGTCTCCTGCACAGTGTTTCATTTCATTCAAATGTCAACAGATGTTCACGCTGACACTGCAGGAAAGCTTGAATTTCTTTGCAACTTACTTTTGGCTGCTTATCCACCATCTAGACTATCCTGTGTTGCAGTCTTTCATCCATTTTCTCTGCTATCCACATCCATGGACTATGTTTATGTATGGGATTATGTATGTATGTAGATGGACATGTAACCTTGAGATTGTTGAAATTTTTCAACAATTTTTGTTCTCAAGTCCTCAGAAAGTTCTCTTCTCTTTCTGTTCTCCATGCTTAATGTGGTACACACAGACACACAATGCAAATATTGAGTCAACTTCAGGTGAGTTTGAATGAACATCACATGCTTGAAACAAAGCTGTTTCCCCACAATTTTGGAAAAATGTCAACAATTTTGTCTGGCCCATTTTTGGAGTTTTGTGTGAAATTATGTCAAATTTGCCTTTTTTTCTCTGTTTTTTTGTGTTGTTCCAATACATACAAAGGAAATAAACGTGTATATAACAAAAAATGTTGTTAGGGCTAGCAGAACGCACCAAATAATTAGATAGATAGAATAAGGTGCGTTCGCAGCCCGGGGTCCACAGTGCAGAGATGAAACCTGCTGAGTAATGACGGACTATATGGCGGTACAAAATGGATTCGCACACGGGTTAACTTCACCCTGTATGAAGAAAGCGAACCCTGTTGCGTCACAGGGCCGCGGTACCGCACAAAAGAGCGCAAGAAAGGAGTCACAGAACTCTATCCCAATACTCTGGATTAGAGTTCATCCAGACCTCTTGCGTTCGACACCGCAACTGGGGTGTCAGAGTGAATGAAATTAAAAATAATTATTTAGATGCATGAGAGTGCGTGCGGTGCCGCTCTGGCCGACGCCACTAACCACCCAGGCTTGGGTAAGGAAAGCGTTGTGAAAGCGCACAGCGCCGCACTGGTGGTAACAGCAATTAGATGCTGTTTTGTGTGTCACATGCTGATAGCTAAGTTGGGTGCTAAATAGCAATCATCCACCTTACGCGAGCAGTCATACCCAAGGGAGGGGATAATTAATGAGCGGCTTTCACACGTCAACACGCACACGTTTACAAGTGTACACTAGCGCATGGCCTTGCGAACCTTTTATAGCGGCAGTGCTACAAGACCTTCCAGATGGTCCAATAGGAGCCGCAACAGGACCTGAGCATGTGACCCTCGACATTAAATGGGAGGTCATCCCATAGGCATGCTCAGTATGGGAAAAGCAGGACTTAGTCCCAGAAAGATCTGCTCGCTGCTGATCAGTGCTGGCTACAAAGGCAGAGTCTGGAAGGACAGTAGTAACCAGTCGCCCAGTATCAGCCTGAGCTAGACTCTGGGACCGACGTCTCCGCTGAGCAGACTCCACTGTGGCTGGACAAGAATGGGAGACTGCAGCAGAGATGGTTCAAGATTCCCCCTGTGCAGAGGCGGGAACTTGACACCTAACACATGTAATTGAAATAATTTTCTGGGAGAAATACTTAATTTTCTGTAACATTTTCAAGGGTGCCAAGTTGCCAACACTTTCGGCAATGACTGTATATAACTATGCACATGGAATATACCACTGCTTTAAATTATTGTTCAATGTTGTCATTAATGGATACAATTTACTATCTTAATATATGGCATGTAAAAACATTAAACAAAAATATTGTTTCCAAACATTTTTAACATTATAGAACAATTTATATTTAAATTTGCCGAATTTTCTTACTGCACAGTGTTACAACATTTCATGTAACTATATGATCTATGACGGTTAATGACACTTATAAAAAGTAGATGTTGCAAAATTGCCCTAAATGACAAATATTGGACAAGACATGCCTGAATTTTGAAGCTGTTACTGAAGTAAAATTTAGCTAGCATTGTGCATAAACAGTTTACTAAAATCTATTTGATGCATGTAGCCTTTAGTGATATTTGTAAAATATAAAAAGGCTGTGTACAAGACGCATCTTAGTTTATCCTGCAAAGCTCAAATTGACCGTCAGATTAAATAGCTAACTATTAATGAAGCGTGTTAGCCATTATGGACATTTGAGGTGATTTTAACATCCCATTACTCATGATAATTCCCCATAAAAGAGAACGTAAATGTGTACATTTGTTGCTTGAACAAACAAGAACTTGGAATTATTTAGATAAATAATGTGATTGGTAAGCTTCAGGGGGCAATACCTGAAATTAGCCCCACTTAAGAGCCAAGAAGCTTAATGCTCGATTATGGTAATTTATGTGCTGCATGTACTTATTTAATATTGCTCTAATAACTTAGAAAAGAAACCTACAGTAGACTACTTCTAATCATAATTTATGGACAATAACAAGCATAAAATATTTAATGTATTTTTTGTAGGAAAAGAGCTTTTTTTAAGAAGGGTTTGTCCACTAAGGGCAACCTATTTCATTCATTGCCTTCTCTATTTTATTTTAAATATAATCTCCCACCAAGCTTTTCATACCTTATCTTAGAGCAGCATAATGAAGGAAAAGCAACCCTTATTCCAACGATGTATCACTTAGTTTACTGGTTGCAGCAGTTGGGACACAATCAGAATTTTTAGATGTAGTAATGTGTCAGGGATCCTATTTCATGGTCCCATCTTCAGTTTCTGTTTTGGAACTTACAGCTCTCTGGCAAACCCCTTAACCCAGGTCAGTCAGGGAACTACACTTAGGATAAGTAGTCGCCAGAAGGGCTGCTTTGATGTGTACTGGCTATTGGGCACTCTGCAGGGAGGGCGGTATGTATGTCCCCAGTCCCAGGCAGGTAATACCCATATAGAGCCTCCGCCCATCACTGCCAGAGTCTCCCAAATCCCTAGGACATTTGTTGCCACCAGCTCCTTGTTTTATTACAAAATAAGTATCGGGTCAGGAGCCAACCCACACGGTAGCGTAATTTAGACGTGGCGGTACGTTTTAGAGCAAGGAAAACAAAATTAGTAATGTTTTGTAGATTTACTCCAGAAAATGTAGGAAGTGTTTACAAAAGTATAAAAGATGTTACAAAATGAGACAGATGTAGTATATACAGGCAATTACGAAATAAAGAAGATTAAAAGTGAGGACTTACATATTTCAACAATTGCACACCATGTGGAGGTGGGGGAGGGACGCCTTCCCCAAGGGACACTAGTACATCAGCACAGCCTCCTAGCTGACACCCTGGGCAAATGACCCCCCTTTGTCTGGGCCTCTGGGCTTTTCACCCTTTGCCGAAAACCAAGGTTCTTCCCCCTGGATGACCTCATGGGGTGGGCTGAGCTATGGAATGTACTCCCCTTTTCTGAAGTTACTAAACCCTTATTAATTCCATATCTGTGACTGGAAACATCTTAGAGTGATGGTGGGACTATCATTATTCTTGTTCTGCAATTATCTTTCTATTAAGTACACACATGGAGTGGTTGTGTAGCTGGGTCAGGTTAATTGGTGTTATGATATTTAGGTTTGCAAGGACAAAGAAGCCTTGGTTTGCCATGTGCTTCAAGCCTGCTTTCAACCAGTTTAGAGTCATAAAACTACTCAGTGGGGCTGCTGGCACACTGGTTTCACATTACAGCTGTATTGAAGGGGAGAGGGAGGGGGTTGTGGAATCACACACAGTCACATGCAGGTAGAGGAAACTGCAGCGGAGAGCTCTGTATATGTAATTGGAACCCTAAAAAATGTATCATAGTTCCTAACAATGCAGCAGAGCTGAGAAAGCTAACCCCGCTCACACCATTGCTTTCTGGGCACATTGTCTATTGAAAGTAAGCTGCTTATCAGAGGAGGAGGTGTGGTCATTAAGGGCTCAGGAGCACTGTGGTCAGTGCAATAATATTCTCCTTGTGATAAAACCTTCACTGTAAATAAACAACAGCACACAACCTAATAAGAAATGCATCATTCAATTCAGTGTCTTAGCTGCTACCTCATGCTTTCCTCAGATTATATAGCAAAAACGTGCTGACATTCTCTTTAACAACCATATAAATATTTACAGGCTAGTTAAAGGTGAATTTGTTATAGAATGCATGACTACTTTTTGACATGTTGCCTTATCCTATGAAGTCAGACACTTCTGATTCATTACGGGGCACAAGGCTATTGATGAATCATGCGTATTTGAAACGTGGCGTGTTCCTCTATTAGTCTCACCACAAATCTTACTGGAGTCATTGACTAGAGTAAGATTTCTGACATGTGGTACGTCACACATTGTCATGAATTAGACAAGCTGTGGCATCGGAGCTCCTTTCTTCCCCATCTCCAAATAATGACAAAAGTTGCAACGTTTTTTGACAAGCTTCAGCTGCGCAAAAACCTTGCAACTTATCAGTGTGTTTTATGCCAGATTTATGGCGTAATCACTTTGATGAATTGGTGCCTAAGTGTCTACATTTTGATACAATAAGGTCAGTAGGTGAATGCTATAATATGTTAATATGTAAGTTGAGTGAGTTAGTTCTATACCATATGGTTTTGCTCCGGCTTTACTTTCAAAGATTTGAAAAATAGAAAGGGTTAATTTTGTTAGTAAAAATCAGTTTTTTTTTAATTTATAGATTTGCCACAAATCTTCCCACTAATTAAATCATCTCAATATTACAAAATTATTGAGACATGGCAAAATGGTGCATTAGTAATGAGATGGTAACCGATGTTCTAGGTGTCTGCTGAGCTACAGATCTAAGTGAATACAATCTCAGGTTTTGAGTCCTATTTATTTACTATTTGGTTGACGTCAGCATTTGAAATGCAAGTATAAAGAAACAGATCCGTGACATGACTTCATTGACGAATATGAATCTGTTTTTTGTAAGTCTCTATTGCGTTAACCAGGGAGCACATACAATAAAATCATACAATGATATTTGACATTAGTTTTTGTATTTTGTAAAGTTGCAGCCAAAGTGAATTTTCAAAACAATTGCTCATCTAGAGGTATAGTTCGGAATCCTTGACACACAATGTCATTGATTTTAATGGTGTAGCATTGGCTTTGCAAAGTGATTTACCCAATGAATGAGAAATTTCAGCTATTTTGTTGGAAAGTTGTCTGCCTGAAAGTATTGGAGGGATTTTGTATTTTGGTAGAATTCACCTTTTTTTAATTAAAGAAGTTTGATTTAGAAACTAACCTGTTCTAGAACTTCATCAATAAATGTAAGCCACAGGACTTGCTCATAGTTGCCTTTGTTCATGGCCAGTTGCATGCAACACTTTAATTTGGAATAATAGAGTATATATAGTGAAATGTATAAGTTTAGGCACCCCTGGTCAAAATTACTTGTATTGTCAACAATTAAACAAGTTGAAGATTAAATTATCTCTAAAAGGCCTAAAGTTAAAAGTTTCCTTTGTATTTTAGGCAAGAAAATATATATATTGACATGTTTTACATTTTAAAAATTCCAAAAAAGAAAAATTAACTGATGCAAAAGTTTGGGCACTATTGTAGATTTATGTGCTCACTGCTCAGATAATTTTCACCAAGATTGCAATCCTTAATTAGCATGTTAGGGTTATAGCATGTCACTCTCATTGTTGGGAAAGCCCAGGTGATGCAAATTTCCCAGCTTTATAGAAACCAGCATCCTCTAAACTTGTACCAAGAAACAACAGCCATGGGGTCTTCTAAGCAGCTGCCTAGCACTCTTAAAATGAAAACGGTGGAGGCCCACAAAGTAGGAGAAGGCTATAAGAAGATAGCAGAGCATTTTCATGTTGCCCTTTTCTCATTTCGAAAAGTAACTAAGAAATGACAGTTAACAGGAACAGCTGAAGTGAAGATAAGGCCTGAAAGACCAAGCAAAATTTAAGTGGCAGCTGCTCATAGGATAGCAAGAAAGACTTATAAGAGTTATAGAACATTGTTCTACTGTTCAGAGACACCTGCACAAATATGGCCTTCACGGAAGAGACATCTTAAGAAAATCTCTCCTACGTTCTTGTGAGCAGGTTGTGGGATCAGCAAAGGGCAGGAGACAGAGCAAGGGTTAACGGATGTACTAATACAGGGATACTCCACGCAGGGAGGACAACAGTTAAATGGGGAGGTGAATGGCAATTTGAATGCGGGAAATTAATATGCAAAGTCAATGAAGAACAACAAAGGATATTGTGAAAGTAGTTCTGGCTGAATCCACTCAGCCTGTCAGTCGCCTTGCAGGCTGCGGAAGTTCCAGGGCAGGCAATGATGCCAACAACACCTGGCATGGTGCTTGTCCGACGTGAGCTTGAGGGTGACAATGATCCGTTTTCTGGCGGCAGCTGTCGGTGTCTGGTATCTTCCGCTGGGCCCCTAGTCCATATACTGATGTGGCAGAGAGGGACCAAATATCATCTCAGTCTGAGCCCAAAGTGGTCCAGCAAATATACACTAGGGGGTCCTAGTGCTACGCCTGGTCTCTCTTTGGCGGCATGCCGGGGAAGCTAGGGTGTGGACCTGCGCTGCAACGATGCTTGGAGAACCGAGCACACACTTCTCCTCTCTGCGTGCTGTCTCTTCCCACCAAATCTGACCACTTCCATGCGCGCTCTGACTGCCCCCACTCTAGCCACACACTTTGCTCCCTGATACCAAGATCGGCCGGTCCCTTAGACATTCCCCCGGACAACAGAGGTGACAGCCCCGACAGTTCCAGACCAGGCACAGAACAGATACCCGCTGTCTGGTCCTTCTTCTTACATGCCCCATCTTCTTTGGCTCACCATTCCATGGGCGAGAGTTCTTTCAAAAGACCTTGACACTCTTCCATCTCTCAGATGATTTGCTGCCAAATAAAATGGTCATGTTCATATTGATTGGGGTATTCCCGCTGTTGTCCACTCAGTGAGGTGCAAGTCAGGTTGAGTGTTGGAGTAGTGGAGTCAAATTGAGTAGTGGAGTCAGGTTGAATAGGTGCTGGCGGGGATGCACTCAGGTTCAATGGAGCAGCTATTTCGGGAGTTGCAGGCTCTTCTGCCCCTCCTGGAGTGATGAGGAGTGGGCTGAAGACTAGGGTTGAGAGAAACGGGTCGGCCATCTTCGCACAAAAGTCGCATTTCATTCCGATACCGCAAGTATCAGATATCGGCCGATATTTGCGGTATCGGAATCCATATTTATGTGTAAAATAAAGAATAAAAATAAAAAATAGGGATATACTCACCCTCGGACGCGCCCTGGTACTAACCGCTGTAACCGGCAGCTTCCATTCCTATGAATGAGCGCGTGAAGGACCTTCGATGACGTCGCAGCTTGTGATTGGTTGCGTGAGCAGTCACATGAGCGGTCTCACCAATCACAAGCCGCGACGTCATCGAAGGTCCTTCACGCGCTCATTCTTAGGAAGGAAGGCTGCCGGTTAGTACCAGGGCGCGTCCGAGGGTGAGTATATCCCTATTTTTTATTTTTATTCTTTATTTTACACATAAATATGGCTCCCAGGGCCTGAAGGAGAGTTTCCTCTCCTCCAGACCCTGGGATCCATTAGTATCCCAATGCACTGCATTGGGTTTCGTGTTTCGGCCGACCCCGACTTTTTAATAGGATCGGCCGATTTCACTCGACCCGACTTTTGAGAAAGTCGGGTTTCGTGAAACCCGACCCGACCCTAAAAAAACAAAAGTCGCTCAACCCTACTGAAGACTTCTTCATAGTTGGAAGCTGTAGGAGGGTGTGTTTCAGGAACGCTTGGTGTTCTGTCTGGCTGGTCGGGGTCTCATGACAAACAAGAAGCATGTTTCGATGAACTACCCTAGTGGGGGCATCTTCTCCTTCAGGTTGGATTTCGTAGACAGGACCTTCGGAGCCAATCTGGTGTTTTACCCGGTACAGGGTTTTTTCCCACTGGCATTCCAACTTGCCTCAAGGAGGTTTGTCTCAGACCAGCACCCGAACCCCGGCCTTAAGAGCTGCCCCGCATAGGGGAACTGTCTCATGGTGTTCAAGCTCACGAAACTTGGTCTGTACGAGTCAATGTAGAGTCTGCAGATGGTGTTTATGTTCACGGACCCAGGTGGACACCCCCATCCACGGGTAGTCCTTCTCTGGATCCAGTTCCAGCTCGGTGATTTCCCACCCTTTTCGGCCGAGCAGCAGTGTATGGCATGTATCCATTTGTGCGGTACACCCAGTTGTTGTACACCCAGACTAATTCAGCCACGAACTCAGACCAGCCAACTTTCCAGTCTTCCTCTAGCGTTCTTAACATCTGAATCAGTGTCCGGTTAAACCACTCACAGGCCCCATTCCCCTGGGGATGGTTAAGAGTCATCCTGGATTTCTCAATTGATACATGCGGTGTAACTCCTCCATCATCCATCCTTGAAAACAGGCGCCGTGGTCCAAGTGAACCCAATTCAGGCATCCGTAAACCAGAATGAAGTCTCTGCAAATGGCCTGTGCCACTGACTCAGCAGTCTGATCTCGGGTTAGAGTCACCACAGCAAACTTAGGAAAGTTCGTATCCAAGATGAGCTGGACCCATAGTCACGTAGTCAATCATCAATACTTTGAGGAAAGCAGAAGTCACGATGGTTTGTGTAGGGGACCTCTGTTCCAGAGGCTTAGCTATCTCACAGTTTCTGCATTGTTGACAGGCTTCATCCACTGCAGCTTTCAGTCGAGGGTGATAGACTAACTTTTGCAACCACTGGAACGTCTTCTCTGGGCCAAAGTGGGACCCTCTCTCATGAGCTTCTGTGGCCACCTCTTGGAGAAGCTTTCCTGGGAGCACTACTTGCCTTGTGATGCCCAACTCTTGTGCCTACTGAGATTTCTGATACAGCAGGCCATCCTTCAGTTGAAGTCTCTCCCACTGCCAAAGGATCTGCAGCATTCCGGAGGACAAGGCATCTCTCTCTCATTGCCCAGGAAGTTGTTTCAGAGCCACCCATTGCCTCATCTGAGTGAGCTCTCCATCTTCCTGCTGAAGCCACACCCAGTCAGCATATGAGCATTTCTGTGTGTACTTCACGGACGTCCCCCCGATCAGTCCCTGCATTGCCGCCAACGTCCTGGCGGGAATACTAAACTCAGGGATCTCTTCAGCCTCCAGCTCTTCTTCCTAATTAGGTTTGGGTCGCTCATGAGTCACTCTGGATAAAGCATCGGCATGTGTATTCTCAGCTCTTCTTCGATAGGTGATCTAGTATCGGTACTTAGCCATATGTGTCACCCATCTCTGCTCCAGGACCCCTAGTTTCCCATTTTCTAAGTGCGCCAAAGAATTGTTATCACTGCATATCAAAACTTTAGACCCTGACAGGTACTCCGCAAATTTCTCGGTTATCACCCACACCAATGCCAATAGTTCCAGCTTGAAAGAACTGTAGTTAGATGGATTTCGTTCGGAGTCGTGGAGAAATCGACTCACATAGGCAATCACTCGCTCTTGCTCATCCTGCATGTGACAGGACAGCTACTTATCCCTGTAAGCTTCCATCGGTGTGGAGAATGAATGGTTGAGAGAAATCTGCATAAGCCCATACAGGTGCTTCAGTCAGAGCCATTTTTATGGCTTGGAAAGCGTCTTCTTGCCTATCTCCCCACTGGATGGTCTGATTCTTTGCACTGGCCAGCACTCCCTTCATCAACTCCAGCAGCGGGTTTACGATATGGTTGAAATTTTTCACAAACCGCCGGTAGTACCCCGTGATTTCCAGAAATGCCCGGATGTCCTGCACAGTCTTCGGGGTGGGCCAGTCCTGTACTGCTACGATCTTCTCACTCAATGGTCTCACTTCCTCTGCGGATACAACATGTCCCAGAGAGTCAATCTGTTGGTGGAAAAAGTGTCACTTCTGAGGCTTCACCTTCAGGCCGTGCTTCTGCAGCCGACTCAACACTTATTCCAGCCATTGCAGGTGTTCTTCAAAAGTGGCTGTGTAAATGATAATGTCATCAAAATAGATGGGGGTAGACTCAAAATTCAGGTCTCCCAAACATCTCTCCATTAATCATTGAAAGGTCCCGGGTGCGTTGGTGAGGCCGAAGGGCATCCAATTGAATTCAAACAATCCCATGGGCAGTATGAATGCTGTCTTTGCCTGGTCAAGCTCGGACATGGGCACTTGCCAATATCCACTGGCCAGGTTTAACGAGGAGAAGTACTTTGCTTTTCCCAGGGCAGACAGCGATTTTTCAATCTTCGGTAGGGGATACAAGTGTTGCAAGGTGCAGGCGTTCAGTTTCTGACAATCTACACAAAAATGCAGGGTCCCATCCTTTTTCCGTACTAAGACAATGGGCGCAGACCATAGACTTTGGCTCTCTTGGATGACCCCACTGTGCAGCATATGTGACAACATCTTCTTCACCTCTTGGTATATTTGTGGTGAAATTTGTCAATATCATTCTCTGATGGGTGTTGTGTTTCCTGTTGGAATCTCGTAGGTGACAGCTGTGGTACATCTGAAATTATCATCATGACGGGCAAAAACGTCCCAGTACTGCTCCAATACTGCTTCCACTTGTTGTACCTGTTGGGGTGATAGTTCTGTTAATTTGGCCCGCATTTGCTCCAGGATTCAGCATCCTTCCCGTGGATGGCTAGAGGCTGGTTCAGAAGATGCTGTCATGGCCACCGTCCAGGGATCCCCTTGTTTCACCGCCAACTGAGGAGCGCTGGAGGTAGTTGCTCCATGAACACCGATTCTATCTGGAATTCAACTCCTTTGAGAGGAGTACAAGTTCAAATAGGTAGAGTGAGTGCAGTCTGACCCAGTGGTAAGATGACGTTGGCAGCGGCTGGAATAACCACCTTGCCCAGTACTCTTCACTCTCTGTTTCTTGGGCCTGGGACTCCCATATCAACTGTTGGAACACTTTTCTCAGAGGGGTGTGAGAACTCCACCGATTCAGAAATCCATCTGACAACTTGCTGACCAGAATGTTCCCAAGTTCTTTCAATACGTTCATTCCTAAGTCGCAGTAGGGCTATTGTCAAGGTCCCCAGCGATCAATACAACTCCATTCTGGGCCACATTTTTACCACACACAGTAATCTGCATCCAGACCACCCCTGCGACTGGGATGGGCAACTGATTGGCAGCTGTCAATTTTATGACTGGACCCCATTCAGGTCGTATCGTTTCAGGGAAATGTCATCTGAAGTAAGTGTCGGGCATAGTAGTTACATGAAAGCCGGTATCAACTAAGCAACGGACAGCCCTACCATTCATTTCGGCCCAATTGAGAGTACTCAGGGAACCCAAACTTGTGGGACTTCTCTCCTTCTTAGCTGCTCTGGCTCCAGACGGCGTCCCCCAGCCACGTGCACATGTGTGCATTCTCGGGTGTAATGTCCTGTGTTTCCACAGTTGAAACAGACTGGCAGCCCTTCTGTGCAAGGTATCCTCATTCCCTGGTGAGGCTCAGAACCAGTTTGGCCTCCAGAGGGATTCAGGGGCTACAGAAGGTTTCTTCTTCAAATCAGTCCATTCCTCTCGCAGGTCCTGGATTTCCTTCCAGAGCTCTCTCACCCAATTTGGTTCAACTGCCAGTGATGTGGATACCTCCCCACTCTGGACCTTCCCCACTGTGACTGTCACCCTCTGCTCTTGCTTGCACGCACGTGCTTCGGCCCCAATTTCCAAAAAGGTCATGCCTGGATTTACCCGCAAGTGCTCTCGTAAGGCCTGTTTAAGCAACGCATCTCTAAATCTAGCCACTAACTGATCTCTCAGGACTATGTCAGAAGGTCTTACGCCTATGCCATCTTGCTTAGCAATCGCAATGTGGGTCTCCTGCAACACGTTCATGTATTAAGTCAAGGACTATCCCTCCTGTTGGACATGGCTAAACAGGTGCATGCCAAATTCTCTGACATCTGTTGGATCTCCATGCATCTCTTAATATTTGTAACACCTTGTCAATGGTATCTCGCTCTCGAGGAGGTCAGAACATGATGGAACTTCTTGCCTCTCCGTCCATCATGGCAATCTCTGCCTCCATAAGAGGAGTCATGGGTCACATCCTCAACATACCCCTGACTCGCGCTGTCCAGTCCCTGACTCGCTCTGTCCAGTCCCTCAGCAGAGCAATGCTCCCTTTTAACTTTGAGAGGTTGCTCAACATTGCCCCCAGCGGTAAACTGACCTTTGGGGCATTCCCAGCCGCTTGGTCTGTCTCTTCTGTACTTGAAGACTGCATCCTTCCAACTATGCCAGGTGTGAGCAGGTTTTCGGGATGCAGCAAAGGGCAGGAGACAGAGCAAGGGTTAATTGTTTTACTAATTCAGGGATACTCCACGCAGGGAGGACAACAGTTTAATGGGTAACAATGATCAGTCTTCTGGCAGCAGCGGTCTGTGTCCGGTATCTTCCGCTGAGCCTCTAGTCCATATACTGATGTGGCTGAGAGGAAGCAAAGGGTAGCTCTGTCTGAGCCCAATGTGGCCTAGCAGATTTACACCTGGGGGTCGGGCGCAGATCCTGGTCTTGCGCCCAGTGTCTCTTTGGCTGCACGCGCGTGTTACTTGCAGACCTGGAGTTGTGGACACCTGGGTTCATGGTGGTCACCGTATGTCTCTCCTTAGGAACTTGGCTGTAAGTGGTGGGGAAACTCAGGGGTGGGCTTGTGCTGCAATGATGCTTGGGGAACCAAACACACACTTCTCTCTGCACACTGTCTCTTCTGCCAAATCGGACCACATCCACGCGTGCTCTGACTGATCCCACTCTAGCCACACCCCCTGCTCCCGGATACCAAGATCGGTTCGGTCCCTTAGACTTTCCCTTAGACAACAGAGGTGACAGCCCGACAGTTCTGAGACCCGGCATTGAACACCACAAAATTCAACATCAGAAGTATGCAAAAGAACATCTATTTAGCTTTAGGCCTTTTAGAGATCATTTCAACTTCAACTTGCTTAACTGTTCATAATAACAGCAGGGGTGCCCAAACTTTTACATGCCACTGTAAATACAAACTGTACTGTTCAATAATGCACTAAACATATTGCTTTCAGATAAACATTTTAGTATATTTCGTAAGTCCATTTATAGAAGATAAAGGTATTTCTGTGAATACTAGCACTAAACCTTTCTAACAAGTGGTGAATACAAGTAATTACTACAGACATTGCACTTCACACTGTCATTTGGATGCTGGGTAAATAAAGCACACTTAATAATCTGCCTGAGGAATGCAATATAGATGATTATGCAGATATATAATAAACACTTATGAGCAAAGTGAGCCTTTATTTTAGATAAAATCCGTAATTATTAATAAACTCTATGTTAATTAGAAAATTGAAACACTAAGCACAGTTACAATTTACACTTTAATTAGCTTGCAGAGGTTTTAGCAAGTCCATTAAAATATTCTTCATTTGCATAAAGAAAGTCCTAAATGCAACTTGTGGACACTACTCTTAACTAATATGTTTTAATTGTAGCAAAAATGTGGATGATCTTAAATAATTTTAAATAATTCTAATGAAATGCAACTGAGAATAATATTGTTATATATAATCATTGCATCAGTAAAAATGAATATTTACCCAGCAGGAAATAATTCTTTCCTTTTTCTATTAAATTATGTTCATGTTTAAATAGTTTCTGCTTTAAGTTTCACAAACCCTTCAAACTGTAGCTTACCTGCTTGATTATTTGGGCAACATGAGCACCTAAAGTGTTATTTCAGCTTGATTTTTTATGGAAACGTTGACAGTAAACTAATCACATGATATATTTAAAGAAGTACTCCCATAAAATTTGTTATCCTTTTAATATATTGCAATCACCATATTATAGCACTGTGTACTTACAATTGCTAATTTTGCCTTTCTACCCAGATAATTCTTATCTTCTCCATTAGGTCTATGACATCATGTGATTGAAAATTGACTACCTGAATAATTTTTCTCTCTGTAAAAACAGGAAGTCTCTTTTCACAGGAATGAGTCAGCATTAGAAGTACAATTCTACAGCAGCTGGGTCAGGACTCAAAAGTTGAATAGAAGGGAGAGCTGGGCTGCCACAGACTTTGCAATGATGTAGGGTTATAGCTCTAATGCAGACTCATGCAGGAAACTGAGACTTCCTGCTTCTACATAGAGCTAAGAAGTAGATTTGGTTTCCAGTACCATCTCTATGCTGACGACATCCAATTATACACTTCTTCTCCTGATATCACGCCGACCTTTTTAGAAAACACCAGTGATTGTCTTACCGCTGTCTCTAACATCATGTCCTCCCTCTATCTGAAACTGAACCTGTCAAAAACTGAGCTGCTCGTGTTCTCTCCCTCTACTAACTACCTTTGCCTGACATTGCCATCTCCGTGTGAGGTTCCACCATTACTCCAAAGCAACATGTCCGCTGCCTTGGTGTCATACTTCATTCCGAGCTTTCGTTCATCCCCCACATCCGATCACTGGCTCGCTCTTCTTATCTGCATCTCAAAGACATTTCTAGAATTTGCCATTTTCTTACTTTCGACTCTGCAAAAACTCTTACGGTTTCACTTATTCATTCTCGTCTGGACTATTGTAACTCTCTACTAATCGGCCTCTCTCTTTCCAAACTCTCCCTGCTCCAATCTGTCCTGAATGTTACTGCCAGGATCATATTCCTCACCAACCATTACACCGATGCCTCTACCTCATGCCAGTCATTACACTGGCTACCCATCCACTCCAGAATCCAGTACAAAACTACTACCCTCATCCACAAAGCTCCGGCACTGAGCCTGCATCTTTCCCACTGCATGACAGCTGATTTGATCAGCCGACATTGTGCTTCTAACTTGATAAATGCTGCTGTCAATCACTGACCACGAGGAGTCAATAAGTTGACATGACAGTTGGGGGTCTGCAGAAGAACCCTGTGCTTGTCATTGCAGATCTCCTATGAACACCGGCCACTGGACTATTGAAAAAACAATTGAAACAAGTAGAAAATAAAAATATGTTTTAAAAAAATTAAAAAATATTAATATAAAAGTTCAAATCACCGCAGCTTTTGCCCCATTCAAAATAAAATAATATAATATAAAAGTACACAAGTTTGGTATCACTGCATTCTGAAATGTGCGATCTATCAAAATATAAAGTGAATTAATCTGATCGGTAAATGGCATAACAAAAAAAATTTCAATGCCAGAATTACTTTTTTTGGTCGCAGCAACATTGCAATAAAACAGGCAATCAAACCATCTTATCTACCTTAGAACAGTATCAATAAAAACATAATCCCAGTGCCAAAAAGCTCCAGATCCTTAAAAATGGAGAAGCTACTGGTCTCTGAAAATGGCTCCATTTTTTTTTTTACAATCTTTGGAATTTTTTTCACCACTTAAATAAAAAAGAACCTATACATATTTGGTGTCTGCGCACTCATACTGACCTGAAGAATCATAATGGCAGGTCAGTTTTAGTACTTTCTGGTCTTGGTAAAGAAAAAAAAACATTATGGAATTGCACTTTTTTTAAAATGTCACCCCACTTGGAATTATTTTTCCCATTTTTCCGTACACTGTAGGGTATGTGCACACGATGCAGATTTAGTGCAGTTCTGCAGCGTTTTTTTCTGCAGCAGAAACGCTGCAGAACTGCACTGTGAGTTACAATTCAATGAAAATCAATAGAAAAAAAAAAGCTGTGCACATGGTGCAGAAAAATCCGTGCAGAAACGCTGCAGATTTCAAAGAAGTGCATGTCACTTTTGTGCAGTTCTGCAGCGTTTCTGCACCCATAGGCTCCCATTTTGTGGGTCAAATCCGCATAAAAACTGCAGATGTAAAAACCATCTGCAGATTTTATGCGGATTAGGGTGTCAAAACCGCAGCAGACGGAAGTGACGTCAGTGATGTGGAGGAAGTGTGGGCGGAGTGTAGTGAAGTTAGTGTATGGTTGATGTGAAGCGTATGGTGGAAATGGTATGTAGTGTCTGTGTGTGTGTGTCGGTCTGTGTGTGTGTGTCGGTCTGTGTGTCTGTCTCTCTGTCAGTAGTGACTCATTGTAGTCATTCGTCGGGTGGGACTACTTCTCCCATCGACATGTGATGATGGGAGAGTTGTCCCATCGTCAGGCGACTGACTACAATGGGTTAACAACACAAACACACATAAAACATACATTACATACAACATATAACATGTGCCCCCACCCCACCGATCCCCCCCAAGCCACCGATCTGTCCGGTACACTGCTCCGGCTCCCCTCCGTCCTGTGCTCCGCTCCCCCGTGCTCTTGTCTGCTCACCCCCGTGCTCCAATCACCCCCCCGTATTCTGATCCACCCCACCCGTGCTCCGATCCACCCCCCCGGTGCCCGATCCACCCCCCCGCGCTCCGATCCACCCCCCGCGCTCCGATCCACCCCCGTGCCCGATCCACCCCCTCGCGCTCCGATCCACCCCCCCATGCTCCGATCCCCCCCCCTGTGCCCCCCCCCACCTCATCATACTTACCGTTCCTCCCGGGGTCCGTCCGTCTTCTCCCTGGGCGCCGCCATCTTCCAAAATGGCGGGCGCATGCGCAGTGCGCCCGCCGAATCTGCCGGCCGGCAGATTCGTTCCAAAGTGCATTTTGATCACTGAGATATAACCTATCTCAGTGATCAAAATAAAAAAAATAGTAAATGACCCCCCCCTTTGTCACCCCCATAGGTAGGAACAATAAAAAAATAAAGATTTTTTTTCCCACTAAGGTTAGAATAGGGTTAGGGTTAGGGTTAGGGCTAGGGCTAGGGTTAGGGTTAGGGCTAGGGTTAAGGCTAGGGTTAGGGCTAGGGTTAGGTTTAGGTCTAGGGTTAGGGTTATGGCTAGGGTTAGGGCTAGGGTTAGGGCTAGGGTTAGGTCTAGGGTTGAGTCTAGGGTTAGGGTTAGGTCTAGGGTTAGGGTTATGGCTAGGGTTAGGGCTAGGGTTAGGGCTAGGGTTAGGGCTAGGGTTAGGGCTAGGTCTAGGGTTAGGGCTAGGGTTAGGGCTTAATTTAGCTTTAAAAAACGCTTACAAAACTGCATGAAAAAACGCATAAAAAACGCACAAAAAACGCACTTCAAATCTGCACCAAAACTGCACTGTAAAAAACGCATAAAAAACGCATAAAAAACGCACAAAAAACGCACAAAAACGCACATGCAGATTTTGCCAGGAGATGCAGATTTAGTGCAGAACTGCAGCAGATTTTTCTGCACCAAATCTGCATCGTGTGCACACAGCCTAATAGTAAAATGAATGGTCTTTTTCAAAAGTACAGCTCATCCTGCAAAAAACAAGCCCTCCCATGGCCATATTTACTTAAAAATAAAAAAGTTATGGCTTTTGGAAGAAGAGGAGCAAAAAACAAAAGGGCAAAGACAGAAAATTGCAAGATCGTGAAGGGGTTAAAAGGATAAAAACATTGATGGGAATGCTTTATGAACCTTCCATTTACTCATATTGCTAATTGTAAGTGATTGAAATATAACAATCAATGTCAATCAGTACCTATGTCAATTTAATTGAACTTTAAAGACACATTTTTTGTTGAACTTTAGAAGGAAATGTTTCTTAATATGTATTATATCTGGACACAGGAAAAAGCACTTGTAAAAAAGGAATGTCCATCCTGAATAGCCTTATTTTGTGTGTTGCATCTCTTGCTTTTAGTGTAGCTGATCAAAATAGGTTTTATTATTGTAATCCTATCAGAGCAGTCAGAACTCAATGGTAATCTAATCCTGGATAACACTGCCTAGAAAAGTCAGCTGTTCGAGACTAAAGGTGAGCAGATCAGGCAAAATTTAAATTCACCTTTTTGCGCAGATCTTCATGGGAAAATTCAATTTGCAAAGAAGTTATTGTCCACAAATTTAGTGTTTCTTATAATCTGGCATCTTTCAAGACCCCAGTGCATAATAAATGTCATGTAAAAAATAAAAAAATCCTTATGCTCACCTTACCTCTCACCTCTCTAGCCTCTCCGCTCCTTACTGTCACCCGTTCTGTCCTCTTAACATCTTTGCTCTGAAAACCCTAGATATCTGACACTTGGTCATTACTTCTGTTTTTAATGAGGCCTAAGAGGCCTCATGGGCAGGTAAGGTCATGGCGCATGCCATAGCATCACCATGTTGTGGCCTTTCACACGCTTGCTCAGAATCCTCCTGAGGATTTTAGCACAAGCAGCAATCTATTTTTTAACATTTTGATAGCTCTTTATGGTTCACAAAAATGTCAAATACCAGATTGCTGATTCCACACAGGAGTGAATTAGAAAAAAATCCTTATTTTGGTGAAGGTTGATTTTTGTAAAATTTGACTAGAATTCAATTTCATTGAAATGTATTCTCTCATCTCTACTTGGGACATGTATGTGGGAAAAGCAGTGCTACTTCATCATTAAAATAATAAGAGTTATTGGTAATGAGTGAAATAGCCCATAAGGATGAGGGTATGATATGCCTGTATGCCAGCAGTCAATCAGTCAAAGAAAAGCAAATTCTCTAGCATTGGTCATGTCACACCCAACAATAAAGTTATTAAAAAGCAAAGAAGCATGGTCACGTCGTTTCTTGAGCCATCTTTGAAAGTAGCCAGCTTTTCAATTCTCATAATGAATCATATTTACTGAATATGGGTATCCTGTTTTCACAACTTAATCTTAGCATGTCATTTCTATAATGTCCCCAGGACTCCCCCTAGTCATAATAAAGCATGACTACTAGATACAATATGACAATAATAATAACGTTTTATATAATACACTAATATGAAATGCATGAACTCTTATAGAAAAAAAATAAGCTAACCAATTCAGTGCCTTTAACCATTCTATCCGTTACATTTACCCCAGCTATAGCAATGCACCGATAAAATAATTCATCTTGGAAATAAAAACATACACAGTAATATACTTCAGGTTGAAAGGACATATGTTCATTGATTTCAACCTTTTCTTAAATGCAGTGGTAGGTAGATCCATACCGATCTATAAAAAGCCTAGTACAATACATTGGCCTGCCACTTACTATGGCAAATTATAATTTCGAGAACCGTGAAAAAGAATGTGTTCTGGTTTTTAAAAATAAGTGTCAATCAAGCCTTGGGCAGTAAAGAGCCTTTTTCCTTGGTGACAAAGATTCGCCTTCTCATATACACCTTTCATGTTTTGTTTTATACATAATCTCTAGGACATGTAATATTTATTTGAAGCTCAAAGAGTATACAAATAATATAGATAAAAGTGCATATAATGGATACTAGATGGTGGCCCGATTCTAACGCATCAGGTATTCTAGAATATGTATGTAGTTTATTTATGAAGATTTTACAGTAGAATAATACAACGAATACACAGAATTCGGCTGGCCAGGCATGACCAATTAGCAAAGCATGGTTCAAATCCCATGCCAATTCGCGGCCCGAGTGCGCCTATCGCTGATTGTTCGAGGCCGGCCACGTAGTATATAGCACAGCCACGTAGTATATAGCAGCCCACATAGCATATAACATAGTCACGTAGTATATAACACAGCTCACATAGTATATAACAGCCTACGCAGTATATAACAGCCCATATAGTCTATAACACAGCCCACGTAGTGTATAAAACTGCCACGTAGTATATAACACAGCCACGTAGTATGTAGCACAGCCCACGTAGTATATTGCACAGCCCACATAGTATATTGCACACCCACGTAGTATATTGCAGAGCCATGTAGTATATTGCACAGCCACGTAGTATATTGCACAGCCCATCTAGTATATAGCACAGCCACGTAGTATATAAGACTGCCACGTAGTATATTGTACAGCAAACGCAGTATTATTGCACAGCCACGTAGTATATTACACAGCCCACATAGTATAAAGCACAGCAACGTAGTATATAACACAGCCCATGCAGTGTAACACAGCCCACAAAGTCCCACAGAGTATATAGCACAGCCAAGTAGTACATTGCACAGCCACTTAGTATATTTCACAGCCACGTAGTATATTGCACATTCCACATAGTATATTGCACAGTCTGCGTAGAATATAGCACAGCCCACGTAGTATATTGCACAGCCCACGTAGTATATTACACAGCCCATGTAGTATATAGCACAGCCATGTAGTATATTGCACAGCCGATGCAGTATATAACACAGCCCACGCAGTATATTACAGCCACGTAATATATTGCACAGCCCATGCAGTATATTGCACAGCCGACGTAGTATATAGCACAGCGACGTAGTATATAGCACAGCCCATGCAGTATATAACACAGCCCACGTAGTTCCACGTAGTATATAGCACAGCCAAGTAGTATTTTGCACAGCCACGAAGTATATTGCACCGCCACGTAGTATATTGCACAGTCCATGTAGTATATAGCACAGCTATAGTAGTATATAGCACAGTTATATACTCACCCTCCGACTGCCCCCGGATCCAGCCCAGTTCTTTCCCACTCCTCGCGTGCCACTCCGGTCCCAAGCGGCAATAACACGTGATGATGTAGCGGTCTCGCGAGACCGCTACATCATCTCCGGTCATTGCTGCAATGCATTCTGGGGACCAGAGCGGCACGTGAGGAGTGGGAAAGGTCTTGGCTGGATCCGGGGGCCGTCGGAGGATGAGTATATGTTGATTTTTTTATTTTTTTTATTTTTAACATATGTTTTTACTATTGATGCTGCATAGGCAGCATCAATAGTAAAAAGTTGGTCACACAGAGGGTTAATGGCAGCGTTAATGGACTGCCTTACACCATGTTAAGCCACAGTGTAAGGCAGTCCATTTAACGCTATGTGGGCGCTGACTGGGTGAAGTATGGAGGGGGCACTGACTGCAGGGGTGTAGGGAGGGGCCAATTCATGGGTGGACTATGCCCGTCGGTGATTGGCGCGGGATTTCTGTGACAGACAGACAGAAATGGACCTTAGGTGATTATATAGATAGATAATTTCCTATTTTTCTTCACTCTTACTATCAACCTGTAATTGTACTTACATTAGATAATCAGTGGTGGCATTATGACTGCCAACTGGACAGGAAATATAAAACGCAGTCATTAGAATATCCATAGCTAAACATTCCTTTGCCTTCAATATGTGGACTGAAATGTATTCAGGAGTTTGTTTTCCTTTGATGATGGTTTGGAGATTAGTTTGACACAAAGTTCATTTCTTTTAAAATGACTATAATTAAGTTGAACTGCTCATGGAAGATAATTTCACATTAATTAGTACAAGGATTGACAAGCATTTTAAATCAAGCATATTATACATTTTTGCATATAAATTATAGTATTATGTAAAAGAGTTGTTTCTTAAAAAATGTAGCTGTAACTTGCTCTGTGTTTGAGCATTCCTTCGAGATTGCAACAATAATGGTGGTAATGCACAACATTAAAATAAAATGACATTTTACAAAAATATCTGATGGTTATTAGAGATTGATAACAATGCCAAAAATTGCCATCAAGCTAATGAACCATGCAAAATGTTCTCTTATTTACAGCTCATTAAGACATTTTACTGGTTGTAATCACTGCCAGAGCTATAAGGACTTCATATAAGCAGATAAAGTGGTCGAATCTATTCTCATACGTAGTATATATTAGCATATACAACTACAACAAATAATGTGCTCACTATTCAATTTGCTGTCTGACACTGTTAGGAAATATTTACGTCTAGATTTTCTTTCAAATTGAGAATTTCAAACTACAGTTTGCAAAATATATTTGCTTTGTCTTCAAGTATGTTGATCATGAAATGGGTCACACTTTATTGGGCATATGCCACTAGAAAATGGCCTATTGTCATTTTTTATGCTAAACATTTAAAGACAGTTCTTTTTTTATTATTTCCATGATACCATCTATTTTTAAAAAAAGTCCTAATATCTCATTAAGCATAATACTAGACTGATACTTCCTGTCCTGCAGAGATCACTTTTCAGTAGTCATCTCATTATAAGAGTCAGGATAGCAGCAAAAGATAACATATTTATTTTAACCCCTTAAGCCCCAAGGGTGGTTTGCACGTTAATGACCGGGCCAATTTTTACAATTCTGACCACTGTCCCTTTATGAGGTTATAACTCTGGAATGCTTCAACGGATCCTGATGATTCTGTTTGTTTTCTTGTGACATATTGTACTTCATGATGGTGGTGAAATTTCTTTGATTAGACTTGCGATTATTTGTGAAAGAAATGGAAATTTGGCGAAAATATTGAAAATTTTGCAATTTTCCAACTTTGAATTTTTATGCCCTTAAATCACAGAGATATGTCACACAAAATACTTAATAAGTAACATTTCTCACATGTCTACTTTACATCAGCACAATTTTGGAACCAAAATTTTTTTTTGTTAGAGAGTTATAAGGGTTAAAATTTGACCAGCAATTTCTCATTTTTACAAAACCATTTTTTTCAGAGACCACATCTCATTTGAAGTCAATTTGAGGGGTATATCTGAAAGAAAATAACCAAGTATGACCTCATTCTAAAAACTGCACCCCTCAAGGTGCTCAAAACCACATTCAAAAAGTTTATTAACCCTTCAGGTGTTTCACAGGAATTTTTGGAATGTTTAAATAAAAATGAACATGTAACTTTTTTTCACACAAAATTTACTTCAGCTCTAATTTGATTTATTTTACCAAGGGTAACAGGAGAAAATTGACCTCAAAAGTTGTTGTACAAATTGTCCTGAGTACGCCGATACCCCATACGTGGGAGTAAACGACTGGGTGCATGGAAGAGCTCGGAAGGGAAGGAGCGCTATTTGACTTTTCAATGTAAAATTTACTGGAATTGAGATGGGACGCCATGTTGCGTTTGGAGAGCCACTGATGTGCCTAAACATTGAAACCCCCCACAAGTTACACCATTTTGGAAAGTAGACCCCCCAAAGAAACTTACCTAGATGGGTGGTGAGCACTTTGACCCACCAAGTGCTTCACAGAAGTTTATAATGCCATAAAATAAAAAATCATATTTTTTCACAAAAATGATCTTTTCGCCCCGATGTTTTATTTTCCCAAGGGTAAGAGAAGAAATTGGACCCCAAAAGTTGTTGAGCAATTTGTTCTGAGTACACTGACACCCCATATATGGGGGTAAACCAATGTTTGGGCGCATGGCAGAGCTCGGAAGGAAAGGAGCGCTATTTGACTTTTCAATGCAATTAACTGGAATTGAGATGGGACGCCATGTTGCATTTGGAGAGCCACTGATGTACCTAAACATTGAAACCCCCCACAAGTGACACCATTTTGGAAATTAGACCCACTAAGGAACTTATCTACATGTGTTGTGAGAGCTTTGAACCCCCAAGTTTTTCACTACAGTTTATAAAGCAGAGCCGTGAAAATAAAAATTATTTTGTTCCCACAAAAATTATTTTTTAGCCCCCAGTAGTGTTGAGCGATACCTTCCGATATCCAGAAGTATTAGTATCGGATTGGATCGGCCGATATCTAAAAAGTATCAGAAATCACCGATACCGATACCCGATACCAATGCAAGTCAATGGGACACAAATATCGGAATGTAAATAAGTACTTTCTGTCCTTCTACATCCTGTTCCGGAGGGGGGAAGAGTGTGGGTGGTGCGTGGGCGGACACTGTATGTGTCTGTGTGTGCAGGTGGGGTCTGTGTGGGCCTGCCGAGGATCTGTATGGGCCTCTCGAGGGTCTGTTCATGCCTGTCAGGGGTCTGTGCATGCCTGCCAGGGGTCTGTGCGGGCCTGCTGGGGCTCTTTGCGGGCCTGCCGGGGCTCTATGCGGTGTGCTGGAGCTCTGTGCAGCGTGCGGGGCTCTATGCCTGTGTGCCATGGCTCTGTACGGCGTGCCGGGGCTCTGTGCGGCATGTCGTGGCTCTGTGCGGCGTGCGGGGGTCTGTGTGGCATGCCGGGGCTCTGTGCGGCGTGTGAGGCTCTGTGCGGTGCGCAGGGCTCTGTGCAGCGTGCGAGGCTCTGTGCGGCATGCTGGGGCTCTGTGCGGCGTGCCACGGCTCTGTGTCTGTGTGCAGGCATCGTCCGATGGGACTACAAGTCCCATCGGACCATGCCTACTACAGTGACAGTGATTGACACATTAGCCAATGATGGGACAGTAGTAGTCCCATCATCCGGCTAATGTGTTGAATGAAAAAAAACAAACATACATACTACATACTACATACATACATACATACTACATACATGCTACATGCATACTACATACTACATACATACATACTACATACATACTGCATACAATATATTCATACATTACATACAGTACATACATACAGATATACAGTACATTAAACATAGAGTTCATACTCAACATTACTTGTCACTTTGTTCCCCGAAGCCAGTGTCATCTGTAAAAAAATATGAAAATAACAAACAACCAATATACTCCCTGTCTGCAGAAATCCACGAGTGTCCCACGGCGATCTCCCGTAGAGAGCGGCAGCACAGCTGATGCGACCGCTCTCTAGGGGCTCCAGGAACATAATGACAGGAGGAAGGTATCCTTCCGCACTGTATTCCTCCGCCGCTGTAAAAAAAATAGTCCCCAGTCTCACTTTTGGCATTGCTGTATGAGAAATTTTCCCATGCAGCAATTGCCATAAAGAGAGACTTTGTCCTAAGGTAACCTCTCAGTGATGCACTGCAGGAGCCATTGTCTACTGTCAGTGTGTCACTGAGGGTCCTATAGAGCAGTGACACCACCCGATGTCACTGTTCTATAGGGGAGATCGTTGTGGGACACTCGTTATTAATTGGACTGCGGCGGACAGGCAGTATACGGTTTATTATTTTACGCTTTTTGCAGGCGCTGAAGTATGGTAAGTATGGTTAAATGAAGAATATTAAAATACTTTTTACCTAATGTGTGTGTATTTTTTTAACCCTTTATTACTATTGGATTAAAAATGGATAGGTGTCTTATTGACGCCTCTCCGTTATTAACCCGGCTTAATGTCACCTTACAATAGCAAGGTGATATTAACCCCTTATTACCCCATATCCCACCGCTACACAGGAGTGGGAAGAGAGGGGCTAAGTGCCAGAATTGGCACTGGGGCAGCAGCGGACTGGTATTTGTAGCCGGGAAGGCCAATATCCATGGCCCCTCTCTAGGCTATGAATATCAGCCCGCAGCTGTCTGTGTACCCTTTCTGGCTATAAAATATAGGGGGATCCCACGTCATTTTTTGGGGGGTCTTCCTATTTTAATAGCCAGTAAAGGCTACGCAGACAGCGGTGGGCTGATATTCATAGCAGGATATTGGTCCCCGGCCGTCGGCTTTCCCCCTCTGGTGCAGAAAATTCCACGCCGTTTTTTTCCGTTTTTTTTTTTATTCAATGCTCATTAAGGTCTCTTTCACACTTGTGTCAGTACGGGTCCGTCGCTATGTGTCGGGCCAACGTACCGACGCACGTTCTGAAATTTGTGCACGACGTGGGCAGTGGATGCAGTTTTTCAACGCATCCGCTGCCCATTCTGAAGTCCGGGGAGGAGGGGCGGATTTTCGGCCGCGCATGCGCGGTAGAAAATGGCGGACGTGACGGACAAAAAACCTTCACTTGAACGTTTTTTCGTGCCAACCGTCCACCAAAATACGACGGATCCGTTGCACGACGGACGTGACTTGTGGCCATCTATCGAGATCCGTCAGTAATACAAGTCTATGGGTAAAAAACACATCCTGCGAGCACATTTGCAGGATCCGTTTTTTCCCAAAACGACGGATTGCTAAAAACGCAAGTGTGAAAGTAGCCTTAGAAACATCGGCCTTTCTATTATATATCTATGGATATACGGTATCTATCTATAGATATATTTATAGATAGATATATCTATAGACACATATATGTATCTATCCATATATCTGGCTGCTTTCACACTTCAGGTTTTTGTCGTCAGGCACAATCCGGCGAGTTTTGAAAAAAAACGGATCCGGCGGACAAAAACTGATCCGGAAGAAAAAACGGATCCAGCAGAAAAAAAAACGGATCCGGCGGAAAAAACCCCAGCGACACAGGATGCCAGCAGCACCGCACCTTCAACGTGCACAGTGTATCGGGCACACACAGCGCGCTCTCCACAGCGACATAGGACGCAAGCAGCGCCGCAGCAATACCATGCACAGTGCATCTGGACCGCATCCAGCAGCAGCACATACCTCTATCACAATATACAACCAGTTTATTGCACTACAGCAATTCAACTACCGCATATGCTTTTTGAAAGGCAAATTGGCTAACTGTATACATTCAAGATAAACTAATTCGCTCTGAAGAAGGTCCGTGTTGGACCGAAAACGTTCAGCAATTGATCTGTTTTTCAGGTTGTGAAATAAACAACCTTACCCTTCTTTCGAAAATATTGAGTGCCAAGTTTGTTTCTTATATTTATTTTTTCTTTTAACCTTTTAACATTAGAGTTCAGCAAATTTGAGCCCATTTTGCTGAATTTGCAGATAATTGCCAAAATCTGTATTCTTGAAAATACAAATTTTTGAAAATTTGATAATTTTATTCTACGCAAATAAATTCGCTCATCTCTAATTAAAAGTGAATATAATATATTTGCTTATGATATTATATATTTGTTTTTCATATTTTCTTTACATTCTCTCTTGCCAATTAATAGCAGGAAAAGGCTTTTATATACCTTAGGCCGGGGTCACACTAGACCGTAATACGGACGAGTGCAATGCGCTAAAAAATCGCATAGCACTCGTCCCAATGTTAATCAATGGGGCAGCTCCCATCATCCGATATTTTCTCGGCCGTATTCAGGATCCGAGTGAAATCGCAGCATGCTGCGATTGTCAGCGTTTCTCGGCCAAGAATCGCCAATGAAAGTCTATTGAAGCCCCAAAAATACGGATCACACACGGACCAGCAGTGTGACTTGCGAGGAATACGCAGCGCTGTTTGAGAGAAAAGCCGGCAATTCAGTGCGGTGTACAGTATAATCACACTGACAGCTTAGAATATAATAGGTCGAATAAATGTGTACACATAGAATAGGTATATATATATACCTGTCAGTGAGACACATATATGTATATATATTAATATTTCTTCCAGCGCTAGACAGCTTTAAAGCCGGTAATTCAATTACCGGCTTTTGCTTTCTCCTTCCTAAAACCCGACATGATATGAGACATGATTACATACAGTAAACCATCTCATATCACCATTTTTTTTGCATATTCCACACTACTAATGTCAGTAGTGTGTCTATGCAAAATTTGGCCGTTCTAGCTATTAAAATAAAGGGTTAAATGGCGGAAAAAATTGGCGTGGGCTCCCGCACAATTTTCTCCACCAGAGTGGTAAAGCCAGTGACTGAGGGCAGATATTAATAGCCTGAAGAGGGTCCATGGTTATTGGCCCCCCCCTGGATAAAAACACCTGCCCCCAGCCACCCCAGAAAAGGCACATCTGGAAGATGCGCCTATTCTGGCACTTGGCCACTCTCTTCCCATTCCCGTGTAGCGGTGGGATATGGGGTAATGAAGGGTTAATGCCACCTTGCTATTGTAAGGTGACATTAAGCCAGATTAATAATGGAGAGGCGCCAATTATGACACCTATCCATTATTAATCCAATACTAGGAAAGGGTTAAAAAAACACAAACACATTATTAAAAATTATTTTAATGAAATAAAAACAAAGGTTGTTGTAATATTTTATTGAACGCCCAATCCACTCACTGAAGACCCTCGATCTGTAACAAAAAAAAACATAATAAACCAACAATATACATACCTTTCGCAGATCTGTAATGTCCAACGATGTAAATCCATCTGAATGGGTTAAAATATTTTGCAGACACGAGCTCCGCTAATGCAGGATGCTCATTTCTGCAAAACCCCGGCGAATGAAGCTAACTATAGGTCAATGACCTATAGTTAGCTTCATTTGCGGTGAGGCGCCCTCTGCTGGCTGTTCCTAGATCGTGTGAACTTTCCTAGAAAGCTCCCAGGCTCGAGTTCATATGAGGACAACCAGCAGAGGGCGCCGTCTTATGATCAAGAGCCTGGGAGCTTTCTAGGAAAGTTCCCACGATCTAGGAACAACCAGCAGAGGGCGCCTCACCGCAAATGCAGGTAAATATAGGTCATTGACCTACTTTACCTACATTCCCCGGGGTTTTGCAGACATGAGCAATGTTGCATTAGCAAAGCTCGTGTCTGCAAAATATTTTAACCCCTTCAGATGGATTTAGTTCGTTGGACTTTACAGATCTGCGAAAGGTATGTATATTGTTGGTTTATTATGTTTTTTTTGTTACAGATCGAGGGTCTTCAGTGAGTGGATTGGGCGTTCAATAAAATATTACTACAACCTTTGTTTTTATTTCATTAAAATAATTTTTAATAATGTGTTTGTGTTTTTTTTAACCCTTTCCTAGTATTGGATTAATAATGGATAGGTGTCATAATTGACACCTTTCCATTATTAATCTGGCTTAATGTCACCTTACAATAGCAAGGTGGCATTAATCCTTCATTACCCCATATCCCACCGCTACACGGGAATGGGAAGAGAGTGGCCAAGTGCCAGAATAGGCGCATCTTCCAGATGTGCCTTTTCTGGGGTGGCTGGGGGCAGGTTTTTTTTAGCCAGGGGGGGCCAATAACCATGGACCCTCTCCAGGCTATTAATATCTGCCCTCAGTCACTGGCTTTACTACTCTGGCGGAAAAAATTGTGCGGGAGCCCACGCCAATTTTTTCCGCCATTTAACCCCTTAATTTACTAGCTAGAATGGCCAAATTTTGCATAGACACACTACTGACATTAGTAGTGTGGAATATGCAAAAAAAATGGTGATATGAGATGGTTTACTGTATGTAAGCCAGGTCTCATATCATGTCGGGTTTTAGGAAGGAGAAAGCAAAAGCCGGTAATTGAATTACCGGCTTTCGGCTATATCGCGCTGGATGAAATATTAATATATATATACATATATGTGTCTCACTGACATATATCTATATATATATATATATAGACAGTATATATGTTTTTTTGTTTTGTCACATGGATCCCTTGTATAGCCGTATGTCGGTTTTGCAAGCCTGCGATAAAAACACGCAGTACGGATGCCATACGGATGTCACACGGATCATTTGATGCGAGGAAATCGCATCCTCGCACTGCACACGGATCAATGTTTTGGTAACTTTTGTGCGATTCTCATCCGTCAAAAACGGTCCGTTTTTTTATACGTTGTGTGTGTCCCCGGCCTTACATAGAGCAATTTAAATCCTTTTCGTAATTATTTTAATTTACAATCATATAACCAATACATTTTTACTGCATTTTAATGACATTGTAAAAAAGATAATTACATTTCAGATTTTTCTGAATGTTGGTGTTTTTCTTATTAGCGTAAGCCAAATGATGACTTGGCTAAATGAAATTCAATGCACTTCAGAGAAATATGTAACTTACCATCTGGAAATAATGGCAGAATTGCTTTCCTTGTGAAAAGCAGCTGATGGCAATTTAGCACGCTGGGTATTGAGCTGGCCTGAATGTTGTTGCAATTTAGACATATAACTGCTTTAAAAATGAGAAAACAAGCCATTTAATTTTGTAATCCCCAATAACTCGAGGTCATGTAGCACATGTTCGGCAAAAGTAATTTGATTGTTTTTTTTTTTTCTTTCTTGAGAACCACAAATCTCCTTTATAGCCACTAACCGATGGATTAACGTCCATTCATTTCAGCGTGTCAGTAAAAAAAACATGAAAAATGTATTGAGAATCTATTTATTTAAGCTTCTTGGTTGAAACAGATTCGTATCTTTGCAGTGCCAATATTCAGGTCAGGACTCTACTATGTTCTTCATGAAAAAGTTATTTTTTGATTATTTTTAATTGATACTGTTAAATTAGTCTGCTGTGAATAATTTCATACTAACCAAAGAAAGAGCATCATAAAATAGCGACAGGCTATCTCAAAGCAGGTTGCTAGATTTTAATCTGAAATTCACCATTTTTTTTTAGAAAACAATGTTTGACTAAGAACCATATTTCATAATACAATGTGAATACTTTATGAAATAGATCTCACACTAGTTGACACTGGTATACTTACTGTAAAAATCCATTTTGGAATAGCTGTATAATCCTGATATTAATATAGGCATTTTATGAGTCCAGCGGTAGACTGAGAGAGCTCATTGGTCCAAAGACATTCAACCTTCACACACAGGCTTAAGGTACCTTCACACTAAACGATATCACTAGCGATCCGTGACGTTGCAGCGTCCTGGCTAGCGATATCGTTCAGTGTGACACGCAGCAGCGATCAGAATCCTGCTGTGATGTCGTTGGTCGGGGCTAGAAGGCCAGAACTTTATTTGGTCGCTGGCTCTCCCGCTGACATCGCTGAATCGGCGTGTGTGACACCGATTCAGCGATGTTTTCACTGGTAACCAGGGTAAACATCGGGTTACTAAGCGCAGGGCCGCGCTTAGTAACCCGATGTTTACCCTGGTTACCAGCGTAAAAGTAAAAAAAAACAAACGCTTCATACTTACCTTCGGCTGTCTGTCCCCGGCGCTGTGCTTTCCTGCACTCACTGTGAGCACAGCGGCCGGAAAGCAGAGCGGTGACGTCACCGCTGTGCTTTCCGGCCGCTGTGCTCACAGCCAGTACAGAGAAGCAGAGCGCCGGGGACAGACAGCGGAAAATAAGTATGAAGCGTTTGTTTTTTTTACTTTTAGGATGGTATCCAGGGTAAACATCAGGTTACTAAGCGTGGCCCTGCGCTTAGTAACCCGATGTTTACCCTGGTTACCGGCATCGTTGGTCACTGGAGAGCTGTCTGTGTGACAGCTCTCCAGCGACCAAACAGCGATGCTGCAGCGATCCGGATCGTTGTCTGGATCGCTGCAGCGTCGTTTAGTGTGAAGGTACCTTTAGAGTCAGCTGGAGATTGTACTGGCCAGTGTGAGATCTCAGCAGCAGAAGGGAGGCAGCAAACTGAGAATTTGTCAATCAGACTAGGTGGACAGAGATTAAAAATTAATTTTCAAAAAGTCATTTTCCTCAGGTCTAATTTATTTAGTAACTTATATCGTTTCTATTGTCACATCTCAGGATTGATCTGCTTTAACTCTTCCTGATAAGAGATGTAAAAATTTTTTACATACCTAGTGAAGGTGCATGGAGTGGACTCAGGAGCTGAAACTGCAGCATACCTGGCAGATGACAAATCTATGTATATAAAGCAGAAAATCTGCTTGTGGTATCTCGTTGAATACAAAACCACATTTTTCACCCGATTAAGTAAAATTTTGCATGGCCTGTCTTCAGCACTAGAATAAAAATACTGCGTACATCAAAACTCAAAATATCCCCCCTCATGATTTTAGACTCTATAGAAATAAAGGAGAAAATGTGTGTGTGTTCAATGCAAAAACACAGTTTTTGCCCAAAGGGCCCTAAAGAATCAAAGTGATCGTGCCCAAAGAGTTGCTCTTAAAGGGCCTCAATCATATAGTCGCTAAGGTGGGGCAACCTGATAAGTTGCTCTAGAGTCTGTAATTATAGCAAAGGCTGTTGTAGAAGTGACTGGAGCCTTATTTATGAAAACTGCATCAATGTCAGATCATTCTAGTTGCCTTTAGTGATCATAGTGCAGCTTTCAGCATTGAAGCTGCTGAGGTAAAGTGAAAGCTGAGCTCTGTCTATCGAACAGTCTGGTTGTGATGCAGTCACATTTTCTGCTTTACATACAGTATATACATTCACCTATTAGATCTCTGATCATCGTGAGGTGATTACTAAGGCCACAATCCCACCTTCATTATATGGTCAATATTTTACCTCAGTATTTATAAGCCAAAACCAGGAGTGGAACAATCAACGGAAAAGTATAATAGAAACACGTCACCACTTCTGTATTTTTCACCCACTCCTGGTTTTGGCTTCAAATACTGAAGTAAAATACTGACCAAATACTGAAGGTGAGAACGTGGCCTTAGGTTCATAATACTAAGGACTGTTTTTTTTAATTAAATGCTTTCCTAAAAATGACTATCTATTAGGCAAGTTAATCAAAAATCTAAGAAAACAAAACTGTCTCAAACAGCTGAGACAAGTGAACAATGCGAGCCCCAGCTTGAAAGGAAACGTATGAGACAGGCTGAATGAAAGGCAGCTGAAACATCTGAACAACGAGGAAGTCGTCTTCAGGAGAAACAGATGAGACAGGTTGAATTAAGGGATGCAGAAACATCTAAACAAAAGGATGAATGTTGTCAAAATGACCGCATACGACATGCAACTTATGCAAAGACGTAGGCAAGCTGTATTGCATTTAAAAGAGTTTCACTACGACCCAATTCAGGACTATAGTTCTCATCTGAAAGGCATAACAGGTTGAGGGTGTCAATTGGTTGCCATCCCAGATGGGGTATGCTTAAGTCACCAATGACTGCCATGTTCATACTCCTCTGAAGCCTGACAGGGATTCATATGAGACTATGATTTTTTTTCTACCATCTGCAATACTATGGTAATGCAGCATATAGAACAATCAAACAAACAATAATTTGAGGTTCTATTTTCCTATGAGAGTAAAAAAAAAGTTAAAAAAATTAAAAATAATTCAAACTACCCTCCTTTTTCCTTTTTTTAAAAACAATGAAACATTAAATAAAAAAATAATACCAAACATACTCATGTATATGCCGAGTTTTTAAGCACACTTTTTATGATGAATAAGCCCCCCTCAGCTTATACTCTAGTGAGGGTCCCACATACAGTAGTATTTTTCAGACTTTAAGACAGGAGGGAGTGGCATCGGCAGAGCAGCGAGTCACAGGAGGCAGGAGCTGGCTGCTGTGGCTGAAACCTATGCCCGCTGCTAAAGAAAAATGAATATTCACTGCCCTCCATGCCCATGGGAGTGAAAAGTAGTGAATATTAGTTCCTCTTTAATAGAGGGCACAGTAACCTCAGCCACTGGCTTGCTGCAGCGACCAGGCAATTGCATGTGCCTGCTTTAAAAGGAATAAATATTCACTGCTCTCCATGCCCATAGGAGTGGAGAGCAGTGAATATTCATTTCTATTTAATTGCCGACGTGCTGTTAGCTACAGCAGCTGGCTTCCTGTAGATGCTGGGCTCTGAAGTGTGCCCACTACTTAAAGGAATGAATTTTCACTACTCCATACATCCATAGTCCCGGTGTGAGAGCAGTGAGTATTCTGGCAGCTGTCCTCTGCTTGTATGCAGCGCATGATGTCACTGTCATGTGCTGCTTAAAATCATAAATCAGCTACTGGCATCAGAACAGGACGCTGCGAGGGAGCTCAGGGAAGGTAAGTAGAATGGTTTGTTTTTTAATGTTTTTCTGATGGGAGGCCATGCATATCAGGATAAGGATGAGGGGGCCATGCATACCAGGGGATGGAGATGTGGATGCCATGCATACCAGGATAGGGATGAAGGGGGCATGCATGTCAGGCTGGGGATGAGGAGACCATACCAGTATAGAGATGAGGGTGTCATGTATACCAGGAAAGGAATGAGGGAGTCAGGCATACCAGGATGGGGATGAGGAGGCCATGCATACCAGGATAGGGATGAGGGGGCCCATGCATACCAGGCTTATACTTAAATCAATACGTTTTCCCAGTTTTCTGTGGCAAAATTAGGTGTCTCGGGCTTATTTTTGGTTTGGCTTATAGAGTATACAGTGGGGCAAAAAAGTATTTAGTCAGTCAGCAATAGTGCAAGTTCCACCACTTAAAAAGATGAGAGGCGTCTGTAATTTACATCATAGGTAGACCTCAACTATGGGAGACAAACTGAGAAAAAAAAATCCAGAAAATCACATTGTCTGTTTTTTTAACATTTTATTTGCATATTATGGTGGAAAATAAGTATTTGGTCAGAAACAAAATTTCATCTCAATACTTTGTAATATATCCTTTGTTGGCAATGACAGAGGTCAAACGTTTTCTGTAAGTCTTCACAAGGTTGCCACACACTGTTGTTGGTATGTTGGCCCATTCCTCCATGCAGATCTTCTCTAGAGCAGTGATGTTTTTGGCTTTTCGCTTGGCAACACGGACTTTCAACTCCCTCCAAAGGTTTTCTATAGGGTTGAGATCTGGAGACTGGCTAGGCCACTCCAGGACCTTGAAATGCTTCTTACGAAGCCACTCCTTCGTTGCCCTGGCGGTGTGCTTTGGATCATTGTCATGTTGAAAGACCCAGCCACGTTTCATCTTCAATGCCCTTGCTGATGGAAGGAGGTTTGCACTCAAAATCTCACGATACATGGCACCATTCATTCTTTCATGTACCCGGATCAGTCGTCCTGGCCCCTTTGCAGAGAAACAGCCCCAAAGCATGATGTTTCCACCACCATGCTTTACAGTAGGTATGGTGTTTGATGAATGCAACTCAGTATTCTTTTTCCTCCAAACACGACAAGTTGTGTTTCTACCAAACAGTTCCAGTTTGGTTTCATCAGACCATAGGACATTCTCCCAAAACTCCTCTGGATCATCCAAATGCTCTCTAGCAAACTTCAGACGGGCCCGGACATGTACTGGCTTAAGCATTGGGACACGTCTGGCACTGCAGGATCTGAGTCCATGGTGGTGTAGTGTGTTACTTATGCTAGGCCTTGTTACATTGGTCCCAGCTCTCTGCAGTTCATTCACTAGGTCCCCCCGCGTGGTTCTGGGATTTTTGCTCACCGTTCTTGTGATCATTCTGACCCCAGGGGGTGGGATTTTGCGTGGAGCCCCAGATCAAGGGAGATTATCAGTGGTCTTGTATGTCTTCCATTTTCTAATTATTGCTCCCACTGTTGATTTCTTCACTCCAAGCTGGTTGGCTATTGCAGATTCAGTCTTCCCAGCCTGGTGCAGGGCTACAATTTTGTTTCTGGTGTCCTTTGTCAGCTCTTTGGTCTTCACCATAGTGGAGTTTGGAGTCAGACTGTTTGAGGGTGTGCACAGGTGTCTTTTTATACTGATAACAAGTTTAAACAGGTGCCATTACTACAGGTAATGAGTGGAGGAAAGAGGAGACTCTTAAAGAAGAAGTTACAGGTCTGTGAGAGCCAGAAATCTTGATTGTTTGTTTCTGACCAAATACTTATTTTCCACCATAATATGCAAATAAATTGTTAAAAAAACAGACAATGTGATTTTCTGGATTTTTATTTCTCAGTTTGTCTCCCATAGTTGAGGTCTACCTATGATGTAAATTACAGACGCCTCTCATCTTTTTAAGTGGTGGAACTTGCACTATTGCTGACTGACTAAATACTTTTTAGCCCCACTGTATATGGTATATAAATGATTTCTTCATATGCAAAAGTCCAGTGTATTAAAATATATAGTTATTTTACTGATATAGTAAAGGCTGTTAAAAAAATAGAAATGCCAGAATAGCCATTTTTCAATAATACATGTCCCCCTTTTTATTTCATTTACTTAAAATCCAGGACAATGATAGTTGAAATTAAACATCAGTGCATTTCAAATGTAATTCTTAGTCATGTTGTAGTAAAGGTGAGCTGGCTGCTGTTTGTTACTTCTGCTCTTTAGTGCCGCTAAAACAGTATGAAATTGCTCACTGATTTTATTTTAAGAATTACAGTTTTGATTACTCCCCTTTTATACTACTGCACACAGATGGAGATGAGCAGGCAAAATTCAAATTCTCCTGTTTGCAGATATTCTTGTGAAATTCGATATAAAGAGAGGATATTGTTCGCGAATTGAATACACCATCTTGCTGAATCTGCATGGTAGTGAATAGGGTTGAGCGACTTTTGTTTTTATAGGATCGGGTTTCACGAAACCCGACTTTTTCAAAAGTCGGGTCGAGTGAAATCGGCCGATCCTATAGAAAAGTCGGGGTCGGGGTCGGCCGAAACACGAAACTCAATGCAGTGCATTGGGTTTCTAATGGTTCCCAGGGTCTGAAGGAGAGGAAACTCTCCTTCAGGCCCTGGGATCCATATTAATGTGTAAAATAAAGAATAAAAAAAAAATATATTGCTATACTCACCCTCGGACGCGCCCTGGTTGTAACCGGGAGCCTTCCTTCCTAAGAATGAGCGCCTGAAGGACCTTTTGATAACGTCGCGGCTTTTGATTGGTCGCGTGAGCGGTCACATGGGCGTCACGCGACCAAGCACAAGCTGCGACGTCATCGAAAGGTCCTTCAAGCGCTGATTCTTAGGAAGGAAGGCTGCGGGTTAGAACCAGGGCGCGTCCGAGGGTGAGTATATTCCTAATAGGTATATACTCATCCTCGGATGCGCCCTGGTTCTAATCCACAGCCTTCCTTCCTAAGAATCAGTGCTTGAAGGACCTTTCGATGACGTCGCGGCTTGTGATTGGTCGCGTGACGCCCATGTGACCGCTCACGCGACCAATCACAAGCCGCGACGTCATCGAAAGGTCCTTCATGCGCTCATTCTTAGGAAGGAAGGCTCCCGGTTACAACCAGGGCGCGTCCGAGGGTGAGTATAGCAATATTTTTTATTTTTATTCTTTATTTTACACTTAAATCTGAATTCCGATACCGATTCCCGATATCTTAAACATATCGGGAATCAGTATCGGAATTCCGATTCCAGTTCAGAAGATCGCCGACCTCATGGCCGACCCCACACAGGGGTCGGGTCGGGTTTCATGAAACCCGACTTTGCCAAAAGTCGGCGACTTCTGAATCTGGCCGACCCGTTTCGCTCAACCCTAGTAGTGAATTATAAAAAAAAATCTGCATGTTTTAGAATGCAGATTATTGGAATATTCAAGTAGAATTCTAATCTATGAAATTGTGAACCTGTGCTAAGGAGGAGGTATTGAGATTATCTAGAATCAGTAGTATTCTAGTATTACTCTAGATTCCCTATCAGAGGGAATACTTACATAATCCCAATACCTCCTGTAAGCGCAGGTTCACAATTTCATATTTTATTTCAATTTTAGTGACAATTGGATTGGCCGGATTACCTTCAGCTGGGTTAAGAGGCTAGTCAGGAGCTCCACTGTGGTAATTCATATTCACTTAGAAATCCAAAATACTCTAATATATTCACTCATCTGGAGTTACAATGTCAGAAACTAATTCAAGCTGAAAATATGGCAAGCCCTCTTGGTGTTAGAATCTGTTTTGTTTTTGACCATCCGCCATCTTGTTGTGGTTTTCTGGCTGCTTGTCTTTTTCCCCTGGTGCTGGGTTGTCTTAAGTCAAGTGATTGTATCACCCTTTATTACCCATCACCTACCTCCCAGTCCTTGCTGGACAACAGTGTTATTCCGCTTGAGTTCTGGCTAGGTGCTTTTATAGCTTTATGTGTTTGATATTGTGCAGTTCTGGGATCCCCAGTTCTGCTATCCTTAGTTTCTGTTTTCTGTTGGTTTCTGCAGCCTTCTCTGTATTTTCTATTAGGAGGTGACCTGTTTTTATACCCAGTCCTTAGATCTTTTAGGGACCTCCTTCCCCCTATCAATAGGTCTTCGCTTGAGATTAACCTAGAATCGTCGGTGGGTCTATTCGCAAGGAATGGGTCGCCCAGTCCATCGTAGGGTATCAGCCTAGTTTAAGTGCAGGGTCAGTTTTCCCCCTTCTATCCTAGTTCTTTTTTGCAGTTCCGTAACACTTGGCAGTTCATGGGAACAATTGTGGTATATACACTATAATCCCAGTAATCCATAAGAGAACCACAGCCCTCCAATTCTTCAATGTTAAGGCCGGGTTCAGATGGCCCATATTTCATGATATATGTACTGCAATGCCTGAACTGGTCATGGGGCCCTAATTCAGACATATAGCTCAATAGAGACATATGATACTGTAAGTTAGGGAGCGCTATGGTTATGGACTGTAAAATACATCCATCTGAATCCGGCTCATTGATGTCATTTTATAGATTTATTTGACACAGTTATCAGCATATATACAGTTCCTTCATCAAAAATTTAAAAAGGAATGATTTGCTTGCTTATTACTAGCTGTCAATCATTTGTCTGTTTTTTGCAGGCTACAGTACTGATTTTTTAGGACCTACACAAAATAAGTTAAAGGAAGTCTGTTACCCAAATTGACACTTCATACTAACCACTTAACCTTGTCGGAATTAATACAACAATAAAAATAATTATTATTTTATGTTTTAAAATCTTTTCTCTGTTACCCCCCAAAACTACTTTTGGATAATATGCAAATTAAGGTGTTCGGTGCACTTTTGGCATAGTAGGTTCCTCAGTGCATCATCCCTCCAACTTATTTAGATTACTGCTTTTCCTTTGCTGTTGACTGACAATTCTATCTGGACCAGAGCTTTGACTTCATGAAGAATAACCTCTGTTATGTGATTACTATTCCTATGTAGGAGAGAGCACACAAAGCACTCTCTCTGAGCTTCTGACATTATCCATAATATCTACTGTCAATTTAAGTACAAGGTAGAGTAAGCAAATTACTCTCTCCACACTGTTGACAGTGTTCATTTCATCTTCTATCACTTAAGTGCAGGGGAGAGCACACAAATCATACTCTCCACTCTGAAGACATTGTCTGTCTCATCTACTATCACTGTTATGGCAGTAGGGAGCACACATATTACTTTCTCGTTGCTGATAACATCACTGCACAGCTATACAAGAGCAATGTCATCAGCGAGGAGAGAGTGATTTGTGCGTTCCCTACAGCATCTCTATTGAACAATGTCAGTAGTCAGGAAAGATAGATTAGTGTATTCTCCTGCACATCGACAGTGATGACATAGCAGAGTTTCATCTCCAGATAGCACTGGCTTGACATACAAGGAGTGGCACTAATCTACATAAGTTCATGGAATGGTACGTTGAGGCTTTTAGCCCTACCACCTTCATTTGTGTATTTTAATAAAGTTGTTTTGGGAGACAATGGAGTAACCGATATATAAAAAAGAAAACTATAATAATTGTTGCTTCATGTCATATAAGGCTATGTGTACAGAGTTTTAGCTTTAAATAGCTAGTAAGCAGTCTTATGTTTAGCAGTAGTGCTAAGGGATGTGATCAATATATTTTAATTTCAATGAGTCACTGCTAAAATTAACAAAATATTGATTTTGTACTGTATTATAATTTTCCATTCAATGCATAGAAAAGAGTTCCATCCCCATGATTTGTTAAGAGGTAATTTACATCTGCAATCAATATTTTATTTATCCCCAGTAAGATTTAAGTATAAATTTTTACCTAAGATGTAATTTGTAGCAGGATATATAAGCTTTTACCAGAGTAACACAATACATATTTTACTTTAAAAACTGACTAATAACTGTCTGTTTGGCAGAATGCAGATTTTGACAACTGGATATCATACCTCCAGAAATGTGCATGAGAGAAAAAGTTGACACTTTTTTTAAGCAAATCTGTAATGGGTTTGAAAACTAATCACTGTGGATGATTCACACGTCTTCACATTCCACATTCAACAGTCTCAGACTCCAGATTGCATAAGCTGTTAAATACATGTCAAAAACACCTTCAGATTTCACTTTCATATTTATAAGCACATTTGCATAACACCCAATAGCGGTTTATGGTAGCACATCAATGTCAGGTTTCTGCAGTCAGAATCCTGTTGCTGAAGTTCAGTTTTTTGTCCTTTCATACATATGCTATACTATTCTTTGTTGTTAAAGTATCTCTCCTTAACAGGACTTATCTAGTTTGTTAGTTTCAACTATAATTTCATAGTGATAATATATTAAAATAAATCTCAGCCGTATATTTGCTTCTTTCATGTTGTGACTGCTGTTATTGCAGTAATGGATCAAGATTGAAGAGAGTGCATAGGAAAAAAATGGTGGAGCCACTATCTACAGTGTTAACAACATATAGGCAGCTAAAATTAAGCTAATAGAGATGTGTGAATCTTTTGAAATTCAATTTTCCAACTTCGGCGAATATTTTCCAAAATTTTGTCTCGTGATGAATTGTTTGGCTACGATTTATAAGTTGTCCAATTGCTCTGAAAAGACGTGTATAATACTCCAAGGTTTCCTAGAGGTGTTTCCAGCCCCTTTTAAGCTGTTTAACTCAAACACAGTCTTAGCAATGCCAAAATTGCCTCATCATATATGGCTGCAACTAAACAGATGATAATTGCTCTTCATTTCTATGCTATCACACTTTGTAAAATCTATAGAACTTGTTCACTGTTTTATTGCTTTCATTCTCTATTTCTGTTGCTAAACTATGAGCTGTGATGTCTCCTCACTATCCAAATGCTCAACATACCTGATCAAACTGACTGCTTCATTCCATGACTCTGCTTTTATATAAGTTATGAGAGTTCCTCCTTATTAGATGTGCTATATCATGTATCATTATGCAAGGCATTAAGACGAAGCTTGTCAGCTTATACAGGGTACTTGCAAGCCTTCTCCGGCTGATGCAATCTTCATTATTGAGAAAAATAGTCTCAGACATTTTTGGCTCTTTGCATAGCAAATTGTATGCATTTGCTAGTTTCACTAAATTCCTAAACATTCTCCGTGAAATCAATTTACATAGAATCAATTTGCTTATCTGTGCTATATATACATACTATATGACAATAAATCATGCCAGTTTTGACCTGAGCTAAGTAAATAAGGCAGCACACTGCAGCGCTAGAACATACAAACTTGAAAAACGAAATTTGAACTGCATTACTGCACTAGAAATATGAAAAATGAGAGCTTTTAGCGCATAAAAATGGCCAATTTTATGTGTACCTGGTAGCCCCGTTACGGCATCTCTCTTATACCAGGTCCTAAACTTGCCTTACCTCGCTGAGAATAAACGTCTCCATCTGAATGGGTACATGTGAAAACCTCTTACTAGACTAAAATTCTCTCTCTCTGTGGAGGGGTATTGGACCTGCTGTAATTAAAACACCTGAAGCTAGGAGGCGGAGTGCACGATCAGAAGGCTAAAGAATACATTTCAAAAACCTGACCGGCACATCCAAACATAGACTCAGTGTGAACAGGTGCTGAACCTAGAGTCGCCAACTCGTATATAGTTAAGTAAATAAGGCAGCACACTGCAGCACTAGAACATACAAACTTGAAAAACGAAATTTGAACTGCATTACTGCACTAGAAATATGAAAAATGAGAGCTTTTAGCGCATAAAAATGGCCAATTTTATGTGTACCTGGTAGCCCCGTTACGGCATCTGTCTTATACCAGGTCCTAAACTTGCCTTACCTCGCTGAGAATAAACGTCTCCATCTGAATGGGTACATGTGAAAACCTCTTAGGCTGGTTTCACATTTGCGTTTTTTGGGTGCGTTTTTGCGGTAAAAAACGCAAAAAACGCATGGTGAAAAAACGCATGTAAACGCGTGCAAACGCTGCGTTTTTTTGACGCATGCTGAGAAATGTCTGACAGCTGCCAATCATCAAAATAAAGTAAAAAACCCACTATAAACAGAAATAGTTAGGGTTAGGGTTAGGGGTAGGGTTAGGGGTAGGGATCATAACCCTAACCCTAACCCTACCTCTAACCCTAAGGGATCCTAACCCTAACCCTACCCCTAACCCTACCCCTAACCCTAACCCTAACCCTAAAGGGATTAGGGTTAGGGGTAGGGTTAGGATCCCTTAGGGTTAGGGGTAGGGTTAGGGTTAGGAGTAGGGTTAGGGTTAGGATCCCTTAGGGTTAGGGTTAGGGGTAGGGTTAGGGGTAGGGTTAGGGTTATGGTTAGGGGTAGGGTTATGGTTAGGATCCCTTAGGGTTAGGGTTAGGGGTAGGGTTAGGGGTAGGGTTAGGGTTAGGGGTAGGGTTAGGGGTAGGGTTAGGGGTAGGGTTAGGATCCCTTTATCACCTTTATGTTGGGGGGTGGCATATCAGTGTGTTTTCTGGTTTTTTAATATAAAAACGCATGCGTTTTTAACGCAAAAAAACGCATGCACAAAAAACGCATACGTCCCCATTGACTCCAATGTATTTTTTGACCCAAAAAAAACGCATGAAAACGCATGCGTTTTTTTTGGTCCAAAAAACGCCTCTCAAAAATACTACAAGTTGCATTCCTGAAAATGAACGCATGCAGGAAAAAAAACGCATGCGTTGCAAAACGCGACCAAATGTGTACAAACAAAAACGCATGTGTTTTCAATGTTAAATATAGGGGAAAAAATGCATGCGTTTTTTTGAAAAAAAAAAAAACGCTGCAGACAAAAACGCAAGTGTGAAACCACCCTTACTAGACTAAAATTCTCTCTCTCTGTGGAGGGGTATTGGACCTGCTGTAATTAAAACACCTGAAGCTAGGAGGCGGAGTGCACGATCAGAAGGCTAAAGAATACATTTCAAAAACCTGACCGGCACATCCAAACATAGACTCAGTGTGAACAGGTGCTGAACCTAGAGTCGCCAACTCGTAAATAGTTAAGTAAATAAGGCAGCACACTGCAGCGCTAGAACATACAAACTTGAAAAACGAAATTTGAACTGCATTACCGCACTAGAAATATGAAAAATGAGAGCTTTTAGCGCATAAAAATGGCCAATTTTATGTGTACCTGGTAGCCCCATTACGGCATCAGGTGTTTTAATTACAGCAGGTCCAATACCCCTCCACAGAGAGAGAGAATTTTAGTCTAGTAAGAGGTATTCACATGTACCCATTCAGATGGAGACGTTTATTCTCAGCGAGGTAAGGCAAGCATAGGACCTGGTGTAAGAGAGATGCCGTAATGGGGCTACCAGGTACACATAAAATTGGCCATTTTTATGCGCTAAAAGCTCTCATTTTTCATATTTCTAGTGCAGTAATGCAGTTCAAATTTCGTTTTTCAAGTTTGTATGTTCTAGCGCTGCAGTGTGCTGCCTTATTTACTTAACTATATACGAGTTGGCGACTCTAGGTTCAGCACCTGTTCACACTGAGTCTATGTTTGGATGTGCCGGTCAGGTTTTTCAAAAGTTTTGACCTGAGCGACCAACTCTGTGAGTGGCATATTTTAACATGATTATTTTGTCTTCGGATGTATCAGAGATTAGAGTGTCTGGCAGTCACTTATCCCTTCTCTCTATAGCACTAAACTTCAAAGTTTGAGAAATGATTTCCTACTAATTGGCAACAAAGATTGATGGGGCATCTGAACTAAAGAAAAAAAAAGTAGAGTTAATAATTTGGTTATATGTGTTTGGCATCAAGTAAATTATGGGACTGGCATTTACAATACATGCAATCTGTACATTCATTTATGTTAATGTGTATAGAAGTGCACACAAAGATTCATATATGTCTGCTAGTGTGTTCCACTGAATTCAAAAAGGGGTTGTCCAGGCTTGAAGCTTAAGTCTGTAGTGACTCTATGTGGCTGCAGACTTGAACATCAATTTGCATACATTTGGCATTGTGCTGACTAGACATGCATCTGTCTAGTCGGAATGTGGCTGGAAGTATAAAAATCGCATACTTGCAGTCACAAGAACGCCCACTCCCGTTGCCTGCACCGGAGAATCCTGACAGCGTGTGTGGTCTGCGATCATATAGAGTGACTGCAGAATTGTGCCTGAAGCCTTGACAAACTCTTTATTTAACTTTTAACATGTAAAGGTTTTTCTAGATACTGGTTTAAAAAAGAACCCGACAAATAGCAAAAACTTGCAGCTATAGCTAGTCAGCAATAATTATATTGGTAAAATCTTCATAATAACATTCATGTCTATAAAACTATTAATGTTACAAAACCAGGAGTTGAAATCATTGGTGATGAGCAAATATACTCGTTACTCAAGATTTCCTGAGCACGCTCGGGTGTCCTCCGAGTAATTTTTAGTGCTCGGAGATTTAATTTTTCATGCCACAGCTGAATGATTTACATCTGTTAGCCATCTTGATTACATGTGGGGATTCCCTAGCAACCAGGCCACCCCCACATGTACTAATGCTGGCTAACAGATGTAAACCATTCAGCTGCGACAAGAAAAACTAAATCTCCGAGCACTAAAAAATACTCGGAGGACCCCCGAGCATGCTGGAGAAATCTCGAGTAACGAGTATATTTGCTCATCACTAGAAATCATCAATATGCATCACTACCCTATACTGCTTGGACATTTTCAGATACTCCTTCATTTTATGTTTTCAATAGCAGGAATAGAAACTCTAATATAAAGAGGGAAGTAAACTATTAATATTCCTATTCACAAGTTTGAATGTCGCTATGGTATTGTTCTAAATATGCTGAACTCGACAATTAATGTCCCATGTTTTTGAATGTTCCATAAAAAGAATATTGTGGAGCTAAAAAATAATAATACATAATAACTCTGATTATAGGGTGCCTATTTGTGTTTGTACATTATGCTAGGAAGTGAAGTGAAACAAATAAAATTCATGGTTTGCTAAGAACATGGACATTTTATTCACTTGACATTTTAAGATCTACTTTTAGCAGCCAAAAAATCTAAATTTGACATTAAGCTACAATGCTTAGCTGAGCCAGCTCTGAACTTAAAATGGAGATTTGTGAACGTTGTGTTCATAAAAATCTCATTAAAAAAACAGTCTATAAAATGTGTAATTTGCCTCGTAAAATAGGGAACGCTTTTCAACCTACTTGCCCTGGCTTGGAATATATTAGTTGTTTCTGCTCTGTAGCTAATGTGATTACATTGCAGAAGGTGAAGTACGGAGAACACAAATATGCTAGTCACAATTGTTTTACTTCAACCTAGACTGGTACATTAGCCACAGCTTTAATAGCACCTTATCTATTAGAGCACACCAAAATATACCGAGTTGTTATGTAAAATAATGAGTTTTCTGAAGATGCGAAGAGCTCATTATTTGTCCTATGCGTGTCAGTATCTAGACTATTCAGCTGGAAGGTGATTTATTTTAGGAACAAAGTAAAGGAAACTGACAATTTTAAAAGGCTTCAATACCTTAAAAATGAAAGGAATTTGTAACCCCGACACACATCTTAAGACTATAGAACTTTGATTTCCATACGTGACCGATGTGCCGTATTACCTGTTGTTTATGTGAAGGGGCATAAATATACAAGTAGGAATAATGTACTGTAACATTCATTACACATAGCATAATCCAAATGTGAATCAGTATATGATGCAATAAATGTAACAATATATAATTATATAGTGAGCTTTGCAACTGTTTGCGCTACAACTTTCATTAGTATCTAAAAGGCTAAACATAAAAAGCCACACAAATATAAGAAGAGCAATTCCTATATTGCAATTAAAACTGTAATATTTCCAAACATTTTTTATCAATATGTATTCTATTCATCCTCATAAAGCTGTGTTTGGCTATAAGGCAACTGGCTACAGGAGAAGCTTCGCCCTATTATTGTCCTCTCCGGTATCTCCCCATGAACTGTGTATTACCATCACATCATTTATATGTATCCATCTTTTTTGTTCTGTAAAGATATAAAGCCATGTTTAGTTGGCCATACATATTTATATCTTATTTGTACATCTTCTGTTTCCACAGTCTAAATCGTGAGGGCATCTGGGTTAAGCAGCGTCACTTTTTCAGTGGTCATAAAATGTAACCTGTGCCTTGTAAATGGATGTCCAGGATAGGAGAATGCCCTAACATACCAGATAACTATTATTTATGCAGTCTCGCATTATGCCGTATTCCATAAAGATTTCCACCCACTGTCCTTGGTGCTGAAACTGAATAGAAAGATTACATAATCTCTCAATAACTACGGCAAGTTTCACTATTTCTCACATTATTATGTCACACATCTTTTAAACATTATTCATTAAATTATCATAAAACATTGCAAAATATAATTTTTGCATCAACTAATAAACACAACCATTTTAGCTGAAGGTTGAAAAGAACTTGTAATATATTAGAATGAGAAATCTGTATAGTTTTCAGATTTTTTTTCTGCATCTTTTTTTTTATAACAACAAAAATGTTTTACTTTTGCATTTCCTTTTGCAATTGTATTTGCACTGTGAAATGTACTTTAAAGCCCATTCAGTAATAGCTTATTCTTATTTTTTTAGTTTCTTAAGCTTAACCTTAGCTTGTTTCAATATCAGAGCATTAGACATCTGAAGGTGCAAGTGAGGAATAAAGCACATAAATCCTAGACTCTCTTTGTACAGAATAATGTCCTTATGCGATCATTTTGCTTTTAGCAAGTAAGCATTAGAAGCATTTCAAAACACCTACCATAATATACTGATATATAAATGTATGTGCTGATAAATGCAATGTTGATGAGCACTGCAGCCTTGCAGCGCTGGGGTCCTGGGTTCAAATCCCACCACGGACAACATCTGGTAGGAGTTGTATGTTCTCCCCGTGTTTGCGTGGGTTTCCTCCAGGTTCACCGATTTCCTCCCACATTCCAAAGACATAATGATAGGGAATTTAGATTGTGAGCCTCAATAAGGACATAGATGATAAGGTATGATGGCGCTATAAAAGTAAAGCATAATAAATAAATGTTGTATATTTAGTATATACCGTCTAGTTAGAGGGATAAATACATATGGTCATAGATGGATGAATCGATGCCAAGGACCATATAAATTTAAGCCATAAAATATTCAAAATGCTAGAAATTTTATTCCTTTTTTTACCTTCTCCACTCTCATTCTATAGTAGATGCGGTTCCCATCAATAGATCTACCTCTAGAATTGGGCCCTGATTAGTGATGGGCAAACCAAAATTGTAAAGTTTGCGATCTATACAGAATGCCTAGTGTCTGTGCACAGATCCCAAACACGGACTTCTCCAGGAAGTCCATGTTACTGTTCAGGTTTAGCAGCCCGAACATCATGTGTTTCCCATGCTGTCATCTGTGTGACAGCAGGAGAAACACCGCCTTCACCTCTGATCAGCAGTAAGTTGGATACTGCCGGTCAGAGTGCTGCGGTTTCCACGCTGTCATCTGTGATCCAGCAGTTATGACCGGAGAAAAAGGTCACCATCGGTCACAAGCATCAGCTGTTGATAGTACTAATCTTGTTGTCATACACCTGCTCTCACTGATAGCTGGTTTCTGAGCCTCGCAACTGCCAGTAGACGAGGTGGCTGTCAACTCTGGTAACCTACCTGAGTTCACAGGCATTGGGACTCATGGTAGTTTGAGTGCCAGACTGATGAATGCTGGAGTGCCGAGTGCCAAACTCTTGGTCGTTCGTCAGTTTGACACTGGCACTTGAAAAGCAAGAGAATCAGCTGCTATGAACTCAGATGATTTTACTGTACATGGTAATAAATAAGAGAGAAAGACAACAACTGGGGCTGATGTTAATATTCTGGGAATGGGCAAATAGCCATAAAGGTTACCAGGCTATTTTATCAGCTGTTTGCATAGTCTTTACTGGTTTTTATAGGGGAGATCCTCCCAAAAAATGACCTGGCATCCCCCCATATATTAAATAACCAGAAAAAGCTAGCCAGACAGCTGCATGCTGATTTTAATAGCATATGAAAGGGCTATGGACATTGGCCCCCTTCCAGACAAAAAATATCAGTTCTCAGTCACCCCAGAGATGGAGCATCCATTAGATGTGCCGATTCTGGTGCTTAACCTTGCTCTTCCCACTTGCCCTGGTGCAGTGGCAAGTGAGATAATAGTTGTGGGGATGATGTCAGCTTTGTAATATCAGCTGACATCAAGCCCACAGATCAGTAATGGAGAGGCATTTATAAGACACCCCTATTACTTACCCCATACAAAAAGTGTAATAAAGACACAGCAAGAGAAAGGTCCTTTGTTTGAAGTAAAATGTCCCCCCTTTTTTACCCATTTATTAAAAAAAATGAAAAAATAAAACACCATATTCCTCACCTGTCCGGCGAGAAGGTAATTCATATCAGTTCCACAACGATCCGAATGGTTTGGAGAGCAGTAACATCAGTGATGCGACCACTCTCCATCACAGCTGGAACACACTGAGCAGAGCGTGAGAAGCTCTGTCTGTGACCAGTGGTAACCTTAATGACGTCACCACCGGTCACAGGCAAGCAGATCCTCCAGCTCTTCTCAATGTGTTCGGTCTGGGTTTTATATCCACTTCCAGCAGACATCAACCCCACAAATATTACCCCACTTGCCACAGCACCGCCGATCAGAGTCAGTGTTTCTTGAACTGTCACACAGTTGACATCATGGGAAACACCCGATGTTCAAGCCCCCTTTTCATTTGAATGGGTCTGGGTTCAGATACCTTTCTCATATTCGAATCAAACTTTTTTTAAATGTTCGTCCAAACTTGCAGGACCCGAACATCTGTGGGTTCGCCAGTCTCTTGCCCTGATGCATGGCACTGTCAGTGGAGAGATGGGAAGTCTTATTAATTTGCATGAGAATTCTCACCACTTCTCAAATGGCTGCAGCACAAAAGGGGGCAGATTTTCTAGATAGTTTTGGGCCTTGTTGGTGGGAATAGCATCCACAACACATTTATAGCATATTCTGTGGATATTATATAAACCTGCGAGATAGGAATACCTCTTTCATTCTTCTTTAAGATTAAACCTTGGTATGAAAAAGAATTGTCAAAACAGGGGCAGATATTTTACATCATAGAGCAGACTTCACAACCAGTTATCACATTATCCTGTGGCACTGGCACAATTTCCCTCTCTCCTGCTTTGTACTCATTTGTGAAGATAATGCTAATTATATCAATCACAATACACATACCGTACAGACCAAAAGTTTGGACACACCTTCTCATTTAAAGAAAATATCGGCAGTTATTAATCATTTTAGCATATGTTACAAATACTTTGCAATATGTAAATGTACCAGTATTGAAATTATTAAGATAAAAAATATATTAATGTAAAGGGCCATAATTTACTGTTTTCATAGAGGATCCTTTTATATAATGCAGACTACTAGAGGTGAAGAGGCAACATTATTGTCTTGTATGCAAAAGATACACATGGTATGCAGATAGAACAATTTAAGTTCAAGGTAGATTGCTAATCACAGTCTAAATTACCATATTTTAACATTCCTGGAATTGATTAAAACACTTGGATGGTCATAGTGTGGTCTAATCATAGCTAATCATTTCCTCTAGTGAGAAGCCATCAGCTTTATCAGTGTTTGAATGCTAGGAGAACTCAATATTGCTGCATATTAGGGTGAAGGATTTCTTGGCACGACATTTATTTCAGGAGAGAAACTCACATAACACTCAGTCATGCAGCATCTGTTCCGCTCTGCATTTTTTCACACTGAATGAATTTACCAAATAAATGGCTGTGAATTTCACAAATTGTTACACAGTTATGCAAATGCAGTCCAGAAATTGAGCAAATATTCCATATGTAAACTGACGGTTTTATCACAATTCAGCTTACAACGTTGCTATTTACCTTAACACTAGGTCCCAATTCAAAATCGGAAACAGAGACCCCAAAATATCAAGTTTTATTTATTTAGCTAGGATTTTCCTGGCTAATGGCCTGACTGGGATTGCAGCTGGGATATATATTTTTTTTAATATATAGAAATATATACATTAATAAAAAAACTATTTTTGCACTCTCAGATAGCTACACCTTAACAATTGGATATTGTAAACACATTGCATATTATTATTATTTATTATTATAGCGCCATTTATTCCATGGCGCTTTACATGTGAGGAGGGGTATACATAATAAAACAGTACAATAATCTTGAACAATACAAGTCACAACTGGTACAGGAGGAGAGAGGACCCTGCCCACGAGGGCTCACAATCTACAAGGGATGGGTGTGGATACAGTAGGTGAGGGTAGAGCTGGCCGTGCAGCGGTTTGGTCAATCGGTGGTTACTGCAAGTTGTAGGCTTGTCGGAAGAGGTGGGTCTTCAGGTTCTTTTTGAAGGTTTCGATGGTAGGCGAGAGTCTGATGTGCTGTGGTAGAGAATTCCAGAGTAGGGGTGATGCGCGAGAGAAATCTTGTATGCGATTGTGGGAAGAGGAGATAATAGGGGAGTAGAGAAGGAGATCTTGTGAGGATCGGAGGTTGCGTGCAGGAAAGTATCGGGAGACGAGGTCACAGATGTATGGAGGAGACAGGTTGTGGATGGCTTTGTATGTCATGGTTAGGCTTTTGTACTGGAGTCTCTGGGCAATGGGGAGCCAGTGAAGGGATTGACAGAGGGGATAAGCTGGGGAATAGTGGGGGGACAGGTGAATTAGTCGGGTAGCAGAGTTTAGAATAGATTGGAGGGGTGCAAGAGTGTTAGAGGGGAGGCCACAGAGCAGGAGGTTACAGTAGTCAAGGCGGGAGATGATATTCATTGTATTTAAACAACATATTTCCTGGCTTTGGGTAGGGCAATGTGCATTACATATTTGTTTAAAATGATACTGAGATTATATCAATAGATGTCAGGTTAAGGCCAGGCCCGGACTGGCCCACAGGGGAACAGGGAAATCACCTGGTGGGCCCCCACTGCTCCATATGAGCAGTATTTGACAGAATACACTTGATACACAATGTACAGACAAAGGCAGAATATTCTTTTAACGAACGACTCAGCTTATTATTATATAAAAGCATTTGTATACATGATGGTAAAGTAAAATTTGTAGCTGTGGGTCCTCAAAGTCAATGTTACCAGTGAGTTCATTACACCCCAGTTTGACATCGATGAAGGCTATTACTATTGGTTTAAAACAAATGCCAAATGCTCTTTCTAGTATTAGATCTAACATTCTGTTTAAAATCCATAAGTTTTCTGAGCATAATAATGGTTGGTAGGTAGGACATAGGAAAGTCTAATGTCAATGACATTTTATTATTCTATGAAGATCTTTTTTTTTTTTGCTTTTTTAGTGTGTGTACTTTGCTAAAGCTTAACTCTGTGCATATATAATTAATCACCAATGATATAGGTTTTCAGACTTGTATCTAATATTTCAAAATGCTGTTATAAATGTACCCAAGAGATCATGTTAATATATGATAATATTTGATTTTGATCAGATTGTAAATTCTGACTGTGAGACACAACACACGAACTTGGAATATATTTACAGTGCGTATCAATGGAGAGGATACTGCATTTTAAAATACTGTTTGTTAAAGGTATAACATATAAAGTTCATGTTGATGTCTTTAAAAAAATATATATGTTAGTACCTGAAAAAAAATTATCAAGCCAAAGGAAATGCTCCAAAAGATAGGTGCTACTATCCTTGTTATAATATAAGCCCCGAATTAATTCAGCCTGTCACTGTAGGATGGAATACTTTATTAAAAAAAGGAGAATAATGAATTTATGATTACAGAAAAAATTGTTAGAGCATAATTTAGTTTTATTATTTGTAAAGTATCTATTCATGTAATGGGTAGATGACTATATTTCATAGCAACTTAAGCAAGTTACAAACTTCTGTATGCGAGTCTTGGAGTTGGGAGGTCATGTTGGTGACAGGTCAGAAATGATACAAATAGAAAAGAATTGTAGTATATATATAAGGCTGAATCACATTTTAAACCTTAATGAGAAGTAATACCCTGCCATTCACTGAAAAACAAGTTTTCTAGTGTTGTCTGATAGAATATTTATAGACTAGGATTATTTCAGTTTGAGCAATGCAGACTATATTCTTGCAATATACGATGCCAGAATTATGTCTGATGAAATCCCACTTGCCTGAATGATTAGTTCAACGTTAAAATCTCAAGAACTGTATTTAAAATGCTAATCTCAAGACATATTTCTGACAATTAACAACATTGTGAGTTGAAACTAATCTGCACTTCTCAGATTCTCGTGTTTGGTACATCAGTGCATGAACCATCTTGCATGTTCTAATTAATTTTACTAATCCCCTGGTTGCAAGTAAGTATATTAGGTTGTATAAAGATCACATATTATTCAGAGAAAGAATTTAATTCCAAATATATGACCCAAATAGATAGTAGCGAGTATATTCATTTACATGCCATGTTGCTTTATTGCACCATTTAAGAAATGTACAGTATAGCCTGCTATATAACTTGGCGTACATTTCTATATGAGATCTTTTAGCTTTATTGGTAACAAGTCAAATGAAATAATTACTATGTTATGAAGGCCTCTGTAATGTATTTTCTCTACCATGAGCAGATTGCTGTGCCTGACTCAATTTGTAACATTGCTGATTAGTTAACATATACATAGAACATTTTTGTTAACAGCAGTGTAGACTAGAGATGGGCGGATCGATCCACAGAGGATCAATGTCAAGTGGAATTTCCTCAAATTTACAGGTCTCTGTGATTTCAAACACTTTGAGTCAATTTGCAAGGATCAAGAAAAAATGCCTGATACCTTCTTACTCATTGCTGGAGAATCCGAGAGCGGACTTACTGTATGACACTTTGCATAGGCTTTCCCTTAATACGCTGCAGCTATGGTATCATGGACAATAAAAAACCTTATGAACCAGGTACACAAAAGTATATGTATATCACATGGACGTAACACAATATTTACCCAAAGTGGTGTACCATCACCGCCATATGTGTACCAATGGACAATACATAGGACATATCGGTTAAAGAACTCAAGAACAAAGGAAAACACCGAATATAGCAGTAAAGTATTATGATGAAACAAGTATTTTTTATTAGTTATAATATTTATATAACAGCAAGTGAGTTAGGGATAGGGAAAAGGATATCAGAAAGAGGACAAACCACAAGGGACAGAGAAGACTGCAATATGTATCACTGAAAGCAGTACAATTGGTGTTGCACAAAATAAATGAAAAATAAAAAAGAAGTAAAAGTTAAAGTGCCTTAGTGCCAAATAACCATTAGTGGTATGAATGTATCAATATAGCATTATAACTGGTATGAAAGTAGGGCAATCAAAAAAAGGGATAAATATGTGCAAATATCGGGGAGTGCTGTAATGTGAAAAAAGTGCCAAGAAGTTTGTAAGAGGTTAAATGACCACAGTTATTAATAATATTTGTTAAGCAACATAGTAAAGATAACAGGGATAATGCTGTGAGGCATCTTATGATTACCTGATGCACGTGGTGATTGTCCCTTGGATGCCTCCATGGTATCATGGTGTAGTGAATTCAATCACTATCTAGGCAAGGAATCCAGTAGCCATTTTAGGGTGATTTTAGGCTATTGTCAGTACGTTAGAGCCTAGCAATTAGGACAAGGAGACAACCATAGAACATTTGCCAATAGTCTAGTCAGACTAGCAATATGATAAAAGTCTTCTGTGTCAGATCTCTCTCTTTCTCCTGGCAATCAGTTGCTTTTCAGTACTGCGGTTCACTGAAAATTTATTAAATGCTGATCAAATTTTTGGGATAATATTCGACAAGCCTGAAAAATTCGAATTTCGAAAAATCTGCTCATCTCTAGTGTCGATTATAGTCTGCAAAAAGGCCAATGAATAACTGTAGGTGTAAATTTCAGCTTTGACAAGATTTTACTTTACTGTCATACATCCTGACAGTCCTTTCTAGTACTTTGGGTACTTTGGATCTTATGATATGAAAATATTCAAGGAAAACACAGCAATCCATTATCTTCAACAATGCCATGGACTCAAAATGGAGTAGTACACAACCAACAGCTCCATCTATGTTCTCTTAGCCCTGTGACCATGTGAAATTAAAGGAGACTGAGAATGCATTTTCCATTCTATAAAAATTGATCAGGGTCCCTGTGGGTGTAGGTCTTTATACACTAGAGGAGTGATGAAACATTGAGGCTTTAAAAACATTCAAGAAGACCTTTATAAGATAGCACTAAGGGTTACCAGAATGTGTAGGTATAGTTAACTGATTCCACCATCATGTTGACCTTATCAACTGGATGTCACACCTTGGAAAGGGCCCTATGGATTAGCAGCTTTCTTTTATCTACTATATAATTGTCTAAGGGTCACTTCCGTCTTTCTGTCTGTCCTTCTGTCTGTCCTTCTTTCTGTCACAGATATTCATTGGTCGCGACCTCTGTCTGTCATGGAAATCCAAGTCGCTGATTGGTCGCGGCAAAACAGCCACGACCAATCAGCGATGGGCACGGTCCAGCGGCAACATGGTCGCTCCTTCCTCCCCACAGTCAGTGCTTGCTCCATACTCCCCTCCAGTCAGCCCTCACACAGGGTTAATAGCAGCGCTAATGGACCGCGTTATGCCACGGTGTAATGCACTCCATTAACGCTGCTATTAACCAACATTTTTATTATTGATGCTGCCTATGCAGCCTCAATAGTAAAAAGATCTAATGTTAAAAATAATTAAAAAAAAAAAATCATCATATACTCACATTCCGGCACCTTTCCTGCTCCTCGCGACGCTCCGGTGACCGCTCCATGCAAGCGGCAGGTTCCTGTGGCAAGGATGGTATGCTACAAGGACCTGCCATGATGTCACGGTCATGTGACCACAACGTCATCACAGGTCCTGCGAGAAAGACCTGCCATGACGTCACGGTCATGTGACCGCGACGTCATCACAGGTCCTGCGCCCATACCAACCCTGGGACCAGAAGCTGCCGCGTCTACCGCACACAGGGCCAGGACTTCAATGGAGGGTGAGTATATGTTTATTTTTTATTTTAAGTCTCTATACTACATGGCTCTGTGCTGTATTCTCCATTGCTGTGCAATATACTATGTGGCTGTGTAATATACTATGTGGCTGGGCAATATACTACGTGAATGGGTAATATACTACGTGAGTGGGCAATATACTACGTGGCTGGGCAATATACTACATGGCTGGGCAATATATGTGACTGGGCAATATACTACATGGCTGGGCAATATACTACGTGGCTGGGCAATATACTACGTGACTGGGCAATATACTACGTGACTGGGCAATATACTATGTGAATGGGCAATATACTACGTGGCTGGGCAATATACTACGTGGCTGAGCAATATACTACGTTGCTGGGCAATATACTACGTGGCTGGGCAATATACTACGTGGCTGGGCAATATACTGCATGGACATGCATATTCTAGAATATCCAATGCGTTAGAATTGGGCCACCATCTAGTATAACATAATGGCTCTTGGGAATACTCATTGAAGAAGAGCCTTGGACTGCCATAGTCTTTTTCAGGATGCACCATCTGGCTAATAAATTCAACAAGAATTAGTACCCTTTTTGACTATTTTATTAATGTCCTTGCTCTTTTTAAAGGGACACTGACACCTGGATTTGGAGGGAACAATCTTCAGCCATGGAGGCGGGGTTTTTGGGTTTTTGATTCACCCTTTCCTTACCCGCTGGCTGCATGCTGGCTGCAATATTGGATTGAAGTTCATTCTCTGTCCTCCATAGTACACACCTGCGCAAGGCAAGATTGCACCTTGTGCAGGTATGTACTACGGAGGACAGAGAATGAACTTCAATCCAATATTGCAGCCAGCATGCAGCCAGCGGGTAAGGAAAGGGTGAATCAAAAACCCCAAAACCCCGCCTCCATGGCTGAAGATTGTTCCCTCCAAATTCAGGTGACAGTGTCCCTTTAAATGTTGTTTTAAAATGCAATACAAAGACAAAAATATCTGTTATTTTATTGCCTTTTTTTAGCAAGATATACTTGCACGGTTGTTTGGATAAAAATGTCTTTATCTTTTTTGCTCCCATTGATAGGTTCATTAAGTTTATACAGGATGATACTTGCAAAACACAATTAAACAGAAAGAAAAAAATAATCTTGTTTTAAAGAGAATCTTTTCTTTACTAATTGGTTTTCCTCCTTTTTGTCATGCCATGAAAGGGCTGAATATGGTGTGACAAGTTAATTTAACATCAGCCCTGGAAACACATACCTGTTTGCAGACTTAGAAGATAAACATAACAAACATAACAGGAAAGAACAGTCATAGCATTATAGTTTATAATGAGACGATTGGGTCAAGAAGAATTATCAGTATTTTAGGTGTAGTATCTACTGTCTACTAAGGTCCTTGTTAAAAATGTAATTCCAACTGAAGAATAAGATTATGAAGTGACGCTGCTCCAATTATTGTTTATGGGAATGCAGCATATAGCCAAGCACTGTAATTGGCTATCTCTGGCAATCTAGTAGACAAAGAAGGGCACAGTGGTGCACATGCTCAGACACTGATGTATTCTAGACATCTATTTCTGTGGTATTGTAGGCAAACAGCTGGCACATTACTAAATGGAAGATATTTATCACTGAGCTGGCAAGTCTAGGGGATAAGAAACCTGGTAAGCACGCTCCAGCATTGATAGGTGTTGAGAGGCTTAGTAGGACCAATATGGGGTCAGTCTTTAGGGAACGACTAGAAGAGATGGGCAAAACTAGTTGTTCCAACCCTCCAATCCAGAAGGTGCAGCTGATATAAAAAGGCAGCAAAGCTCTGCATAATTGTCTGAGCCCTCAGTCTCTGCCAAAGACTGGAAGAGCAACCACTGATATTTAAATGGGTAAGCCCGTATGTGGCACCCCTAGGGGTATTTGCCACAAAAATAGTTACTGACAGTAAATGCAAATACTAAAATAGCAAGACTGCACTACCACCTCTGGCCAGAAGGGGGAGCTCCAGAGACTCCCCTTGATCCATTCTGGTCTGAGAGAAGAACTGGCAGTTGGGCTAAGGAGCTGATAGTGAGAGGTCATACAGTTGAATCTCTAACAGCCCTGGGACTGTTACCAGGCCTAAATCACCGGCCTGAGGAGAAGAGGGATAGAGAAAAAGGACATTGTGAGAACCGGGTAGCATTAATCACTACCCAGAACAGGCGCAAAGACGGATACCGGATCCGTGGCTGTATTCATTACATATAATACAGCAACCGGAAAAACGTGAGGTGATATCAGCTTCACTAGGGTCGGACGCAGCAACAGACACAGAGTTCAGCGGTACTCCTGGAGGGGGTAAGCCGATAAAAGGACTCGGGTTGCCCGTCGAACCAGGACCCGGAGGGGACAGATTGGGCCGGCAGCCAGTTCACATACAGCAGCAGGGCCACACAGATATTGCGTACAATAAGAGGTGAAGATCCCGGCAGGGTCAAAGTAACTCAGAGTTCCCATACAGACTCCGGTGACAGGACTGGTTGTAAATCCTTTTTTGTTAAAGTAAACTGGTTAAACGTTTCAGTGCCTCAGTCTTTCATTTGGACAATAGCCATCTATCCAGGATTGGGATCATCACCGCTGGGAGAACCTGCTGCTGATCAAGTAAGTGCCTGTTCCCTCACAATACCCTTTACACTGTGCATTGCCTGAGGCCACAGCACCGGGTCAAGCCACCCGTGACACCCCCCTTAAGAGACAGACCCCATTGGTCCGGTGCTGGGTACCCCGGTCTCTTGGGCGTCACAATTGGCGTCACGAACAGGATCTAGCCAGCCCGTATACCGGGTATTGTGTGCCGTGATTGGAGCCCAAAACTGTGAAAACTTGGATGAAAAATCTTGAAAATTGACTTTATTAAAGAAAAATCCATTCTCCATTGAAAACTATTGAAAGTGACTTTTCCCCATTGGTTATAATGGAGTAAAGATGGCCGCCATCCCCTGAGGTAATCACTTCATAACCGTTAGGCACGAGACTGTTAATTGAGCTACGCCATCACCTGAGCCCCAGTCTAACTGAAAAACTTCAGAATCCGCCATTACAGAGCGCGGTGGGTGGGAGCAGCAGGGGGCGTGTCATTGTGGGCGGCACCAAGCTGAGCGCTCTGACATCAGAGCAAGGGGAAAATCGATCCTGCTGCACAGCGGAACGAATCTACACTATCCCGACGGAAGCGGAGGACCGGAAGGGTCCGAATTAACTAAGGGGGCACAGTATGTCGCAGCACGGAGACGCCGCAGCACCCGACGACGCTAATGCAGCTGAAAGACAGAGTGTCGATAGAGAGTCCGGTAGCGCAGCGGTGCAAGGAGTGGCGCCCATCATGCCGGTGCTGATGCCATATACCCCAGGTGGCCCATGGCTTCCAATGTATGAAGGTGAGCCTAATACCCTTGACGATTTCAGAGAAAAGATGCTGGCCCATTTTGACATGTTCCCTGTGGGTGAAGTTCAGCGTGTTAGTCTCCTGATGATGCAGTTAAGTGGCCATGCTAAGCGAGAAGTCACAGCATGGGCAGCTGATCTAAAAGGCACTGTTGAACGCATATTTGCTGGATTAAAAGCTACATTTGAAACCACTGCCAGCAGCAAAGCTAAAGTACGATTCTTTAATTGCAAACAAAAAGTTAATGAGGGCGTGAGAGACTTTGCCTTAAACCTGCAGGAAGCCCTTAAATCACTTACACTGGCTGAACCCATTTTTAACACCGGAGCGGATAAACTGCTAAGAGATCAATTTATTGAGGGACTCTACACCCCTTCTCACCGGGGGCATGTGAGCATGCTTGTTTTTAAGAACCCTGAATTGACATTTGCCCAATTAAAGGAGAGCGTTATACGTCTCCAGCTGGCAGAGGCACCTCGGGATCAGGATCCTGCGCAACTCATGGCAGAGGCTCCTCAACAACATGGAGTACCAGTGACATCAGCTATGTCCGGGGCCATTGCTAAGCCCCTGGGGCCCAGTACTAATGAGGCTCTTCAACAAAAGCTTGACTCTTTAACTGATGTTGTTGCTTCAATGGCTAAAACCATGCAGGAGATGAGAGGACCCAAGATGGAGTTGTCAAACCGTAGAGAAGGTGTTCCATGGATGAGACCCCGGAGATACCCGACATGGAGAGGACGACCCCGCGACCGCTACCAACCGGATGGACAGCCCATTTGCCGCCGTTGCCAGCAGCCAGGCCACTTTGCACGAGATTGTGATTTAAACGGGAATCCCCTGGGAATGCGGGCCGCTTCGCAGGAATGAACTTTCAAGGCCCAACACCCTGGCACGACAGGTACATCGGAGGACGACCCATTATCCCTATCGTGCTGGACGGAATGCCCCTCAACGCTTTGCTGGACACAGGTTCCCAGATTTCATCTTATATCCTTTATAAGAGGTACTGGGCTGATGCAGATATTGATAAAGGGCCCTCTGATGTTGAACTAGATATATGGGCCAGTAATGGTAAGTTGGTACCGAAACTAGGATTCAGGGAGATGACCATAAAGATTGGTAAAGTAGAATTGAAGAAACAGGGTATAATTGTTGTTGATGTTGACCGGCGGAACTGTGAACCAACTGTATTGATAGGAATGAATGTGTTAGAGAACTGCTTTTCCGAAGTCATTTCTGTCTTACAGCAAATTGCTGAAACTGCCCAATCCTGCCAGCAGAGAGTTCTCCGGAGGGAAATAAAAGTATTGATGTTAAGGCAACAGGTAGAAGTTGCAGGTGGAGAAATCGGCAGTGTGAGGGTAAGTGATCCAACATCTATTGTAATCCCACCAAAAACAGAAATGCTGGTATGGTGTAGAGCAGCCATTGGTACTAAGGGACGAGATTATCAAGCCTTAATAGAACCAGTGTACACCGACAGCAGGCCCACTATACTCACAGCACGAGGGATAGTCGAGGTACACCGGGGACGAGTGCCGGTACGACTTTTGAACTGTGGAGAGGAAGAGGTCACTTTGCCAAGGTATGCTACAATGGCAAAGCTATATACTGTTGACAACAATGCCATCACAACCATTGAGCCCTTAGAACCAACCTGTCAGGTGGAAGGCAATGGCTCAGATGGAGAAATGGAGGATTGGTGCCAACAGCTACACGTGGGCATAAATTCAACACCTACCCATCAAAAACAAGGGGTGTATAGGCTAGTGACGGAATATGAACAAGTCTTCAGTAAACACCCATTGGACTTCGGACGGATAGAAGGGGTAGAACACACAATCCCCACCAGTGACCATCCCCCAATAAAAGAAAGATATAGACCCATACCGCCCGCTCACTATCAATGTGCAAAAGATATGCTGAGGGAGATGAAACAGGCCGGGGTAATAAGAGACAGCTGTAGCCCCTGGGCGGCCCCTCTAGTGATTGTCAAAAAAAAGGACGGAACCATGAGAATGTGCGTAGACTACCGGAAGATTAATAACATCACCCATAAAGACGCCTACCCCTTGCCTAGGATAGAAGAGTCCTTAACTGCTTTGAAATCTGCTAATTATTTTTCCACCTTAGACTTAACAAGCGGGTATTGGCAAGTCCCTGTGGCTGAGCGGGATAAGGAAAAGACGGCATTCACCACACCAATGGGTCTATGTGAATTTAATCGCATGCCGTTCGGACTCTGCAACGCATCCGGTACCTTCCAGCGGCTGATGGAATGCTGCCTCGGACACAAGAACTTCGAGACCGTCCTCCTGTACCTAGATGATGTGATCGTCTACTCAAAGACTTACGAACAACACTTAATAGACCTGGCAGAAGTGTTCGAAGCCTTATCCAGGTATGGCATGAAAGTCAAGCCATCCAAATGTCACCTTCTCAAGCCAAAGGTACAGTACCTGGGACACATCGTGAGTTCGGAGGGAGTAGCACCAGATCCCGAGAAAATAAGCGCCATAAGGGATTGGCCAAGACCTACCAGCGCAAAAGAAGTGAGACAATTCCTGGGATTGGTGGGTTACTATCGCAGATTTATAAAAGGATTTACCAAGTTGGCAGCACCCTTGCAAGACACCTTGGTAGGGCAGACGAAGAAACCTTCAAACCGAAACCCTCCTTTTCAGTGGAACGACGAAAGGGAAGACTCCTTTGAACAACTAAAGAAGGCACTAACCGGAGAAGAGGTTCTGGCATACCCAGATTACCATCAACCTTTCATCCTCTACACCGATGCCAGTAATGTGGGACTAGGAGCGGTGCTGTCACAAAAGCAAGAAGGTCGGGAGAAAGTCATCGCCTTTGCAAGTAGAAAGCTCCGGCCTACTGAAAGAAATTCAGAAAATTACAGCTCCTTCAAATTGGAACTACTGGCAGTAGTTTGGGCTGTGACTGAACGTTTCAAACACTATCTGGCCGCTGCAGAATTTATTGTCTATACTGACAACAATCCGTTGACCCACCTGGACACAGCCAAATTAGGTGCGTTAGAACAGCGATGGATAGCCCGGTTATCTAATTACAACTTCAAGATCAAGTATCGAGCAGGTCGCAAGAATGGAAATGCCGATGCCCTATCCCGGATGCCACACTTGAGAGATGTAGAAGAAGAAATGGGGGAGCTTGAAGAAATTGAACTACCAGCCTTCCATCATCCCAAGGCAAAACATCATCAGTCAAGTACCTATCAGAAACAACAAGAGGTGAATTTAAATCCGTTAGCACACCATAGATGGGCTGACACCCAAGACAGCAATCCGGCTGTGAAGTTGGTGAAGGAACTGTTAGCTGAGCAAAGTGCATATCCCGATGAGGATGCCCCAGAAGAGACGCATCAACTCTGGAAAGAGAGAGGCAAAATGTTCCTGTATCAAGGGAAGCTCTGTAGAAGGTACACCAATCCGAAAACACATGAATTGGTTTGGCAGATTATCGTGCCTAAACAAGATGTCAAGATGGTCCTCGAAGCTTACCATAATGGTGCTGGTCACTTCGGTTGGAAAAAGTTAGAAGTACTTCTAAGAGAAAGATTTTATTGGGTCGGGATGAGAAAATCAATCGAACAGTGGTGCAGAAATTGTGGCCCGTGCAACCTCAGAAGAAACGATCAAAAGAACCAAAGAGCACCACTGCAGCCCATAATCACCAAACAACCACTTGAACTTGTAGCCATGGACCACGTGAAGTTGACATCAAGCCGGTCTGGCTATGTCTATGCCTTGACCATCGTGGACCATTATTCACGCTTCTTGGTAGTAGTACCCGTAAAAGATCTGACAGCAAAAACAGCAGCCAAAGCGTTCCAAACGTACTTTTGTAGACCCCATGGATATCCGGAACAGGTTCTCACCGACCAAGGTACAGCCTTTGAATCAGAGATCTTCAGAGAATTCTGTAATATGTATGGTTGCAAAAAGATCCGGACGACGGCCTATCATCCACAAACAAACGGCTTATGCGAGAAGATGAACCATATTGTAATAGAACTACTAAAGACTTTACCTGAGGCAGAAAGGAATCAATGGCCAGAGAAATTGCCTGACTTGGTGGATCTGTATAATCATGTCCCGGTGAGTTCCACCAATTGCACCCCCGCTTACCTTATGCGTGCAAGACCCGGCCAATTACCAATCGATCTAGAAATGGGAATTCTGAAACCAGACGCAGAAGTCCAAGACTCCAATTGGGATATCATACGGCAAAAGCAGTATCGCCAAGTGCAAGAGAGTGTGGAAAGAAGCCTTCAGCAAACTAGAGAAAGACAAGAGCGAACTTTCAACCAGAATGCTCTAGCGACCCCATTAAGACCAGGTGACCAAGTGCTCAAGAGAAATCGTCGAACCAATAAACTGGACAATCAGTGGGAAGCCGTACCCTACACAGTTTTACCAACAAGAGTGGATAATCCTAAAATGTGTCTCATTAGCAAAAACGGAGGCTTAACATCTGTACTAGTGTCAAGAGACAATCTTAATTTATGTCCGGAAGCATTGAAAGAGCCAGACGTTGTCCAGCCAGAACCAGAAGTTATTCAACCCATACAGGTTCAACCAGTAAAGGAAAAAGAAGAGGAAGTGTATCACACCTGTATAGGAGACTTTCCCAAAACCCTACTAACATACCATGGTGCAGTAGTGGTTCCCATGGTGGCCTTTTACCCAACACCGAACCCAATACCAGAAGTCCCAAGACAGGAAGAGGCTGGTCCCGTACTACAGGAGGTTCCAGGCCAGGAAGAACAGATTCCTGGTCAGAGTAATCCCATTCACGGTGGACTTGCCAACTCCATAGTCGTGGAATTATCTTTAGCAGAGCGGGCAGATACTACATCCGCAGTAGACAGTAGTACACCACATGAAGAGACACCGCTATTACGTAGATCACAGCGTAGTACCCAGGGTCAATTACCGGCCAGGTATGCAGATTACCAACTATAAAGCTCATAATGTGAATTGTATATATGTTATGCCGTATATAGTTAAACAGAAAATGTAGTATAGTCATTGTTATCAGTCTGCAACGTTTAAGCCCAGTGCCTACAGAGACTTGTCTGTATGAACTTCTTGCATATTCTTGAACTTTTTATCAGCCCGGAGGCACTAAATCAAAGCTCCGGAAAGACTGCTTTTTGAACTTTGCTCCTCGCTCTTTTTGAACTTTCTTTAGACTTTATATTGATAACTCCGTTGGAAAAATGGAACTAAATTCCTGGACACAAAGTGCAGTGCCTTTCCTAGTACCTTCAAGGATAGAACTGTATTAATGGACGCTATTTGAAGTGACTTTGTACAGAACTATATTTTTGTTTCCTCGAGTGGTTTTTGTAACTTTTCATTTTTAAGACTCTGTACATATTAATTATTATTTCAAAATGTTATTGTCCCACAGTCCCGGAGTACTGTTCTTAACTAAGGGGGAATGTGGCACCCCTAGGGGTATTTGCCACAAAAATAGTTACTGACAGTAAATGCAAATACTAAAATAGCAAGACTGCACTACCACCTCCGGCCAGAAGGGGGAGCTCCAGAGACTCCCCTTGATCCATTCTGGTCTGAGAGAAGAACTGGCAGTTGGGCTAAGGAGCTGATAGTGAGAGGTCATACAGTTGAATCTCTAACAGCCCTGTGACTGTTACCAGGCCTAAATCACCGGCCTGAGGAGAAGAGGGATAGAGAAAAAGGACATTGTGAGAACCGGGTAGCATTAATCACTACCCAGAACAGGCGCAAAGACGGATACCGGATCCGTGGCTGTATTCATTACATATAATACAGCAACCGGAAAAACGTGAGGTGATATCAGCTTCACTAGGGTCGGACGCAGCAACAGACACAGAGTTCAGCGGTACTCCTGGAGGGGGTAAGCCGATAAAAGGACTCGGGTTGCCCGTCGAACCAGGACCCGGAGGGGACAGATTGGGCCGGCAGCCAGTTCACATACAGCATCAGGGCCACACAGATATTGCGTACAATAAGAGGCGAAGACCCCGGCAGGGTCAAAGTAACTCAGAGTTCCCATACAGACTCCGGTGACAGGACTGGTTGTAAATCCTTTTTTGTTAAAGTAAACTGGTTAAACGTTTCAGTGCCTCAGTCTTTCATTTGGACAATAGCCATCTATCCAGGATTGGGATCATCACTGCTGGGAGAACCTGCTGCTGATCAAGTAAGTGCCTGTTCCCTCACAATACCCTTTACACTGTGCATTGCCTGAGGCCACAGCACCGGGTCAAGCCACCCGTGACACCCCCCTTAAGAGACAGACCCCATTGGTCCGGTGCTGGGTACCCCGGTCTCTTGGGCGTCACACGTACCTTCTATGGGAGTATTTATTGTAAACTTATACCTTTTTTTTCTGGAGAAAAGACGGTTTTACTTTATGTTTCAAGTTTATGGACTCAATAAACCTTCCTGTTTGCACAAGAAACAGCATATCTGTGTGAATGCTGCCGAATGCCAAAGAACTGATTACCTACTGTAATCAGACCTCCAACTGATCAGCAAGTTATCACCTATAGAAAACCGCTTAGTTTTAGTATAACATATAAAATGGATAAGCAGGAAATGGAAGTGGTGATCTGACATTAGGGGGTGGTATTACTGAACTATTGGGAACCAATTTGATTGATCAGCTCTAAATTAAGGATATGCTTATTTCCTATTCAGACACTATTCAGATACAAATAGAATACTTACAATGTAATCATCTGTATTATTACTGTTTGTAAATTCTGGCTTTCGTGGGAGAACCGTCATGACAAGCATGGAGGTCTTCAGCAGACTCCCAGCTGTCATGGCAACCCATTGGCACACCACAATCAGAGATCAGAGATTACAGTGGCATTTAAAAGGTCAACAGCCATGGACTGTGAGAGGCAGATGGTGGCTGAGTAATTCATGTACCATTAGTTGGGAAATATGCAGGCTCAGCTTGCAAAGTCAGGGACACAAAATATTATGTAACTATATGTCATATGTCTTGAAGGCATTAAATATTCTTTACAGATAAAAGTTGTCAAAAATTGACAGGATTATTGATTTCTAAAATTATCAGTATGCACTGCTATACAAGGTGTGTTACATACAAAATCTTGTGAAGAGAACTGCCAAATTATCCTTGCTAATGCTAATTTCCAAATTGCGAATCTCTGTACACAGTGCATCTGTTCAGTTCTCTTCCATTTTTTTGTTCTTCATTTGTTGACGACTTTGAGGGTTTCCGCTTTGATATTGCAAGTCAGAGACATTCCACATTCTACAGCTGTTGTTTGTGTCTGTTTTTAACAGAGCAGCAGTGCCATATATTCATTTCCTAATTGAATTTTGGAGATTTTTATGTTCACTTTTATTCTTGAGATTAATCTCACATTATGTAAATGTTGTACAACTGTCATGCTCTTTTTACTTGATAACAAATACGTACAGTAACTTTTGTATGTAACTTTTTTGTTATATTTGACAAAAAAGTAAAAATCTAAAGGTCAAGTAAAATTCATTGTTGAGGATGAAATTACTTTGCAGCTACTAAATTCCTATTGGTATCGTATACTGTAGAGTTATATGTAAAATAACAACAGTGTGTTTAAAACAACTAAAAAAAGCTCGATCCTCATAATAGCTTTTATTTCTATATACAAAGGCACTGAGAGCACTGTTCATTCAATTCCAAATGAGAACACGAACAAAATATCATTTTTTTAAACTGAAAATGAAGAAGGAATAATTTGATGTTCCAAAAAATAGCAGTGTCTGCATTTTCATTTACAAACTCCAATATTTACAGTATAAACTGAAAGTTCTTTCCAGACTTAGCTTTTCGGTTAATAACTGAACTAATATTTAATTATATAACTTTTATTTCTGATAACTGCTTTACATCTGTGTGGCATGGAGCCAACTATCATCTGACACCTGCAAACAGACATTCCCGCCCGAGCTGACTGGACCACATTGCACAATTCTTTTGCATTCTTAGGTTTTGTATCAAAAACAGCATTTTTGATGTCACTCCCCAAATTCTCAATCAGACTAAAGTCTCAGGATTGGGCTGGCCACTTTAAAATATCAATCTTGCTGGTCTGGAACAAGGATGTTGCCCGCTTGCTGGAGTGTTTGTGGTTTTTGTCCTCCTGAAACACCCATGTCAAGGGCATTTCTTCTTCAGCATAAGGCAGCATGACCTCTTCCAGTATTTTGATAGATTCAAGCTGGCTCATGGTACCTGGTATGTAAAAATTAGCTCAATTCCATGTGACAAACATCCCCAAACCATTATGCTTGCACCTCAATGTTTTAGAGTCTTCACAGTGTACTGTGGCTTTATTTCGGTGTTTCTGGATCATCTCACATACTGTCTGCGGCCTTTAGACCCTATAAGAACAATCTGGCTCTCATCTGTTCATAGGCCACTTCTCTTTAGGCCAGTCAGTGTGGCAAACTATAAATTTTTAAATACATATCTATTTTTCAGTAATGATAGTTTACAAGGGTTTCTTGCAAATAGTTTAGCTTTATGTAGGCGGCTTCTGATGGTTGCAGTACTCGCAGGCAACTAAGAATCTTCTTTGATCTCCCTGAAGCTGATCATTGGATGCTTCTTTGCCAATTTTGTTATTTTATGATCTAAGCAGATGGTAGTATTTATTTTCCCAACACACATTTTGGGTGTTGTATGCCATATTAATGCACTGGAAATCTTTTTAGCTATGCAGCAAATTATTTTCTGCCCTTCTTTATATGTTTTCCCCTCTTTATCAACTTCTTGATCAAAGTTCTTTCTCAATCGGTACAATGAAGAAGAACAAAGGTCCTTCCAACATTAGTACCAAAACAAAATGATCTTTATTCAAATTAAACAATTAAAAACAAGTTCATAAAAATGTGACTGGAGATTAAAGCAAACCATGCAGAAATGGGAAAAGCAAAACACTGGACAAAATAATGACGCTGGTGTCCGTAGAAGTAAATACCAAGTTAATCAAATCCAATGATGTAAATACCTCTGAAATGAATGTGATAAAAATATATACCAGAAAATAGCACTAATTAACCCCTTAATCCCATATGACGTACTATCCCATCGAGGTGGGGTGGGCCTTAATTCCCACTGACGGAATAGTACGTCATAGCGATCGGCCACGCTCACGGGGGGAGCGCGGCCGATCGCGGCCGGGTGTCAGCTGCCTATCGCAGCTGACATCCGGCACTATGTGCCAGGAGCAGTCACGGACCGCTCCCGGCACATTAACCCCCGACACAACACGATCAAACATGATCACGGTGTGCCGGCGGCACAGGGAAGCATCGCGCAGGGAGGGGGCTCCCTGCGGGCTTCCCTGAGACGATCGGTACAAGGTGATGTGCTCACCTTGTACTGAGCATCTTCTCCCTGCAGGCTCCAGATCCAAAATGGCCGCGGGGCTGCATCCGGGTCCTGCAGGGAGTACTTCCAGGTCAGGAGCAGGCTGCAGCTGCAGCTCTGTAAGCTTGCAGCGATGTGAGTGAGATCGCCGAACTTACAGAATGCTGTGCAAACTGTAAGATCGGCGATCTGTGATGTCCCCCACTGGGACAAAGTAAAAAAGTAAAAAAAAAAATTTCCACATGTGTAAAAAAAAAAATAAAAAAAAATTACTAAATAAATAAATAAAAAAAGCGCCAAAACATTAAAAAAAAACATAAAAAAAAGATATAAATAAAATATCGCTGTAATCGTACTGACCCGACGAATAAAACTGCTTTATCAATTTTACCAAACACGGAACGGTATAAACGCCTCCCCCAAAAGAAATTCATGAATAGCTGGTTTTTGGTCATTCTGCCTCACAAAAATCGGAATAAAAAGTGATCAAAAACTGTCACGTGTCCAAAAATGTTACCAGTAAAAACGTCAACTCGTCCTGCAAAAAACAAGACCTCGGATGACTCTGTGGACCAAAATATGGAAAAATTATAAGTCTCAAAATGTGGAGACGCAAAAACTTTTTTGCTATAAAAAAGCGTCTTTTAGTGTGTGACAGCTACCAATCATAAAAATCTGATATAAAAAACGCTATAAAAGTAAATCAAACCCCCCTTCATCACCCGCTTAGTTAGGGAAAAATAATAAAATAAAAAAAATGTATTTATTTCCATTTTCCCATCAGGGCTAGGGTTAGGGCTAGGGTTAGGGCTAGGGTTGGGGCTAGGGTTGGGGCTAGGGTTAGGGCTAGGGTGGGGGCTAGGGTTGGGACTGGGGTTAGGGCTAGGGTTAGGGTTGGGGCTAGGGTTGGGGCTAGGGTTAGGGCTAGGGTTAGGGCTAGGGTTAGGGCTAGGGTTGGGGCTAGGGTTAGGGGTGGGGTTAGGGTTGGAGCTAAAGTTAGGGTTAGGGTTGGGGCTAAAGTTAGGGTTAGGGTTGGGGCTAAAGTTAGGGTTAGGGTTGGGGCTAAAGTTAGGGTTAGGGTTGGGGCTAAAGTTAGGGTTAGGGTTTGGATTATATTTACGGTTGGGATTAGGGTTGGGATTAGAATTAGGGGTGTGTCAGGGTTAGGGGTGTGGTTAGGGTTACCGTTGGGATTAGGGTTAGGGGTGTTGTTGGATTAGGGTTTCAGGGGCTCTCCAAACGCGACATGGCGTCCGATCTCAATTCCAGCCAATTCTTCGTTGAAAAAGGAAAACAGTGCTCCTTCCCTTCCGAGCTCTCTGGTGCGCCCAAACAGGGGTTTACCCAAACATATGGGGTATCAGCGTACTCAGGACAAATTGGACAACAACTTTTGGGGTCCAAGTTCTCTTGTTATCCTTGGGAAAATAAAAATGTGGGGGGCTAAAAATCATTTTTGTGGGAAAAATAAGATTTTTTTATTTTCGCGGCTCTGCGTTGTAATCTGCAATGAAACACTTGGGGGTTCAAAGTTCTCACAACACATCTAGATAAGTTCCTTGGGAGGTCTAGTTTCCAATATGGGGTCACTTGTGGGGGGTTTGTACTGTTTGGGTACATCAGGGGCTCTGCAAATGCAACGTGACGCCTGCAGACCAATCCATCTAAGTCTGTATTCCAAATGGCGCTTTTTCCCTTCCGAGCTCTGCCATGCGCCCAAACAGTGGTTTCCCCCCACATATTGGGTATCGGCGTACTCAGGACAAATTGGACAACAACTTTTGGGGTCCAATTTATCCTGTTTCCCTTGTGAAAATACAAAACTGGGGGCTAAAACATCATTTTTGTGAAAAAAAGAATTTTTATTTTCACGGCTCTGCATTATAAACTGTAGTGAAACACTTAGGGGTTCAAAGTTCTCACAACACATCTAGATAAGTTCCTTTGGGGGTCTAGTTTCTAATATGGGGTCACTTGTGGGGGGTTTCTACTGTTTGGGTACATCAGGGGCTCTGCAAATGCAACGTGACGCCTGCAGACCAATCCATCTAAGTCTGTATTCCAAATGGCGCTCCTTCCCTTCTGAGCTCTGCCATGCGCCCAAACAGTGGTTTTCCCCCACATATGGGGTATCAGCGTACTCAGGACAAATTGGACAACAACTTTTGGGGTCCAATTTATCCTGTTTCCCTTGTGAAAATACAAAACTGGGGGCTAAAAAATCATTTTTGTGAAAAAAACAATTTTTATTTTCACGACTCTGCGTTATAAACTGTAGTGAAACACTTGGGGGCTCAAAGCTCTCAAAACACATTTCGATAAGTTCCTTAGGGGGTCTACTTTCCAAAATGGTGTCACTTATGGGGGGTTTCAATGTTTAGGCACATCAGGGGCTCTCCAAACGCAACATGGCGTCCCATCTCAATTCCAGTCAATATTGCATTGAAAAGTCAAATGGCGCTCCTTCCCTTCCGAGCTCTGCCATGCGCCCAAACAATGGTTTACACTCACATATGGAGCATCAGCGTACTCAGGACAAATTGCTCAACAACTTTTGTGGTCTAATTTCTTCTCTTACCCTTGGGAAAATAAAAAATTGGGGGCAAAAAATCATTTTTGTGAAAAAAAAATGATTTTTTATTTTTACGGCTCTGCATTATAAACTTCTATGAAGCACTTGTTGGGTCAAAGTGCTCACCACACATCTAGATGAGTTCCTCAAGGGGTCTACTTTCCAAAATGGTGTCACTTGTGGGGGGTTTCAATGTTTAGGCACATCAGGGGCTCTTCAAACGCAACATGGCATCCCATCTCAATTCCAGTCAATTTTGCATTGAAAAGTCAAATGGCGCTCCTTTCCTTCCAAGCTCTGCCATGCGCCCAAACAGTGGTTTATCCCCACATATGGGGTATAAACATACTCAGGACAAATTGTACAACAACTTTTGGGGTCCATTTTCTCCTGTTACCCTTGGTAAAATAAAACAAATTGGAGCTGAAATAAATTTTGTGTGAAAAAAAGTGAAATGTTCATTTTTATTTAAACATTCCAAAAATTCCTGTAAAACACCTGAAGGGTTAATAAACGTCTTGAATGTGGTTTTGAGCTCCTTGAGGGGTGCAGTTTTTAGAATGGTGTCACACTTGGTTATTTTCTATCATATAGACCCCTCAAAATGACTTCAAATGAGATGTGGTCCCTAAAAAAAAAATGGTGTTGTAAAAATGAGAAATTGCTGGTCAACTTTTAACCCTTCTAACTCCCTAACAAAAAAAATTTTGGTTCCAAAATTGTGCTGATGTAAAGTAGACATGTGGGAAATGTTACGTATTAAGTATTTTGCATGCCATATCTCTGTTGTTTAAGGGTATAAAAATTCAAAGTTGGAAAATTGCGAAATTTTCAAAATTTTTGCCAAATTTCCATTTTTTTCTTAAATAAACACAAGTAATATTGAATAAATTTTACCACTAACATGAAGTACAGTACGTCACGAGAAAACACTGTCAGAATTGCCAAGATCCGTTGAAGCATTCCAGAGTTATAACCTCATAAAGGGATAGTGGTCAGAATTGTAAAAATTGGCTCGGTCATTAACGTGCAAACCACCCTCGGGGCTTAAGGGGTTAAATAAAGTGCATAGTGCAAAAATAATTTTGCTATACAGAGGAATGCAGGACACACAAATTAGTTGAAGGCTCCAGACATTGCTGGGATTTGTTCCAGATCAAATATATTGAGACAAAATAGTCCCCAAATAGAATTTAAGTAAAGTCATATAAATAACTCATAGAAGGGATCAGAAACAAACAGTGCACACCGTAGCTCAAAGTAAAGTAATATGAATCACATGCATAGAAAAATAAATAAGAGCCAGGAGCAATCAGAAATACCCAAAGTTCAGGAGAGGTCCAGTGTACCCCTTGAAGTGAGTTTCGATATTGATCTTCCTCAGAAGGGCTTTACATAGTTTTCTGTCTGCTTCACGGTCCTCTGTGTGTAATTATTGGGGCATCTTTTGCGGTTCCTTAGGTACAATGTCAGGAATGACCCACTTTACTCACAGAGCAAGGGTTCAAACGAGCAGATGCAACATTTGATACCTTCTTTCTTTAAAGGAATCTGTCACCTCATTTGACCTATCTAAGCTATTAATATGGGCATACAGGTTATAAAATGCTGAAGGTAGTCCTCCCTGTGGGTCTCATATCAGATGTGTTGTTGAGGAGAAATAATATTTTATCACTTTATATAAATGAACTTCTCCAGACTCTGGGCAGGATGGTGCCTGGAAGATAACTCTGCCTTCAGAGCTTAGTTTAAATATAAGGTGGAGTTGCCGGTGTGATATGTAATGGCCACTCTCTGATCTCACTGCAGAACTGTGTGGGATTATAACTGACACATCTGCAGGTTCCTCTCAGCTTCCAGCTCACAGGCAGACTGGGCTGTAATATTGTTGCAATACAGCAGAGCTGAGAGAGAAGCAAAAATGTTTTTGCTAGTAGACAAATTTATTTTTTTATATGCTGTGTTGGTTCTTTGTCTCACTGTTAACTAGGGTTGAGCGAAACGGGTCGAATTTTTTCAAAAGTCGCCGACTTTTGGCAAAGTCGGGTTTCATGAAACCCGACCCGACCCCTGTGTGGGGTCGGCCATGAAGTCGGCGATCTTTTGAATCTGGAATCGGAATTCCAATACCGATTCCCGATATGTTTAAGATATCGGGAATTGGTATCAGAATTCAGATTTAAGTGTAAAATAAAGAATTAAAATAAAAAATATCGCAATACTTACCCTCTGACGCGCCCTGGTACTAACCGGCAGCCTTTCTTCCTTAGAATCAGCCTTCCAAGACCTTGCGGTGACGTCGCGGCTTGTGATTGGTCGCGCGGCAGTCACATGGGCGGCCGCGCGACCAATCACAAGCCGCGACGTCACCGCGACGTCACCGAAGGTCCTTCCTAAGAATCAGCGCTTCCAGGACCTTCGGTGATGTCGCGGTGACGTCGCGGCTTGTGATTGGTCGCGCGGCCGCCCATGTGACCGCCGCGCGACCAATCACAAGCCGCGACGTCACCGCAAGGTCTTGGAAGGCTGATTCTAAGGAAGAAAGGCTGCCGGTTAGTATCAGGGCGCGTCAGAGGGTAAGTATTGCGATATTTTTTATTTTAATTCTTTATTTTACACTAAAATATGGATCGCAGGGCCTGAAGGAGAGTTTCCTCTCCTTCAGACCCTGGGAACCATGGAAACCCAATGCACTGCATTGGGTTTCGAGTTTCGGCCGACCCCGACCCCGACTTTTTTATAGGATTGGCCGATTTCACTCGACCCGACTTTTGAAAAAGTCGGGTTTCGTGAAACCCGACCCGATCCTATAAAAGCAAAGGTCGCTCAACCCTACTGTTAACTCCTCTTCATGTAAAATAAGCTCTGGTGGCAAAGTTATCTTCCAGGCAACGTCCTCCCCAGAGCTTGGAAGAGGTCATTTACATAAAGTGATAAAAGATTTCTTGGCAACAAGGCATCTGATATGAGACACACAGGGAGGACTGTATTCAGCAGTCTATAATCTATATGCCCATATTAATAGTTTAGATAGGTTAAATATGGTGACAGATTCCCTTTAAATAAGGGCCATAATTGACACCTGTTTCTTCACAGAATGATCTCACCAATTAAACTTCACAATGCTGTTAATTAGAACACTCCTCTTTCATGAAATGAGTCAGTTACACCCGATTAGCAGAGTGCACATCATGACTGTTGATTCAGTTGGTTGCCCATTACTCGCCTACACCTTATCATGAATTTTTTCCCATGTTGTAAGATGCTTTCTGCCAGAAATATAATTAAACACATTAATGATGTTAGACTCCTATTATTTTGCACATGAGTGTATACAGTAAAATCCAACAGTCTGGATATTCTTAGTTTAAAAAAATAGTGTAAAATTGGTTCATAGGTCACTATACTAAAGCTAGCCATTCAGGTGATTCAACTTGATGAAATTATTAATTAACACAAACAATTTAAAAAAAGATGGGGACCTGTTTTCTGCCCCAATGATGACAAAAAAGAGAGTTTGGGCATGTTACATTTTAACATGCTAATTTTATTGCTCAACAAGAGATAATTTACTGCCATAATGTCTTATTTCCCTCCCCAATGAAACAAACATATATGTTCACCCAAGACAGGCATGCCACGTGGAGGATAGCAACCTATGAAAATTCTCAACCAAATATTAATGAGTCTCTCCTAATAATATCATCTCATAATAGCATCTCATAATAGCTATTCAATTCTGTATTCAAAAATATTAACAATGCCTATATCTACAGTGAAACATTGGTTAAAAAGACAGCAAAGAAATCTAAGTCCTCCAGAGAATACCTCTCCCAAAATTTCTAGTACAAATTAGCATTAGAAATTATGGTTTATAGTTCATAGACCAAAATAATCAAACCAGATGCAACAAGGTCAGAAGGTATATAACAATAGATGACAGGGCACTGGGGACCTGCATAAATACCAATGGGGCAAGGCAAGATTTTTAGATCATCATGTGGTAACCCTATATAGATAACATGCATGTTATGCTATTTCCTGATTCGTAAGATGATATTCACTACATTAATATTCAGCCATTTTTTTATTAGGAATTGTGGTTATTCTATAGAGCACTGAGCTGCACATAAAGCTTCTGCACTGTCTGAGAGAAATGGAACCCTTCTTTGCTGGCTTTACCTGCTTAATAAGAATAATCATAAATGTCCTGAATAGAGGTCAAAATGATTGACACTTTCACTCAAATTCACAACCAGTATCTATAACAGTGAGTAGCAGAGCTGATAGATATAAACAGATTCAAGCTCCATGGTAAAAACAGATGTTTATTGAAAACTTAATAAAAATCAAGCAACAATAAAAAAGGACAGGAAACCTCCAAAAAAGGGGAGGAAGCACAGGTAATAGTAAAACACAGTATTAGAAATGTATATAGTACTACACAAAAGCTGTAACTCAGATAAAAGATGCTGGAACAGAAATGTAATATGTAATCATTTGTAGCGCTCTATAGGAGGCCTATGTATAAAGAAATAAAACTCATGTCTGCATAATCATGAGATGGCAAGATTAAGTGAGAAATGCAATATGCATATACAAAATCTGAAGCCACCAGATGATCACACACAATGAGTTTATGCCGCCTCCATATAAAGTGCATAAGTGCCATAAAGACAATAACTAGAAAAGTCAACCTATGAATGCTAAAAGGATAGTACTCAAATGATTCAAAGTGGTAAAAAATAACAGTAATAACAGTAAATAATTAGTATAATACCTAAATAGGAAACCACGAGATAGGAAAAGCTGGCGCCGTGTCCTCCACAAACCTGACACCGTTTCGCCTATGCTTCTTCTGGGGAAAAATTCTGTAGACATGAATTTTATTTCTTCATACATAAGTCTCCTATATGTATATACATATTGCACTTACCACTTTTCCTGCCACCTCATGATTATGCAGACATGAGTTTTATTTCTTTATACATAGGCCTCCTATAGGGCGCTATAAATGGTTACTTGTTACATTTTTGTTCCAGCATCTCTTATCTAAGTTTAGCTTATGAATATGACTACCTCTCATTTCTAATACTGGGATTTACTGTTACCCATATTTCCTCCCGTTTATTGGAGGATTCCTGTCCTGTCTTTTTTAATGTCGTTTGAGTTTTATTGAGTTTTCAATAAACATCTGTTTTTACCATGGAGCTTGAATCTCTTTGTATCTATCAGCTTTGATACTCACTGTTATATATACTGGTTGTGAACTGCTTAATAAGATGTATTGAAAGGTTTTCTCTAAATCAAGTAGCTCATGTAATACATTTGACTTCTGATATAATAAGGAAAAAAATCTGTGAAATATTTCCTGATTTTATAATTGACAGTTACAAGATGTACTATGGATTTCAAAGACTTTTTTTGAGTGGCAAACATACCCTTGTTAACCTTTAGCAATATTTTTTATTCCTATCATTGTTCTGGACCTGAACAACTGACCGTATGTCTGACATCATTTCTCATAACCTGATGTTCTCTTTAGTCTGCCTTTCGCTTTGCTTCCTGCAGGCAAATTTATATTATAAAGCACACTTTGACCTTATCTGAGACCTTTCAATAACACTGTATCCCTCTAGCAAATCATTGCACAATACTTCCATACCATGGACAAATATGTCTGTCTCTGAGGTGCTACAGATTATAATTAGATTCTCTCTTTTCATATTTTTTTCTATTTTCCTAAGGCAGGATATGTGATAAAAGAACAAAAGTTTGAACATAACCCTGTTTTAGTAACATCTATTCTTCAACCTTGAGTAAAACTCTATTTTTTAGTAATTTATAAGGAATTGTCTAATATGAGGTTGTTATTATTAAAATAGATCTTTTTTAAGTGGTAATAATCTAAATAGTAGGAGAACAGTATCAGACACATGCTTGGTGTTTAGTATTTTTATTCAACTCCATTAACGTGCATAAATGTACAGAAAGCTGCAATACCAGATACCATGATACCAACGATGATCGAGAGTGGCATTGGTTCTGGAATAATTTCTAACCTTTTTGTTAAATCTCAGAAAATCTCTTTAACCTTCGTCAGGCTGCATAATTTTACGTTAACAGGCTGCAGAGGTACAATTGTACCTTCATATATATTTTATTGAAATTTGGCCAATATATTCTGGACCAAAACTGCAGAGATGTCACGAAATTTCAGCCCTCTACGGCTTTTCGAAAAAAAAAGTTATTGCAATTTTAAAACGAAATAGTTACAATTGTACCTACTCAGCCGGACGAAGGTTAAATTATTAAAGGGTATCTATTATTTAAACAAAAAAAATCACATGATAGTGAAATTTCCAAGTTTCAATTAGTGGGGGTCCTTGTTCTGAGACCCCCATTGAAAGATTTCAGGTGAGCCTTTGCCTCTTTATTTTTAAAGCGTAGAGAACATATGGGAAACAATTCAAAGCCTCTGTTGCTTTGTTTTAGTGATCACTGGGAATAAATGTTAATTAGTTATATAAAAAATCAAAATTACAATTATTTTCTTCCCCCTTTTCAATATCCAACTTGAGGTATAATAAATAGGTGAAAACTATTTCAATACTGTTCATCAATTGTCTTTCTTCACTGGAAACTAAGCGATTATGAGTAGAGGTGATCGAATCTGCCAAGATTTGATTTCCCCAAATCTCACGATTTTTTCAGGAAATTTGATTAGTAACAAATTTATTCTTTCCTGGTTGAATGTCCCTTATTATGAACTGCGGTCTGTAGAGGCCCCTGAGCATAATAACTGTAAATTGTATAAAAATAAAAACAACTAATACTCACTAGTAATGAGTGAGTATACTCGTTGCTCGGGTTTTCCTGAGCACGCTCGGGTGATCTCCGAGTATTTGTTAGTGTTCGGAGATTTCATTTTCATCACAGCAGCTGAATTATTTATAGCTACTAGCCAGCCTAAGTACATGTGGGGGTAACCTAGTTGCTAGGGAACCCCCACATGAAATCCAGCTGGCTAGTAGCTGTAAATCATTCAGCTGCTGCCATGAAAATGAAATCTACGAGCAGTCATAGATACTCGGAGACCACCCAAGCATGCTCGGGAAAACCTGAGCAACAAGTATACTCACTCATCACTAATACCTCACCTCTCACCTATCTGTCTGCCCCAGTAGCTTGATGTCCACAATTTGTTTCATAATCCCTCTTCTTACAGCCACCAGTTACTAAAATCCTGAGACTCTTTACAGTAGGCTGGACATTGCAACCTTAGGTGCACATGCGCAGTGACTTTGCTGGTCGCGGCTGGAAGTCCCAGCCTATCGTTAAGAGGCCAGTGGTTTCAGCATCCAACTGTGGTAAGAAGAGGCACCTATGACATATGGAGAACTGTGAGCAGCAGTGGTGCCTAGGGAGCCGAGGTAAATGTTAGTTGTTTTGTTTTTTTAACATGTTTTGGGTGCAGAAATAAATGGTGGCCAGCTGATAATCATTTTGAAGAATTTGCTTAGAGTGAATTGCAAAAAAATCCATATTCTAGAGAGCCCTGAACTCAACTGTTGATAGTGTAACTCAAATTTTCACAGCCAAGCAGTACTCAACATATTGTGACTCTTAACAAAGTAACCAACTTTACGGAGTTAGGAATTTTCTCTAATGAAAAAAAAATTCCAATCCAAAGCTGGAAATTCACTTTGATTCTTAAGACAAAAATGATTTTCATATTTTACCATGATAATTAACTGTACATTATCTATCACTTAGCCACCTACTATCACTTATAATAACACTTATGAGACTACATTGTCACCGGTGAAATAGGAAAATGTTTTCTTTGTACTTGCTAAATATTATATGAAGCACAGAAATGAATGCACAAGTGGAGTAATATTTGTTTAGTGCGCAGGTGCACTACAGATGCAGCTTTTGATGATTTCAGGGGATCGGAGATGGCTTCATCTTTTATCTTTAGAAATAATATTTTTTCCTTTATCTTTCATCTAAAACAGTTCCTTGGGGCCAAAATGAAGTCCCAGCAGATGACAGCACCCCAAACAACAGTTGTCGCACCTGCATTACGGGAGAATGCCACAGAAGCCGTGGCCCCAAGCGATGGGAAGGATAATCACTTTTCAAAGATCAAAGAGAAATTCATGAATGAGCTGAATAAAATTCCATGTAAGTAAAGCAATTGGGAAGCTTGCACTTTTTATTAGTAATAATAACATTATACCATACCATTAGACCAGTAATTTACTTTTTATTATAATAATATATTCAGAATGAGCTTTCAGTATAGTTATATTTTTTGTTCAACTTTCTAGCTTCACTAATGTCATTCGAGAATAATGCATTTAATGAATTCTGAATGATCTCCGTTTTTCATTATGATGTAAATCCTGTCTTTTGAAAATAATAATCTAAAGTCCAAAGTTTTAGTATTTTTGTGTATTTATGTAGGGCACACAGTGACTATATTATATTTCAGGGTGTGATGCACAATTATCTGTCATGTATACTGTGGAGCTTAATTTTCATGAATGTAAAGGGGTTTTCAAGACATATAATATTGACCAACTATACAAAGATTAGGTCATCAATAACCATTCGGTGGTGATCTGACAACTGGCACTCATACAAATCAGCCATTATCAGCTCAGGATGCAGCCGAATTTAAGTAACAGTAGAACCCCATATAACATGCACCAGCTGCCACCGGAACTACAGATCAGTTTTTATTCTCTTAGTGGTCAATCTGCAGTACCGCTGTTCATCTCTTATCAATGTATTCATATGGCCATCATAGGACCTGATAACAACTGATCGTTGGAGGTGATGGGTGTTGGACCCAAACCGATCTGGTATTGATTAGCTTTCCTAAGGATAGATCATCATTATATGCCAGGACAACCCTTGAAACAAGAGTTAATTATTAAAAGTGATTTTGTATTTAAATGATATTTCAACTTTAGTGATTCCTTATGCCTAATTCCTTTAGCGACTGCTTAATCCGTATGCCAAAAGAACATTGATATTATGCTGGTCTTGATTTTCGATGGTCATCATAACAGGTGCATTGCCAACCTTTATTATGGGTTACATGCTCCCAAATTATCAATAAACACCACTATAATACTCAAATAAGAACATAACAAAAGGTGTAGAAGTAATGTAGCTTAGACCTAATACCAGAGGAGACCTAATGCCTTCCATGATATTTTTGCAGACACCGGTAAAGATTTATAAATGGCACATTGTGGCCCTTGTGCAAATTTTGCATTTGGCCCCAAATTTCAGGTTACTGACGTGGTGAAATAATATGTCCAATGTTAATTCTAGTTATGGTTCTTAGCATGAGATCACTCCCCTTTTTTGAACTAAATGAATATGACCCTGATTGAAAGTGACCCAAAGCATATCAAATACATTACTTACATTCATTATAATTGATTACTAAATGTGCCATTAGTTAGGCTATGCACTTGGATATTTTTTCACATAAGATATATTTTCACCGTTTGGAGGCGGAAAGGATTAAAACTGTATATCATCTTTATGTAAATCACTCTTTGCACTGATGGAATATGAAGTGACAAAAGATTCCCACATATGTCTTTCAAGAATGATCATGTAGGACTCTAAATTGGGATGAATAATGCACTGTGACCAATAATGACAGATAAATTAGAATATTAATTGATTTTCATCCCTGAGATGGATCTTGGCAATCTGGCAGATGCCGTGTTTGCAGAATTGATAGCAAACAGATTTTCTGTGTCACATAAAATTCCCCTTTGCTTGAAGAGAGGTGTTATGATGGCTATAGCTTGCATGTCATTAATAGAGACATGTGCAGTGTCCAGAGTGTCCGGCAAGGACAAAACATCATTGGCATTTTATAGCTAGGAAACAAAGACATTAATACTGTGATCCCCCGGCAAAGAACATAAACTCATAATGCTGAAATTTCTCTTTTTTTTCTTAGTATTTCTCACCGGCTTACTGCAGATCATTAAAGTTAACAAACTGTCAATGTCTACTGTTTAGCATTTCATTAACAATTAATTAAGTGAAGATAAACTTTTCTGTATTCTAATAATTACAAAAGGAACATGGAAGGATTGCAAAATGAGTCAATCATAAAGCTTTGAGGTGGACTTACCATGGGTACTACATGTGTTGATACATAGGTTTTCGCAGATTAAAGGGGCCACTATCACAATAAAAAAACAATGTGTTTTTACTGTTTGAGAAAATCACTCCCAGTTCAACCACTGGTTTTGATCAATTTCATCAGAGATTGATCAGTTTTTGCCATTAGAGTTTGGACAGAGTTACTTCAGTTTTTCTTGTATTAAATAATGAAAAATGAGATTATAGAGGTTTCTCAAGCTTCTACTATCAAAAAGTCCTTGAAAATGAACAGCACACAGATGGCATGAGTGCTATCTGGTTTGTTAACAGACCCCTAACTTGCATTGGCGAAACTGTTCCAACACCCTTACAAGTTTCCATACTTTTGTGAGGACCACTCAATTTGAGGAAAAAAATCGGACATGGGAACTACCTCATAGACAATCATAGGTATAAAAGCCATCCAAGATAAGAAATGCTTGCTATGTACATGTGCAAAAAGCCAGCATGTCAACTCATTGACTAGTAAAACACGTTTTGTGAGATAGACAGTCTAAGTTACATTTTTCATTCTGCATACAGTAATTTTCTTTTATATGATTTAAAAACAAATAATTCCCCTCCCGTTCACAAAAATGATTGTTTAAGTAGTGCAAAAGCTCAATAGAGTCACTTGTAGCTAGGAAACACAATGTCTCTTAGGGCAGGATTCCAATGACCATACATACTCCCATCTGAAGAATAGGGTCAATTATGCAAATCACACTCAAACTCTGTCAGCGTCAGCGATTCTCTCGGTTGAGGAGAAGATTGAGAAAACATTTTCTCCATTCTCTCATCCTGTCAGTCTGTGGAAATCGGACTGTACTTAGATAACTCGTTGACTTACATGGCCAAGTGTGATCCATATGTAGGATCAAATTCGGGTGTGCAGTAATTTTTTTTTTCGAACCGACTGTGGAGATGGAAAAATTGGACATGTGCGCTGCTTCTTAGACTATCATTGGTCCGAATGCGATCTAGTGTTTCATCAGATTGCACTTGGACAGCAAATACACTCATCTGCACAAGCCCTTGCTGATACTGATTTGATATGATTTTTGCATACAATAATCTGTAATTGTACTTCAAATGCAGCAGGATGAATGCCAGCAACACTATTTCACTGAGCAATCAAACTATGTGTGACTCTGCTGCTGGCACCTCTCTAACCTCTCTCTTCCACTAATTCATTCTCTATGTTATTCACAGAATACTGCACTCATCTTCTACACTGCTGCAATTGTAGAACACATGACTGTCTCGAGTATTAGTCCAATGCTTTAAAACTTTCTCTTGCTATCGCTATTGCTGATCTTTGAGCACCGATGTCCTGTCTATATTCTAAATCGCAATAAAATGGCTACTGCATTCCCTGTCAAGGCTTTTATACAGGCTTTTATACAGGCTATGACAGTCCCTCCTGATTAGCTGAACAATACAATTTAATCTGATAGCTGTAAAGGTACCTTCACACATAACGATTTCGTTAATGATATAGTTGCAACGTCACACTTTTTGTGATGTAGCAACGATCCCACCAACGATATCTTTATGTGTGACAGCGACCAACGATCAGGCCGCTGCTGGGAGATCGTTGGTCGTGGGGAATGATCAGGACCTTTTTTTGGTCGCTGATCACCCCGCTGTCATTGCTGGATCGGCGTGTGTGACGGCGATCTAGCGATGTGTTTACCTGTAACCAGGGTAAACATCAGGTTACTAAGTGCAGGGCCACGCTTAGTAACCCGATATTTACCCTGATTACTATTGTAAAAGTGAAAAAAAAAAAAACAGTACATACTTACATTCCAATGTCTGTCACATCCCCTGCCGTCAGCTTCCCTGCACTTACTGTCAGTGCCGGCCGTAAAGCAGAGCACAGCGGTGACGTCACCGCTGTGCTCTGCTTTACGGCCGGCACTGTCAGTGCAGGAAGCTGACGGCGGGGGACGTGACAGACATCGGAATGTAAGTATGTACTGTTTTTTTTTTTTTACTTTTACAATGGTAACCAGGGTAAATATCGGGTTACTAAGCACGGCCCTGCACTTAGTAACCCGATGTTTACCCTGGTTAACCTGGGACTTCGGCATCATTGAAGACAGTTTCAACGATGCCGAAGTCGTTCCCTGGATCGTTGGTCACTGGAGAGAGCTGTCTGTGTGACAGCTTCCCAGCGACCACACAACGACTTACCAACGATCACGGCCAGGTCGTATCGCTGGTCGTGATCGTAGTGTAACAGTACCTTTAGGCATTACTGGTGAAACTTGCAGGGTCGCTCCAGGGGTTTTGTCAACCTTCTATGGCTACTGCAGTCTTCTGCAATGCATAAAAAGTAAGCAGACATTTTGTGGCTATTTGCACAAACCGAATAACTAATTGTTAGAATTCGCTGGGAGTTTCATTAAATTCAACTCGACTTTGATTTACATTAAATTGATTTGTTTATTTCTAATGAACAGGTAGAAAGGTTTATTTCCATGTTCTTATATGAGTAAAACTGCAAAGTGCTCATCAAAGCAAGTAACTTTGTAATTTACTTGTTATTAAAAATACGGTCTATTGTCAGGAATATAGTGATATGTTTATTTTATTGTTTCTGGCTTGTTGCCTCGGTGTACAGTGTAATGGCGCTGTACAAACATGCACAGTATTTACAAGCTCTTTTCAAATAGAAATCATCAAAAGAGTATTAGGCTGCCTAAATGGAGCTTCCAACAAAAAATCATACATCAAACAAAGCAAAACGGAAGCTATGTGCCATAAAATGATTCCAATTTTATTAGTATTAGAACAATGAAAATAGATTAAAAATGTGAAAAAGGGCACAACAGTGCAAAAAGAGCAACTACTTTAGGGAACACAATAACACAATAGTATAACATATGTTAAATACAGAAAATCTTGTGAAGTTCTACCAATGCAAGGGAGGAGGGATATACACATCAAAATCATTAAGGAGCAAACCAGCTTCCAAAAAAGAGTTATCCATATATCCCCAATCCAACAATAATGGAATTATTCTCCTCACATGCAATAGATATTCTTGTGTCTAGGGTCAATATAAGTAGCAGCAATTGAGGTGCCTGAGGGTATTATCCCTTAAGAAAAACGTTACCGGTAATGAAGGATTTAGGCAAAGAGCGCAAAGTGAAAAAAGTGACACGCCTTACCTGGAAAAAGCTAAACGCAAAACACGTCAGGGTGTCAGTGCCACTTAAAGGTATATTTCCCACTTACTAGCAATGATTCCTTTTTTCACTCTGCTATGAACGTCGACCACTGTGCGGCACTCAATGCGAACCCATCGGTGCCCCGCAATCATATGGGACACTGATGGATGGGATTAGTGACGCACATTTGGCGCGAGAATGATAAATGCCCCTGTCAGAGTTTGACAACGACATTTAACATGTTAACAACTGCGGGTGGATCACGATTCCACCCACGGCTGTTAGGGGCACATGACAGCTGATCAAATCAGCTGTCATGTATCAAAAAAGATGCAGGCTCAGCACTGGAGCCCGCATCAAAGGGGGATGCATGACATATGACGTACCTATGTTGTGGGGTTAAAGAGACCCTCATTTCTCGTTTGCATTCAATTCCTTTGTCTTAAAAGGGTTTTCTCAAATTTTGTTTAGGAGTACATCAGTCCTTTGCCTCTCCGAGTACTGCATGCTGGGAATAAAGCACTGCTACTTGAGACCAACGACATCCTCATCCCACTTAGCTAAGCTGTGTACGCTCCAAACCTGCAAGCAGAAGCATCTTTGCCTGTGCAGCATCAGAGGAGCACAGTCTTTTGGCCAGCTCTAGAGCAGAGCTATATAGGAAATAGCTGATGATAGCCTGAAGCTTTGGCTGTTATTTAGGCAATGAGCAGTAAACCATAGTATTACAAATCCCTCTATTTTTGATCACAAATAAAAGTTTTCATAACAATTAAATTACAAAGGTGCATGTTTTTACAATGACTTTGCGAATATAATGATTTACAATGATGAGAATATATTTTTAAAATGTGTGAGAAAGTCCTTTTGGCCCATTAAGCGCCAGCAAACCAGAAGTAACTAGTACCTTATCTTAGCCACTCTTATGAGTATCTCTTTATTTTAACATTGCATCCGGCCTTTTTGAAATGAAGATACTATGAACCAGACCAATGACTACAGTAACAGAAAAACAAAATTAGTGCAACCCAGGTACATGGCAGAATTTTACCTTTATGCTGTACAACTATCTATTGTCTGCAATGTAACATTTACATTTTGTTCCAGTTCATTCAAATTTCTTACTAGTGGCAGTTGAGAGGTTAAATATTTTTCACAGAGAAAAATTAATTTGTTGCTCATTTTAATGAAATCACAAAATCTGACATGTCCAAATTGCAATACTAAATCTTCTAATGTATTGTTCCCATTATGAAATAACTATGTACTTCTTCAGATTACACACTTTCCTTGACAGCTTTGAATTGGTAGTCATGCTTCATCTGACATTTTTAATTTAACTTTTTAAATCAAGTTCCTTAATAATTATAAACGTCAGTGTATTAACTCCATATGCAAACCACAAAGAACAGAAATGAATCTGTACGGTATTATGAAGCATGCCTACAAATTACAAAATGCAAATGGATTTTATAGAAAAAAAAAATTATTTTTGCATCGCTTTATTCTGAGGACTATAACTTTTTTATTTTTCCGCTGATGACGCTGTATGGTGGCTCATTTTTTGCAGGACAAGATGACGTTTTCAGTGGTACCGTGGTTATTTATATCCGTCTTTTTGGTCGCGTGTTATTCCACTTTTTGTTCAGCGGTATGAAATAAAGCGTTGTTTTATGCCTCATTTTTTTTTACGGTGTTCAGTGAAGGGGTTAACTAGTGGGACAGTTTTATAGGTCCGGTCGTTAAGGACACGGCAATACTAAGTATGTGTATATGTGTACTTCACTTGTTTTTTTATTATTTAGATAAAGAAATGTATTTATGGGAACAATATTTTTTTTAGGAATTTTTTTTTTATACACATCTGAATATTTATTTTTTTTACACCATAACATTGTCCCGGGGGTTAATGTGCCTGGGGCGGTCCATGAGCACTCCTGGTACATAGTGCCAGATGTCAGCTGTGATAGTCAGCTGACAGCCGGCCGCAATCGGCCGCGCTCCCCACGTGAGCGTGGCCGATCGCTGTGACGTACTATCCCGTCGGTGAGCATACAGGCCCACCCCACCTCGACGGGATAGTACATCTAATGTCAGAAAGGGGTTAATAGAGATTATTTCACATCAAGTGCGTGGTTTTATTTCCTGCAAAACTAACTATGTTGTTTGTTTCATATTGTCCATATACTGTATTTTCTTTTATGTTGGGAAAACTACACGCCCTTTATTTGTAACATTCAGGGAACATTGCTATTCTATTCTTATGGGTAAGGGGGTCCCGTGGTTAATTAATCATGTCAGAGAATCACATGAGGGGAACCCTCAGGTTCTTACCTTTGCAGGACTGGAAAAAGGTGTTCTACCTCTGTAAGGAGGTGATCTCCATAAGCCCCCTCTTAAAAAGAAGCAAGGTGGATCTTGCGCACATGAGCGCTAGATTCCACCGGCTTCAATGATCAGGTGGATATGTCCATCTTTCTCTAAATGCAGCGTTTTATTTAACATGGTTTTAATCATTGGATGTATAATTTGTGATTTATGTTCATTTGTATTTTCACTGTTATTGACAATTATTTTGTGCTTTGTCTGTATTAGGGTGGGAGGTGTGGGAGGGACTGAGCCTACGTTAGTTATTTAAGTCCACTCTAGCCCCTTCCACCTTTGTGACCCGTAGAAGCACAATTGCGCAAAACGACCATGATCCTCACACTCCATTGTCCACTATCCTACCAAAGATGTTTAAACGTGACTAAATAATGACTGATCAGTATACCCACAACAGAAATTTTAGAATGGCACAGCAGCAGTCAGCCATAAGTCATGCATAAGGTATCAGGTTCTAGGCCAGCACCTATAGTTTTTAATTTAAGTTTAAATTAAGATGAGGTGAGTAAATGGCCAGTGTAGGCTTTCTTTACTGGGAGCCCTAATACCTCATGCAACAGCTCAAACTTGAGTTTTGCTCAGCCACACACAGGTGCCACAAACATCAGTTTCATAGACTATTTGTAGAAAAAAAGTAAGGATGGTAATACAGGTAGTTGACTGATGATCAACTCACCCATAGTAGAAATATTAGAATGGCACAGTAGCAGAAAGCCATAGGCCAGCCATGCTTGAGGTATCAGGCTCTGGGCCAGCATATAGAGCTTTGAATTGAAGTTTTAATTAATATGAGGTGGGTGAGGGAGCGGTGTAAGCCTACTGTGCTGAGAGCCGTGATACCTCATGCAACAGCTCAAACTGCTTTTCTGCGCAGCCACACTCAGGTGGCACAAATATCAGCTTGGTAGACCACTAATGTTATAAAAATGTAATGATAGTAACACAGGTAGTTGAATGAAAGTAAGTGCAGGCCTGCCAGTCTGGGAGCCCTACTGCTAGAGGCAACACACATGAAAGAGACCCAACTTGGAGTGCAAACATTTAAAAAAAACTATTATCACACACCACTAAAGTGGGATCAATTTCCCCAGAGTAGAAATAGTATAATGGGCCTCTGACACACTTTCTACTACAGGCAGCACATCAAATGGAGACCCAACTTGGAGTCTCCACATTTCCAAAAAATATTGTCACACACCACTAAAGTGGCATCAATTTCCCCAAGTAGAAAAAGCATAATGGTTTCTTGAGACCCTTTGAACTAAAGGCAACCCACCAGATAGAAAAACAACTTTGAGTCTCCATATTTAAAAAAATTGTTTGGAATATCAGCAGCAGTAGCAACACCAGGCACAGAAACTATGGCAAAGGTGTCACAGACTGCAATAATGCAAGATCAGTACATCACACTAAAAACGACACTATCGCCTAGTCTGCAACTGGGGTGAAAACGTCATTGGAGATCCATGACTTGTTTATGTTGATAAAGGTTAGGCAGTCTACACTTTTAGGGGACAACTGCATTCTCATATTCATCAGGACACCACCAGTAGTGCTGAAGACAAGTTCTGAGAGAACACTGGCTGCCGGGCATAACAAAACCTCCAAGGCCAAGCTCAGGCCATTTTTGAAGATCAAAATGCAAAAAATTCCCCCTGATGGCATTGATATTGAGCTTGAGATACTCCTGCACCATCCTCTTCAGTCATTCACAATGTGTCAGACTTGTACTCTGTTCAGCTGGTGCACTGACTGGTCTAAAAAATGTGTGAAGCGGCTCACAGAAATTGCTTATGCCACTTACATTGCTGCTGCTAATGTTTTTGCTTTGATGACTCAACGTTCTCTGGGACTGGAAGTCTATAACTGCGATGCACACTGTCTGCCTCTCTTCTGTCTTGGGGAAAACCATTCTTAAGATTGTCTACAAGCATGTTTCAATATTCCAGCATGCCCGCATCCATTTCCAGGGGGAAAGCGTCTGCCAAAATGTATTCTTGTAATGTGGATCTATCAGATTTACAACCCAGTAGTTAGCACTATTTCTAAAGCTAACAATGCCGGCATCAAGTTGCAGATAATGTAGCAAGAGAGCACACATGTATTGGGTGCTTCCTTGAGTTCCAAGTCCATGGTGTGTTAGTGGCAGGGGTAACACTCAAGATTTTCTCCTCAGTCCCCTTTCACCAACCACAGATAACAGAGAAAGGATCATTATCCTCTTCATCACGTGTCCATCACCTCTTACTCCTCGTTCTCCTCCATTTCTTCCTCGACTCTTGCACCTTCAGTAACAGTTTGTCTGGTACTATGAGACCCATCAGCATTCTCCTCTGCTTCCTCCTCTTCCTGTGGGATCACCACCTCCTTCTGCAGACTATTTAAAGTGTGCTGTAGCATGTAGATGACCAGAACAGTGATCCTAATGATGTCAGTGCTAACCATCTTAGTATTCATTACAAAACTGTGCAGAAGGGTGCAGAGATCCGTCATCTGTACCCACTCTGAAAGCGTGATTTGCACCACGTCCGTACTGCGTTGGCCCAGGCTATGCAAAAGGACATACTGCCCCAGGGCTCGTCGCTGCTGCCACAGTCGCTTCAACAAGTGCAGAGTGGAATTCACTCTTCGGCTTCGCTGACCTATGCACCCCACTCATAGCATAAAACAAGAGCCCCCCCCGCTCACAATACAGAACCACTACCATAGCCAAAGTCCAATCAAAAGCATTGATGGAAACACGTTCATTTACCTAAATGTGCCAGAATAATTGAGGAAAAATGCTCAGGAATCTGAACACAAATTCAAATGAAAAGTGGTCTCTAAAGAACAGGATTTATATCTTCTTTACTAAAGTTAACCATATAAATTAGACTTTGGCAGAACCAAACAGATGACCTTGAGGCTGACGTTAGTTAATCAAATATTAAGAAAAGAAGAAGCATATTGAATTTTAACATAGCCAATCCTTTAGTTTTCTGGTAAGATAATCTAGCACCAGAGTTGTCTATGACAGAGTTTGATCATAGCATGATCACAGCATTATCCAATTCATTGTGGATGAGAAGAAGATGGAGAAAATATCAGTTTAAAAATAGTTTCAGAACAGTTTCAAAATCATGGTTATTCCAAAAAATATTGATTTCTGATCACAGCTTTCATGTGTCTTGGCATGCTTTCCACCAGTCTTTCACACTGCTTGTGGCCAAAAATGTAAGCAGTTCTTCTTTGTTTGATGGCTTGTGACCATCCATCATTCTCCTCATTACATTCCAGAGGTTTTCAATGGAGTTCAGGTCTGGAGATTGGGCTGCCCATGACAGGGATTTGATGTGGTGGTCTCTTAATTTTTGCCAGAGCTGTATATTAGACTGGGTGCACACGACCCGGAAGAAGTAGCACTTTGGACGCAGTACATCTTCGCTGCGTCCAAAGCACTGCCTATTATTGACTGCAGGTGAATCCACATGTGTTCACTGAACCATACGGATTCACCACATCCAATGTATTCTATTGATGAAATTTCTCTTGCGAAGACGCTAGTCTCCACAAGAGAAATTAACATGCTGCTGTGTGGAAAGACGCGCCGTATGTCAGTGTCCGCATAGTGGACATAGGATTTCTGGCAATCCCATCCACTATGTTGTAACAGCTTTATGCTGCCGGTTTGACATTTCATAAGTATGCAGCATGAAACCCGCAGCAACTCAGAATCGTGGGCACATACTTTTATAAGTTGAAGTCAGTTGTCAAATAAGACTTGGAGCCGTTATAACATATACTTTAGGCAGTTTGGAGGTAGCAGGTAGCATGTGCTGCTGGTATTGTAACCAATAAAGGAGTCCAAATCAGGAGAGAGTGTCAGTGTGATTTATTCTTGATGTGTTTTAATGTGTCCTTACTTCTTCATGAGAACCTCAAAGGTTCTATAAATCTCCTGAAGAAGAAGCGGGCGAGTGTCATGCGAGTACAATGCGATTTTTCTCACATAGCATCCATATGACATCCGTGTGACATCGGATAAAAAATCAGATTGCACTCGGACCACTGTTATTCAATGGGTAACATCTCATCTGCGATTTTTTTCTCAGCTGAAATCGGACTGAGAAAAAAAATCACAGCATGCTGTGACTAGCTGCGTATCTAGGATGAGACTCGCCAATGCAAGTCAGAAGATGCGAGAAAGAAATCGCACAGCATACAGACCACCCGTATGCCATCCGTTTTTACGGATACCTTACCATTCTGTGGCATAGAACACTGTAAATGGTCCTGTAAATGATTGTAGAAAAATAGTTGCAGAGAAAAAAAACGCATTGCATACGGATGTCACACGGAGAAAAATCGCATTGTACTCGTGTGACACTCGTCAGTTTTTTTCGGTCCAGATTACGGATCGTTTTTTTTCTCACAAATGAGTATGAGCCATAACACTGTAATCCGCATGGCACCCTATTTTGCTTTTCTTGTTACCCTAGCCTTTCTCATAGCATATACGGTACTTTTAACTACTTTAATTGTAACTACCCCAGTCATATAATGATAAATATGTGATAACTAACTACTACTTATTTATAAAACTGTGTCTGGCTGACAGGGGCAGTAGTGGATTGGAGAAGTGTGGGGACATCCTTTACTGCTGCTCACCAGGTCCCTGTGTGCCCAGTGACTTACATGCTGCTGCCGTATTACATCTCATTAAAACATCAGTCCTTTTCTTATTTGTGAAAATAGCAAATCAATTTCAATTAGTGTTTATCCAATTCTTACCCATTTTTTCTCCAGTGTTTCATTAGTTCTTACAGTTTTCCTACACATTAAACAGACAGCAATAGGATTACCCATGGATGCCATCCAAGTGCTATTCAGATTTTTTTTTATAATAATAATAATAATCTTTATTTTTTATATAGCGCTAACATATTCCGCAGCGCTTTACACACATTATCATCGCTGTCCCCGATGGGGCTCACAATCTAAATTCCCTATCAGTATGTCTTTGGAATGTGGGAGGAAACCGGAGTGCCCGGAGGAAACCCATACAAACACGGAGAGAACATACAAACTCCTTGCAGATGTTGTCCTTGGTGGGGTTTGAACCCAGGACTCCAGCTCAATCAAATTGACTTACATTTGCAAGTTTGCTCTATAATTTAGATCAAAAAAAGAATTTTTCACTTTCTTGTGGGGACTCGGTCTACAAAAGAACATGGGCATATGGATTACCCCGCAGACTATAAGGAGTATGTGTTTTATGAAAAAGCGGGTTAAACACATACGTGAAAATTGGACAATTGAATGAGCACTTATTTGGATGCTGGGATTTAGGACAGGAAGGAGATGAGAATAATGCATTTTATAACTTGTTTCCAACAGGTTTTTAATTAATAAGCAGCCTTTTCAACTTCTTTTTTTCATGGAACTTTTGAGGATGTGAAATATGAGCAAGGCCCCCAAAAAGGGCGGGGATCACGTCCATTGCAACATTGGACTGTGTGTGAGTTTTGTTCCAGTTGTCCAGAAATATAACGTAATTGAAGGATGGCAGCTCTGTTTCTGATGTGTTAGATTGTCGTTGTCTAGCGCGATTGTGTCATATGTGTGGTTGCACTACGGTCAGCACCTTATTCTCTTCCTGTCTCCTGCTTGTGGACTCCAAACACAATGCTATGTTTCCTCCTCTGTAAAGACAGATGTACCCAGGACAGAAACAATAGTGAAGAATGAGCACTGTGTCTAACAATCTCTTGTTAATGCTTATGAAACCTTTTCGGCTGATAAATAACAAAGATGTTGAACGCAGTTCACATTCTCATGAAGAAATCACTCAGCGCATTAATTCTCTACTAACAATGAATAGCAATTATAGCTGTCCTTTTCGAAATATTCTGTTAAAGTCTGCAGAGCTGGAATCCCCAGAAAGTAGTGAATTCTCCTAAGTGGAAATAAACGCCATGAGTTAATTGCATTTGCTTTACAAGTAGAGAGTTCACAACCTCATAATGTCTATGTTTATTTTATATTGGTATAAATAATGCCCATTGTATAATACAAACCTTTATGTTCTGCGAGTACAGAATTATGGTTTATTGTACTTTTCAGCACATTCAGTTCATACAGTAGCTAAGTCCCCAGCTGCTCTGCAAGCTGGAATAATAGACAGAAGGTTCCTGCAGTACATTAATAGATACATAGAAAGCCAACGCTACAGTACACCGCAATCGGCAATTCTGGAGAGAATGGCAAATGAGTGACATCTGTCTTGTATACATAGTTGGCCTAGTTGGAAAAGCACATCCTCCACATAAATACATTTTATGCATCGTATGTTTTTAAGGGTCACAGTTTTAAATCTCCTATGGTTTCTATCTTTGATTTGTTAAAGGGTTTCCAAGAATTATAATGTTTTGCTCCCGGACATGCCCAGTGTAAAAAGAGCAAAATGAACAATAATCATCTAATCCCAGTCCCAGCTCTTCCTCTCCTCTGCTGCCTCCTTGTTGATAGGTTCCACAACTGCACTAACCAATCACTGGACTCAACTGTCTTATGCCAACTATCTCGACCTCTGATGTCCTGTGAAGTGAAACTGGATGCGTCCATACTTTTCTTTTCTTAAATGGTATATCTGAAACATTATTAAAAAAATGTATCTAAGCGCTAACAGGCAGGTAATTGCAACTTACCTGCCTGTTGTGCACCGTTCTTCCCCAGTAGAGAGAGGTCACATACCGCTTCTGCCAGGGATTCAGCAGTCTCCACTGAGGCGACTGGGCCTGGGTGGTACTTCAATGTCATTCAGGCTCTCCGTATATGGAGACTGCTGAATCTCTGGCAGAAGCGGTATGTGACCTCTCTGTACTGGGGAAGAACGGTGCCGTGCACAACAGGCAGGTAAGTTGCAATTCCATGGCAGTATCATGCCATGGTATCAAAAGGCACAACAGTTTTTATCTCCCATCACAACTACCATGCAGTCACATATAAACACAGAATATAAACATCTTATGACAACATATCACGAAATAATGTTTTTAAAACCAGCTCATTTTGCACCACAAATCTCAGAAGATGGTTAGCCAAAAGATGGACACATGTGCCTCACATTGCAATGCAGCAAACTTTTTAAAAAAAGCTAAAATCATCCACATTACTGTGTTTTGATAGCATACTGGGATAATAATTGACAGGGTAATAATTTACTTGGAAGTAGCCTTGATTTGAATGAATTACTCTGGAAATTTTCTTTTATCATAAGAATTATGCAAATTATGAATAGCTGTAAGGAAGACTGTTCAAGAGTACAAACATCTCTCCTACTCCGAGAAGGAGGGACGCAGTGCCCATCTACCGAAGGTGTTCATTTTCTCAGCAAAGACATTAATTATCACTTCAAGCAGCAATATCCTACGCCGCTTCTTGCAGTCATAATTTCCACCATATTTGGCTACTTTCAATAAGCACTTTTCTCATTTCAGACACTACTTCCCATTCTTTCTCTTTTTTTGCATGAATTAGTGTCATTCTTCTTTATTTCTTTTTTGGACACAATTTCTTAGAAATATATATTGAATTCAAACAAAAAAGTATGATAGACAAGGAAAATGACCAGTCTGCTGATGACATGCATTGTTATTGTTTCGGTGAACACAATTTTTTTGCCTTTCATCATTATTCTAGCGCATAATCAAGCAAGCAGAAAGAGGCAGTAGTTTGGCAAGCACTGATGGGACACATTATGCTTTATGCATCAGAACATCCCAGTAAAAATGCTTCATTCTTAGGAAAGTGTTTTAAAGTATTTTAAAAATCCTCAAATGTCAAAATGTTTGTGATTATTTTAAGGTGTGATTACACAACGATGGCGTTATTAGCGATGTGTTTGTAGAGCACTGAAATATAACAACACCACCTAGGTAATCTAATATATAAAGCTGAATGTGTGTGTATGTGTGTATGTCCGGGATTGGCATCTGCACCGTCGCAGCTACAGCCACAACATTTTGCACAGTCACACGTCTGGACCCCGAGAGCGTCATAGGCTATGTTCTTAGGCGAAATTTTAGCCCTGCGCGTTCCAATTCACCAAACAATTTTGCCCCTATCTCAGTAGCGTAGCTACTGGGGGGGCAGAGGGGGCCATTGCCCCGGGCCCAGTCACCTGAAGGGGCCCACCGAGAGATCCACTGCCGAGTCTGAGGTGTCAGGGAGAGGGCAGCACAATGCCGGCTGCAGAGCCCCCCTCCGTACAGTGTGCGATGTGGTCTCACCCCAGGAGTCTCTTCCTGGTGGCAGCAGCAGCTGCAGTTACTTTCTGGCTGTGTGTGCACGCTTGGTTTGGCTGAGGCACGCTGGGTCCTAGTGCCGTCCTTGCATCTCTCTGGACACTTCCTGGTTCTCCTCAGTGTGCCTGAAAACTTCATCAGTAAGTGGGGATGGAATTTATTAGAGTAATTTGGTTTAGGCTTATCATGGTCACTGTGGGGGTGAATGTGAGATGATTGTCTTATTGTAGGGGCTGAAGTGGGAGAGGAGGACAGGGCACTGTGGGGTAAATGTGAAACGATGGGGGTTATTGTGGGTTTGCAGGGGGACAGGGCACTGTGGGGATGAATGAGAGAGGATGGTGGTATTGTGGGAGGGGCACAGGGTACTGGGGGTGAATGGGAGAGTTTGAGGGTATTGTGAGGGCTGATGTGGGTGAGGGGGCACTGGGGGGCTGATTATTATTATACTGTTTAATGTTATGAGATATTCATCCCATCATATGTGAGGGTATGTGTCCTCGAGGTGTATTGGCAGCGCTTTGGATGCAGCAGATACCCCGCTCCGCCCAAAGCGCTGCCCCCTGTTGTACGTGCGGTGATTCCGCATATATTCATTGAACACAGGTGGAATCACCGCATCCTATTCATAGACCGTTTTATTTATCTTGTGGAGACGGAGCATCTCCACAAGATAAATAGACATGCTGCTGTCTAGAAAGACGCGCCACATGTCCGGTTACGTGTGTCTGCCACCTGCGTCTATGTACTCATAGTAGAGATGGGATTTCATAAAATCCCCTCCACTATGCTGTAACATCTGAAAGCTGCGGTTTCGACACTGCGGATGTACACAGAGTCCAATCCCCAGCAAAAACCCAAGCAATACGCCCCTTGGAAACATAGCCTAATAGTTGCTGTCTTGGGGGCTGGAGATGGGGAGGTCGTGGGCTTTTTATTATTGTGAGCTGGGTCTTTTATAAGTATTAGTAAAACAAGCATAGCAAAGAAGTTTAATATTACTATAACAAGGATAAGTAACAAGGATAAGTATTACTATAACAAGGATAAGTATTAACATAAGGGCGCAGACAGACACTGTATAACTCATGCGACGATCGCATTGCAATCCTCGGACTGGCTCTGACACCTCTCCTGACGTAAGCTTCACAGCGTGAAAAATTACTATGCAACTGTCAGCCTCAGATCAGGAGAGCCGATGGTCAGTCCGAGGAATGCGATGCGATCCTCACATGAGAAATACGTCCGTCAGTCTGCCCCCTAACAAGTATAACAATACAGTAACCACAGGCTGCATTCTATGTTATAAGAATAAATTGCTTATAATTAAATTATTAAAGGGAATCTGTCACACCCCCAGGCCTTTTAAGGTAATAGAGTCAGCCACCTTCAGCAGCACTAAGGCTGCATTCTGTGAAGGTGGCTCTTAGGTTTTTGTTGCCTAATGACGCTGAAATATTCACTTTTATAAATTGCCATACCTGTAGTGAGTCTGGGGGGTACGTCTTTTGTCCCCAGACACAACCGCCTCCCAGCCGTCCATCATCCCACCGGTCGCTGATGCCTGGGCTGTGCTCTCATTTTTCGGGCATGCGCCGTGTGCGCTGCCCTGGAACTCCCATCTGCTGATGTACTGATATCGCGCCTGCGTGTAGCGGAGGACCGAGATCCCGCCCCGCAGTGTGTTATGATTTATTCACAATGCGGGGCTGGGAATCTGGCGCTGTGCGCAGGTGCGATCTACTTACATCACTTGATATAAGTTCCAGGGCAGCGCGCACTGCGCATGCCCGAGAAATAATTGCAGAGCGCCGGTGATGGCACAAGACAGAAAGAAGGCGGTGCTCGGTGGGATGATGAATGGCTGCGAGGCGGCTGAGTCAGGGGGAGAAAACATACCCCCCGGACTCAATACAGGCACAATTTATAAAAGTGAATATACGTTATTAGGGATAAAAAACATAAGAGCCACCTTCACAGAATGCAGTCTTAGTGCTGAAGAAGGTGGCTCTTTTACCTTAATAGGCCCTGCGGGGGTGACAGGTTCCCTTTAAGTTATTAAAGGCTTGGGATAATTGTCTGCAGTCACTCAACAGACTGCCAAATCATGATGGGGTGCACCTGCCGTCATGAGACCCCAAGACCACTGGCGTGATCAGGCGGTCATGCGACCACGTTTGCTATTTGCACGTGTTGACTAGACAAGTTTGACTTCTCTCAATAGAAGAAAATCATCACATGACCTCCTGCTCTCATCAGCGATGCTGGGGCCATTATTACTGTACATAGGGGGACTCCTAAATATTAAGTAGGCACTTACGAAGCATTGAAGCCTAACTACTGGGTGGCAGATAGTGCTGTAACGGCTGTCAGTCAGTCCCGGGGCATGAATTACAGCCACAGCTCTCTATACACAGAGCGGTGACTGAAAAATGTTGAAGTAATAGTATACACAGTTTGTCAGTCTGGGCCAGGTGGAAAAGATGGGAAAAGTAAATGGCTCCACCGGAAAAAACGTCCTCTGTAAGTCACCATCTATAACTGTACTGTGATCTCTCTATGTCATGCAGGACTGGTATCTACCACTATATGGTATTACCGTATGGCGGTAATATCAGAGCTGGTTATTGTATAGAGATTTATTTTCAATAATAGTGCGGTCATCTCCTGAGGTTCCCCTATACCCACTGTAGTTACAATCATGGTTACCTGGTTAAAGGCCATAGGTGGACACAGACAGAAAAGGGCCCATGTGCAAGAACAATATATGGGCCCTTTGCAGCCAAAAACTTCTAAAAATACAAAATTGCTCCTTATTTAGAGGTAGAAATGAGCCCCCTTAACTCTTGGGCTCATGTGCTTCCGCATAGTTTTCACTAATGATATGTCCTCCTGTTAGGGGCCCACTCACATGTTTCGCCCCCCCCTGAGCTGAACCCCTAGCTACTCCTCTGCCCTATCTACATAATGGGGAAACAGTGAAAGGAAAAGTGTTGGAGGCAAATTGACAGCTGCCAGATGTGAACAAGGGGGACTTAAAGAGTGAGAGCGATGGCGCCAAAGAGTCTATACCGTACAGTTGCTAAGGTGGGGCCCCGACATGGGATACTCACCACACACGGTGATATGAACACACACACAAAATGCTCCACACACTACCACGTGCTTGAACACATATCACCCTCAGCACACATTTCACCACACATACACCAACCTCGCCACATAAAAGTCAAAACACAAAAGTCGCCGCTCAAAACTTACCACACGCAAAACTCGCCACATGCAAAACTAGGCTCACGCAAAACTCTTACCACGCGCAAAACTCACCTCATTAAAAACTCGCCACACGCAAAACTTGCACACGCGGAAAAATTGCCACATGCACAAAAGTTGCAACACATGCAAAAGTTGCCTCACACAAAACTTGCACATACTCAAAACGCACCACACATAAAACTCGCCACGCGCAAAACTCACCATGCTCAAAATTTGCTGCACACAACTTGCTACGCTAACCTGTCACATGCAACGCGACACAAAAAGTTGCTACACGCATGTCGCCACACAAAACTCATCTCACAAAAGTCGCTACATGCATGTCCCAACACGCAACTCAACACACACAACTTGACACATGAAACTCGCCCTAAAACACACACAAGTCTGGTATTATCCTTCAAAAATTAAAATCTGATTATTAAGCAGACAAACTACAAGAGCAACAACTGTACCATATAGGAAATACGGCAGCTGTCAGTCACATGACCTGTCTATTATGTGTATGTGTGAGCTAATATATACTGCCAGGGGGGAGGGCTTCCTGTTGGCTGGGGATTTATCAGGCTGCCAATTTAGCTTACAAATACTGAGGTAAAAATACTTAGCAAATAACGTGTGAACGAGGTCTAATACAGGAGGAGATGACACACAGATTAATACTATATACAGGAGGAGATGACACACAGGTATATACTATATACAGGGGAGATGACACACACATATATACTATATACAGGGGAGATGACACACAGGTATATACTATATACAGGAGGAGATGACATACAGGTATATACTATATACAGGAGGAGATGACATACAGGTATATACTATATATAGGAGGAGATGACATACAGATATATACTATATACAGGAGGAGATGACATAAATGTACATATTATTTACAGGGGAGATGACACACAGGTATATACTATATACAGGGGAGATGACACACAGGTATATAATATATACAAGGGAGATGACACACAGGTATATACTATATACAGGAGGAGATGACATACAGGTACATACTATATACAGGGGAGATGACACACAGATATATACTATATACAGGAGGAGATGACACACAGGTATATACTATATACAGGAGGAGATGACACACAGGTATATACTATATACAGGAGGAGATGATATACAGGTACATACTATATACAGGAGGAGATGACACACAGGTATATACTATATACAGGGGAGATGACATACAGGTATATACTATATACAGGAGGAGATGACACACAGGTATATACTATATACAGGAGGAGATGACACAGATATATACTATATACAGGAGGAGATGACACACAGGTATATACTATATACAGGAGGAGATGACACACAGGTATATACTATATACAGGGGAGATGACACACATATATACTATATACAGGAGCAGATGACACACATTTATATACTATATACAGGAGGAGATTACACATAGATATATACTATATACAGGAAGAGATGAAACACAGGTATATGCTATATACAGGAGGAGATGACACACAGGTATATACTATATACAGGAGGAGATGACAAACAGGTATATACTATGTACAGGAGGAGATGACATACAGGTACATACTATATACAGGAGGAGATGACAGACAGATATATACTATATACAGGAGGAGATGACACAAAGGTGTATACTATATACAGGAGGAGATGACACACAGGTATATACTATAAACAGGAGAGATGACACACGTATATTCCAAGTGTAAAAAAGAAGATGAGGGCACTCACCGTTCTTCTTGAAATGCAAAAACTTTTATTAACAACACATCCAGATAAAATTCATGGCCGGGAACGACGGAGCCGAAGCTCTTGTGAGCAGGGGAGAACGGAGACGACGGCCATTTCGCGCTGTGCTTGCGCTTCTTCGGGTCACGTATTTACTGTATACAGGTGGAGATGATACACAGATATACTATATACAGGAGCAGATGACACACAGGTATATACTATATACAGGAGGAGATGACACACAGGTATATACTATATACAGGAGCAGATGACACACAGGTATATACTATACATAGGAGGAGATGACTTACAGGTATATACTATATACAGGAGGAGATGACACACATATATACTATATACAGGAGGAGATGACATACAGGTATATACTATAAAAAAGAGGAGATGACACATAGGTATATAGAGGAGGAGATGACATACAGCAGGTATATACTATATACAGGGGAGATGACATACAGGTATATCCTATATACAGGAGATGACATACAGGTATATACTATATATAGGAGGAGATGACATACAGGTATATAGTATATACAGAAGAGATGACATACAGGTATATACTATATACAGGAGGAGATGACACATAGGTATATACAATATACAGGAGGAGATGACATACAGCAGGTATATACTATTTACCGGGGAGATGACATACAGGTATATACTATATACAGGAGATGACATAGAGGTGTATATTATATATAAGGGAGATGACAAACATGTATATACTGAGGGGAAAATAAGAGGTGTGAGGTGAAAATGAGGGTTGTGAGGTGAAGTTATAAAGGTGTGAGTGCAAAATGAGAGGAGTGAGGGAAAATAGTGGAGTGATCGGAAAATGACAGCTGTGAGGTCGAAATGACAAGTGTTAGGGAGGCATGAGTGGAGTGAGGGGGAAAATAAGAGGAGTGAGGGGGAAAATGAGAGGTGTAAGGGAGAAAATGAGAGATGTGAGGGGGAAAATGAGAGGCGTGATGGGAAAATAGGAGAAGTGAGGTGCTATAACTAACCACAGATATTTACTATACCCAGGCAACGCTGGGCTCTTCAGCTAGTGTTGTTATAAACTTCAAAACTGCACCACATCCACATGTACAAGGTCTTATAGCAAAACAGTCCTTGCAATCTTTAACACAAACCTGTACTAGACCACCATGTTTTATATGCAGCACTTCACATGCAAATGTCTCTTTATCCTGTTTTCTGAATTACAATTTGATCTTAATTTTCTTTTGTCATTAACGGCAAGCTTTACGTTTCCAGTAACCATGGTGACCGGAGCCATGAATTGCAGTAATTGTTCTTATAACTATTTGTTACCGCTTTAGTAAACCCGAGACGCGTGTTGGTTTGTCACTCATGTCATAGCGTCAGCTTCACAAGTTCAGCCACAGATAACTATGTGCAGTTTTTACATCTGCAATATAACACACCAATGACCTTGACTAACAATATAATTACATTATTACCATGGCTGCAGCAATCTAAGGGAATAGTCCTGGAAATGATGCTAAAAGCTTGAAGTCATAGGTTGATTTAAGACTTTTGGACACCGTAGTGTTACATCTCTGTTTGAAGCCATACTAAAGTATTCATAGATGTTTCTTCAGCCCTATTGTACCAGCATCTTCCTCCAATTTCCTCCAGATTTGCATGAATCTACCAAAATCAAAATACAATATATTTCATCAGATGTTATACTAAGCATTCAGAGGAGACTATCTCCTAAACACATTCGGGAGACACCATTTGGTGGAGTACAGAGTAGTTGTATGTCCACCACTCAAAAGCTATAACTTTTTTTTGTCAACATGTCTATTTGTTTTGTGAAACAAGTTGTAGCTTTCAGTGACACTATTCATTTTACTGCACTATGCACTAAATAACATGAAAAAAATTCCACATGAAGTGAAATGGTGAAAGATGTGCAAATTTGGGGGGTTTGTTTTTACGAAATTTAATTCATGGTAAAAATTCCATAGAAATCTGATTCTCCAGGTCGGTACAATTACAATGATACCAAACTTGTATAAGTTTTGTTATTTAGGTAGTGAAAAAAAATCTGAATTTTGTAAAAAAAAAAAAAAAGAAAAGGTTTCTCTCCCCATTTTCTATGACCCATATTGTTTTATTTTTCCAATAATGGAGCTGTATAATTACTTTTTTACCGCAAAGAGCTGATGTTTTCATTGACATCAATTTTTTATTTTTTTCCCTTGTTACAGGGTTTACCCTAATATAACCTAGTACTTCAATATATATAATGAAAATCACAGTCTCCTTTTACGCTCAGCCCGTAGTTGAGCTTTAAAAGAGTACCAAGATGGTGGTGACGGGGCCTTCAGCAGGTAACCGGCTATCATAGTAAGCCATCACAGGCTATCATAGTAAGCCATCAGTTCTCTTCAATCTTTGTGGACTGATGGACGTTAAATGATTAATAGCCAAAGCTCTTAAAAACTCACGTTTTGTCATACTTTATTTGTATGTCCGTCTATCTTGAAGTGTATTAAAGTTCCAAAAACAATTGAAACATCATTTGATTGTTTTCTGCACACCTTTCTGCACTAGTTATATACAGTACTACACTGACATCTTTATTACTATGCACAGGCACGAACCGGTGAATCCTTTCATCCGCTTCTACTGTTCCTGCTGCTATCTGCCGATGCCTGACTAGCGGTAGCCTTTCCACTGCTGGTCAGAACTGCTGGCTCACACACTGTCCTTTGTATGACAGTACAGGAATCGCAGTGCTGTGACCGGTGGTAGCATCAGTAAGATTACTGCCAATCAGAGCCGGTGTTTCCTGCGCTGTCACACAAACAACTGGGAAACACCAGATTTTTGGCCCCTCATCCATTTCATAAAGTTTGGGTACTGCTCTGCTACCTAAACTGAACAGTTTTTTTTTAAAGTTTGGCCGAACCCGATGGACCCGAACATCCACGGGTCCTCCCATCCTTAATCAGGAGAAGCTGCACAACAAATTGTATTGTCCATTTTCTCATCTGACCTTTTCTCCTCAGTCTAAATCAATGTTTTGGTGGGAAAAAGTAAAATTTAATTTTTTTCTTTCACATTTCACATTCTGGGGAAGCCCCTAGAGGGTTAATAAACTTTCTGAATGTAGTTTTGAGCATTTTGAAGGGTAAAATTTTAACAAATGGTGTTAGTTTTGGGTAATTTCTGTCACATAGTGTTAGGGCTAGCGGAACGCACCGAGTAAATATAGATGTTTTATTGTTATAGATTCGTTCGCAGCCCGGGGTCCACCGTGCGGGAGAACCTGCTGCTAGCCAACGGCGGCACTATATGGCGGTATGAACTAGCTCTGTTATTTCACAGAGTAGCCATGAAAGCAAAGCACTGCGCCCTATTAGACTTCACAGAGGCACAGGCTAACTACCCAACTGAGAGCAGTCAGTGGTCATGCATGCACACAAAACTCCTCGCCGGAGGTGCCAGCATTCTAGGGGCTTATTTCAGCCAGGTCCCTGAATACACACAAACACAATCTCCTCACCGGAGGTGCCAGCATTCTAGGGGCTTATTTCAGCCGGGTCCCTGAACACAATTTTACATGACCACACTGGCGCAAAACACATAACTTAGAAAGATACTAGCGCATGGCCGTGCGGTCATTTGAGCTTTAAATAGTTGCAGCAAGTACATGACCTTCCTAGAAGGACCAATGCGAGGCTGCCACAGAGCCTGAGCACCTACAGGACCTTCCTGAAGGACCAATGGATTTAGCTGCAGTATCTGAACATGTGACCCTCGATCTCCACTGAGAGATCTTACTCTGGGCATGCTCAGAACGAGAAAAGCAAGACTTAGTCCTAGAAGCGTCTGCTCGCCACTGCCCAGCACTGGCTTCAATGGCAGAAGCAGGAAAAGCAGCACTAACTCTTTGTACAGAGTCAGACTGAGCAAGACGCTGGGACTGACAACTCTGCTGAGCAGGCTCCATTGCGGCAGGAGAAGAATGGGAGACCGCAGAGGAGATGGCCCGAGATTCCCCCTGTGCAGAGGTGGGAATTCGACCCCTAACATTACCCCCCCCTCCTTGGGCCTCGCTGCGCTCGAAGGCAGTAATGAGCTGCAGAGCCTGAATGTGCTCAGCAGGCTCCCAGGACCTATCCTCAGGACCGTAACCCTTCCAGTCCACCAAATAAAATTTTTTGCCACGTACCACCTTGCACCCCAAAATAGCGTTCCCCTCGTAATCATCTGTAGACGAACCCGATGTCCCGGCAGATGACCCGGGACATGTATACGGGCTTAAGGAGGGACACATGAAAGGTGTCAGTGATACCAAGGCGTGGAGGAAGGGCTAGACGGTAGACCACAGGATTAACCTGTTCGAGGACCTTGAAGGGACCCAAGTAGCGAGGTGCAAACTTAGTGGACTCAACACGCAGCCTGATGTTATGGGCAGAGAGCCACACTAAGTCGCCAGGAGCAAAGGTCGGGGCAGGGCGCCGATGTGCATCGGCGGGGGACCTCATTCTCTCCTTGGAGGCCCAGATGGCATCCTGAGTGCAGTCCCAAATGTCCCGTGCCTCCACTGCCCAGTCTGCCACCCTGGAGTTAGCAGAGGACACGGGCATAGGCACAGGAACCCGCGGATGCTGGCCGCAATTAAGGAGGAAAGGAGTCTGACCGGTGGAGTCGGCTACAGCGTTGCTAAGGGCAAACTCTGCCCACGGTAACAAGGATGCCCAGTCATCCTGCCTGGCAGAAACAAAATGTCCTAAATATGTGACCAGAGTCTGATTGGCCCTCTCAACCAACCCATTCGTCTTGGGATGATAAGCCGAGGAGAGATTCAACTCAATACTGAGCAGACGACAAAGCTCTCTCCAGAACCGAGACGCAAACTGGGGACCCCAGTCACTGACAATTTTGTCCGCCATACCATATAGGCGAAAGATATGCTTGATGAACAACGCTGCCAGAGCCCGTGCAGAAGGAAGCCGTGGAAGAGGCACCAAATGAACCATTTTGGAAAAATGGTCGGTGATCACCCAGATAATGGTGCAGCTACGAGACTTGGGTAAGCCTACCACAAAGTCCATCCTGACCATCTCCCAGGGCCTGTCCACCACCGACAGAGGATAAAGCAACCCAGCTGGCCGTTGCCAAGGAGACTTGCTCTTGGTGCAAGAGACACACGCCCGAACATAGTCTGCGACATCACGAGCCATATGCGGCCACCAGTATGTCCTCGCCAGTAACTCAGATGTCTTTTTGGAATCAAAATGTCCACCCACCCTGGACAAGTGAGCCCAAGAGAGAACCTCCGGTCGCAAACTGGATGGTACAAAAGTCTTGCCTGGAGGCACAGACTCTAGCGAAACCGGGGCCACAGTTCTCAGGCTCTCGGTGGGGACAATAAGCCGAGGCTCCTCTTCCTCCTCCACAGATGATACAATGGAGCAAGAGAGCGTCGGCCTGAATGTTCTTCTCCCCAGAAAGAAAATGAAGGGTAAAATGAAAGCAGGAGAAAAACAAGGACCATCTGGCCTGGCGAGAATTTAACCGCTGGGCTGTCTGCAGGTAAACCAAATTCTTGTGATCTGTGAAGACTTGGAAGGGAAAACGAGCTCCCTCCAAGAGATGTCTCCACTCCGAGAAAGCCAACTTCATGGCTAGCAACTTCCTGTCCCCGATGGAATAATTCCTTTCTGCTGGTGAGAAGGTCTTAGAGAAGAAGCAAGGATTCTTCCGACCTTGCGCATCCTTTTGGAAAAGGACTGCTCCAGCACCAACAGATGAGGCACCCACCTCCATTATAAATGGCTTATCTACATCGGGGTGATGTAGGATGGGAGCACTAGCGAAGTGTGACTTAATGGAGATAAAGGCCTTGGAGACCTCCTCAGACCACAATTTGGGATTTGCTCCCTTCTTGGTGAGGGCAACCAAGAGAGCTACCAAAGTTGAGAAGTGTGGAATGAACTGGCGATAATAATTAATGAACCCCATAAAGCGCTGCACCGCTTTAAGAGAATGGGGTTTCTGCCAGTCCATCACAGCCTGTAGTTTGGCAGGATCCATAGCCAATCCCTGGGCGGAGATGATATAGCCCAGGAAAGGTAAGGACTCCTGCTCGAACACACACTTCTCCAACTTGGCATAGAGGGAGTTTGCCCGTAGGAGGTCGAAGACTTTGCAAACATCTCTCCGGTGGGAGTCAATATCTGGAGAGTAGATGAGAATATCATCCAGATAGACTACAACCGAGGTGGAGAGCATATCCCGGAAGATGTCATTCACAAAGTCTTAGAAAATGGCTGGGGCATTACAGAGCCCAAAGGGCATCACCAGATATTCATAGTGCCCATCCCTGGTGTTAAAAGCTGTCTTCCATTTGCCCCCCTCACGGATGTGAATCAGGTTGTAAGCACCCCGCAGATCTAATTTAGTAAATACCCTTGCTCCCCGAAGCCTATCAAAAAGCTCAGATATCAGAGGCAAAGGATACTTATTCTTAATGATGATGGCGTTAAGACCCCTATAATCTATGCATGAATGTAGTTCCCCATTCTTCTTCTGCATGAAAAAGAACCCTGACCCAGCAGGTGACACTGACTTCCTGATGAACCCTCTAGCCAGATTCTCTTGAATGTACTGAGACATTGCCTCCACCTTCGGGAGAGATAATGGATAGACTCAACCCCGAGGAGGCTCAGCACCAGGCAAGAGATCAATAGGACAGTCATAGGGGCGATGGGGCGGAAGGGTCTCCGCCGCCTTTTTGGAGAACACGTCCGCATAGGACCAATATTGCTTGGGGAGAGAGGATAGATCTGCGGGTACCTCTGTAGTAGCAACCTGAACGTAATCCCTCTGACACCTACCCCCACAAGATTCACCCCATCCCAAAATTCTGCCTGAGGACCACTCGATATGAGGAAAGTGGTACCGTAGCCAATGTATCCCCAACAGGATCTCATCATTTCCCTCAGGAATGACGAGCAGAGATATAATCTCCTGATGGGATGGCGACATGGACAGAGTGAAAGGGATGGTCTGGTGTGTTATCTGCGAGGGCAGTGTCGACCTATTCACCACTCGTACCGTTACTGGTTGAGCTAGCATTACCAGGGGTATTCCGTGACGTTGGGCGAAGGCAGAAGACATAAAATTGCCCTCCGCCCCAGAATCCACGCAGAGCTATACCGAGTGGGAGGATGAGCCTATAGTAATTGTCCCCTTAAAGGACAATTTGGAGGCAAATGTCGCCGTGTCTAGTGTACCTCTTCCTACTTCCTACTACAGATAAATATGACACATAAACATGGTAATCAGAAAAATCTTAAAGCATCATAAATATACTTAATATAATAGATATATATATATATATACCATGTAATCTACAAAGTGATTTGTAGAGCCTATCACCAATTACTGCATAGACAACGATACAAAAGATGATCAAAAGGCCAGAATTAACTCATAAAACCACAATTTTTATTGAAAAACATCATTAAAAGCATATAGCCAAGGTGTACAAAAAGAGAGACAAAACACTCCATAAATCACAATCACTACATATAAACCTATAATTAGCCAGGACGTATGTCCCAAAGTATATGCTTCCTATATGGTACACTCTATAACATATGTCCCAGGCATAGGCACATCCGCCACACACAATATATATCACACTCAGCCAAGAGGCCACAAAATGTAGGCAGCCATATCCATAATTACCTTAGTAGAGGAGTGGGGAGTGTGACTCTAATACCCGTAGCCACGCGTGCGCCCCGACGCATGTTTCGGACTCCTTTTTCAAGGGGCATGAAGCATATACTTTGGGACATACGTCGTGGCTAATTATAGGTTTATATGTAGTGCCCTGTTATGGGAATGATTATATAGATTACTGACTCGTATTAATAGCCGTTTCCCAAGGCATAGTAGATAGATCTGTGTATAACTTTATTACCCGTGGCTGTGCGTGTTTATGGGTGATTGTGATTTATGGAGTGTTTTGTCTCTCTTTTTGTACACCTTGGCTATATGTTTTTAATGATTTTCAATAAAAAATGTGGTTTTATGAGTTAATTCTGGCCTTTTGATCATCTTTTGTATCGTTGTCTATTTCCTACTACCACTAGGCGCTGACGTTTCCTCAACCGCTGGGGACATCTGGTGGCAAGATGCCCTGACTGCTGGCAAACATGACAGACCTTGAGTGCACAAGCGGTCCGGGACTTAGATCCCGCTCGTGACACTTCCATGGCCTCATGTGACTCAGGGACCAGGACCGGGGATTCCAGAGGTTTGGCGAAGTTGGGAGCCAGCCGAAACCTCTGCCTACACTGGGCTCGCTCTAACCTCTGGTCGTTAAAATGGAGGTCAATACGAGTGAAGACAGCTATTAACTCCTCCAGTGTGGCAGGAATCTCCCTAGTGGCCAGAACGTCCTCCACGTGGTTAGCCAGCCCCCTCCAAAATATGGGGGTAAGGGCTTTATCCGACCACTCCAGCTCAGATGCTAGGGTACGGAAGTGGATGGCAAAATGGCTGACCAAGGACAAACCCTGAGTCAATGCCAGCAGTTGGAGCGCCGTGTCATGGGTGACTCAAGGTCCTAAAAAGACCTGTTTCAGAGTGCTCAGGAACAATGGAGCACTCTGCACCACATGATCGCCACGCTCCTACAGCCCATTCCAGCGCCCTGTCCGACAAGAGAGACACAATAAATCCCACCTTTGCCCGCTCTGTGGGAAAACATGCAGCCAGGAGCTCAAGGTAAATAGAGCACTGACTCATGAATCCCCTACAAGATTTACTATCTCCAGAAAATTTTTCTGGCAGCGGGAGGCGAGATAATGTCGGAACAGGGGTGGCAGTGGAAAAGGTTGCTGCAGCCACGCTATCAGCCTGTACAGCAACTGCGGTAACATCCACAGCAGAGGTTGTGCTCTCGAGAGCCGCCAACCTACCCTCCAGCTGCTTGATATACCACAAGGATTGCTGAATGTCTGCATTTACTAGCCAGACCCTGGCGCTAGTATTCTGTTAGGGTTAGCGGAACGCACTGAGTAAATATAAATGTTTTATTGTTATAGATGCGTTCGCAGCCCGGGGTCCACCGTGCAGGAGAACCTGCTGCCAGCAAACGGTGGCACTATATGGCGGTATGAACTAGCTCTGTTATTTCACAGAGTAGCTGTGAAAGCAAAGCCCTGTGCCCTGTTAGATTTCACAGAGGCACAGGCTAACTACCCAACTGAGAGCAGTCAGTGGTCATTCATGCACACAAAACTCCTCGCTGGAGGTGCCAGCATTCTAGGGGCTTATTTCAGCCGGGTCCCTGAACACAATCTTACATGACCACACTGGCGCAAAGCACATAACTTAGAAAGATACTAGCGTATGGCCGTGCGGCCATGCAAGCTTTAAATAGTTGCAGCAAGTACATGACCTTCCGAGAAGGACCAATGAGAGGCTGCCACAGAGCCTGAGCACCTACAGGACCTTCCTGAAGGACCAATGGATTTAGCTGTAGTATCTGAACATGTGACCCTCGATCTCCACTGAGAGATCTTACTCTGGGCATGCTCAGAACGAGAAAAGCAGGACTTAGTCCTAGAAGCGTCTGCTCGCCGCTGCCCAGCACTGGCTTCAATGGCAGAAGCAGGAAAAGCAGCACTAACTCTTTGTACAAAGTCAGACTGAGCAAGACGCTGGGACTGACGTCTCCGCTGAGCAGGCTCCACTGCGGCAGGAGAAGAACGGGAGACTGCAGCGGAGATGGCCCGAGATTCCCCCTGTGCAGAGGTGGGAACTCGACCCCTAAGACATAGGTCCTTAAAGGGAACCTGTCACCCCAAAAATCGTGGGTGAGGTAAGCCCACCGTTATCAGAGGCTTATCTACAGCATTCTGTAATGCTGTAGATAAGCCCCCGATGTTACCTGAAAGAGGAGAAAAAGACGTTATATTATACTCACCTACGGGCGGTCCCGCTGCTGGTCAGGTCAGATGGGCGTCTCTGGTCCGCTGCAGCGCCTCCCATCTTCATTACAAGACGTCCTCTTCTGATCTTCAGCCACGGCTCCGGCGCAGGCGTACTTTGCTCTGCCCTCTTGAGGGCAGAGGATAGTACTGCAGTGCGCAGGCGCCGGAAAGGTCAGAGGCCCGGCGCCTGCGCACTGCAGTACTTTGTCTGCCCTCAAGAGGGCAGAGCAAAGTACGCCTGCGCCGAAGCCGTGGCTGAAGATCAGAAGAGGACGTCTTGTAATGAAGATGGGAGGCGCCGCAGCGGACTGGAGACACCCATCTGACCTGACCAGCAGCAGGACCGCCCCTTGGTGAGTATAATATAACGTATTTTTCTCCTCTTTCAGGTAACATCAGGGGCTTATCTACAGCATTACAGAATGCTGCAGATAAGCCCCTGATGCCGGTGGGCTTACCTCACCCGCGATTTTCAGGGTAACAGGTTCCCTTTAAAATCACTTCAAAAGGGATGTAGTCCTTAAAAAAATTGGTTTTGTCAATTTTGTTGAAAAGTGAGAAATTGCTGATAAAATTTTAACCCTTCTAACTTCCTAACAAAAGATTATGTTTCAAAAATGATGTTCGTGTGAAGTAGACATGTGGTAAATATTATTTATTAACTATTTTGTGTGATAAAATTATCTAGTTTAGGGCATAAAAACGTACATTTTTTGACAAATTTTCAATAATTTCCTGAATAAACACAAATTTTATCAACCTAAACGTACTCCTAATATGAAGTACGAAAAGATATGAAAAAATAGTCTCAGAATTAATGGGATATGTTGAAGTGTTCCAAAGTTATTACCGCTTAAAGCTACACTAGACAAATTGAAAATAATTGGCCTGGTCAGGAAGGTGAAAACAGGCTGAAGGATGAAGGGGTTAAGAAACAGTATATTTATTGCCGGTAAGTTTGATTGTCCACCAATGGTTGTTTTCCTAGGTGAAGCAATAGGTTTGCAAATTTTAGTGAAAACTGTTGAGTGAAAACTCCAACTTCGGTATAGTAGCCGAATAAATGACATTTGTCTATAAACCAGAATTAAAGGCTTTTCTCATGATTACGTTCTTCTCTTATTTTTCAGTGCCACCTTGGGCCTTAATCGCAATAGCCATAGTTGCTGTCTTGTTGATACTCACTTGTTGTTTCTGCGTATGCAAGAAATGCTTGTTCAAAAAGAAGAATAAGAAGAAGGGGAAAGAAAAGGGTGGCAAGAATGCTATGAATATGAAAGATGTAAAAGATTTAGGCAAGAACATGAAAGACCAGGTAACCAAGTCCTTGTTCATGCTGTTGTTGCAAATGTCAAACATTGCATTCAGGTTTTATATGTATATATTTACTGCAGTTTTATATTAAACACTTTTAATAAAAATATCTAAAAAGCTAATAACAGGTCACAGCTAAAGCTAGGTTGACACTTTCCACACTTTCCTCAAAGCTGCTATTAATTTTCAGAATGAAAGTGCTGAATAGAATGCTTAAATTTTTTAGGAGCTGATTGCAGACTTCTATTACTGGATTACCGGATTGAATTTGCTTAGAATATTGGACCAGATTTCCAGTAACAGAATTCTGTGAGTAATGCCAGAGGCATTCAAATACTCTATAAAGACCTTATGATGTAGAAATTGATAGGGATCCAAGAACACAGACTTCTCACATGCATTTATGACATATCAAAAGGTAATATTAACTGCATTTTTATTAAAAGATGCGTATAAACTGTCATAAATAACCAAATAATAAAGTACTTTTGAATTTTCTTTGTAATTAAAGCATAAAAGCATGTGATGTGTATTACATTTTTAACAATGAACTAAAAAGCATAACTTTAAATATAGAATCTTCCTTCCATTACATATATGGACATTATTATATTTGAACTTCAAATCCAAATCGGCGACCATTGTCATATTTTTAGACATGCAGTGGAATGATAATGAAATATGGCGCCCATGTTAGACAATAAATGTATTGTAAGTTTAAATGAGGCAAAGCAAATTACATATTGATTTCCAATGGATGTGATTTTGTAAACACTGCTTCACAAGGAGTAATTTATTAAGTGTAGTAAAATATATTTTATTGAGCGCATCTGTCATATTTTTAAAGTTGGGCGAACATATAACATTAAATATAAAGAGTATGTAGCACAAATTAAATTGTGTATTGTTAAAAGCTGTAGAACATGTGAAATATCACAATTTGTAGATCTAAAATGTAGGTGCATTTAGTTGTATTGAATTCTGTTGATCAATATCAAGACTGCTCGTTATGAAAATCATTGCAGTGGAATAGACGTTGGCTACACTGAAGTGTAATAAACCAGACATGCAACATATGAGATGGCAAGCAGTAAAATGTACATATATACATATAAAGCTGCTATTGTAATATATATCTACAGTATGTACTATATATATATATATATATATACTAGATGGTAGCCCGATTCTAACACATCGGGTATTCTAGAATATGTATGCGTAGTGTACAGCACAGCCCACGTAGTATATTGCACAGCCCATGCAGTACATTGCACAGCCCACGCAGTACTTTGCGCAGCCCACGCAGTACATTGCGCAGCCCACGCAGTACATTGCGCAGCCCACGTAGTACATTGCGCAGCCCATGTAGTACATTGCGCAGCCCACATAGTACATTGTGCAGACCACGTAGTACATTGCCCAGCCCACGTAGTACATTGCCCAGCCCACGTAGTATATTGCACAGCCCACATAGTATATTGCACAGCCCACATAGTATATTGTGCAGCCCACGTAGTATATTGCGCAGCCCACGTAGTATATTGCGCAGCCCACCTAGTATATTGTGCAGCCCACGTAGTATATTACGCAGCCCACGTAGTATATTGCGCAGCCCACTAAGTACATTGCGCAGCCCACGCAGCACATTGTGCAGCCCACGTAGTACATTCCACAGCCCACGTAGTACATTGCGCAGCCCACATAGTACATTGCGCAGCCCACATAGTACATTGCCCAGCCCACGTAGTACATTGCACAGCCCATGTAGTATATTGCCCAGCCCACGTAGTATATTTCTCAGCCCACCTAGTATATTGCGCAGCCCACGTTGTATATTGTGCAGCCCACGTAGTATATTGCGCAGCCCACGTAGTATATTGCGCAGCCCACATTGTATAATGCGCAGCCCACGTAGTATATTGCCCATCCACGTAGTATATTGCACAGCCCACGTAGTATATTGTGCAGCCCATGTAGTATATTGCCCAGCCCACGTAGTACATTGTGCAGCCCACTTTGCATATTGCACAGCCCGCGTAGTATATTGCGCTGCCCACGCAGTCTATAGCAATGTGGGCACCATGTCCCTGAGAAAAAAAGAATTAAAATAAAAAATACTTATATACTCACCCTCTGTTGGCCCCCGGATCAAAGCAGTTATTGACGCTTCTCGCGCGCTCCAGTCTGAAGAATGCATTGCGGTCTCGCGAGACCGCACGTCATCATCTCGCGAGACCGCAATGCATGGAGCGGTCACTGGGGCGTCGCGAGGAGCGGGAAAGGCCGGTTCCTGATCCGGGGGACCACCGGAGGGTGAGTATGTAACTATTTTTTATTTTTTTTAATTATTTTTAACATTAGATCTTTTTACTATTCATGCTGCATAGGCAGCATGAATAGTAAAAAGTTGGTCACACAGGGTTAATAGCAGAGTTAACCGAGTGCGTTACATCGTGGTCAATGCTGCCATTAACCCTGTGTGAGTGCTGACCGGAGGGGAATATGCGGGTGCCAGGCACTGACTGCGGGGAGGAAGGAGCCATTTTCTTCCGGACTGTGCCCGTCACTGATTGGTCATGGCTGTTTTGCCGCGACCAATCAGCGACTTGGATTTCCATGACAGACAGAAGCCGAGACCAATGAATATCCGTGACAGACAGACAGAAAGACAGACAGACAGAAGTGACCCTTAGACAATTATATAGTAGCATTTACATGACTATGAAAATTGTGCATTCACACTGAAGGCATCAAAACTATAAATTAACACATGTGGAATTATATACTTAACAAAAAAGTGTGACACAACTGAAATTATTAAGTTAAGTAAATAAGGCAGCACACTGCAGCGCTAAAACATACAAACTTGAAAAACGAAATTTGAACTGCATTACTGCACTAGAAATATGAAAAATGAGAGCTTTTAGCGCATAAAAATGGCCAATTTTATGTGTACCTGGTAGCCCCGATACGGCATCTCTCTTATACCAGGTCCTAAACTTGCCTTACCTCGCTGAGAATAAATGTCTCCATCTGAATGGGTACATGTGAAAACCTCTTACTAGACTAAAATTCTCTCTCTCTGTGGAGGGGTATTGGACCTGCTGTAATTAAAACACCTGAAGCTAGGAGGCGGAGTGCACGTTCAGAAGGCTAAAGAATGCATTTCAAAAACCTGACCGGCACATCCAAACATAGCCTCAGTGTGAACAGGTGCTGAACCTAGAGTCACCAACTCGTATATAGTTAAGTAAATAAGGCAGCACACTGCAGCGCTGAAACATACAAACTTGAAAAACGAAATTTGAACTGCATTACTGCACTAGAAATATGAAAAATGAGAGCTTTTAGCGCATAAAAATGGCCAATTTTATGTGTACCTGGTAGCCCCGTTACGGCATCTCTCTTATACCAGGTCCTACGCTTGCCTTACCTCGCTGAGAATAAACGTCTCCATCTGAATGGGTACATGTGAAAACCTCTTACTAGACTAAAATTCTCTCTCTCTTTCAAAAACCTGACCTGCACATCCAAACATAGACTCAGTGTGAACAGGTGCTGAACCTAGAGTCACCAAATCATTAATTAAAACACCTGAAGCTAGGAGGCGGAGTGCACGATCAGAAGGCAAAAGAGTACATTTCAAAAACCTGACCGGCACATCCAAACATAGACTCAGTGTGAACAGTGTGTCCAGTATATTGCAACATCCCCTTATCATTGAAAGAATCCAGGTTCAAAGAAAGATTTAGATTCTGTACTGATGGAGAAGAAATGCAGGGAATTGAAAATCCCAGCTGAAACTCTGCTCTATTCTTTGTGTGTGTGTGTATATATATATATATATATATATATATATATATATATAATGGAATTTCTAATAAGGTAATTTCCTAATATATATTGTATACCCTTTGTGAATATTCTATTTATTGATCATAAACAGGACTCAGAGAAGAAAAAGTACCATACCGAAAACGAGCCTTAGAATTACATGTACAAATAAATTGACTAAGGAGGAGAAATCACTTGTGCTTTTGCTTAGTAGATTTTTAATTAACATATGTTTTTCATGTTTATGATTATGCCAATTAAAATATGTTTTTTCATGTCTTTAATGTTTCTGTATTTTAGCTATTAGAATAAATCTGTTAATGACATTTTAACGCAATGCTAAAATAGTCATAATTTTTAATCAAGCTTTACAAAGAAATAACAGCATTCTATGGATGTTTTTCTTCCTATAAAATTACAGCTACAGCAATCACAGAAGAATAACCAATTTCCTTTATTTCAGCAGAATCCTAATTATTTATTTCTCTTTATTCCTTCATCAAAAAGATTCATTCCTACAATGTTCCGCAAATAAATGTACATAAAGTTTAATTAAAAAAACAATGTTGTTGCTAATAGTAAACATCACGATATGGTAATAAACTTGCACTTGCAAAACCAAAGTTGGAATTTAATTGGAAGATTGATTCATTAATTTGGTAACAACACTGTTTTTCTTTGCGCTTGTTTTTATAATCGACTTATATATATATATTTTTATATTGACAATGGGTTTCACGTATGACTTAATGGCATAATTTCAACATCAAATAGCTGCTATTGCCTGGAGTATAAAAAACCCCCAAAAAACTCAAATTGCTTCAGGAAATGAATTATATAGAAGTCTTTTAATTAATTCCCACAGGAACAAAGTGATCAGACGTGTTGGAATTAAACATGCTTAATCCTTCTTTTCCTGATGACAGTTGATAGGTGATGGTCTGGACATCCATATGCAGGGTGGACCATTTATATGGATACACCTAAATAAAACGGGAATGGTTGGTGATATCAACTTCTTGTTTGTGGCACATTAGTATATGGGAGGGGGGAAACTTTTCAAGATCGGTGGTGACCATGGCGGACATTTTGAAGTTGGCCATTTTGGATCCAACTTTTTTTTCAATGGGAAGAGGGTCATGTGACACATCAAACTTATTGAGAATTTCACAAGAAAAACTGCATAGACAATTTTCTTACGACACAAGATGTGCAGCATCTGAAACAACAGATACTGGAAGCCTGTGCTAGCATTTCTTCTGCGGTGTTGCTATTAATGTGTCAGAAGTGGGAGAAGAGGGTTGCATTGACAGTCCAACACAATGGGCAGCACTTTGAACACATTTTATAAGTGGTCATAAACTTGTAAATAACTCATGAAACAATAAAGTTACATTAAAACCAAGCATACCATTGTTTTTATTGTGAAATTCTCAATAAGCTTGATGTGTCCCATGACCCTCTTCCCATTGGAAAAAATAAAGTTAGATCCAAAATGTCCAACTTCAAAATGGCCACCATGGTCACCACCCATCTTGAAAAGTTTTCCCCCTCCCATATACTAATGTGCCACAAACAGGAAGTTAATATCACCAACCATTCCCATTTTATTTAGTTGTATCCATATAAATGGCCCACCCTGTACACACTGGATAATTGACAGTTCCACCAAAGTAGGAGTTTTTACCTATTGTATATGGATACCATTGTATCTATTCACTCTTACTTATGAAGCACCATCATATTCTGCAGAGCTTATTATTATTATTAACACTGTCCCCATTGGGGCTCTCAATCTAAATTCCCAATCAGTATGTTTTTAAAGTATGGGTAGAAACCGAAGTACCCAGATAAAACTCACCCAAACATGGGAAGAACATGAACTCCTTTCAGATGTTGGTGGGATTTGAACCCAGGTCTCCACCACTGTAAAGTAACAGTTCTAACCACTGAGCCATCATTTTGCCCAATATGGGACATCAATTGCTCATTTCAGTGTCATAAGACAAATGTAACAACTTAAACTATATATGTTGTCCTTTAAAAGATTGATATCCAAGACGATCAGTTTTCCATTTATTAATATGTCAGAGGATAGGGCGAGGAGGTTGCCATTTTTCAGTTACATTGTAAAGGAGCTATATTCTGATAGCATGAAGTGCAGATGTGATAATTTTCACTTTAGAATTAAATTATCAGATAGTAAAGCTATGACTTCATTGTTAATAGAATATAATTGCATATATAAATAGCAAGTAATAAGTTCAAATGGAACAACCAATGTAGCTGCACCCACCCCCCTCTGATAAAATCAATGTCACAAATAATATGGATAGGTCAATATGTAAATAAAATGAATCTCAATATTTTAGCTAGCCATTACAGAGCAGTAGCTAGATTTACCAGTAAAGTGTTTGCCCTCATTACTTGCAGGATTCTGACTGATAAGTATCCTGGCAAAAATGTCTCCGGACAATTTGCCAAATGATTCATAAAGAGCAATGATCATACTTGAACTGTAGAAAGGTCTTGGTTGTGGTTTGTTCTGTACAAAGATGGATATAAAATATTCTCAAGTCTGGGATAGCTATGAAGCTACTCTCATGTGACAAATTATCATTAATGATCAAGAACAAAAACCAAAGATACAGGTTCCTGTTTCACTTCACTTTTTTCAGCATAAATGACCCCCATTGGGTTACTAACAATGTGCATTGTAATTGTTTTATTCCTTTATTTTTTACATTTTCATTTTGTTTTCTTAATTTTTCTCCTTTCATGTTTTCTATGTATTATGTTATTCAGTTTTGTATAATGTACTATCTCTGTTACTATGTGGAAAAATGACCTATTTATTTCAAGAGGGAATATGCTTGGAAGGCATCTGAAATATTTATAAGGGATTGAAGTAGATGTATTAGCACATTATGAACTCTCTTCTCTGTGACAGAATGATTAGTAAATCATCCCATTTATAGGAACATTTCATTGCTGATACCAAAGTGTAAGGGGGAATTGAGCTGTCATGTGAGTGGTCAATGGTCATTTCATAATAGTTTTACAATTATATTGTGAAAACTAGGCCAAATAATATTTCTCATAGGGCTTTGTAAATGGTTTTCTTTAAAGTCATTTATATTTACTGAATTGCAGGCTATGGTTATTATCAAGGATATGTTCCCGGCATTCATATCTGTTATAGTAGTACCAATGTTATTATGGCACTCATGAATTTGAGTAACAATCAGCTGCATTTTTCTTTATATGTGAATGGCTGAATGGGATTGCTTTATTGGGTAAGATATATTATGGAGCTACACAAACTATAAAGCTCAGGCTAGTTTACAGTCTATGTAGAAGTGGGTATAGATAAAATAAAGAAGTTGTCCCATCAAAAGAAATTATGGGATATTTTTACATTATGCTATATTTAGAGATGAGCGATTCATTATCTAATTAATCAAATCTGTTAAAGATTTCCTGAGAATTTCATTTTTTAGTGAATCTGAAATTTTATAGATTCCATTCACGCTGATCAAGCAAAATGGAAACCAGCTGGCCACCTTTTTTGCTTTATTGTTTTGAGAGTTGAGAAGGGGTAAAATAATAACACTCCTAGTTTTAACCTTTCCTGGGCCCCAACCCGTTTGAGCCACCTCAGATTTCCCTAATCATCTGCTCCAGTATGTAGATGTTATACATACTCCTGGCCAGAACTCGTCTAGTGGGCTCAGCTTTGCTCCATACACTTGTAATAAGTGAGACCCACCAACTAGACAGCCGCCGCTACTGGGCGACCACGTCTTAAAACATGTACATGGAGCAAGGTCGCTCCCACTAGAAGGCCTTTGCACGGGATTATGCATAACACATACATCACCGCTATTCCCAGCTCAGAAAATGGCGAATCCCCGTAGCTCCCAGTGCATGTGCTAAGGAGATTCATAAGTCTGCAGTCACACAGAGTAACTGCAGACTTATCAATTTAGATCGGATAACCTTTTTAACCTGCATCTACCACTGCTGTCTTCCACTTAATCTGTCCTGCTGCTCCCAAGATTCCTGAGTGGTTCACATCCTTGCTCCTCAAGGTGAAGGAAGCAGAGCTTGGGATATCTGGGACAGGTATGTAACAATACCATGTTGGTTGTACTTGCCAATTCCCTTTGTAACTCTGTGCATTTATAACATGCACCAATATGAACATACAGTACCTACAATAGACTTTAGGTTGAGCTAAGTATGCTCAACTGCCAAAAAACAATGTTGAGGAGATAGGTTTGTAGGAGAAAGAGGTAGTAGAAATACTAAAGTCCAATACTAGTGTAGGGCATAGACATGTATGGTAGATATGAATGCAGTTTTATGGTGTTACATTTCACATCTAGAATGCAAGCATAAGTATAAATGATTTTACAGAGTCTAAAATGTTTTCTAAACACCAGAATTGACCTACATTTCAGTTTGTTCAGAAGGCAAGATCAACTGTAAATGAAATGCAAATCTAATGGTCATTTTTCCAAAGTTCTTACTAATGGTTATGTTATGTGTCGCTGTCTTATTAATTTGATTTCTTCCTTCTGTGTCCTCCCTTCTCTGTGTTGTATCTCATGACTGTTCTGGATTGTCACTTGCGGTAGGTTTTTTTTTCCTATTTGGATAAACCATAGATAGTGGAAACATTTTATGATTAGTTGTCTTGACAGCTGGGGCTTCTCAATTGAGATTAATCCACTGCTTAACACTGCTTAATACATCAAGAGGCTGAACTAAATTGATTTCATTCAAACGTAAATAGAGTTATCCCCACAAATACAAGCACAATTGTATTAGAAGGCTAAAATTGTGTAATTGCTGCAAATAATCAACATTTATTAAACAAAAATTACAGATTAATTGCATGCTTCATGTTCCATTTCCTAATAATATAATTTCAACAAAGTGAAATATGAGTCCTGAAATTTGCTCCATTAAATGAGTTTTGAACTGCTCAGGATTAGATCTGTTCTTCACGAGGCTAATCAAAGACCTTAGTGGCAAATCCTTCACCTAACTAGGGCTCCATTTTGGGTACAGAAGGATAACCATTAAGTGTTTCTTAAAGATGTGAGATTAGAAAAATGTGTATTTTTTATATGCAGAAATAATACTGCTCTTACTTAAAGGCAGCTCCATTCAAGTAAGTAAGGAAATGCTGCATAACCAGACAGGGCGATGGACATAGGTAGCACTGAATTTTGTTAAAGGAAACCTATCAACTCTAATAAGCTATTCACCTGCAGATATAGACTTAATCTTTAGATAAATAGATTTATAAAGCTCCCGGGCAGTCTTACTGAAAGTGCGGCTGGTGGGAAAAAAATTAACGTAATTCCTACCGGTAAGTGATGGCTTTCAGTCATAGAGGTGATGCCCACAGCAGCTTCAACCATGGCTCACATCACTGTAAGCAGCAGCCCAAGCACAAGAAGACTTGAATGACAACCTGATCTTTGCTGATATGCTGCAGAACTGGTTGTCAATCAAAGTTCCAGCATGATTTTAGCCTCCACTAAAAGTATAGTGAATGTGACTGTAGCCACTCCGCCAGCATTCAGTAATGGGACTGTGCACCGAGCAGCTTCAATCACCGCTTACTCTACTGTGAACAGGCCAGCACTTTGATTGACAGCCGGCATTGCAGCGTAACAGTGCAGAATTAACTGTTCAAGTCATGGTGTGTGCTTACCGCCACAGTGACGTAAGCACTGACTGAATCTGCTCTGGGCATCACCTCTATGATTGAAAGCCGGCAGCTGCAGGGGTGGTAATAAAGTTAATATGTTCCCGTGTATGTGTGGATGTGTGTATGCAATCTGATGAAAGCTCCTAAATGATCCCCTTCTGTAGCGTTGTTGACGGAGTGTGGGTGATTGGAGCTAACTAGCACCAGATTGTGCCATCTAGCACAAGGCACTACAATACTGCATCTATAGCAACATCCGTCAGAGCGGCACCGTGCGCAAATAGTGCGTTTTCCTGGCCCAAGCTTAGGATTTTTAGTGGCGTCTGCCAGAGCGGCGCTGTACGCACATAGTACGGTAAATCTTTAAGTTAGTTTTTCCCTGGCACCACAGTTGTGGTGCCGAACGCTAGTGGGTCTAGAGGGACTCTAACTCCGTGTCCTTGGGGCAGAGTCCTGTGACCAAAGCACTAGCATTCACTCTGCGGTATTGCAGCCCTGTGACGCAACAGGGTTCGCCTCCTACATATCGGGTGAAGTTAGCCCACGTGTGTTCATGTTATACCGCCATATACTGTCCGTCATTACCAAACAGCAGGTGTCATCTCTGCATGGTGCACCCTGGACTGCGAATGCACCTTATATCCTCTTTAATCTTAATTGATGCATTCCAGCAGCCCAAACACAGCTCCACGATTGTTCATATTTTATGTCTGGCTTTGTCGTTCTGCTCCATTTATGGTACTTGGTTTTAGTCCTATAAATGGCAAAAATATATATATATTTTTTTCAGAGTATGTTTTGGCAAATAGCATATAAAACACACTTAATGATAAAATGTAAAACCCTGTCAAATCATTTTAATACTGTAGGTCTTTGAAATGACATCTAAAGCTCCATCTGAAAAACACAAAATAGCTGCGGCCAAATCGCTTAAAAATGATTGACAGCTATGCGCTGACAAGCTGCTATTTTGCCCAAAGATTTAACTACAGTGATAAAAAAGCATTTAACATACTGGCATTAGTAATATAATGCTCTGCCAGATATATTCCTTAGTTAACATTTATAACTAAGTTTTTGTTGTTGTAGTTTCATAGGCTGATGGCTTCTTGGCAGGTATGTTGGATTTTGCAGCCAAACCATTTTGCGTATTACTGGGAAAATATATTGAAATATACTTCACAAATCAGACAATCCATGGTGTGGAATGAATACAGTGTGTTTAAAACAAATGGACATATTTATATTTAGTAGACCATTTGTCAGACATAGTGCATTAAAGGGGTTGCTCGGTCCAAATCGATAAGTCTGCAGTGACTCTGTGTGACTGCAGACTCATGAATCCCCCAGCACTATGGGGATTTGCTGGTATGTGAGCTGCAATTGGAGGGTATGTATGAGTTATACATGCTTCTGACCAGTGGGATCAGCCTTGCACTCCATACACTTATATGGGGCGAGGCCGTGCCCTCTTGTCCACCACACTGACTTGATGGTTGCGTTACTAGTCGAGGGGTGGCCTCGCTCAATACAAGTGTATGGAGTGAGGCCACGCCTACTAGAAGGGCCCTGGCCATGGGTATGTATAACTCATGCATAGCCTTCAATCCTGGCTCAGAAACTGGCAAATTCCAAGAGCACATAGTGCGTGCACTGGTAGAATTCATAAGTCTGCAGTCACACAGAGTGACTGCAATCTTATCGATTTGGACCGGACAACCCCTTAACTAAAAAAAATGCTGAAACAAAGACTTGGTCACACATATGTACATTTTAACTCCTCACAGTTCCAAACTGTAATTCTAAAGCCTATTGGCTAAACAGCAATATATCATATTATCCAATGTGAAACATGAAATTATACCAGTGGCTCTATCAATGTGATAAATGTATAATAAATGTGGGTTTCAACACTGGGTCTAAAATGCTACATTTTGGGGGAAAAAAAGAGAACTTAACCAGAAAATGTGCATGTGAAATCAGTGCAAAGAACAAACATCTATCTTAAAAATCAGCACTATTGTTTTTATCAACCAATAGTTAACTTATGGAAGACTAAGAACTCATAAACACATTCATTTTCTGAATGTTATTATAAGGCAGCAAGAACACAAAAGCTATCTAAATTACTAGTGCAAATGTAAGACTAAATCCCCAGTTAATTAAATTGCAATGCAACGACTTAATTACTAACAAACAATTCTTAAAGTTTTGTAATGAAATATAAACAATACACAATTAATTTGGTTCAGCCTGGCTTTACATTGAAATGAATGAAAAAAAATTAAGGTAGAAAAACCTTTATTTCATTAGCCTCCTTTCAATGATAGCATGTTTTATTCCGACTGAATATTTTACTGTGAATGGCACTTTTGACTTGAAAAGTTTTTATGAAACTCAAGAATGGGGCAGCCATAATTTTGCATTGGGCCTTGATATAGTGCATGCAGTATTGGCTTGAGTTCATTCCTATGCAACTTTTTAATGAATTTTTCATAATACTGCTATAAGCATGTGTGTTCCTGTTAACCGTTAATAAAACTGATTTGCTATCAAGTGAAATTTGGGTGAAATGTAAGCATAATATGCCTGCTTCGATGCTAAAATAAGTTTTCTTAATTTTCTTGCTGCCTGCTACGCAGAAATATTTGCAGTATGAATAAAACCAAGTCCAGAATCTCTACTGTGAAGCTACTGCAAATCTTTACATGCAGAATATCACAATCATAACAAAACCTGACGCATTCCATAAATTTACCTTACAGGTGCTAAAGGATGATGACGATGATGATGCCGAGACTGGATTAACTGATGGTGAAGGCAAAGAACAGCCTAAGGAGGAAGAAAAGCTTGGGAAACTCCAATACTCTTTAGACTATGATTTCCAAAATAATCAGGTTAGATAACATTTATTTTTAATGTAAGCTTGTCTTGTTAATATACAGTAGATAGGAATGGGTTTTTGTTTTCCGTTTGGTCTGTTATGGCTACTTGGTTCCCATTTTTAGGTATAAAAATAGTTATTTCCGTCTTTTAAGTGTTTCAAAGGGTTGGTTAAAGGAAGTATTTATTGATAGGGAATCCAGTGACTCACAAACACTATCCCAAATGCTTTTGTCCATCATAAAAGGAATGGGTATTCAGAAAACAGGTATATATCCATAAGGAATGCCATGTAATGTCTTATAAGTGAGAGTTTCATCACTGCAAACTTCACCTTGTGAGTAACAATGAAAGCAATACATATACAATGCAAGAACATGACTCTTTAGGTGGTGAAGGATATTAGTAATAAATTATTTGCCAATGGCAAAAAAACCCTTTTTCCATATTGCTTTTAGTCAACTTTAGAAAATAATTGCTTTTCATATACATATCTTCATATAACAGAAATTTTAAAAAAGATAAAAAGTCTCTCCGAATCGATTTATGATCCTGAGCCCCATGTATAGCAGCATACACTGGGTGCGGAAAATTTTCAGAATCCTTTAAATTTTTCACTCTTTGTTTCATTGCAACCATTTGGTAAATTCAAAAAAGTTCATTTTTTCTCATTAATGTACACTCTGCACCCCATCTTGACAGAAAAAAAGAGAAATGTGGAAATTTTTGCAAATTTATTAGAAAAGAAAAACTGAAATATCATATGGTCATAAGTATTCAGACCCTTTGCTCAGTATTGAGTAGAAGCACCCTTTTGAGCTAGTATAGCCATAAGTCTTCTTGGGAATGATGCAGCAAGTTTTTTATACCTGGATTTGGGTATCCTCTGGCATTCTTCCATGCAGATCCTCCCCAGTTCCATCAATTTGGATGGTGAACGTTGGTGGACAGCCATTTTCAGGTCTCTCCAGAGATGCTCAATTGGGTTTAGGTGAGGGTTCTGACTGGGCCAGTCATGAATGGTCACAGAGTTGTTCTGAAGCCATTCCTTTGTTATTTTAGCTGTGTGCTTAGAGTCATTGTCTTGTTTGAAGGTGAAACTTCGGCTAAGTCTGAGGTCCAGAGCACTCTGGAAGAGGTTTTCATCCAGGATATCAATGTACTTGGCCGCATTCATGTTTCCTTCAAAGACAATCAGCTGTCCTGTCCCTGCAGCTGGAAAACAACCCCATAGCATGATGCTGCCACTACCATGTTTCACTTTTGGGATTGTATTGGGCAGGTGATAAGTAGTGCCTGGTTTTCTCCACACATACAACTTAGAATTATCACAAAAAAGTCTTTCTTTGTCTCATCATACCAGAGAATCTTATTTCTTATAGTCTGGGAGTCCTTCATATTTTTTTTAACAAAATCTATGTGGGCTGAGGAGAGGATACCATCAGACCACTCTACCATAAAGGCCCAACTGGTGGAGGGCTGCATTGATAGTTGACTTTGTGGAACTTTCTCCCATCTCGCTACTGCATCTGTGGAGCTCAGCCACAGTGATCTTGGGGTTCTTTTTTACCTCTTCTCCAATGATTGCTTAGTTTGGCTGGATGGCGAGATCTAAGAAGACTTGTCGTGGTCCAAAACTTCTTCCATTTTAAGATTATTGAGGCCACTGTGATCTTAGGAACATTGAGAACTGTAGAAATTAATTTGTAACCTTGGCCAGATCTGTGCCTTGACACAATTCTGTCTCTGAGCTACTTGGCCAGTTCATTTGACCTCATGATTTGATTTTCATTTGGTCTGACAAGCACTGTGAGCTGTGAGGTCTTATATAGACAGGTGTGTGTCTTTCCAAGTCAAGTCCTATCAGTTTAAAGGGACTCTGCCACCTGAATTTGGAGGGAACAATCTCCAGCCATGGAGGCGGGGTTTTCGGGTGTTTGATTCACCCTTTCCTTACCCGCTAGCTGCATGCTGGCTGCAATATTGGATTGAAGTTCATTCTCTGTCCTCCATAGTACACGCCTGCGCAGTTTCCTGACAGTTTCCTGACAGAGAGAAAGAACTCTTTAAACAGTTCTTCAATGGTGTCAAGCTTTCTGCATAGCCTTAGCCATAAAGAACCCAAGGAAAAGTCCATATATTTGGTATGAGAACAGGGTTGGAATGGACAAATGAAGTGCAAAACTATTTTCACAGTGAATGATATCTTTGCTTAAGAGGGAAGGGGCAAAGGAAGGCATGGACAATCACAAAGAGCCTAGCCTTTTACTTTCTGCAGTCCACCATAGCTGCTGAATCTCCTAAGATTTCATCACAGGTCTGCATAAAAAATGCGTACACATTTCTCTGTTCAAGCTCATACTGTACCTTATCACTTGCATAACTAAAAACTGTTTCTGTCCTATGTCATGATGCAGAAGAGCTTGAGGAATGTGCAGGGCCGCACTTAGTAACCCAATATTTACCCTGGTTACCATTGTAAAAGTTAAAAAAAAAAACAGTACATACTCACATTCCGATGTCTGTCACGTCCCCCGCCGTCAGCTTCCCTGCACTGACTGTCAGCGCCAGCCGTAAAGCAGAGCACAGCAGTGACGTCACTGCTGTGCTCTGCTTTACGGCCGGCGCTGACACAGTCAGTGCGGGAAGCTGACGGCGGGGGACGTGACAGACATCGGAATGTGAGTATGTGGTTTTTTTTTAACTTTTACAATAGTAACCAGGGTAAATATCGGGTTACTAAGTGCGGCCCTGCACATAGTAACCCGATGTTTACCCTGGTTACCCGGGGACTTCGGCATTGTTGAAGACAGTTTCAATGATGCCGAAGTCGTTCCCCTGATCGTTGGTTGCTGGAGAGAGCTGTCTGTGTGACAGCTCCCCAGCAACCACACAACGACTTACCAACGATCACGGTCAGGTCGTATCGCTGGTCGTGATCGTTGTTAAGTCATTTAGTGTAACGGTACCTTTAGTTCTATTCAGTTTATTGTATTTGATAATATAAAGACTATACACAATGTATTTAGTTTAGTTTTATTTGAGCAAAAAAGCACTGAAACAATTAATCATTTTTTATATATTTTAAATAGAGAATTAGAAATTTTAGAGCAAGGCACAGCTGTGAGTAATGACCAGAAGCATTTGTGTCTACGGCCTCAAGCACACTAGCGAAAAAAATCACGCAAAAATTGCACAAGAGGACTGAAATTTCAGTGTGAAAAATATACAAAAGAACAACTGTTATTTGTTTCCATGCTTTTTATTTTTGTTATAAAAATAATAAAAAAATTACAAGGAATAAAACAATTCCACATATATTTACAATAGGCTGCAGTGGGGGGCTTCGTGTGTGTGTGTGTGTGAGTGGCATGTCCTTCTTATGTGACTAGCATTTCAGCACTCACTCAGCAGTCTGTCTGCACTGTCGGAACATACCTGGCACTGCCTGGGTATGTCTCTGGTACATTTGCCACACGTGTATTTGTAGCAGTCAACACATCTCTCAGTTGCACAATTGTTTGTGCATCGATGGTTGACCTGACACTTCACCCTTTTGCCAGGGCTGGGTGTGGAAGGTTGTTGCCAAAGGAGTTTCTCCTTGCGTGCCTTCTTTTCAGTCACATGAGAGCCACCTAACTCTTTTGCAAGCTCAACCAGGAAGTCCACCCATCTCTCCTGCACTCCAGTGCATGCCTGATAAAGAACATGAGCATTCATTGCTGCCATGTCAATCATGTTGTAGAACACGGCGACTGGCTATCTCTGTGTTCCTGCACGCACGCTGTACTCCCGCACCATTTTCTCCATTACACCCACATCACACTTTGTGTGGTTATATTGTGTGACCGTGTTTAGCTTCCTTTTGTTGGTATCCTCAGTCTCAACCACGCTGTGCATTCTGCTGAGAATGTAGACGGCCTTCTTTCGTTTGGGTGCATACACTGTCAGTGTGGCACCAGTGGTTGAAAACACCTGAGTGGTGAATTCAGTGCAGTCTATCTGTCTAGTAGATTGAGGAATTTCCCGGCGAGTCTTGTTGACTGTGCTGAGGGTAGTGGTTTTCCGGTTAATCAGTCGTTGTGGAAGTGACAATGATGTAAAGAAATTGTCCGTGGTTACAGTTCTGCCTTTGTCCATGAATGGTTCCATCAGCCTCATCACCACAGTTTCGGACAGTCTCTCCCCGCTGGGACGACTGGAGTCCTTGCCAAGATGTGGGAGGACATTACAGATGTACTTTGATTTCAAGTCACAAGCCACGCAAAACTTGATGCCCAACTTCTCTGGTTTTGTTGCAATGTATTGCAGAAAACAGCAGTGAGTCTTTGAAGGGAAAAAGCTGTTCATCAATAGTGATGTGTCGAGCGGATGCGATGCAGTTGATGACAAACGATCTCCACACATCAGAGATTGCAGCAAACTTATCGGTCCAATGCCTGATGAAGGGTGTGCCTTCTCTGCATTTTGTTTCTTGTGAATAAAATAGGTGAAGCAGTCACACATTTATCCCCCACAGCACAAAAGGCTGCATGCAAATTTGCTAAGGTGGAGTCTTGGGATGGGCAGGCACACTCAGGAGCAGCTTACATTCTTTTGTTTACACTCTCTTACAAGACCTTTGTTGAGGTGGATCAACACAATTGCCCCCTGCAGATTCCTCAGGCAATGGCCACATTTATTATTATTATTATTTATTATTATTATAGCGCCATTTATTCCATGGCGCTTTACATGTGAGGAGGGGTATACATAATAAAAACAGGTACAATAATCTTGAACAATACAAGTCACAACTGGTACAGGAGGAGAGAGGACTCTGCCCACGAGGGCTCACAATCTACAAGGGATGGGTGAGGATACAGTAGCTGAGGCTTAACAAATGAAAGGATGCTAATTGGAGCCATCAGAGTTGTCAGTTTGGACTAAGGGTCATTTTACCGTCTTTCGGGACTTCAGGGGGGAGCTCGAAATTTCTGGGACTTCTAGTGTTAAAGAAATACAGTCTTCCTGTATGTGTTATCGCTGCCAAGCGAGTATACCCCAGTCCTCTCTCTGTCTACATGTCTCTCCATAAAACATTAGTTGGTACACCACAGTGGAAATTATCATGATATCTTCCCTGTCAGGTACTATTTTTTACTGCAAGAAGACACATATGTAGTCAATTTTTTGTCACTCCTTATGAAGCATTTATGAAACTCGGGTGTTTGGTGGGTGAGCCTAATACTACTAATTATTTATATTTGTTACCTCTTATTACCCTATTGGTTACATTAGCTTCTTAGGTATTGACACCCTTACATAGATATATATTTATATGCTCATGAATACTGATTCATACTTATTTTTACTCTATGTATATACAGTGGGAGAAATAAGTATTTGATCCCTTGCTGATTTTGTAAGTTTTCCCACAAAGACTTGAACAGTCTATAATTTTAAGAGTAGGCTAATTTTAACATTGAGAGATAGAATATCAAAAATAAAATCCAGAAAATCACACTGTATAAATTATGTAAATTTATTTGCATTTTGCAGTGAGAAATAAGTATTTGATCTCCTACAACCATTAAGAGATCTGGCTCCCACAGACTAGTTAGACACTCCTAATCAACTCATTACCTGCATTAAAGACAGCTGTCTTACATAGTCACCTTTATAAAAGACACATGTCCTCAGACTCAATTAATCAGTCAGACTCTAACCTTTACAACATGGGCAAGACCAAAGAGCTTTATAAGAATGTCAGGGACAAGATCATAGACCTGCAAAAAGCTGGAATGGGCTACAAAACCATAAGTAAGACACTGGGGGAGAAGGAAACAACTTGCTGGTGCAATAGTAAGAAAATTAGAGAAATGCAAAAATGACTCAATCAACATCGATCTGGGGCACCATGCAAAATCTCACCTCGTGGGGTATCTTTGATCATGAGGAAGGTGAGAGATCAGACTAAAACTACAGGAGGGGAACTTGTTAATGATCTCAAGGCAGCTGGGACCACAGTTACCAACAAAACCATTGGTAACACATTATGCCATAAAGGTTTAAAATTCTGCAGTGCCCGCAAGGTCCCTCTGCTCAAGAAGGCACATATGCAAGCCTGTCTGAAGTTTGCAAATGAACTCCTGGATGATTCTGTGAGTGATTGGGAGAAGGTGCTTTGGTCAGATGAGACAAAAATTGAAGTCTTTGGCATTAATTCAACTCCCCGTGTTTGGAGGAAGAGAAATGCTGCTTATGTCCCAAAGAACACCATCCTCACTGTCAAGCATGGAGGTGGAAAACATTATGTTTTGAGGGTGCTTCTCTGCTAAGGGCACAGGACTACTTCACTGCATCAATGGGAGAATGGATGGAGCCATGTACCATAAAATCCTGAGTGACAAAATTCTTCCCTCCTCCAGGACATTAAAAATGGTCCTGGCTGGGTCTTCCAACAAGACAATTGCCCAAAACATAAACCAAGGCAACAAAGGAGTGGCTTGAAAAGAAGCACATTAAGGTTATGGAGTTGCCTAGCCTTTCTTCAGACCTTAATCTCACAGCAACTTATATAGGGAGTTAAAGCTCCGAGTTGCCAAGCGACAGCCTCAAAATCTTAATGATTTAGAGATGATCTGCAAAGAGGAGTGGACCAAAATTCTAGGAACTAGTTTGATTAATTTTGTCCTCGCATTCCCCATTATTGGTTTTCTCAATTCTTACAGTGCCTTTTTGGGACACTTACTTCTAGGATTGCAAGCCTTGGTGGCCCATGATATGTGGACTAAAATATTATACAAACTGCAGCACATTATTGATAAGAGCTAATTGCTGACTGCACTATGATCTTATGATGTCTTTCAGCGCTCATAGATATGATTGAGCATGTTTGTTTCAGAAAGCTTTTATGACAGTATTTGAAAGAAAGGAAGGCCTATAATTTTGATTTAACATGAGTACATTACAAATCCAAGAGCCTGCAGATCAAAGAAACCACATCTTAATGTTCTCTGCCAATGCAGGAGCACAACTCTTATGTTTCTTTCCATTGTGACTGACCACTCAATACTCAGAGAATATCATCACATCAATGGGGGACTTTATAAACCTCAAACAGCTGCAAATCCTGGCAAAGAATAATAAGTAGAAGAAATTGGTCCTTACAAACACATTTCATTTTCTGTCTGCAAATGGAAACAAATGTGAACTTTATTTGAAAGGAAGCAGTTGTTTAAGCTCTTGTTGCCGCAAAGTCAAATAAAAAGTCATTGAACTCCCCTACTGAGTAAAAGTGTGCAGAACAATTGTACCTGTATTTAAAGAAGTCATTGTAAATACACAGGCTAGTGCTAGTAATAAATGGAAACTGATTTCAGTGAACGGGGACTTTGAAGACTGTGAATATACTGCCATGGTATTACACATAAAGAAGTACCTTAAAAGGGTATGATGGAGATTACTATGATTAAGAAAAAATGCTGCATCTGTAGAAAATATTAAATAAAATTCTTCTTACAAGACACCTAACTATGAATTATGTTACATTGCCATGCAAGCTCATTTTAAATAAAGATTTAAGGAATACTTGCTTGTTACTTGTCAATAGTATGGTATGTCAACTAAAACCATTAGGATGATACTGTATATATTCATAGACAGTAGATATAGATAATTATCAGTGACATAATCTTGTCTCTTCCATATACAAAAAAAGAAAAATAATTATAGATTGTTCTTTGTTAACTTAAGGGGAGTCCGTTACCCAGTGGGCAGTCCCATGATCAGTAGGTACTAAGGCTCTACACAGAAAACTTTTCTTCATACTTTTCCTTTTGGTCACTATGTCACTTAATTGAATAATCAAGCTATGCTCTTCATCACTATAGTCTACACTGAAAAATATTTAGAAATGAGAGTCCTCAGTGGTTGAAACCTTTTAATGGCTAACTGAAAAGATAGTAACAATTTGTTTCAATCTTTTCAGTTAGCCATTAAAAGGTATCAACCATTGAGAACTCTCAATTCTAAATATGTTTCTATCTTCTGGCTAACACGGTACCAAGATATATATCTTTCCTGTATATTCTGCACTGACGTTTTACGCATGCGCTGCACCATACAATTCCAAGACTACGCCTGTTGTGGGCAAGAATATACTGTGCCACATTCATGTCCAGTAGTGAAGACACTGATGGAAGGCAACACTTGTGTGAAAAAGCCAGGTAGATGTACAACTAAGATTTAACTTTTAATAAGATCAACTAAAATATTGGAGCCCCTTTTGTCCACTAAGAGCAAGACAAGACATAACTACATACAAAAAGTCACATAGAAATATATTCCAGCTTCCTCTTGATAAAATGTATAAATCTTTAATCCAAATGGTTAAAATATAAGTACATGCTCCTAGGACCACACCATACACCCCGTGAGGAGAGCGACGCGTTTCGACTGCAGCTGCAGTCTTTATCCAAGCTAGGCTATCCGGTGTTGACACCGGTATAAATAAACCCAAATACCAATGAAATGTCTCGCATGGGATCACCTGATGAAAGGTCCTGAAGTGCAAATGCTAAAATAAAACGAAACTAATACAATTAAACAACTACACTGAAAAATAAACACGATATAATGAAAATACATGGTAAAAATAGAAATGAATGAAAATATGCTACAACATGACAGATATTAGTAATGAAATATGATTTCTTTTTTACAATTGAGACCATCAGGAAACCTAGTGCCCAATACAAAAATCCAATATGCTTCACGGGTGAGTAAAAGTCTATGCATATCACCACCACGATGTGGTTTAATAACCCTTTCAATGCCAATTACCCGAAAGGATGAAATGTCACGTGAATGGTGATCAACAAAGTGTTTAGCCACGGAGGATATGTTGCGGTTAATATTCCTGACATTGGAAATGTCGTACAAATGCTCCGAAATGCGGTTCTTTAATTTACGGATGGTACATCCTACATATGATTTGTTACATGCAACATGATCAATTTTGTAGACTACGAAACGTGTGTTACAATTAATAAACCTTTGTATGTGGAAAATATTAGTGTTGTAATCACTGAAAGATTTGGTTACAGTCATATGTCTACATGTAGAACAGTTAAAGACATTACACCTATAGCAACCTTTACAACTTAACCAAGTTGTTTGTGGTTTACCTGAGACAAATGTGCTAGGTGACAAAATGTTTCCTAAAGTGGGTGCTCTTCTGGCTATGATGTTACATCCCCCCTGTAAAATCTTATGGTTGGTACTTGCAAATATGCAGGACTCCAAAGAAGTCTGGTTCTAGCTACCAACAAACTGCAATCCTACCTCAAGACTGAAATAAAATGCAAACATTATACTGGTTATTCCTGCCATGTGTAGTCGTCATTCCATAATTCATGCTGTTGGAATCTAATTGTTATTCACCTAACACAGTGCATTTGTTTGGGCTTCAAAGGGAGCCATGACCAAAGAACTCTGTAGGAGAATGATAGCTTATTTTCAGCAAACATTTTAGAATTATTTTCCACTCCACTGGGCAAAAATCATAGACTTGTTTTTTCTGTCTTTCATGTAAAGTTATAGGTGATTTTTAGATCCATCTTTTGCATAAAATATCACTACAATAATACAAAAGTCACAGTGTCTCCCTCTTTGAAAAGTCTTTTTTATGTTTTAAATTTTCTAGATTTCAGAAGTGTTTGTACTTCTTACTACTTATGTGCTTTTCTGGCTTGTCACTGTCTGACTAGTGAAAAATGAATAACAACTACAGCTCAGTCGATTATAGTAAAACATTATGTAGTTTTAGAAATGGATTGTTTTTGATAACAGAAAGACTTAAAGAAACTTTTCGCAGATAAAAGATTTTTTCACATATTTTTCCATTTAAATTTCCTAATCATACTGATCTAAAGAGTGATTATTAATTTGGGTACACTATAGATGACCATGTATGTGTGTCTACTTTGTGATTGTCTCATCAAAACAACCTCTTGATGATCAGCTATGTAGCCAAGTACTGAAATCTGGGAAGGTATCACATATCCCCTAAGATGGCAGTGCAGGAGAATTTGTGCTGTTCCTAACCGCATGGAGCCAGCTGTCATTCAGCATAACACTGGCAGTCACGCCCCATTGATATAACAGCCAAGAAGAGGAAGATCTGCTCTATTGATGTGGAGCAGCTGAATCGTCGGCAAAGTGCTCAATGACTGTTCTGTGCCGACAGTGGGTGGGCATCTAGCTGGCTGTTAGTTTTTAGACTCATAGTTAAAAAAATTGTCCTGGATAAACCTTTAATGTTATTTCTCAGCATTGTAGCCCAGTGGCCTGGTGGTGACCAACGCATCACCAATGTGTCCAGTGATTGGCTCCAACAGTCCCACTCCATCATTACCTTAAGAGTACATTCACACATCCGTATGAATGTCGATGTGCTACCTGATTTTTTTCGGATCGCACACAGACCCACTGAGTAATATCCTATTCCAATCCTTAAAATTGAGTCAGAATAGGATATGCCCTGAGTTTTTCTCAGATCTGTAAATTTACAGTATGTGTCTGAGTGATCTCTAATAAAAAATCAAACCGCATTCAGACATTACATGGATGTGTGACTGCACCCTAAGATGAAGTAAACAGTCCAGCTGTAGACCCCGACAGCGTTACAAAGGCATGGGATCGTCATGTATTTTTTGTCCTAGTTTTAGACCACATTGGGCCTGGTTGCAGAAAAATAAAGGGATGAACAATCCCTTTAAGAAAATCTAAAAGCAGACCTGCAATTTTCTCATAATTTATTTTTACAGCAAACTATGTATACATAGTAATCTGGAACATCACTCTGCATAGTGTAGATTGAGATTACAAATGTGGGAAATCATATATGATCTTGGCTTGGTATTTAAGCTCTATAGAGAAGAATGGAATATGCTTTGTATTGTTACATTCCTAACGTTGAATGTCATCTCTCTTTTGCTCTATTTTTAGCTGATGGTGGGGATAATTCAAGCCGCTGAGCTACCTGCTTTAGATATGGGAGGTACATCAGATCCTTATGTGAAGCTATTTTTGCTGCCAGATAAAAAGAAGAAATATGAAACGAAAGTCCACAGAAAGACCCTTAACCCTGTATTCAATGAACAGTTCACATTTAAGGTATTTCTATTGATTCATAACTATTGCATAATATTTTAGTGATGATTGTACTATGTTTTTACTATTTAGTATCTTACATATAAAATTACTGTCCTGATAAGACCTAAAACTTAGCACAAAAAATATGGATAAAATGGTTCTAGAGCAGCGTAATCAGTGAAAATGATCAAAATAGATTTGACACAATTCATAATTTAAATTTTTGTCACCAAAAATTAAGTCACTTTCCTTTTTTGTTTTCTGGTATTAGTTGCCGTTTTTGACACCAAATTCAATAAAATGTTGTCACAATTCATAAATGTGATGGAAAGTAAAAAATGGACTTAATTCCTGTCTTGAACTTTTTGTACCTTTTGGCCCTTGTCATCCATACCGCTGATAAAGAATTTACATATCTCAGTGTGTTTTACACAGATGCACAATCCATAGAAAACAAAGCAATGTGAGCAGCCCCCAAAATTATAAAGGGTACCTGTGGTAAAAAAAAAAACGAATACCGCACGTACAAAAACACAAACATGAGAAGGGGGCCTAAAAATTGGCAAATACAATTATTAGAGGAAAATGCAGCACTCCAGTAGATATTCATGATTTATTTACCCATGTCACTAGCCCAAAATTTCCAATAGAAGGTTGAACCATTTCACCTATTTTGCTGATTTTGCAAATCTCAAGCCTGGTAAGATGAAATCGATTCATGTCTTATAGCTGTTGAGTTGAAACTCAAATTAGTCAAACCTGACCTCTAATTCACACATAGCATCTTACATCTTTTTTTTGTGTAGCTAAACCATATCACAAAAAGCATGTGAATAGGTAAAAATAAAATAATGACAACTAAAAATCTTATCAAAATGAAAAATTAAATTTCAACTTAAAATGTTTAACCCCTTTCTACCATTGGACATATTATTCCGTCCATGTGGGGTGGGCCTACTTCCCAAGGAAGGAATAGTACGTCCAGAGCGATCAGCCGCGCTCACGGGGGAACGTGGCTGATCGCGGCCGGGTGTCAGCTGACATCCGGCACTATGTGCCAGGAATGGTCACGGACCGCCCCTGGTGCATTAACCCCGGCACACTGCGATCAAACATGATCGCAGTGTTCCGGCGGTATAGGGAAGCATCGCGCAGGGAGGGGGCTCCCTGCGGGCTTCCCTGAGACCCTCGGAGCAACGCGATGTGATCGCATTGCTGCGAGGGTCTCTTACCTCCTCCTCCCTGCAGGCCCGGATCCAAAATGGCCACAGGGCTGCATCCGGATCCTGCAGGGAGGTGACTTACCAGCTCCTGCTCAGAGCAGGCGCCGGAAAGCCTTCCTGCTGTGCATGTCAGATTTCTGATCTGACACAGTGCACAGCAAAGTGTCAGATCAGTGATCTGTCACTTTACTGTGATGTCCCTCCCAGGGCAAAGTAAAAAAATTTAAAAAATAAAAAATTACATGTGTGAAAAAAAAATAATTTCTTAAATAAATAATAATAATAAAAAAAATTGTTCCAATAAATACATTCTTTTATCTAAATAAAAAAACAATAAAAGTACACATACTTAGTATCTCCGCGTCCGTATAAAACTGTCCCACTAGTTAACCCCTTCAGTGAACACCGTAAAAAAAAACAAGGCAAAAAACAACGCTTTATTATCATACCGTCGAACAAAAAGTGGAATAACACGCGGTGATCAAAAAGACGGATATAAATAACCATGGTACCCCTGAAAACGTCATCTTGTCCCGCAAAGAACGAGGCACGATACAGCTTCATCAGTGAAAAAATAAAAAAGTTATAGTCCTCAGAATAAAGCAATGCAAAAATAATTATTTTTTCTATAAAATAGTTTTTATCGTATAAAAGCGCCAAAACATAAAAAATGATATAAATGAGGTATCGCTGTAATCGTACTGACCCGGAGAATAAAACTGCTTTATCCATTTTACCAAATGCGGAACGGTATAAACGCCTCCCCCAAAAGAAATTCATGAATAGCTGAATTTTGGTCATTCTGCCTCACAAAAATCGGAATAAAAAGCGATCAAAAAATGTCACGTGCCCGAAAAGGTTACCAATAAAAACATCAACTCGTCCCACAAAAAACAAGATGTCCCATGACTCTGTGGACCAAAATATGGAAAAATTATAGCTCTCAAAATGTGGTAACGCAAAAAATCTTTTTTGCACTAAAAAGCGTCTTTTAGTGTGTGACGGCTGCCAATCATAAAAATCCACTAAAAAACCCGCTATAAATAGTAAATCAATCCCCCTTCATCACCCCCTTAGTTAGGAAAAATTAAAAAATTAATAAAATGTATTTATTTCCATTTTCCCATTAGGGTTAGGGCTAGGTTTAGGGTTATGGCTAGGGTTAGGGTTAGGGTTATGGCTAGGGTTAGGGTTAGGGCTAGGGTTAGGGTTAGGGTTGGGGCTAGGGTTAGGGCTACAGTTAGGGTTGGGGCTACAGTTAGGGTTAGGGTTGGGGCTAAAGTTAGGGTTCGGGTTGGGGCTAAAGTTAGGGTTAGGGTTTGGATTACATTTACGGTTGGGAATAGGGTTGGGATTAGGGTGAGGGGTGTGTCAGGGTTAGGGGTGTGGTTAGGGTTACCGTTGAGATTAGGGTTAGGGGTGTGTTTGGATTAGGGTTTCAGTTGGAATTGGGGGGCTTCCACTGTTTCGGCACATCAGGGGCTCTCCAAACGCGACATGGTGTCCGATCTCAATTCCAGACAATTCTGCGTTGAAAAAGTAAAACAGTGCTCCTTCCCTTCCAAGCTCTCCCGTGCACCCAAACAGGGGTTTACCCCAACATAAGGGGTATCAGCATACTCAGGAAACATTGGACAACAAGTTTTGCGGTGCAATTTCTCCTGTTAATCTTGGGAAAATACAAAAGTAGGGGCTAAAAAATAATTTTTGTGGAAAAAAAAGGATTTTTTATTTTCACGGCTCTGCGTTATAAACTGTAGTGAAACACTTGGGGGTTCAAAGTTCTCACAACATATCTAGATAAGTTCCTTGGGGGGTCTAGTTTCCAATATGGGGTTACTTGTGGTGGGTTTCTACTGTTTAGTTACATGAGGGGCTCTGCAAATGCAACGTGACGCCTGCAGATCAATTCATCTAAGTCTGAATTCCAAATGGCACTCCTTCCATTCCGAGCTCTGCCATGTGCCCAAAAGGTGGTTCCCCCCACATATTGGGTATCAGCGTACTCAGGACAAATTGGACAACAACTTTTGAGGTACAATTTCAACTGTAACCCTTGGAAAAATACAAAACTGGGGGCTAAAACATAATTTTTGTGAAAAAAAGATTTTTTTATTTTCACGGCTCTGCATTATAAACTGTAGTGAAACACTTGGGTTTAAAGTTCTCACAACACATCTAGATAAGTTCCTTGGGGGGTCTAGTTGCCAATATGGGGTCACTTTTGGGGTGTTTCTACTGTTTAGGTACATTAGGAGCTCTGCAAACGCAAAGTGACACCTGCAGACCATTCCATCTAAGTCTGCATTCAAAATGGCACTCCTTCCCTTCTGAGCTCTCCCATTCGCCCAAACAGTGGTATCAGCATACTTAGGACAAATTGGACAACAACTTTGAGGTCTAATTTCTCCTGTTACCCTTGGAAAAATACAAAACTAGGGGCTAAAAAAAATTTTTGTTGGAATTTTTTTTTTTATTTTCACGCCTCTGCGTTATAAACTGTAGTGAAACACTTGGGTGTTCAAAGCTCTCACATCACATCTAGATGAGTTCCTTAGGGGGTTTACTTTCCAAAATGGTGTCACTTGTGGGGGGTTTCAATGTTTAGGCTCATCAGTGGCTCTCCAAATGCAACATGGCGTCCCATCTCAATTCCAGTCAATTGTGCATTGAAAAGTCAAATAGTGCTCCTTCCCTTCCGAGCTCTGCCATTTGCCCAAATAGTGGTTTAACCCCACATATGGGGTATCGGCGTATGCAGGACAAATTGTATAACATCTTTTGGGGTCCATTTTCTCCTGTTACCCTTGGTAAAATAAAATAAATTGGAGCTGAATTAAATGTTGTGTGAAAAAAAGTTAAATGTTCATTTTTATTTAAACATTCCAAAAATAAACTTTTTGAATGTGGTTTTGAGCACCTTGAGGGGTGCAGTTTTTAGAATGTTGTCACACTTGGTTATTTTCTATTATATAGACCCCTAAAAATTACTTCAAATAAGATGTGGTCCCTAAAAAAAATGGTGTTGTAAAAATGAGAAATTGCTTGTCAACTTTTAACCCTTATAACTCCCTAACAAGAAAAATTTTGGTTCCAAAATTGTGCTGATGTAAAGTAGACATGTGGGATATGTTACATATTAAGTACTTTTGTGACATATCTCAGTGATTTAATTGCATAAAAATTCAAAGTTGGAAAATTGCAAAATTTTCTAATTTTTTTCCAATTTTCCATTTTTTTCACAAATAAACGCAGGTAATATCAAAGAAATTTTACCACTATTATGAAGTACAATATGTCCCGAGAAAACATTGTCAGAATCACCAGGATCAGTTGAAGCGTTCCAGAGTTATAACCTCACAAAGGGTCAATGGTCAGAATTGTAAAAATTGGCCCATTCATTAACGTGCAAACCACCCTTGGGGTAAAGGGGTTAAAAAATCTGTTATGCAAGGCTATATGATCCTGCTGATTTCAGAGGGATGCATTTTAAAGAAGCAAGACAACTAACTGTAGCAGAAGCCTCCTTGCTGTGTATGTGCATTAGGACAAAGACCGCTAACACCTGCCCCTTTGCTAAGGTTTAAGTGGGTCACCAGCCACAGATAATAATAATAATAATAATCTTTATTTTTATATAGCGCTAACATAATCCGCAGCGCTTTACAGTTTGCACACGTTATCATCGCTGTCCTCGATGGGGCTCACAATCTACATTCCCTATCAGTATGTTTTTGGAGTATGGGAGGAAACTGGAGTACCAGGAGGAAACCCACGCAAACACGGAGAGAGCATAAAAACTCCTTGCAGATGTTGTCCTTGGTGGGATTTGAAACCAGGACTCCAGCGCTGCAAGGCTGCAGTGCTAACCACTGAGCCACCGTGCTGCGCTACAGATATGCAGTCACTCTTTTAATCTCTGCAGGATTTTGAGAAAATTGACTGGGCCTATGTAGCGAGGCGGAAACTTAATGGACTCAACTTGCAGCCTGATGTTACGGGTAGAGAGCCACACTAAATCGCATGTCTGCCACTAGCAGGGGGTAAAGTAGCCCAGCCATGGAGACAGATTCTTGGCTCAGGAGACACATGCCCGAATATAAGCCCCGACATCACGGGCCATATGCTGCCACCAGTACATCCTTACCAGAAGCTCAGATGTCCTCTTGGTCCCAAAATGTCCACCCACCCTGGAGGAGTGAACCCAAGAGAGAACCTCCGGTCACAAATTAGATGGCACAAAAGTCTTGCTCGGGGGCACAGACTCTAGCAAAACCGGGGCCACGGTCCTCAGGCTCTCTGAAGGGACAATTAGCCGATGCCCCTCCACCTCCTGTACTGAAGACACCACAGAGTGAGAGAGAGCATTGGCACGGATGTTCTTCTCCTCGGAAAGATAATGGAAAGTAATGTGGAACCAGGAGAAGAACAGGGACCATCTAGCCTGGTGAGAGCTTAGCCACTGGGCAATCTGCAAATAAACCACATTTTTGTGGTCAGTAAACACTTGGAAGGGAAAACAAGCCCCCTCTAGGAGGTATCTCCATTCCGAGAAGGCCAATTTTATAGCTAGCAACTCCCTGTCCCCGATGGAGTAATTCCTCTCCGAGGGTGTAAAGGTCTTGGAGAAAAAGAAGCAAGGATACTTCCGACCTTGAGCATCCTTTTGGAAGAGGACTGCTCCTGCACTGACAGATGAGGCATCCACCTCCATTATAAGCGGCTTCTCTACATCTACATCTACATGTAGAATGGGAGCGCTAGCAAAATTGGACTTAATAGAGAGGAAGGCCTTGGAGACCTCCTCCGACTACAATTTGGGATTTGCTTCCTTCTTGGTGAGGGCAACCAGGGGAGCTACCAAACTTGAGAAGTGAGGAATGAAATGGTGATAATAGTTGATGAACCCCATAAAGTGCTGCACCGCTTTGAGAGAATGGGGTTCCTGCCAGTCCATAACTGGCTGTAGCTTGGCGGGATCCATAGCCAATCTTTGCGCCAAGATGATATAGCCCAGGAAAGGCAAGGAATCCTGCTCAAACACACACTTCTCCAACTTGGCATAGAGGGAGTTTGCCCGTACGAGGTTGAAGACTTTGCAAACATCTCTCCGGTGGGAGTCTATATCTGTAGAATAGATGAGAATATCATCCAGATAGACTACAACCGAGGTGGAGAGCATATCCCGGAAGATGTCATTCACAAAGTCTTGGAAAACAGCTGGGGCATTACAGAGCCCGAAGGGCATCACCAGATATTCATAGTGCCCATCCCTGGTGTTAAAAGCCGTCTTCCATTCGTCCCCCTCACGGATGCGAATCAGGTTGTAAGCACCCCGCAGATCTAATTTAGTAAATACCCTTGCTCCCCGAAGCCTATCGAAGAGCTCAGATATCAAGGGCAAAGGATACTGATTCTTAACGGTGATAGCGTTAAGACCCCTGTAGTCTATGCATGGACGTAGTTCCCCATTCTTCTTCTGCACGAAAAAGAACCCTGCCCCAGCAGGCGACACTGACTTCCTGATGAACCCTCTTGCCAGATTCTCTTGAATGTACTAAGATATTGCCTCCATCTCCGGGAGAGATAATGGATAGACTCGACCCCGGGGAGGCTCAGCACCAGGCAAGAAATCAATAGGACAGTCATAGGGGCGATGGGGCGGAAGGGTCTCTGCCTCCTTTTTGGAGAACACGTCTGCATAAGACCAATATTGCTTGGGGAGAGAGGATAGATCTGCGGGTACCTCTGTAGTAGCAACCTGAACGCACTCCCTCTGACACCTACCCCCATAAGATTCACCCCATCCCAGAATTCTGCCTGAGGACCACTCGATGTGAGGAGAGTGGTACCGTAGCCAAGGTATCCCCAACAGGACCTCATCAATTCCCTCAGGAATGATGAGCAGAGATATAATCTCCTGATGGGATGGCGACATGGACAGAGTGAAAGGGATGGTCTGGTGTGTTATCTGCGAGGGCAGTGTCGACCCATTCACCACTCGTACCGTTACTGGTTGAGGTAGCATAACCAGGGTATTGCGTGATGTTGGGCGAAGGCAGAAGACATAAAATTGCCCTCCACCCCAGAATCCATGCAGAGCTCTAACGAGTGGGAGGATGAGCCTAACGTTATTGTCCCCTTAAAGAACAATTTGGAGGCAAACGTCGCCGTGTCTAGTGTACCTCCACCTACTACCACTAGACGCTGGCGTTTCCTCGACCGCTGGGGACATCTGGTGGCAAGATGTCCTGACTGCTGGCAAACATGACAAACCTGGAGTGCACGAGCGGTCCGGGACTTAGATCCCGCTCGTGACACTTCCTTGGCCTCATGTGACTCAGGAGCCTGGACTGGAGATTCCAAAGGTTTGGCGAAGGTGGGAGCCAGCCGAAACCTTTGCCTACACTGGGCTCGCTCTAACCTCCGCTCGTGAAAACGGAGGTCAATACGAGTGGATAGTGCTATTAATTCCTCCAGTGTGGCAGGAATCTCCCTAGTGGCCAGGGCATCCTTAATGTGGTCAGCCAGCCCCCTCCAAAATATAGGAATAAGGGCTTTATCCGACCACTCCAGTTTAGATGCTAGGGTGCGGAATTGGGCGGCAAAATGGCTGACCAAGGACGAGCCCTGATTCAATGCCAACAGTTGGAGCGCCGTATCATGGGTGACACGAGGTCCTAAAAAGACCTGTTTCAGAGTGCTCAGGAATAACAGAGCACTATGCACCACATGATCGCCACGCTCCCAGAGCGGCGTAGCCCACTCTAACGCCTTGTCCGACAGGAGAGACACGATAAACCCCACCTTTGCCCGTTCTGTAGGGAAACGAGAGGCCAGAAGCTCGAGATGTATAGAGCACTGACTCACGAAACCCCTGCAAGACTTTCTATCACCAGAAAAATTTTCTGGCAGCGGGAGGCGAGATAGAGTCGGTACAGGGGTGGCATTGGACAAGGTAGCTGCCGCCACGCTAGCAACCTGAACAGCGACAGCAGTGGCATCCATAGCTGAGGTTGAACGCTCTAGAGCTGCCAACCTTCCCTCCAGCTGCTGGATGTACCACTGTAAACGCTGTTCGTCCGCCATTTACTAGCCAGATCTTGGCGCTAGTATTATGTTAGGACTGGCGGAACGCACCAAGTTTAAGATGTAATGGTATTAGGTGCGTTCGCAGTCCGAGGTCCACCGTGCAGGTGAAAACCCTGCTGCTAGTAGAGACGGACGATATGGCGGTACAATGTGAATACACACATGGGTTATCTTCACCCTGTGTGAAGGAAGCGAACCCTGTTGCGTCACAGGGCCACGGTACCGCACCAAGAGCGCAAGCAAGGAGTCTCAGAACTCAATCCCAAGACTCAGGATTTGAGTTCATAAAGACCTCATGCGCTCGACACCGCTACTGGGGTGTCAGAGAGACAGAAATAATATTATTTAAGAAGCACGAGAGTGCTTGCGGTGCTACAGTGGCGGACGCCACTAACCACCCAGGCTTGGGTCAGGAAAGCGCAGAGAAAGCGCATGACGCCGCACTGGCGGTCACAGCAATTAGATGCTGTAATGTGTGTAACGTGCTGATGGCTTGGACAGGCGCTAGATAGCTACCATCATTCGCGAACAGTCAACAACTCTAGGAATGGGAAAGATTTAGGAGCTTTCATCCATCGACATACATCCATCTACACACACACATTATCAAGTCAATACTAGCGCATGGCCGTGCAGCCATGCGAGCCTTAAGTAGTTGCAGCACATTTAGGACCTTCAGAGAAGGACCAATGGAGTTGCTGCAGTACCTGCGCATGTGACCCCAGATCTCCACTGAGAGATCTTGCCCTGTGCATGCTCAGAGTGCAAAGCAAGACTTAGTCCTAGCACCTACAAGGACCTTCCAAGAAGGACCAATGACCTAGCTGCAGTATCTGATCATGTGACCTTCAATCTCCACTGAGAGATCTTACTCTGGGCATGCTCAGAACGTGAAAAGCAGGACTTAGTCCCAAAAGCGTCTGCTCGCCGCTGCCCAGCACTGACTTCAATGGCAGAAGCAGGAAATGCAGCAGTAACTCTTATCACAGAGTCAGACTGAGTGAGACGCTGGGATCGACATCTCCGCTGAGCAGGTTCCACTGCGGCAGGAGAAGAATGGGAGACCGCAGTGGAGATGGCCCGAGATTCCCCCTTTGCAGAGGTAGGAACTCGACCCCTAACATACATACACATTTAGGCATACATATACAAGCAAATATACACTTACAAGCATTTACACACATACACGCATATGTACACATACCATGCATACACACATATACAGACATACACATAAAAGCATATATACGCACATATGCCATGCATACATACACATACAGGCATATACATACAGGCATATATGCACACATATACCATGCATACATACATATACAGGCATACACATACAAACATACAGTGGGGCAAAAAAGTATTTAGTCAGTCAGCAATAGTGCAAGTTCCACCACTTAAAGAGATGAGAGGCGTCTGTAATTTACATCATAGGTAGACCTCAACTATGGGAGACAAACTGAGAAAAAAAAATCCAGAAAATCACATTGTCTGTTTTTTTATCATTTTTTTTGCATATTATGGTGGAAAATAAGTATTTGGTCAGAAACAAACAATCAAGATTTCTGGCTCTCACAGACCTGTAACTTCTTCTTTAAGAGTCTCCTCTTTCCTCCACTCATTACCTGTAGTAATGGCACCTGTTTAAACTTGTTATCAGTATAAAAAGACACCTGTGCACACCCTCAAACAGTCTGACTCCAAACTCCACTATGGTGAAGACCAAAGAGCTGTCAAAGGACACCAGAAACAAAATTGTAGCCCTGCACCAGGCTGGGAAGACTGAATCTGCAATAGCCAACCAGCTTGGAGTGAAGAAATCAACAGTGGGAGCAATAATTAGAAAATGGAAGACATACAAGACCACTGATAATCTCCCTCGATCTGGGGCTCCACGCAAAATCCCACCCCGTGGGGTCAGAATGATCACAAGAACGGTGAGCAAAAATCCCAGAACCACGCGGGGGGACCTAGTGAATGAACTGCAGAGAGCTGGGACCAATGTAACAAGGCCTACCATAAGTAACACACTACGCCACCATGGACTCAGATCCTGCAGTGCCAGACGTGTCCAACTGCTTAAGCCAGTACATGTCCGGGCTCGTCTGAAGTTTGCTAGAGAGCATTTGGATGATCCAGAGGAGTTTTGGGAGAATGTCCTATGGTCTGATGAAATCAAACTGGAACTGTTTGGTAGAAACACAACTTGTCGTGTTTGGAGGAAAAAGAATACTGAGTTGCATCCATCAAACACCATACCTACTGTAAAGCATGGTGGTGGAAACATCATGCTTTTGGGCTGTTTCTCTGCAAAGGGGCCAGGACGACTGATCCGGGTACATGAAAGAATGAATGGGGCCATGTATCATGAGATTTTGAGTGCAAACCTCCTTCCATCAGCAAGGGCATTGAAGATGAAACGTGGATGGGTCTTTCAACATGACAATGATCCAAAGCACACCGCCAGGGCAACGAAGGAGTGGCTTCGTAAGAAGCATTTCAAGGTCCTGGAGTGGCTTAGCCAGTCTCCAGATCTCAACCCTATAGAAAACCTTTGGAGGGAGTTGAAAGTCCGTGTTGCCAAGCGAAAAGCCAAAAACATCACTGCTCTAGAGGAGATCTGCATGGAGAAATGGGCCAACATACCAACAACAGTGTGTAGCAACCTTGTGAAGACTTACAGAAAATGTTTGACCTCTGTCATTGCCAACAAAGGATATATTACAAAGTATTGAGATGAAATTTTGTTTCTGACCAAATACTTATTTTCCACCATAATATGCAAATAAAATGTTAAAAAAACAGACAATGTGATTTTCTGAATTTTTTTTTCTCAGTTTGTCTCCCATAGTTGAGGTCTACCTATGATGTAAATTACAGACGCCTCTCATCTTTTTAAGTGGTGGAACTTGCACTATTGCTGACTGACTAAATACTTTTTTGCCCCACTGTATATACACACATATACCATGCATACATACACATAAAAGAATATACACACATTCCATGCATACATACAGGCAAGCACATATACACATACCATGCATATACAGGCATACACATATATACCAGGCATACATACACATACAGGCACATATACACACATATACCATGCATACACACACAAGCATATATACACATACAGGCATATACACACAAATACCATACATACATACAAGCATATGTACATACAGATATACAAGCATATATACACATGCAAGCATATATACACATATAGGCATACACATACAAGCATATAAACACACACATACAGTACAGACCAAAAGTTTGGACACATCTTCTCATTTAAAGATTTTTCTGTATTTTCACGACTATGAAAATTGTAAATTCACACTGAAGGCATCAAAACTATGAATTAACACATGTGGAATTATACACTTAACAAAAAAGTGTGAAACAACTGAAAATATGTCTTATATTCTAGGTTCTTCAAAGTAGCCACCTTTTGCTTTGATGACTGCTTTGCACACTCTTGGCCTTCTCTTGATGAGCATCAAGAGGTAGTCACCGGAAATGGTCTTCCAACAATCTTGAAGGAGTTCCCAGAGAAGCTTAGTACTTGTTGGCCTTTTTGCCTTCACTCTGCGGTCCAGCTCACCCCAAACCATCTCAATTGGGTTCAGGTCTGGTGACTGTGGAGGCCACATCATCTGGCGTAGCACCCAGTGGAACCAAAGACCTCAAATTTGGACTCATCAGACGAAAGCACAGATTTCCACTGGTCTAATGTCCATTCCTTGTGTTCTTTAGCCCAAACAAGTCTCTTCTGCTTGTTGCCTGTCCTTAGCAGTGGTTTATTAACAGCTGTTTTACCATGAAGGCCTGCTGCACAAAGTCTCCTCTTAACATTTGTTGTAGAGATGTGTCTGTTGCTAGAACTCTGTGTGGCATTGACCTGGTCTCTAATCTGAGCTGCTGTTAACCTGGGATTTCTGAAGCTGGTGACTTGGATAAACTTATCAGAAGCAGAGGTGACTCTTGGTCTTCCTTTCCTGGGGCGGTCCTCATGTAAGCCAGTTTCTTTGTAGCGCTTGATGGTTTTTGCCACTGCACTTGGGGACACTTTCAAAGTTTTCCCAATTTTTCGGACTGACTGACCTTCATTTCTTAAAGTAATGATGGCCACTCTTTTTTCTTTACTTAGCTGCTTTTTTCTTGCCATGATACAAATTCTAACAGTCTATTCAGTTGGACTATCAGCTGTGTATCCTAGGGTTGAGCGAAATGGGTTGGTCATTTTCATAAGTCGCCGACTTTTGCCAAAGTCGGGTTTCATGAAACCCGACCCGATCCCTGTGTGGGGTCGGCCATGCGGTACGCGACTTTCACGCCAAAGTCGCGTTTCAATGACACGAAAAGCGCCATTTCTCAGCCAATGAAGGTGGACGCAGAGTGTTGGCAGCGTGATGACATAGGTCTCAGTCCCCACCATCTTATAGAAGGGCATTGCAGTGATTGGCTTGCTTTCTGCGGCGTCACAGGGGCTATAAAGGGGTGTTCCCGCTGACCGCCATCTTACTGCTGCTGATCTGAGCATAGGGAGAGGTTACTGCCGCTTCGTCAGAAGCAGGGATAGCGTTAGGCAGGGTACATTAACCCCCAAACCGCTTGTGCTGTAGCGATATCCACTGTCCAACACCACCTTTTCTTAGCAGGGACAGTGGAGGCTAGATTTTTTTTTCTCAGCGCTGTAGCTCATTGGGCTGCCCTAGAAGGCTCCCTGATAGCTGCATTGCTGTTTGTATACCGCTGTGCAAACCAACTGCTTTTTTCAAAGCACAAATCCTGTTGCTCCTTCCTTTCTGGACAGCTATCTTGTTTGTTTGTCCACACTTTTGACTTTTTTGTGCAGCAGTCCACTCCTTGTTATTGTTGCCTGCCATACTTTGCTGAGATTACTGCAGGGAGATAGTAATTGTAGGACAGTCCCTTTTTTTTGTTTCGTTATATCTCTTCAAGCCACTTTCTGCCACAGAAAATATACTCTAATACAGTGGCCCAGATTTATTCACTAGTCTCCCTAAAGAAAAAAAAAAGGGTGCAGATTAAAATTGGCAAATGTGTATCAGTGGCAGTCCTGTGTGTGGCATCTGTGTCTCATTTTCTGTCACAGAAAACATACAGTCTAACAGTGGGCCTGATTTCTTGCCAATTCTCCCATAAATAAAAAAAAAATAGTGGGAGATTAAGATTGGCAATTTTGCCTCAGTGCCAGTGCTGTGTGTGGCATCTCTCTCTAATTTTGTGCCACATTAAACCTAGTGTGTAATACTGGGCCAGATTTCTTTTAAATTCTCCCTGAAAAAAAAAATAGTGGGAAATTAAGATTGGCATTTCTGCTTCAGTGCCACTCCTGTGTGTGCCACCTGTCTCAAATTTTGTGCCACATTAAACCTAGTGTGTAATACTGGGCCAGATTTCTTTTAAATTCTCCCTGAAAAAAAATAGTGGGAGATTAAGTTTAGTATTTCTGCTTCAGTGCCAGTCCTGTGTGTGCCACCTGTCTCAATTTTTGTGCCACATTAAACCTAGTGTGTAATACTGGCCAGATTTCTTTTAAATTCTCCCTAAAAAAAAATAGTGGGAGATTAAGATTGCATTTCTGCTTCAGTGCCACTCCTGTGTGTGCCACCTGTCTCAAATTTTGTGCCACATTAAACCTAGTGTGTAATACTGGGCCAGATTTCTTTTAAATTCTCCCTGAAAAAAAAAGTGGGAGATTAAGATTGGCATTTCTGCTTCAGTGCCACTCCTGTGTGTGCCACCTGTCTCAAATTTTGTGCCACATTAAACCTAGTGTGTAATACTGGGCCAGATTTCTTTTAAATTCTCCCTGAAAAAAAAGATAGTGGGAGATTAAGATTGGCAATTCTGCCTCATTGCCAGTGCTGTGTATGCCACCTGTCTCAAATTTTGTGCCACATTAAACCTAGTGTGTAATACTGGGCCAGATTTCTTTTAAATTCTCCCTGAAAAAAAAAATAGTGGGAGATTAAGATTGGCATTTCTGCTTCAGTGCCACTCCTGTGTGTGCCACCTGTCTCAAATTTTGTGCCACATTAAACCTAGTGTGTAATACTGGGCCAGATTTCTTTTAAATTCTCCCTGAAAAAAAAATAGTTGGAGATTAAGATTAGCATTTCTGCTTCAGTGCCACTCCTGTGTGTGCCACCTGTCTCAAATTTTGTGCCACATTAAACCTAGTGTGTAATACTGGGCCAGATTTCTTTTAAATTCTCCCTGAAAAAAAAAATAGTGGGAGATTAAGATTGGCAATTCTGCCTCATTGCCAGTGCTGTGTGTGGCATCTGTCTCTAATTTTGTGCCACAGAACATATACTGTATAAGAGTGTGCCACATTTCTTCAATATTCTCCCAGAAAAAATAAAAAGGGGGAGATTTTTATTGGTAGTGTCTGCATCAGCGTCAGTCCTGTTAGTGGCATATCTGTCTGCCACTGAAGCTGTGTACTGTTATACATTGGGCCTGATTTTCCCTGCAGTCTCACCCACCTATAAAGGGATATATAAATCCAACAGAAGTTTGAGTTCACCTTGTAACTGGTTTTACAGTAACGAATACCGTTAGTTTGGTTACGTTTTTCAAACAATGAGGAAGTCTGGTGGAAGAGGTCGTGGCCGTGGGCGGTCATTGCCAGCTGGTAATGATGGTAGTGGTGGTGGAGCATCAGGTGGTCGTGGGAAAAGCAATATAGCACCTAAGTCTCGAGTTGTTGAGCCAGGTTCGTCGTCTGGCTACACAAGGCCTTGAACGCTCCCTTTTCTGGGAGTAGGAAAACCGCTTTTAAAGCCAGAGCAGCAAGAACAAGTTTTGGCTTTCCTTGCTGACTCAGCCTCTAGCTCTTTCGCCTCCTCTTCTGAAACTGCTAAATGTAAAAGCAGCGTGTCGTTAGTGGATGTTCACGGTCAGGGACAAGTCACTTCCTTGTCTTCTTCACCAAGAACAACAGAGAAGGATGCATCAGGCGACACAACGGGTTACTCCATGGAGCTCTTTACACATACCGTTCCTGGGTTAGAAAGTGAAACAGTTAACAGGCCATGCCCATTACAAGTTGAATCGGACATGGAGTGCACAGACGCACAGCCACAGCCAGATTAGTATGCTGTTCCTTTGACTCAGACCACAACATTGCCCTCGCAGTGTACTGATCCAGAATCAGACCCTGATGAGACTATGGTGCCCCATCACGAACGCTGTACCACCGGCTTACACGGTGACACAGACGAAGTTGCACACGAGATAGAAGAGGAGGTCATAGATGACCCAGTTGTTGACCGCGATTGGCAGCCATTGGGGGAACAGGGTGCAGGCGGCAGTAGCTCTGAAGCGGAGGAGGAGGAGCCGCAGAAGGCATCAACATCGCAACAGGTTTCATCTGCCAGGCCCGTATCTGGCCAAAAACGCGTGGCAAAACCAAAACCAGTTGTAGGACAGCGTGGACATCCGGTTACAGAAGCTCAGTCTGCAATGCCTGAAAAGGTATCCGATAGAAGAAAGAGTGCAGTCTGGCATTTTTTTAAACAACATCCAAATGATCAGCGCAAAGTCATCTGTCAAAAATGTTCAACTACCTTAAGCAGAGGTCAGAATCTTAAAAGTCTAAATGCATGCATAGACATTTAACCACCATGCATTTGCAAGCCGGGACTAACTACCAAACGTCCCTTAAGGTTGTAGCACCCTCGGCCAATGAAGCTAGTCAGCAACGCTACATCCCTTCCCTCACTGTAAGCCCACCATTTCCTGCACCACCTGCAGTAAATGTGCAGGTTTCGTTGCCATTCCAAAGCAGTCAGGGAATCACCAGTTTCATAGTAGGAAACACTGCATGTAGGGCACCAGCAAGAATACCATCTCCAACCCTCTCTCAGTCTGCCATGTCCACCGGCACCCCCGCTAGTTCCACGATCTGCAGCTCTCCAGTCCAGCTCACCCTACATGAGACTCTCATTAGGAAAAGGAAGTACTCATCCTCGCATCCGCGTACACAGGTTTTGAATGCCCACATTGCTAGACTAATCTCATTAGAGATGATGCCCTACCGGTTAGTTGAAAGCGAAGCTTTCAAAGCCCTGATGGACTACGCTGAACCACGCTACGAGCTATCCAGTTGACACTTCTTTTCGAGAAAAGCCATCCCAGCCCTCCACCAGCATGTAAAAGACTGCATCGTCCATGCACTCAGGCAATCTGTGAGTACAAAGGTGCACCTGACAACAGATGCATGGACCAGTAGGCATGGCCAGGGACGTTACGTGTCCATCACGGCACACTGGGTTAATGTGGTGGATGCAGGGTCCACAGGGGACAGCAATATTGGGACAGTTCTGCCTAGCCCACGGTCTAGGAAACAGTTGGCTGTAGGCGTTCGCCCCCCATCCTCCTGCAGAAGCGAGAGCTCGTCCACAGACCGCAGTCGCACAACCACTCCATCCACAGCTGCCAGTGTTGCACACGAGGTGTCCCATTATGGGACAGCTAGTGGCAAGCGTCAGCAGGCTGTATTGGCAATGAAGTGTTTGGGCAACAACAGACACACCGCGGAAGTTCTGTCCGAGTTCTTGCAGAAATAAACTCAGTCATGGCTGGGCACTGTACATCTTGAGGCAGGCAAGGTAGTGAGTGATAACGGAAGGAATTTTATGGCTGCCATAGCCCTTTCCCAACTGAAACACATTCCTTGCCGAGCTCACACCTTAAACCTGGTGGTGCAGTGCTTCCTGAAAAGTTATCCGGGGTTACCCGACCTGCTCCTCAAAGTGCGCAGACTTTGCACGCATATCCGCCGTTCGCCCATACACTCTAGCCGTATGCAGAACCATCAGCGGTCTTTGAACCTTCCCCAGCATTGCCTAATCATCGATGTTGCAACAAGGTGGAACTCCACACTGCACATGCTTCAGAGACTGTGCGAACAGAGGCGTGCTGTTATGTGTTTGTTGGAGGATACACATACACGGGCAGGCAGTTGGATGGCAGACATGGAGTTGTCAGGTGTGCAGTGGTCGAAGCTACAAGACCTGTGTCAAGTCCTTCAGTGTTTTGAGGAATGCACATGGCTGGTTAGTGCAGACAACGCCATAATAAGCATGAGCATCCCCCTAATGCGTCTGCTGATGCAAAGTTTGACACACATAATGGAGCAGGCGTCTGCAGCCGAGGATGAGGATAGCCTTGATGACAGTCAGCCATTGTCTGGTCAAGGCAGTCTACGGGATGAGGTAGCGGGTGAAGAGAAGGAGGACGAGGAGGATGATGGGGATGAGTATTTTTTGAATGAGGAAGCTTCTCCGGGGCCAATAGAAACTGGTGGCGTTGCAAGGCCGGGTTCAGGTTTTTTGCGGGAGACAAGTGACGTAAATTTGCCTGAAACTGCCCCTCAACCAAGCACAACCGCAGATTTGACAACTGGAACTTTGGCCCACATGGCGGATTATGCCTTACGTATCCTCAAAAGGGACCCACGCATTTTTAAAATGATGACCGATGACGATTACTGGTTGGCCTGCCTCCCTGATCCTCGCTATAAAGGCAAATTGCAAAATATCATGCCACATGAGAACCTCGAACAAATATTAGCAACCAAACAAGCAACTCTTGTAGACCGTTTGATTCAGGCATTCCCAGCACACAGCGTTGGTGATGGTTCTCACACGAGCTGCAGGGGGCAACAGGGCAGAGGTGTTAGAGTTGCACAAATCAGAAGTGGCGTTGGACAGAGGGGTTTTCTGACCAGGTTGTGGAGTGATTTCACAATGACCGCAGACAGGACAGGTACTGCAGCATCAATTCAAAGTGACAGGAGACAACATTTGTCCAGTATGGTTACTAACTATTTTTCATCCCTTATCGATGTTCTCCCTCAACCGTCATTCCCATTTGATTACTGGGCATCCAAAATAGACACCTGGCCTGAATTGGCAGAATATGCATTGCAGGAGCTTGCTTGCCCAGCAGCTAGTGTGCTATCAGAAAGAGTATTCAGTGCTGCTGGTTCAATATTGACCAAAAAAAGGACTCATCTGGCTACCCAAAATGTTGATGATCTAACCTTAATTAAAATGAACCACTCATGGATTTCGAATTATTTTGCCCCACCTTTCCCGGCTGACACCTAGCTTTCCTATCAAAAAAGGTCTTGCTTGTGACCTGGTCTTACTGACTTTTCCAATCTCTTAATTTGCAGCAGCTGTTTGTCCAGCATACGACATGTTTACACCTCCCTAAATGGGCTAACTCCCCCCACGGGGCCGTGGTCTCGCCACTTGGCGCAAGCACCCGTGAGAGTGCCGTTTGTCTGAAGAGGTGGGTGTGCCCGTTTTTGGTCGACGGCACTGCCACTGGGTCCCTCATAGTACAATAAAGTGTCTCTGGCGGTGGTGGCGCGCAACCAACGTCAGACACACCGTTGTAACATGAGGAGCCCTGGGCCTGTACCGCTGGCCTCAAGAGAATTTCCGTCCCCCCAGCTCAAACACTGTTCTACCACTTGCAAAATTATCTCTCACAGCTCCACCAATGTTTAGTCTATGCGCTGACATCCTTCAATGCCTGGCACTGACAATACCAATTTGTTGACATGTATGATGCTAGTTAAAATAGTCAGGGTCAGTGTCCTATATTGACACCAGTAAATACTTAGCGCCAAATTACTATGTCTGAAACTCAGCAGAGGAGCCCACCCCTGTACCTAAGTATGCCACCCTTTTGTTTTTTGGTTTTGTTGTTTTGCGAGACATTAACATCTATTTATTTTTTGGGAGTACTAACTGTGTCAGACACTCCTTCCAATCGTCCTCCGCTGACCACACCAATGCTGCCTGTGTACCCCTGCAAGATAATTCAAACTGCATTGAGCCTAATTTTTTTTATTTTAGACCTACTAAGTCGGTCTGCGGTCCCTCCTTCCAATTGTCCTCCGCTGACCACACCAATGCTGCCTGTGTACCCCTGCAAGATAATTCAAACTGCTTTGAGCCTATTTTTTAAAAATTTTAGGCCTACTAAGTCTGTCTGCGGTTTCTCCTTCCATTTGTCCTCCGCTGAGCACACCAATGCCGACTGTGTACCCATGTAACTTTTTTTCATCCTGCAGTGAGCCTACTTTGTGGTGTAAGGCCTACTAGCAGTGTCTGCCTGCGCCACTTAATACAGCTGTCCTCTAAAAAAAAAAAAAGGCTGATTTTCAGCTTGTCAGAATTATAAAACTGCATTGGGGCCACAAGTTTCGTTGTGGTCTACAAACTGAGTCTTCCGCTCCAAGGTGTTCTCTCTGTTGCCTCTCCCTCGCTTCTATCTTGAAGCTCTTGTTAAGTAGTTGTTGAAACAACACTGCATTATGCCTACAAGTTGGGTCTGGGTTGTAGAGACGGTGTCTGCCGCTCTAAGGTGTTCTCCTGGTTGCCTTTCCTGAGCTTCAATCTTCAGGCTCTTGTTAAATAGTTTTTTAATCGAACAACTGCAGTGGGGCTACTAGTTTGGTTGGGGCCTACTAACAGTGTCTGCTGCTCCAAGGTGTTCTCCTGGTTGCCTTTCCTGAGCTTCAATCTTCAGGCTCTTGTTAAATAGTTTTTTAATCGAACAACTGCAGTGGGGCTACTAGTTTGGTTGGGGCCTACTAATGGTGTATGCCGCTCCGTGCAGTTATCCAGGTTTCCTGTCCTGAAATTCCATTTTCAGGCTCTCGTTAAGTAGTTGTTGAAACAACACTGCATTAGGCCTACAAGTTGGGTCTGTGTTGTAGAGACGGTGTCTGCCACTCCAAGGTGTTCTCCAGGTTGCCTCTCCCTAGCTTCGATCTTGAAGCTCTCGTTAAGTAGTTTTTGAAACAACACTGCATTAGGCCTACAAGTTGGGTCTGGGTTCTAGAGATGGTGTCTGCCGCACCAAGGTGTTCTCCAGGTCCCTCTCCCTAGCTTCTATCTTCAAGCTCTTGTTAAGTAGTTGTTGAAACAACACTGCATTTGGCCTACAAGTTGGGTCTGGGTTGTAGGGACGGTGTCTGCCGCTCCAAGGTGTTCTCCAGGTTGCCTCTCCCTAGCTTCTATCTTCAAGCTCTTGTTAAGTAGTTGTTGAAACAACACTGCATTTGGCCTACAAGTTGGGTCTGGGTTGTAGGGACAGTGTCTGCCGCTCCAAGGTGTTCTCCAGGTTGCCTCTCCCTAGCTTCTATCTTTGAAGCTCTCGTTAAGTAGTTGTTGAAACAACACTGCATTAGGCCTACAAGTTGGGTCTGGGTTCTACAAACGGTGTCTTCCGCTCCAAGGTGTTCTCCAGGTTGCCTTTCCCTAGCTTCTATCTTCAGGCTCTCGTTAAATTGTTTTTAATATAACACTGCATTTGGCCTACTTGTTTTGTTGGCCCTACTAACGGTGTCTGCTGCTCCTTGATGTTCTCCTACACTGAACAAACCAGTGCCGCCTGTTTACTTCTGTTACCAATTTTGAACTGCATTTAGCCTACTTACTGATTTGGGCCTACTCACTGTGTCAGCCTCTCATTACAGTTGTACTCCACTGAACAAAGCAATGCCCCCTGGTTAGTCCTGTTACCAATTTTGAACTGCATTTAGCCCACTTTATTATTTGGGCCTAGATCTGTGTTTCCTCCTCATCCTGCCCATTGCCCAGCCAGTGATAGATGAGTCTGCTGGTACATTGACCCAGAACGCTACATTCCCTGTGCACGCTACACAGCCAGAATGTGACCCTGCTGAAAGTCAGATTCCCCTTCCCGCATACCATACCACCTTACACGGGGACAAAGAGGAAGGTGCAGATGAAAGTGCAGGTTTCTTCATCAGGTGGGGAAGGAATACTCGTTGGCAACGTCATTGGCACACGGCCCCTCATAGTACGCAAAAGTGTCACTGCCGGTGGGAGGCGCCCCCGCCGTGCAAACACACCGCCGTACTTTGAGGGGCTCTGTGCCAGTGCCAATGCCAACGAGTGGGCCCCCCTGCTTGCTCAGTATCACAGCACTTGCAAAGTTTAAATACTTACCTCTCCCTGCTCCACTGCCGTGACGTGTTCCAGATTTCCTGGGCCCACTAAATACTTGAACCAGCCCTACCCCCCACAACTTTAGCCAAATGACCTCCAATTTCCAATGCCTTACTATTATTATAAGGTAAATTAAGATTGACAAGCTTCAGTAACAAGAATGGATGTTTTTGCCATTAAAATGGGCACGGTAGGTGTTTTCCTGGCCTCCACTCACTGCCGACTATGCTCCCCCATTGGCTTGCATTGGGTTTCGTGTTTCCGTCGATCCCCGACTTTTAGTTTTTTAGGGTCGAGTTGGGTTTTGCGAAACCCGACTATCTCAAAAGTCGAGTCGAGTGGAATCGGCCGATTATAACAAAAAGTCGCTCAACCCTAGTGTATCCACCAGACTTCTGCACAACACACCTGATGGTCCCAACCCCATTTCTAAAGCAAGAAATCCCACTTATTAAACCTGACAGGGCACACCTGTGAAGTGAAAACCATTTCTGGTGGCTACCTCCTGAAGCTCATCAAGAGAATGCCAAGAGTGTGCAAAGCAGTCATCAAAGCAAAAGGTGGCTACTTTGAAGAATCTAGGTATATAAGACATATTTTCAGTTGTTTCACACTTTTTTGTTAAGTATATAATTCCACATGTGTTAATTCATAGTTTTGATGCCTTCAGTGTCAATCTACAATTTTCATAGTCATGAAAATACAGAAAAATCTTTTAATGAGAAGGTGTGTCCAAACTTTTGGTCTGTAATGTATATATTATGCAAGCATGCACAAACAAGCATATATACACACATATACCATGCATACATACAGGCATACATATACAAGCAGATATACACACACATATACCATGCAGACATACACATACAGGCATATACATACACATATACCATGAACAGAAAATCATGAAGCACAAACTTAGTATGTGGCCGAGAGCAAAAAGGTAAAGCTCTTGAACCCCTTTTGAAAAAGCTTGGCGGCGAAACGTGCGTCAGAGGGCTCCTGGTGATCTGTGGGAGAGCTGTCCGGTTACATTATGGGTAAACATGCGTAGACATTCAACTTGTTTAGGAAGCTCCTTGTGGGGTACTGTCCTTGGCACCTTTAGATTATATGAGGAACTATCCTGTGTTTATAGGCTTTACTTATAATAGCCTAACTGCTATCAGCATGCCTGCCTCCGGATTCACATAGTGTCTCCCACTCACATCAGTTTACCTACAGTTTCTTTCTGTACGAACTACCTGTATGGGTGCATAGTTTTAATATATATCATGGTTGTTATGTATTTTTGTAAAAATAAAGTTGTCTTTTTTACTATGATATTTGGGATTATTTCACTCCTTTTTTTCGCTGTAGTCTATACACATATACCATGCATACATACACATGCAGGCATATACATACAATCCATATATAACCATACACACACATTCGGTGTGTTAGTACCCTACCTTGGCTTGTCTCCAGCCCAGCACAGACATTATTGAAGCAATGCACTCCTATACCGGAGGCAGCAGTGCAGGGCGCACGGAATGATGTCACTTTAAGCAGACGCGGCTGTGGCCATGTCTGTTAGCTGTGACGCTGCTGGGCTTGCGACCCCTGCTGCTCTCCTGCTCCCTGGCCCAGCTCTCCACTGTCTGTGCGTCGCAGCCGTTCAGCCACGCTCAAATTAAAGGGTCCGCAATCTTTTTTTTCTCTCCCCTCGCCTGCTCTTCTCCAGGGGCCCACTGGGAAATTCCCCAGCACCCCGCCAGGCCAGCCCAACCCTGGATAGATATGAGATATATAGATAAGTAGATAGATAGTTAGATAGATAGATATGAGATAGATAGATAGATAGATAGATAGATAGATAGATAGATAGATAGATAGATAGATAGATAGATAGATAGATCGATCGATCGATCGATCCTCAATTCCCGGTCACTGAGACTATAACATATAGGCCAGAATAAGAAGGTTTTGGAGGGTATAAAGCTTTCACTTCCTATTTTATTATTTCTCATCTAGTAAATAATCCCTGACCCTCAGTTGCTTTCCATGTGTCAGCTAATTCAATCATTCTGTATACTAAACCTTGTAAAACATGATATGCTTTGCGCTGTTAGGCTTGTGCTGTCATTCTCAGTCAAAGCCTTTAGAGAAGACTTTTGACTTTACTGAAAACAAATAACAGTCCTGATGTTCCCTTCTTCTAGTACCATTTTATTGTAATACCATGAATGGCAGCCCAGTAGGAGGTGCAGGCTCTCAGTGGGTGTGGGACCCCATTTAATGAAAAGGTAGTACCTAATGACTTATTTACAATGCCTCTATAAGTACAGGACATTTCCTCTGTTCTCTGTGTAGTTCATTGTAGCACTATAGTGCTGAAAAATGCATGTGTTGGGATACCACAGCCTCCCATTGTGACACGATTACAGCTCACACTATATTTTTGGGGAGACAGAATGGATACGTTTGTGGGAAAAAGTCACTCCTCACTCTTCATTTTTCGCTATGTTCTATCTTCTCCCAAATATCTTTTTAACGTTCATCCCATTTGTTTTTCTCGGGGCTGTTTTCATTTCAACAGCATGCTCAGTCTTACGGTGACAGCTCTAGTTCACAAACAGAGACAATAAAAGATCTAGGCTCAATAATCACTCAGTAAGATAGATATCCCTACAGGCTTTAGCCTTTACTGTGTGCTAAAGTCTTCTTGACCCCTCAAGTAAAATCCTATCACAATAATTCTTTTATCATCTGTTTTATCATAGACGCTGCCAAATTCTTAAAATCCTCCTAAAAGGGAAAAAGTATAGAAACTATGATTAAAGCTAGTTCATAATAGAGTGAAATTATTATAATGGTTTTGTTGATTTTGATATGAATATAGCTATTCCTTGCTTTTTGGTTTGGAAAAGTGCATTTTATTATTATTCTTTTAATTACCGTACTTGGGAATACTGTGCATATTTCTAAATTTAATTAACCAGCAATTCCATTTAATGGATATTTCATGATGCTCATAATATTTCAAGGCAAACCAAGCGTCACTGTGCAGAACCAATTTTGTTTAGTCTAACCTGCAGCCTTATGTTTTAACAGAACTCTCTTTTACAGCTGTTATATATACAGTATATATATATACATATATATATATATACGGTATATATATATATATATATACTGTATATATATTACCTACATGCAAGTAAACACCTCACAAGCCTCACAAGTTAGAGTGATATCTGTCCAAATAAAAAAAAATATCTTTTAAAACTTATTTACTATTTTAGAGCATAAAGATTCCAATACAGATCTCCCTCAATCCAGATCCGCTATATTAGAATTAAAAATTGCTTAAAAAAGTGGTTCTAGGTACAGAGGAATGTGTACATAGTTGTAATACACATTCATTCAGTATATTAATGGGTACAACTTGATGCAACTCTTTATTTTTAAGATAATCAACAAGTGTCTGAATAGGGTTTACTTCTTTGAACAGTGCCTACTGGTTAGAATTACTTCTTTATAAGGAGCTTTTAACCAAGTATCTATCGGTTGGAACCTCCAGTAATCATCATTAATCTGCGGGGGGAACAGAGGCGTAGCTAGGGGTTCAGCTCAGGGGGGGCGAAACATGTGAGTGGGCCCCTAACAGGCGGACATATCATTAGTGCAAACTATGCGGCAGCACATGGGCCCAAGAGTTAAGGGGGCCCTTTTCTACATCTAAATAAGGTGCAATTTTGTATTTTTAGAAGTTCTTGGGCTGCAAAGGGCCCATATACAGTGGGGCAAAAAAGTATTTAGTCAGTCAGCAATAGTGCAAGTTCCACCACTTAAAAAGATGAGAGGCGTCTGTAATTTACATCATAGGTAGACCTCAACTATGGGAGACAAACTGAGAAAAAAAAATCCAGAAAATCACATTGTCTGTTTTTTTATCATTTTTTTTGCATATTATGGTGGAAAATAAGTATTTGGTCAGAAACAAACAATCAAGATTTCTGGCTCTCACAGACCTGTAACTTCTTCTTTAAGAGTCTCCTATTTCCTCCACTCATTACCTGTAGTAATAGCACCTGTTTAAACTTGTTATCAGTATAAAAAGACACCTGTGCACACCCTCAAACAGTCTGACTCCAAACTCCACTATGGCGAAGACCAAAGAGCTGTCAAAGGACACCAGAAACAAAATTGTAGCCCTGCACCAGGCTGGGAAGACTGAATCTGCAATAGCCAACCAGCTTGGAGTGAAGAAATCAACAGTGGGAGCAATAATTAGAAAATGGAAGACATACAAGACCACTGATAATCTCCCTCGATCTGGGGCTCCACGCAAAATCCCACCCCGTGGGGTCAGAATGATTACAAGAACGGTGAGCAAAAATCCCAGAACCACGCGGGGGGACCTAGTGAATGAACTGCAGAGAGCTGGGACCAATGTAACAAGGCCTACCATAAGTAACACACTACGCCACCATGGACTCAGATCCTGCAGTGCCAGACGTGTCCCACTGCTTAAGCCAGTACATGTCCGGGCCCGTCTGAAGTTTGCTAGAGAGCATTTGGATGATCCAGAGGAGTTTTGGGAGAATGTCCTATGGTCTGATGAAACCAAACTGGAACTGTTTGGTAGAAACACAACTTGTCGTGTTTGGAGGAAAAAGAATACTGAGTTGCATCCATCAAACACCATACCTACTGTAAAGCATGGTGGTGGAAACATCATGCTTTGGGGCTGTTTCTCTGCAAAGGGGCCAGGACGACTGATCCGGGTACATGAAAGAATGAATGGGGCCATGTATCGTGAGATTTTGAGTGCAAACCGCCTTCCATCAGCAAGGGCATTGAAGATGAAACGTGGCTGGGTCTTTCAACATGACAATGATCCAAAGCACACTGCCAGGGCAACGAAGGAGTGGCTTCGTAAGAAGCATTTCAAGGTCCTGGAGTGGCCTAGCCAATCTCCAGATCTCAACCCTATAGAAAACCTTTGGAGGGAGTTGAAAGTCCGTGTTGCCAAGCGAAAAGCCAAAAACATCACTGCTCTAGAGGAGATCTGCATGGAGGAATTGGGCCAACATACCAACAACAGTGTGTGGCAACCTTGTGAAGACTTACAGAAAACGTTTGACCTCTGTCATTGCCAACAAAGGATATATTACAAAGTATTGAGATGAAATTTTGTTTCTGACCAAATACTTATTTTCCACCATAATATGCAAATAAAATGATAAAAAAACAGACAATGTGATTTTCTGGATTTTTTTTTCTCAGTTTGTCTCCCATAGTTGAGGTCTACCTATGATGTAAATTACAGACGCCTCTCATCTTTTTAAGTGGTGGAACTTGCACTATTGCTGACTGACTAAATACTTTTTTGCCCCACTGTATTGTTCTTGCACATGGGCCCTTTTCTGTCTGTGTCCACAGACAAAATAAATCTCTATACAATAACCAGCACTGATATTAGCGCCATACGGTAATACCATATAGTGGTAGAGACCAGTCCTGCATGACATAGAGAGATCACAGTACAGTTGTAGATGGTGACTTACAGAGGACGTTTTTTCCGGTGGAGCCATTTACTTTTCCCATCTTTTCCACCTGGCCCAGACTGACAAACTGTGTATACTATTACTTCAACATTTTTCAGTCACCGCTCTGTGTATAGAGAGCGGCGGCTGTAACTGATGCCCCGGGACTGACTGACAGCCGGTACAGCACTATCTGCCACCCAGTAGTTAGGCTTCAATGCTTCGTAAGTGCCTACTTAATATTTAGGAGTCCCCCTATGTACAGTAATAATGGCCCCAGCATCGCTGATGAGAGCAGGAGGTCATGTGACGATTTTCTTCTATTCAGAGAAGCCAAACTTGTCTAGTCAACACGTGCAAATAGCAAACGTGGTCGCATGAGCGCCTGATCACACCAGGGGTCTTGGGGTCTCATGACGGCAGGTGCACCCCATCATGATTTGGCAGTCTGTAGAGTGACTGCAGACAATTATCCCAAGCCTTTAATAACTTAAAGGGAACCTGTCACCCCCCAGGGCCTATTAAGGTAAAAGAGCCACCTTCTTCAGCAATAAGGCTGCATTCTGTGAAGGTGGCTCTTATGTTTTTGATCCATAATAACGCTGAAATATTCACTTTTATAAATTGTGCGCCATACCTGTATTGAGTCCGGGGGGTAAGTTTTCTCCCCCTTACTCAGCCGCCTCGCAGCCGTTCATCATCCCACCGAGCACCGCCTCCTTTCTGTCTAGTGCCGTCACCGGCGCTCTGCATTTTCTCGGCCTTGGAACTTATATCAAGTGATGTAAGTAGATCGCACCTGCGCATAGCACCAGATTCCCAGCCCCGCAGTGTGAATAAATCATAACACACTGCAGGGCGGGATCTCGGTCCTCCGCTACACGCAGGCGCGATATCAGTACATCAGCTGATGGGAGTTCCAGGGCAGCGCACACGGCGCATGCCCGAAAAATGAGAGCCCAGGCATCGGCGCCCGGTGGGATGAAGGACGGCTGGAAGGCGGTTGTGTCTGGGGACAAAAGACGCACCTCCCAGACTCAATACAGGTATGGCACGCAATTTATAAAAGTGAATATTTCAGCGTTATTAGGGAACAAAAACATAAGAGCCACCTGTATTACTAAAATAAAGCGCTTTGAAACTTTTCAAAAATACCTATCTTTATCCATGGAGGTGGGTCTGAAGCCTCCTCTGTGAAGCGCCCAACTGCCGTCAGTCATCTCTTCTGGGGCGATGGTCGCCGCCCCCTGCGCGCTGTTCTTCTTAAATCCGGCGCCTGCGCTGTGCGTGCCTGCCTGGGGCAGGCGCATTGAGAATTGGCAGTCATAGCTCAGATGCCGGGTTCCTGACGGCGCCTGTGCGGGCAGTGCGGCAGTACTGAATCCCCGCCCCACACTGTGTTATGCATTATGCACAGTGCGGGGCTGGGATTCCTGGGCAGATTCCTGCACAGACAGACGCTGGAAGGCGGGGAACCTGGGGGAGCGTCTGACAAGCGCAGTGCGCATGCCCAGGAATCCTAGCCCCGCACTGTGCATAATGCATAACAGGGTGGCCGCACTGCCCGCACAGGCGCAGTCAGGAACCCGGCATCTGAGCTATGACTGCCAATTCTCACTGCGCCTGCCCCAGGCAGGCACGCACAGCGCAGGCGCTGGATTTAAGAAGAACAGGGGGCGACCATCGCCCCAGAAGAGATGAGTGATGGCAGTTGGGCGCTTCACAGAGGAGGCTTCAGACCTGCCTCCGTGGACAAAGATAGGTATTTTTGCAAAGTTTCAAAACGCTTTATTTTAGTAATACATGAACACAAAACTAAAAGAGCCACCTTGTTAGAATGCAGCATTACTGCTGCACAAGGTGTCTCTTTTAGTTTATAACGGCTGGAGGGGGGTGACAGTGGCCCTTTAAACAGAATAATAATCATCAGCCCCCCAGTGCCCCCTCACCTACGTCAACCCTCTTAATACCCTCAAACTCTTCCTTTCACCCCCACAGTGCCCTGTCTCACTCCCACAATACCACCACCCTCTCTCATTCACCCCCACAGTGCCCTGTCCCCCTGCACATGCACAATAACCCCCATCGATTCACATTTACCCCACAGTGCCCTGTCCTCCTCTCTCACTTCAGCCCCTACAATACCACAATCCTCTCACATTCACCCCCACAGTGACCATGATAAGCCTAAACCGAATTACTCTAATAAACTCCATCCCCACTTACTGATGAAGTTTTCAGGCAGCCAGTGTGGAGAACCAGGAAGTGTCCAGATAGATGCAGGAGGGCACTAGGACCCAGCGTGCCTCAGCCAAACCAAGCGTGCACACATTGTAGCCAGAAAGTAACTGCTGCAGCTGCTGCTGCCAGCCAGGAAGAGACTTCTAAGGTGAGACCACATTGCACTATGCACGGGGGGGTGGGGTCCGTGTGTGGGCTCTGCAGCCGGCATTGTGCTGCCCTCTCCCTGACACCTCAGACTTGGCAGTAGATCTCTCGGTGGGCCCCTTCAGGTTACTGGGCCCGGGGCAATGGCCCCCTCTGCTCCCCCAGTAGCTATGCTACTGGGGGGGAACATGGCTACAATTGCTAAATTTTCCTCCAGAATGACCACAGGGAAAATTAGGCATTTCACAATTCCCATTTACATAAATGAGTTGCATTTTTAGCACAAGACAACCCCGCCCCTCCATTTAAAGAGCTATTCTGTGTAACCTCACACTATTATGGTCAAGGTGGAGAGTGCTGAAAAGGAGACACCATCTATTAACACAGAATTCCCTAACAGTGTATATGAAAATAGGCCTTCTAAAATGTAAGGTTCCTTTAATATCAATTATCAGTTTACTCAAAGAATTACAAAAATAGAAACCATACACAAGTTTGGTAGTCTTGCAGTATTGAAGAAGGTGTCCACTACTTTAACATTGATTATACCTATTTATAGGATAGATCATCAATATCTGATCAATGGACTGTGACACCCTGCACCCGCACTGATCGGCAGCTGGAAGAGCTCACATACGGAGTTGCTCTGTCTAGTGACAGTGGCCACAGCCAAGTACCACCCAACCACCACCTATTCAAGTCAATAGATGGAGCAGCTCCATAAATGAGTACTTCCAGGTGCTGCCAGCACCAAGAACAACTGATAGAAGGGGGTGCATGGTGTCATCAATAGAGTTGAGCGACTTACTTTTTTCAGGTCGAGTAGGGCTTCGCGAAACCCGACTTTGTCAAAAGTCGGATCGGGTGAAATCGGCCAATTATTGCGAAATGTCGGGGGCCGACTGAAACACGAAACCCAATGCAAGTCAATGGGAAATCAAAGTCAGCAGTGAGTGGAGGACAGGAAAACACCTACAGTGCCCATTTTAATGCCAAAAACATCAATTCTTATTACTTAAGCTTGTCAATCTTAATTTACTTTATAATAATAGTTAGCATTGAAAACTGGGGGTCATTTGGCTAAAGTTGTGGGGGGTAGGGCTGGCTCAAGATTTTCGTGGGCCCAGGAAACGCAGAATACGTCACGGTAGTGGAGCAGGGAGAGGTAAGTATTTCAACTTTGCAAGTGCTGTGATCCTGAGCAAGCAGGGGGGGGCCCACTCGGCACTTGCACAGGGTCCTCATAGTACAGCAGTGTGTTTGACGGCGGGTGGCGCCTCCCACTGGCAGAGACACTTTTGCGTACTATGGGGGGCCCTGTGCCAGTGACATCCCCAAGTATGCCCCCCCACCTGATGAAGGAACCTGCACTTTCATCTGCACCTTCCTCTTTGTCCCCGTGTAAGGTGGTATAGTATGCGGGAAGGGGAACCTGACTTTCAGCAGGGTCAAATTCTGGCTATGTAGAGTGCAAAGGGAATGTAGTGGTCTGGGTCAATGTACCAGCAGACTCATCTAGCAGTGGCTGGGCAATAGGCAGGATGAGGAGGAAACACAGATATAGTCCCAAATAATAAAGTAGGCTAAATGCAGTTCAAAATTGGTAACAGGATTAAACAGGTGGCATTGCTTTGTTCAGTGGAGGAAAACTGTAGTGAGTGGCAGACACAGTTAGTAGGCTCAAATAATAAAGTGGGCTAAATGTCTGCCAAAAAATTGTTCATAAATAAACAGGTGGCATAGCTAGGTACAGGGGTGGGCTCCTCTGCAGAATAGCAGACAGTGCTAGTAAGCGCAAAGTATTAACTGGTCTAAATGGAGGCCAGGGCCCCTGTATATTTTAACTATCATCTATCATTTCAACAAATTTGTATTGGCAGTGCCATTGAAGGATTTAACAGCACAGACTACACAGTGGTGGAGCAGGGAGAGGCAAGTATTGCAAGTGGTAGAGCACTGTTCAAGCTGGGGGGAACACTCTCTCGTGGGCGGCGGTACTGGCACAGGGCTCCTCATATTACGATGGTGTGTCTGACGTTGGTTGTGCACCACCATCAGATACACTTCATTGTACTATGAGGGACCCTGTGCCAGTGCCGTCGCCCAAGAGTGGGCCCACCCACCTGTCCAGGCAAACGGTACTCGCACGGGTGTATGCGCCAGGTGGTGACCACGGCCCTGTGGGGGAGTCAGCCCATTAAGGGAGGTATAAAAATGGCCTATGGTGGACATTCAGCAGCTGCAAATGGAGGAATTGGAGAAGTCAGTAAGAGGAGGCCAAAAGCAAGACATTTTTCAGGCAAGCTACGTGTCAGCAGGGGAATGTGGGGCAAAATAATTTGAAATCCATGATTGATTCATTTTAATGAAGGTTGGATCATCAACATTCTGGGTAGCCAGACGGGTCCTTTTTTCTGTCAGTATTGAACCAGCAGCACTGAAGACTCTTTCTGATAGTACACTAGCAGCTGGGCAAGTGAGCTCCTGTAATGCATATTCTGCCAATTCAGGCCAGGTGTCTATTTTAGATGCCTAGTAATCAAAGGGGAATGACCTGTGAGGGAGAACATCGATAAGGGAGGAAAAGTAGTTCATAACCATACTGGACAAATGCTGTCTCCTGTCACTTTGAATCGATGCAGCAGTACCTGTCGTGTCAGCGGTCATTGCAAAATCACTCCACAACCTGGTCATAAAACCCCTTTGTCCAATGCCACTTCGTATTTGTGCACCTCTAACATCTCTGCCATGTTGCCCCTACGGCTCGTGTGAGAACCATCACCACCGCTGTGTGCTGGGAATGTCTGAACCAAACGGTCTACAAGAGTTGCTTGTTTGGTAGCCAATATTTGCTCAAGGCTCTCATGTGGCATGATATTTTGTAATTTTCCTTTATATCGTGGATCCAGGAGGCAGGCCAACCAGTAATCGTCATCAGTCATCATTTTGATAATGCGGGGGTCCCTTTTTAGGATACACAAGGCATACTCAGCCATGTGGGCCAATGTTCCAGGTGTTAATTCACTGCTTGTGCTGGGTTGAGGAGCACTTTCTTGCAAATCAACATCACTTGTGTCCTGCAAAACCCCTGTACCTGACCTTGCAATGCCACCAGTTTCTATTGCCCCCTGAGAAGCATCCTCTTCCCATAAATATTCATCCCCTTCATCCTCCTCCTCTTCATCTGCCACCTCGTCCAGGAGAGTTCCCTGGGCAGACAATGGCTGACTGTCATCAAGGCTTCCCTCCTGCTCAGCTGCAGATGCCAGCTCCTTAACCCTAGAATGCATGACGTTAAAAATATACATATTAACGTATTGGGGGCCCATGCACATAATGTAGAAAAACACACTTAAATAATTTTCACAAGTTTATTCAAAATTGCTCAATAAAATATGAATAGTGGACAACATTTTAATTATAATTTTTGACAGAACACACCAAAAAATCTTTTTATTTCCCAAATTTCACACAAAGACATGAAAACACACAAAAACGCATACAAATCTATAGCAAACTAGCTGCAGCTACATTTTTGTCCTAACTTTATTTCCTATTATATTAGTCTTCCAAACAATTCTGACATGTTATTTTTTCTGAAGTTTTGTGCAATTTTTGATAAATATGTTCCAGATATAACTGATAGGGGCTAATTTGTCTGTTTCAAACCTCGCTGCACGAGTTCGCTTATCATCAAAGCGAATGATTCTTCTAATTTCCTCATATCTGCCCACTGACATTGTCGCCTTATAGTGTGGATCAGAAAGTGGGTCCAGAAATAATTCTCGTATTGGGACATCATACGATTTTTGACTCCCTGCCAGCTGTAAAAGTCCAATATATGTATAAAGTTCCTCTTTTGAGATATTTTTCCAGGACTTATTTTTTGCAGAAGCGATACGTCTTCCTTCTAGGTTTGAACATAAAAGACCTCTTCTGCAATATTGTCAGAAAAATAAGTACAGAATACATCTTTAGGGGTAAAGCAACTGGGACTTCCCACAGCTCCTTGAGCCTGTCTCACAATATTGTGTGTTGGAGTACGTCCGACTAATGTAGGATTACTGTCCAAAAAAACATTCGTTTTGGATGTTCTGCTTATCACTTCTTGAGGATCCACTAGATTCACTTCTTCATCATCAGAAGAATCACTGGATGAGGATGTTTGATTAGCTGGTGGCAGATATTCTTCATCAGACAAAGATAGTTCACTTTCATCATCGCTTTGAAACATAATCGCTTCAATCTCTTGGTCAGTCAGACACTTGGAGGAAGAGTGTGCCATTGCTGACTAGATGTTAGCAAACTAAAAGAAAAAACAATGAACAGAATCAGGGTTGTCCACTCTTTGCTTGTGTGTGACACACTGTAAGTGTAATGTCCCCCCTTCTTCCTCTCACCCTCAGCAGCTCTTACCTTTTATACTTTTAGGTGGTGTACAATTCTCTGAATTTTTGTGGCTCACAAGCTCCAGCCTTTGCAAGCTTTTTAGAAACAGAAACTGAAAATGAATCAGATTTCCTCTCTACAGCTTATCTTATCACAGGTCCTTCAGCAATTAGCTCACAGTGTATACTGTCCTCAGTACTCTATACACAGCTCATTACTGTGTTCCGAAGGACCTGAGGTGATGTCATGGCCTTATCACTCCCTCCAAAAATCACATGACATCCTCACATGTTATTATCCACACCCTGGACCCTCCACCAGCATTACTGAGTACAAATAAACTAACTTGAGACACAAACACTACTAAGAACATGACAAAAATAGCAGGGGCCTAAAAGGCCCCCAATTCGTACAGAAGTAGTTTTCACCAAACAAGCATTGTTACACCATAATGCCTATGAAAAAAATAATATGAACAACTGGATATTATCAACAACGACATACTTGAGGAATACCTGGAGTTTTAAAATTATAACTAAAGTAATTTTGCAGATAATAGCTAAAATGTAAGCATAGGGGCCTAAAAGGGCCCCAATATGCGTTCTAGGGTTAATGTGCATCAAACTTTGCATCAGCAGACGCATTAGTGGGATGCACATACTTCTGATGGCGTCGTCTGCACTTACCAGCCGTGTGCATTCCTCAAAACACTGAAGGACTTGACAGATGTCTTGTAGCTTCGACCACTGCACACCAGACAACTCCATGTCTGCCATCCAAGTACCTGCCCGTGTATGTGTATCGTCCCACAAATTAATTACAACATGCCTCTGTTCGCACAGCCTCTGAACCATGTGCACTGTGGAGCTCCACCTTGTTGCAACGTCGATTATTAGGCGGTGCTGGGGAAGATTCAGCGATCGCTGATGGTTCAGCATACGGCTGGAGTGTACGGGCGACTGGCGGATGTGCGAGCAAAGTCTTTGCACCTTCAGGAGCAGGGCTGGTAACTCCGGATAATTCTTGAGGAAGCACTGCACCACCAGGTTCAAGGTGTGAGCCAGGCAAGGTATGTGTTTAAGTTCTGAAAGGGCTATGGCAGCCATAAAATTCCTTCCGTTATCACTGACTACCTTGCCTGCCTCAAGATGTACACTGCCCAGCCATGACTGAGTTTGTTGCTGAAAGTACTCGGCCAGTATTTCCGCGATGTGTCTGTTGTCACCCAAATACTTCATTTGTAACATAGCCTGCTGACGCTTACCACTAGCTGTTCGATAATGGGACACCTCGTGTGCAACACTGGCAGCTGCGGATGGAGTGGTCGTGTGACTGCGCTTTGTGGACAAGTTTTCGCTTCTGGAGGAAGAGGAGGAGGGGTGGCAAACGCCTACAGCCAACTGTTTCCTAGACCGTGGGCTAGGCAGAACTGTCCCACTATGGCTGTCCCCTGTGGACCCTGCATCCACCACATTAACCCAGTGCACCCTCAAAGGGTCTCCTGCATCTATACCCTGGGTCCCCCACCTCTGCCCCCCGGTAAGCTCTGCCCTCCTGGCGATCTTTTGTCCAGCGGTTTTACTGATCTTTATATGACTACTGATGGCAATCTTACCATAGCAATATAACTATATGCACTGTCACTTTACTTAATGGATCTATATATCTACTTATATGGGCATGTGCAATGGTGGACTCTTCTGGGCATATCTGTGTCTATCCTGGTTCTGTATACATTCTACTATTGTGGTGTTATGACTTTTGTACTCACTTGAGATTATTGTTAATAAAGTATATATTTTTTACCTAGTTGCTCCAGCTTTCTCCTTTTTTGCATGATTCTGGGAGCGGGTATTCTGTTTCTGCTGTGTATGGGGAGTTGCTCCTCACCCTCATTTTTATGACATCTAGAATGTCACCGAGGTTTTGTTTTGCAATAACCTTGTGATTGCCTGACTGCTTTGGCCTTGCGACGATACCTCCACATTTGCTGCTGGTGGTGTCCTAACTGGTGGGCTTACAGCGAGGGAAGCAATGTAGCATTGCTGACTACCTTCATTCTGAGCAGGTGCACCAATGGTACGGGATGTTTGGTAGTTAGTCCAGGCTTGCAAGTGCATGCTGGATAAATGTCTAAGCATGCACATTGTATTTAAATTTTGAAGATTCTTCCCTCTGCTAAAAGTCTTTGAGCATTTCTTACAGATAACTTTTGACTGATCATTCGGATCTTGGTTAAAAAATTGCCACACTACACTCTTCCTACTATGGAATACCTTTTCAGGCATTGCACGCTGTGCTACTTTCACCGGATGGCCACGCTGTCCTAAAACTGTTTTTGTTTTTGAGAAACATTTTTGGCCTGATACGGGCCTGCCAGATGACAGCTGTTGAGATGTAGTTGGCTGCTACAGTTCATCCTCCTCTGCTTCTGAGCTACTGGCAGTGGCACCCTCTTCCCCCAATGGCTGCCAATCTGGGTCAACAACTGGGTCATCTATCACCTCCTCTTCAATGTTATGTGCACCTTCCTCTGTGTCACCGTGTAAGGTGCTATAGCGTTCAGGACGGGGCACCATAGTCTCATCAGGGTCAGATTCTGGCTCAGTTCACTGCGAGGGCAATGTAGTGATCTGAGTCAATGGAACAGTATAATAATCTAGCTGTGGCTGTGCATCAGTGCACTCCATGTCCAATTCATCTTGTAATGGGCAGTTAACAATTTCCCTTTCTAACCCAGGCACGGTATGTGTAAAGAGCTCCATGGAGTAACCTGTAGTATCGACTGACGCATTCTTCACTTTTGGTTTGGGTGAAGGACACAAGGAAACGTCTTGTTCCTGACCAGGAGCATCCACTGACGACTCACAGCTTTTATATTTGAAACTTTCTGAAGAGGAGGTGAAAGAGCTAGAGGCTGAGTCAGCAAGGAAAGCCAAAACTTTTTCCTGCTGCTCCGGCTTTAAAAGCTGTTTTCCTACACCCAGATAAGGGAGCCTTCGAGGCCTTGTGTAGCCAGACGATGACGCTGGCTCAACACCTCCAGCCTTAGGTGCTATTGTGCTTTTGCCACTACCACCAGATGCACCACCACCACCATCAGTACCAGCTGGCAACCACCGCCCACGGGCTCTTCCACCAGACTTCCTCATTTTTTGGAAAATCTAACCAAAATAACAACCGTTATATGGTACTGTAAAACAAGGTAGAAGGTGTATATAAACTTGTTGAGAATTTAAATCTCCCTTTTTTGGGGGAGACTGAACCAAAACTCAGGCCCTGTGCATAAAACAACACAATGTAAGTGGCAGAAAGTGGCTGGCTGATATACGACAAACTAACAGGACTGAAGTATATCCACTTTGTGATAATTTGAATCTCACTTTTTTTGGGGGGAGACTGAACAACCAAAACTCAGGCCCAGTGTATAAAACAACACAATGTAAGTGGCAGAAAGTGGCTGGAAGATATATGGAAAAATACAAGGACTGTAGTACAATTTCAATCTCCCTACAATGATCTCAGGAAAAGTATGGCAGCAATAAAAAAGACTGCTGCACACAAAAGTGTGGACAAATAAACAAGATAACTGTGCAGAAAGGAGCAACAGGATTTTTGCTTTTAAAAAAGCAGTTGGTTCACACAGCGGCGTACAAACAGCAATGCAGCTATCAGGGAGCCTTATAAGGCAGCCTAATAAGCTACAGAGCTGATGCACAAAAATATAGCCTCTACTGTTCCTGCAAAAAAATGGTTGGACAGTGGAAATCGCTACAGCACAAGCAGTTTCGGGGTTAATCTTCCCTCCCTAACTATATCCCTTCTTCTGAAGAAGCTGCAGCAACCTCTCCCTATGCTAAGATCGGCAGAAGTAAGATGGCGGTCGGCGTGCACGCCCCTTTATAGCCCCTATGACACCGCAGAAAGCAAGCCAATCACTGTCATGCCCTTCTCTAAGATGGTGGGGACCGAGACCTATGTCATCACGCTGCCCACACTCTGCGTCCTCCTTCATTGGCTGAAAAATGGCGCTGAAAGCGTAATATGAAACGCGACTTTTGCACACAGATCGGTGACCTCATGGCCGATCCCACACTAGGATCGGGTCGGGTTTCATGAAACCCGACTTTGCCGAAAGTTGGCGATTTTTGAATTTGTCCGATCCATTTTGCTCAACCCTAGTCATCAATGTTAAAGTAGCAGACAACCTCTTTAATGCCTAGTACAGAAAGGTGGCCATGATTTATATGTTTTGCATTTTTTTTAGGCTTATAGTGATATAGCCAATGTATTTTGTGGAACAGCACTAAAGAAAATAGTTTAATTGGTTTGTTTCCTATTTTTGTTTTGCGGGTATTATTCAAAGATCATACTTTAGCAAAGTAAAAAGAACAAAATTAATTGTTTCATGGAAATCTCCAAAGAAAAAAAAATAATGTTCAGCTGAATACCCAGTTCATCAAATAATACTATGTCTGAAATTAGAGTTGAGTGAATTAATTTGATGCATAATTGAATTGTATTCAAATTGTGCAGAAATCCAAATTCTCCAAACTACAGATTTTTTTCAAATTTGCTCAATGTGAATTCAGCAAAATGGCGGCCAGGCCAATCAACCAGTGAAAAAAGAATAAAAGTACTCATCTTTCTGCTCACCTTTCCTGCCATCCCTGCAGCCTGTCATCTGGTCCTCAGCACCTCTTTGTTTCTTCTTCCCCTGTGCACATTTTAAAGCTAGGCTCTGGCTCCTGGCTCGACAAGGCCTCTGACCAACATCACTGTCTGAGGCCTGTGCCATCACTTTGGCTATGTGCATTATTACGTTATTATTCACAATGTTATGATATGCATCATACAAGCGACAACATGGTAGGCATGCACTGTGACATCTGAAGCCTAGTCGAGCCACTGCCTGGAGTGAAGAAGGTCGAAGGGAAACCACACAATGGGAAAGAGAAAAGAAGAGATGTTGCGGAACACATGGGTAAGAGGCGAGTATTCATTTTCTGGAGGTTTTTTTTAACATCTGACATTTTTTATGCTGTGAGGCCCGGAGAGACCCTGAAGAACAACAAGGGACATCCAATTGGGAGCAAATAATTCATGATTTGCCCAATTTAAATCTCAGGAGACCCACTTATCTCTATATGAAATGTTTCATTCATGCATAGATGTAAACCATCCCCCTTAATCCCGTTATGTTTAATTATAATAGAAAGCCATTTCATGACTGTCAGAAAGATGGATAGTAAAGCATTCTCAGCTGCATTACTGAAGCATAAAAATGGGTTAATTCATGCAGTTAAGGAGAACCATCAACATAAGTGAACGCTTAATTTCAGCAGTTGCTTTAAACGCTATGTTTTCCTTTACGTATCAATAAGACTTGGGTTCTCAAGTTCACAGTTCTTTTATTCTGGTTCTGCTGTGCAAGGAAAATAACAGATGTGTCTCGGGTTTTGCAGTCTCCGAAAGGATTACACCATTTCACATAAACATGTCACTGTTGAATCACCAAGGATTCTAGTACAGAATATAATTACATGTTACTTCAGATCTGAAAAGGTTCTTTCTCATACATATATCCAAAATACATAACACACAGAACGCAAAAGTGTTTTACCCTAAAAATTATAAATAAGGCATCCGGTTAGGAGTCATTCTGTGGGAAGTAAGCAAAAGAAAATACTTTAAAAATGTAATCAAATGACAAATTTTGCTAGTTATCAAACAACGTAAAGTGGCAAAATGTTTTCTAAGATTGGCAATGATTTTTGAAGTATTTGTATATAATGAAAGCTAACATATCGACATACATTATAATCCATTTTCTCAATTCATGATAAAAAAAAAAAAATTTCTTTATACTAGAAAAAATGGATCTGATGATGCAAAATGAACCAGAAACTAACAAATGATAAAAAGAAAATATTCCATTCACTATAATGCAAACGAACAAAAAAGAAAATATGTTTTTATTCATTGAATAGCAAGACATGCAGAACTGATTGAAAATAAAGATTTATTTGTAACTTTTTTAAAAACAAATCTAATGTCAAATCTGATCTTTATATGGTTTGTTGATAGTGTGAACTCAATATAATAAAATACAAAAGCTATAGTATTGTACAATATCTGGTAATACGGCTCACAAGTGCAGAATTAAATGGCAAGTAAACACGGGAGCTATTTGACATACAGTATAGGTCATGAACTACTTCCAAAGTGCATATATGAACAGTGAACACCCCTGTAAATGGAGCCAATTCCTTTGTATGGGATATTCGTTCAATAACAAATTTCTTTGCTGTTTGGCCGATAGAGAAAAGGATCCATTGATATTAAGTCTTCAAGCCCAACAGAGCTATGTATTCAAAATCCCTAAGTTTCTCTGCTATAGTGCCCCAGACAAGCCATGTGCCGCCATATAGTGCCTCTATACGCACAGTATTGTGGAAGTATACTCCCTCAGAAGCAATACATTGGAAAGAATATCTATCTGTCTGTCTGTCTGTCTTTCTGTCTGTCTGTCCTGGAAATCCCACGTCTCTGATTGGTCGTGGCCGCCAGGCCTCGACCAATCAGAGACCGGCACAGCATCGATGTAGAAATCCCACGTCTCTGATTGGTCGAGGCTGCCAGGCCTCGACCAATCAGTGACGGGCACAGCGACGATGATGTCATAAAGGACGTAGACATCCCGCGTTTCTGATTCAGCGACGGGCACAGTATCGATGTAGATGTCATAATGGTTGCCATGGCAACGATGATGTCATAAAGGTTGCCTCGACCAATCAGCGACGGGCACAGTCTGCCGCGAATTCTGGAATCATCATTGTCCATATACTACGGGGACATGCATATTCTAGAATACCCCATGCGTTAGAATCGGGCCAACATCTAGTATGTAATATTCCATATGATGGCACACAGCATTTTTTGCTGTTGTAACTCATGTGGATTTAAAAAAAATCTACCTATGTCTATGGAAAAAAAGGAAAAAAATGGAGATTGCAGGTACTCTATACAGTTGACCTTTAGACTTCCATAGGTATTAGATTAAAGGAAATCTATCAGTAGGTTTTGTCTATGGAATCTAACATCAGATTGTAAAGACTGTAAGCCTGATTACAGCAATTTATACTGTTCGGTGCAGTTTTTTATAAAATCCCTGTTTTCTCTACTATAGATGTAGCATGATTAGATGATTGGCAGCTTCCTGTGTACACTGTACATTGTCAGCATGTTGTCATTCAGTGGTGTGGGCTGGGTGGCATAGATTAGCTGGACTGTCTATCATGTGACACCCAGTCCTGCCGTGATAATCTTCTGCAGATAAAACACTGATTGTATTGTAACGTCAGCAAGTTGTGAAGAAAGTGACCCATTGAACACAGATTCTGGCTCTTTACCTCTACATTATGCTGCTCTCAGATTAGCAATAACCTGTTCACGGATTCCCTTTAAAACCATATGTAAGGCCCAAGATTTAAAAAATGACTTAAAAAAACCCATCAGTTTTCCATTTAATTTTTAGCTAAACTTCAAACAAATTGATTGAATGACTAGTAACAAAGGAGGAGATACCTTCAAAACGTGTGATCTGAGCCTCAACCTCCATACCGCTACAGTTGTTATTTTCGTGACTTGACTCTTCTCTCTTCATATTTCTTGTCTTCCTTTCCATCTGTCATATCAGTAATTAGCCCTTGGGAATCATACAATTCCATAAAATCAGCTTTGTACAGGATGCCAAGAGCAACAGTGATACATATTTACTGAGTTTCTGTAATAATTGTATTATTATTCTGAGCAACTAATAATTTTCGGAGATAATTTGTGACTTGCCCTCAGCGCATTGAGGCATTATTTATTTATCTCTCTTGTTATGATGAAAAAACCCGGCAGTAGAATAACTAGTCATGAGGCAGCTGCGTTCTAGCACGAATGCAAAGTTGCCTGCCTTAAGGACAGAGTACATCAGATGCAGCCATGTTGACATTCACTGGCTACATAACTGCGCACCAGACTAAGTCTAAAATGTATTACAGCTCCAAAGTGCAGTGAACTCTCCTCCATCGTCTGTTCTGCCTGTAGCATTAACGGCATGGATGAAAAAGTACACATTCTGCAAATTGTAATCATTCCTAAAGCTACAAATAATACACTAGGGGCTTTGAGATATCCTTAGAGGCTCTAATAAACTTACGAAGTGTCAACTAAGGAATATTACCTGCTTTGACCCTTACACGTGTTACTAAAATACCTTACAATTTCACAAATGTCCTTTCCTGCAACTGGCTGGTTAGACATATTTTAGGAGTAGAGAAACTCAATCTCCTATGGATTCATTGGAAGCATTAAGAACAAAAGGAAAATATCAGAAAATAGCCAACTAAAGTATCAGAGTATCGCAGGTGCTCAGGCACAATGGTTGAGTCCCCAACCAGCATGTTTTGCTACTGTTAGACAGCCAATAAACATGTGCGGATTGCAAACCACGCACAGTAATGCTGTTGCCATGTTGGCTACTGGCATTACTGTGAATGGCCGGTCGCATCTTATATAAGACCCGGTGATGTGATGTTTAGCACTCTGTTCTCAGTAAGCAGTTCAGTGACAGTTGTAATAATCATACTTTTAAAAAAAAATTATGTCCTATTTTTGATAACTAGCCAAAGTAAATCAGACAGCTGTGGGCTTATATTATCAGGCTGGGAAGGTCCCTGGTTATTGGCCCCTTCCCAGCCTAAAATACCAGTCCACAGATGCCCCAGAATTGGTGCATCATATTAGATGAAGCAATTTTGGCACTTTGCCTTGCTCTTCTTGATTGTTCTGCTGAGGTGGCAATTGGGGTAATATTGTTTGGAGTTGATGTTAGCTGTGTAGTCAGTCGGCATCAAGCCCAGGGGTTATTGATGGAGAGACATATGTCAGATACTCCCAATAGTAACCCAGTGATCCAAAAAACAGACACACGCAGAAAAAATACTTTATTTGGTTAAAGACTCCCCAATACTATTCTTCGTTCTCCGATTTAAAAAAAAAAATGTTCCTCTGCTGCAATCCCCGATCCCCAATGTCTCCGGTGTATGTGAGTAGCAGTAAAATGCTGTTTTTCACAGGCCCCATGTAGTGAGGACAACGCTCATCAGCGCCACTGGCTCAAAGCTTCACTCAATGAGAGCCAGAGTCTCTGATGAGAGATGTCTCTACCCGTTGCTTGTAAAAGCAGCACTTTACTGCTATTCACAGATGCCTGAGACATTGAGGAACGTACATTATGGCAGAAGAGCTTTGTGGGAACATTTTTTTAATAAATTGGTGAACAAGGGATAGTGTGAGAGAGTCTTTGTTCAAATAAATTATTTTTTATGTGTGTTTTTTTTCTCTATTTACTTATTGGGCTAGTAATGGGGGTGTCTGTTAGATGCCTTTCCATTACTAACCTCTGGGCTTGATGCCAGCTGACATTACACAGCTGACATCAACCCCAACAATAATACTCCAAATGCCACCACACCAGGGCTATTGGGAAGAACCAGTGCAAAGTGCCTGATTTGGCAAAACTAATGTATGCGCCAATTCTGGGGTGGCTGCGGGATTGTAATTTTAGACTTCGAAGGGCCAAACAAGCATCTTTCTTTTTTAAATAATTTATTTATTAAATAAATGAAAAATATTGTGATAACCAGTCAAAGTAAAGGAAGACCTATGGATTTTGGCCCCTTCCCAACAAAATACCAGCCCACAGCTGCCCCAGAAGTGATGCATTATATAAGATGTGCTCAACTCTTCCTTGTTGCGCTAGTGCAGTGGCAATCAAGGCAAAGTTTTTGGGATTGATGTCAGCAGCTGGGTGACATCAAGCCCTGGTTTTAGTAATGGAGAGGTGTCATTCAAACACCCCCATTACTAACCCAGTAGTAAAAAGAAATAAACACACACAGAAAACCTTTATTTAAAAATTCACTCCATGACAATTTCCCTCGTTCACCAATTTATTAAAATCCAAAAACCTGCCAGCCCACCATAGTCCACATAAATGTCTCACGACAATCCCTGACTGCGTCCAAAATCTATGGAGCTTCTCTCAGAAATTGAAACTCCATTGCAACAGCCACTGCCAGAAACTACTGTCATTTTTAAATTATTTATTAATTTACTTCCCAGCAGTGATCTTTGAGGCAGAGATGCGTCCAGGCATCTTCCCCACGCTCTTCCCATTACATTTCAACATTGTTTCCATCCATTTCAGTGATTTTCCTGCCCCTCCAACACTCCTGCTAGAGTCTCCTGGAAAAATGCTCTAGATTCCCCTTGACTTCAATTATAGTTGTTACTTGAGTTGAGTGGGTCAAAGCGCCCAATCTGCTCAATTCGAGTAATGAGCACTTGAACATTTTAGTGCTCCCTCATCAAAAAACAAAAAATCCTCCCATTGTGTGCAAAAATGTATCCTTTTCTATAACTGACTGGTGCCAAATGAAATAAGTGTTTTGTGGCATACATTTGACTGATATACATTAGCATACCTCTTTTGTAACTCTCCTGAAAAGTATAATTGACCATGACCCCCAAAACAATTATATATAATTGAGGATTTGTACAATATGAGTCAATGGTAGTTATTTGCAATTGTTTGCTGTGCAATTTGACACGTCTGGGCTTTATGTTGGAAGAATTTTCCATGCTATTAAGAGAGCCTGAAGCTGTTAGCAATAGGATTTGCACAGTGATGAGATTCTAAGCCTTTGGTACTATCTGTTTTATGAAATGTATAGAATTACTACTGTTACAAGATGAATGCAGCTTGTGCAGTTTTAGTTTTTGCTAGAAATATCCAAGTTGTTAGATAGAAGCATTTTAACAATATACAGTAAATACCTTGAAGGGGTTATACAGGACCATTAAGTTTTTTCACTATCTGCCTGTTGTGCCCGAAAACTGTCTCTGCCAGCATAGCGAGGTCACAGACTGCTCCTGCCACTGATTCAGCAGCATCCATGTAAGTCATACTAACAAAGTAGCGGTTTTTCATCCGCTCTGCTCTGTTGACAACTTGAGACTGCCAACATCATGCTGTTTGACAGCTGGCTCCCTGCTGCCTTACTACCGGGAGGTGACTGTCAATCAGCATGACATCATCAGTCATTCCCTTTCAATGGGGCAGACAAGCAGAAGAAGAGCTGCTCTGTTCATGTGGAGCAGCTGAATCGCCAGCAGGAGTGGTTAATGACCGGACTGAATAGTCAGGTAATTGTCTCTGTTAGCCTGTTAATTTTTAAACCCATAGGAAAAATCGAATGTTCTGGACAGCCCCTTTAAAATACATTTTTACTTGTTCTGAAATAATAGGTATCCTAGATTTCCATGTAGTCATGGAAAAGTTTATAAGTCTAGCTTAAAAGGATGGACAATCTTCAGGGAACAAAGGGATAATTGGAACTGTTACAAAAACTATGCATTTAGAATCAGTTTCATATTTGGATATCTCTGCTTAAGATCTTGCAAGACTATTACATTTTTTAGATTAACACATTTCAGATATAATACATTTTCCAAAATATATTTATTATTTGACTTAAATTAGTATTGTAAATTAATTAATTCCAAATATGTGCTGAAAAGAAAGATGTATTTCATCAAATAATTCAGGATTTAGTGCTCATCATTTAAAAAACAGCCATTTTGACACTGACATTTAGCTTATTTTGCGCGAAAAGAATGACCTGCAATACATTTACTGTTCAAAATGTCAGCTTATTATAGCAGACAACTTTTAATTTTTGACTTTGTTAACTGTATAACCCTGAAATGTTTTGCTGAACGTTTCAATATGATTTCAAGTGTTAATTGGCAAACAAATAATCAGTAAAAGCAGATAATTGCTACCTACCTGCTCTGCCCAGCGCCATTCTCCACCAGCACACAGCGGTCACAGACTTTTGCTGATGTCACATCAATAGAGCAGCAGTTTCTCTTCCTGTTGACAGGGCGGGACTACTGGCATCATGCTGATTGAGGGCCGTCCCTCTGCTGCCTAATTAGGGAAGTCGGCTGTCAATCAACGCCAGTAGTCCTGCAACGTCAACAGGTAGAGAAACTGCTGCTCTGTTGACAGGGAGCAGCTGAATATCTTTTCTATTTGGTTTCATGCAAGATTGTTTGCAAAGAACCCACAGGGTCCCCACAATTTCTGCATTCTCACTTGGTTCAGTCACACTGTAGGATATAATTGAAAATATGACAATTTCCATTAAAAAAAATCTGTGTCTATGAGTGAAATTAGAGGTCTGCAGATGTATGTTATCAGCATATAGATTTATTTTTGTCCATACATCAGAGTTATACAAACTGAATCCATTATCCCTCAGTAAAAGTAAAATCATTATGGTGCCTTAATGACAATAATATGCACAAATGTGTCCGGTTCAGAATATAAAGAGTTAGAATATAGATGTTCAATTAACTAATTCAATAAGTTTTACGAAAGAAAAAACTTAGTAGGCATTTGAAAAAAAAATAGACAATGTTTCCTTTTGAGAAACATTTTTTGAATGGAAATCTGAGTGATTGCTTTTTCCCACCTAGCTGGAATTCTTGATAACTTTGCCAGGACTCAACAGTATATCAATTTGTGTGCCCTTTCTAAAGGGAAATCTCATTATTGAGCATTTGACTGTTGCATATTTTAACTGTTCATTTAGTAATTGTTCATTTAGATATACAGTTTTCTCAGCTTTGCAATCTAGAAGAAAAACATGGATGACAGCCAAAACATTACAAAAACATAAATATAATAGCAAATTATTATTGTTAGATCTGCAGTTTGAAGATGAGTTATTATAAATGAGTCATTCCAATAGCTGCAATGATATCATCAGATATAGCACAATCAATATTAACAACATTTTCCAACTTACAGTAAATGCACATTTCAGTACAGAAACTAATGTAAGTTGAGCATAAATCCTATTAAATTAACAAATTCAGATTAATTAAAGGGAATCTGTCAGTAGGATCAACCTTGCTAAACCATCTATATGGACGTGTAGGTCATAGGAAGCTGAAAAAAATGATGCCTTGATATCTGCGATCCGATGTCTTTTTCAAGAGAAATCCACATTTTTCTTATATACAAATGACCTCTTCCAGACAATGGGGAGGATGTTGCTTTGAAGATTACTCTGCCTCCAGAGATTATTTTACATGAAGGGGGAGTTATCAGTGTGGAACAAGTAACTAACACAGAACAGGAGAAGTGTATTCTTGCAAACACATTTTTGCAGTTCTTGAGCTCAGCTGTATTGCAACAATATTGCCACCCTTTCTGCCTGTGAGATGGAAGCTGAAGCATAGCAGAACCGGCAGGTGTCAGTTATAATCACACACAGCTCTGCAGTGAGATCAGCAAAGCAGAGAGTGGCCATAACATATCACATCGGTAACTCGCCGTCATGTAAAACAAGCTCTGGAGGCAGTCATGTAAAACAAGCTCTGGAGGCAGAGTTTTCTTTCAGGCAGCATCCTCGCCAGAGCCTGGAGGAGGTCATTTATATTAAGAGATAAAAGTTGATTTATTGACAAGGCATCTGAAATGAGACATACAGGTTGGACTTTTTTCAGCATTCTATAATCTGTACGCCCATATTAATAGTTTAAATAGAACAAATGTGATTACAGATTCCCTTTAATAGAAAAAATATTGAAATAACTTTATGAATTTTAAAATTTAGGAAAGGAAAAGCAACTACTACTACTAGTTAGTGGCACAATTCCAACACATCGGGTATTCTAGAATATGTATGTAGTTTGTTTATGAAGATTTCAGAATAATGCAATGAATACACAGGATTCGTCCGGCCGGGCATAAACAATCAGCAAAGTGTGGATCAAATCCCGCAACAATTCGCGGACTGCATCTGTCGCTGATTGTTCGTGGCTGGCCGGGCGCAACTAATCAGTGACGCCAGGGACAGCTCCAGGTTTTTGAGGGCCCCGGGCGAAAGAGTCTCACAGCCCACATCGCATATAACACATCCCACATAGTATATAGTACAGCCACGTAGTATATAGCACAGCCACGTAGTATATAACACAGCTACGTAGTATATAACACAGCCACGTGGTATATTGCACAGCCATCTAGTATGTAGCACAGCCCATGTAGAATATAGCACAGCCAACGCAGTATATAACACAGCCTACACAGTATATAGGAAGCAAAATTAGCGTGCACTCTGTCGGGAATGCGAGGTGCCGGTGTAATGGATCCAATGACCCCAAGTACTGATAAGTATAATTTCACCGCACACTCTAATGAGAACGTATAAATTGCTTATATATTTATTAACAGTAAACTTATATAGAGGAGCAAAACAGAGACACAAAGTCTGGAAGCGATAAGTACAGACGTTTCGGCTCCACCAGAGCCTTACTCATTGTATCGCTGTAAAATAAAAGACGTAAATCAAAAAATAATACATGGAATAATAAACTGAAAATACACGGTAAAAATCTCAAGTGATACTAAAGTAAAAAAGAACTAAGCATCGTGGGGAAAGTAAATATGTACAAAATATACAGTAATAGTCTACAAGTATCGCTATCCCTAGGGGTATATACATTTTGGATCACACATATTACCTTTTCCATAGAAATATGCAGCGTATAGGGTAGAGATCCCACAGTGCCCAGATAAGGCTGTAAGGAATAGCATCGCAGTTAATAACCATATCAAGTTCTCTATGTCAGGGAAAAGACAATGCAATAGGATGGTGATGTACCTATATATGTAGCGCTGCCCACAGAGTGCTCCTAGTATGCTAGTGGTGTGTTTATGCAGAAGTATTAGTCCCACAATAACGCAGTGGTCTGCAGAGAAAAGAGAGGACCCATGAAGGAAAGAATGTCATGTAAGGGCCATAAGGGCGGCGCAGCCAGTGCCGTGCATGGAAGCAGTTACCTGGTATAGTGGAGGGGATAAGCGGCGCTCCCGCGCCTTGCTCACAGCGGCGTGTCTGCTGCTCTACTACAGCAGACACGCCGCTGTGAGCAAGGCGCGGGAGCGCCGCTTATCCCCTCCACTATACCAGGTAACTGCTTCCATGCACGGCACTGGCTGCGCCGCCCTTATGGCCCTTACATGACATTCTTTCCTTCATGGGTCCTCTCTTTTCTCTGCAGACCACTGCGTTATTGTGGGACTAATACTTCTGCATAAACACACCACTAGCATACTAGGAGCACTCTGTGGGCAGCGCTACATATATAGGTACATCACCATCCTATTGCATTGTCTTTTCCCTGACATAGAGAACTTGATATGGTTATTAACTGCGATGCTATTCCTTACAGCCTTATCTGGGCACTGTGGGATCTCTACCCTATACGCTGCATATTTCTATGGAAAAGGTAATATGTGTGATCCAAAATGTATATACCCCTAGGGATAGCGATACTTGTAGACTATTACTGTATATTTTGTACATATTTACTTTCCCCACGATGCTTAGTTCTTTTTTACTTTAGTATCACTTGAGATTTTTACCGTGTATTTTCAGTTTATTATTCCATGTATTATTTTTTGATTTACGTCTTTTATTTTACAGCGATACAATGAGTAAGGCTCTGGTGGAGCCGAAACGTCTGTACTTATCGCTTCCAGACTTTGTGTCTCTGTTTTGCTCCTCTATATAAGTTTACTGTTAATAAATATATAAGCAATTTATACGTTCTCATTAGAGTGTGCGGTGAAATTATACTTATCTACACAGTATATAGCACAGCCCACGTAGTATAAAGCACAGCACACGCAGTATATAACACAGCCCATGCAGTATATAGCACTGCCCACATAGTATATAGCACAGCCCATGCAGTAATTAACACAGCCCACGTAGTGTATAGCACAGCGACATAGTATATAGCACACCCTACATGGTAGCTAGTACAGTGATGTAGTATATAGCACAGCCCACGTAGTATAAAACAGCGATGTAGTATATAGCACAGCCACATAGTAAATAGAACAGCTATGTAGTACATAGCACAGCCTACGTAGTATATAGCACAGCAACATAGTACATAACACAGTCCACACAGTCTATAACACAGCCCACGTAGTATATACAACAGCCCACGCAGTACATAACACAGCCCACGTAGTATATAGCACAGCACGCAGTATATAACACACCCCACATAGTATATAGCACAGAAATATAGTATATAACACAGCCCACGCAGTATATAACACAGCCCATGCAGTATATAACAGCCCATGTAGTATATTGCACAGCCACGCAGTATATAACACAGCCCATGTAGTATATAGCACAGCGATGTAGTATATAACACAGCCCACGCAGTATATAACACAGCCCGCGCAGTATATAACAGCCCACGCAGTATATAACACAGCCCACGTAGTATATAACACAGCCCACATAGTATATAGCAGTGTGGGCACCATATCCCTGTTAAAAAAGCAATTCAAATAAAAAATAGTTATATACTCACCTTCCGGCGGCCTCCGGATCGAGCCCAGGCCTTTAGCAATGCTCCTCGCTATGCTCCATTCCCAGTAATGCCTTGCGGCAATAACCTGTGATCATATAGCGGTCTTGCGAGACCGCTATGTGGTCTCGAGTCATTGCCGCAATGCATTCTTGGGACCGGAGCATCGCGAGGAGCGGGAAAGGCTGCCGCTGATGCCAGAAGGTGAGAATATAATGTTTTTTTTTAAATTATTTTTAACATTATATGTTTTTACTATTGATGCTGCATAGGCATCATCAATAGTAAAAAGTGAAGCGGCGTTTAAATCCCGCCCCAATATTGCTGATTGGTCACGGCCGGCCGCGACCAATCAGCGACCCGGGAATTCCGCGACAGACAGACAGAAGTTACAGACAAACAGACAGAAGTACCCCTTAGACAATTATATAAATAGACTAGATGTTAGCCTGATTGTAACGCATTGGGTATTCTAGAATATGTATGTATGTATATAGCAGCCACATAGTATATAGCACAGGCCACATAGTGTATAAGAGCCACGTAGTATATAGGAGCCACGTAGTATATAGCAGCCAGGCAGTATATAACACATCCACGTAGTATATAACACAGCCCACATAATGTATAGCACAGGGCACGCAGTATATAACACAGGGCATGCAGTATATAACAAAGCCCACGCAGTATATAACACAGCACACGCAGTATATAACACAACCCATACAGTATATAACACAGCCCACGCAATATATAACACAGCCCACGCAGTATATAACACAGGCCACACAATATATAACACAGCCACACAGTATATAACACAGCCATGCAGTATATAACACAGCCATGCAGTATATAACACAGCCCATGCAGTATATAACACAGGCCATGCAGTATATAACAGTGGCCTTGCAGTATATAACACAGCCCATGCAGTATATAACACAACCCACGTAGTATATAACACTGCCCACGTAGTATATTGCAGCCACGCAGTATATAACAGTGGCCACACAGTTTATAACAGTGGCCATGCAGTATATAACACTGCCACGCAGTATATAACACTGCCACGCAGTATATAACACTGCCCATGTAGTATATAGCAGCCACACAGTATATAACACAGCCCACATAATATATAGCACAGCCCACGCAGTATATAACACAGCCCACGTAGTATATAGCAGTGAGGGCACCATATCCCTGCTATAAAAAATAATTAAAATAAAAAAGTTATATACTCACCCTCCGGCATCCAGCGAAGCTGTCCTGATGCGTGTGCGGCTGCCGCCAACTTCCGTTCCCAGAGATGCATTGCGAAATTACCCAGATGACTTAGTGGTCTCGCGAGATCACTAAGTCTTCTGGGTAAATTCGCAATGCATCTCTGGGAACGGAAGCTGGCGGCAGCCGCACTTGCATCGGCGGACGACGGAAGGTGAGAATAGCAGGTTTTTTGTTTTTTTATTATTTTTAACATTAGATTTTTTTACTATTGATGCTGCATAGGCTGCATCAATAGTAAAAAGTTGGTCACACAGGGTTAATAGCAGCGTTAACGTAGTGCGTTACACCGCGGCATAACGCGGCCCGTTAATGCTGCCATTAACCCTGTGTGAGCGCTGACTGGAGGGGAGTATGGCGCGGGCTCCAGGCACTGACTGGACGGAAGTAGGGAGGGACTAATTCTCGGCCGGGCTGTGGCCGTCGCTGATAATATAATCCCAGCAACGCGGGATTTCCGTGACAGACACACAGACAATCAGATTGAAGTGCCCCTTAGACGACTATATATATAGATTGATATTTGTGTCGCTTAAGTTTATATCTTTGTCAGTAAATAATTAAATAATGTGACAATGTTAAGTGGTGACCTTTTTGAAGTAGACTTGAAAAAAGCACATCCAGAAGTCAGAGGCCAACATTTTATTGATGAGATATTGATTATGTACTATTTTTCCTTTCGACTAAATTCTATCACCTGTGTAAGTAAATTTATGAAAGATTCCTATCGGTGAAGTTTTTCTTTGAGAAGAGTGTTAAATCAGTGTAAGGATACTTATAAGCCATGCATTGCTCCAGTGAGAAATTAAATATGCAATTTTCCTCCTCCAAAAGGAAAAGGACTGGAACTCTTGTGCCACCTATTGGAATGGTCTTGTCACATGACTTATGTTAAGAAGGCGAATCAGAAATTTAGTTTGCAGACACATTTTTGGGGTGTGTGCCTTTCATCAATAACAATCCTGAAAGTCAATATTAACCCTTTACAAGACCTAGCCACATAACTTTAGATGACAAGGGAAACCAATTCATGTTAGATTTTGACTGCTACTGAGGAGCCTATTTGCACATGTAGAATTCCTGTCACACTTGTGATACAATACAAATAAATATAGCCAACGACTCCAAGCTGGTGACACATGGCATTAATTAACTATATTTCACTATGTGTTTGAAGTTATCTGCATGAGAGTATTATATTTATGTACAATCCCTGATTTGCTGAACCTTAATACAATATCTGAAGGTTTGAAGCCTTAAAACAATGTTCACAAACTTCTATATACTTCTGTATATGTTGGCAATTGGTTCTAACTGTAACATAAAAATAATGCATAGTATACATTTTTTGAATGCTCCTGTGCAGCAGCAAATTATGTTTTCCTATGCAGTTAAAAAGAAAAGCAAAGGAATACATTCTCTTTAGACATGTAGCATGCTAATGGGGTTCTAAGGATTCATTTTATTTAATGTACTCTCTAAATGTAGTCAAACGCAATACATTATCAAATCGTTGTACAGATTAGATTACTCATCCATTTGTATATAATCGTAATTAGAGTTTCTGTGTTTTTATATTCCCAAGGTCAGCTGCCTTATGTTCTCCATTGACACACACATCATTATGTGCATAATTTAATACAGAAGAATATTCCGGATTAATGTTTTGTTATTATTAACAGCCTAACCAAAACACACTAAGGCTTCTTTCACACTAGCGTCGGGCCCGGCCCGTCGCAGTGCGTCGGGCCGAGGTTACCGACGCTAGCGTTGCCTCCGCCGCACAACGGGTGCAGCGGATGCTGCTTTTCAGCGCATCTGCTGCCCCATTGTGAGGTGCGGGGAGGTGGGGGAGGAGTTCCGGCCGCGCATGCGCGGTTGGAAAAGACGGTCCGTCGGCTGCAAAAAATGTTACATGGAACGTTTTTTGCGGCCGACGGTCGGCCGAAACACGGCGCAACCGTCGCGCGACGGTTGCGACGTGTGGCAATCCGTCGCAATGCGTCGCGTAATATTAGTCAATGGAGAAAAAACGCATCCTGCAAACACTTTTGCAGGATGCGTTTTTTCTGCAAAACGACGCATTGTGACGGATTGCAGTTAACGCTAGTGTGAAAGTAGCCTAAGAGAATCTCCTTAACATGTTTCACCACTACAGCAGCTTCATCAGGGAGTTGTAAATCTCACACTTCTGTGCCATCCCCCGATGAAGCCGCAGGAGCAGTGAAATATGTTGCTGGGATGCACTTAGTTTATATATTGGTTTTACCATTGGTTAGGCTAATAATAATAAAACAGGACATTAATAAGGAATATTGTTCTGTATTAAAACACAAAATGTGCTGTGCGCCATGTTAATAATGATGGAATCTACCAAATGATTGGATTTTTAAATTTGAGCTGATCCTTATAGTTCTATAATTTCAATAATAAATAATGTAAGTGAATTTATAGCAATCTACTAGATAGCAGCTAGCCTCCTAGTGGAGTTTATTTCTTTTAAGTAATTTTTCTTATATTAATAATATTATAACATATATTAATGATTAAATTCCTCTCTTAAATAAACTTTTCTACTACCCTGTTGTCATTATTAATTATTTTAATTGTCATTAATTTGCACATACTTCATCATCACTGTCCCTCACAATCTAAATGTATTTGGAGTGTAGGAAGAAACCTATGCAAACACAGGGAGAACATACACACATTTTACATTGTTCTTGGCGGGATTTGAACCTATGAGCCCAGAGCTGCAAGGCTACAGTGCTAACCACTGAGCCGCCATCCTGCCCTGCAGTTTTCTGCATCTTGATATTCATCTGGTGCAGTTAACATCAGAAACATAGAATCATCATATTCAATATGGTATACTTAAATTGCTATTCAAGTTAAAAAATGGAACATCTACAGTATGGTCTTCAAAACAGTCAGTAGTAAAATTGATATAAATGGTCAGATTTGTATATAAGGAGTGCTTGTTAAGAAAAATATCTCACATACATACTGCAATGTAACTACACAATCAATTTTATTTCTCTATCAAAATATTATGCATGCAAATGAGGTGCCCTAGCTAGATTTCTTGTTACTAGATAACCTCAAGAAGTACAATAGGTCTGTGTAATTTGGCAAAAAAAAATTGTATTAATTTCCTCAGCATTGTTGTTGATGCTGAAGCTTTGATAATGTTTGCTTTAAGCATTTTTCCATGCAAATAAGCTTCACTTCTTCGACCCCTATTCTAACTTTGACTCTACAAAAGCAATGTAATTATGTGTAACAATTCATTAAAGCTGAAAATCTATGAAACAAAAAGTGTATCACAAGTAAATCAAAAATAAGCTCAGGAGCCAAGATCCTCTGCAATCCAGGAGCTGCTCATATCCAAAACCCAGTGTACTAGTACATTGTGTATTCGTCACAGCCATCTTTTTATTGATTTTTGGATTGGGTTTTGGAAGCTAGCCCTACTAGCTTAGCAGCTTATTTATGCAAAGACTTTAAAATAAAAAGAGCTTATTAGATGTGAATGCAAGCATGATAATACTTGAAAAATTACAATGTTGTCATTTTAGACACATATAGACAATTGACATTGAGAATTAACTTTCAGATAACTATTATCTTGCCAATAGCTTTTATAGTCAGCTGTTCTCTATGGTCCTATTGGTGGGGCTTCCAGAAAAAAAATTCTGTGAAAACTGCCTAGAGAGAGCGATTATATTGCAAGTCAATTAGCAATTTAATACAAAAAAGTAGCAATGTATAGAAAAAAATTCTCAAACAAATATCAAATGACTACATGGGTTAGCCACTACTTTTTTATTGATATATCCATAGGATATACTATCGTTATCTGATCAGTGGCTGTGTGACACCCAATCATATACTGATAGCCTAACCTAAGTAACAAAGTACTGATCAATCTCTTTAAGTAAAGCATACCAGTCATTAAGGTCTTAATTGGTGTTTTATCAAAGTTTGAGCATGGGTGAATGAATCTTATGCTCACTACTGGAGTCCTGTTTTATCTCCTACACACTTTGTCTACACTGTTCTCCATGTCTTTGTACCCTTGTTGCACATACAGTTCTGCTCTAGCGTCCTATTTTATTTGTGTATTAAGATAGACATTTCTATTGAAGATATGTTCAGTACTTTGACTCAAGCACTTATCAAATTGCTTATCAAAATCTAAAGCTACCATTCAGCTGTCCATTTGCTGTGCAGGAACCACTGCCGGTGAAGGTACCACTATGCGGCACCATTTCCAGTATAATTGTAGTCCAAGTTGAAGCTACTGTTCGCAATTTCCCATCTATGAAATTTGAAAGCCTTGATGAGGCAAAAGCAGATCTAGGTTTTACAGCACCTGGAACAGGAGAGACGGAAATGCAATTGAAAGCTAGGAGTCGTCATGTAATATCTTGTCTGAGCCAGCTGTCAACTTGACAGCCAGCTCAGTGAACTGGTAACTCCATCTCCCGGGGGCAGCAAAATGCTGTCGCCAGAGAGACACCTTGGATCATCACATCACATGGCCTGACAAAGCCCCCCCCCCACTGGCTGCAACTGGGGAATATGCCCCTCTTCTAGATACACCCCTTAATAAGTCATATTGAATGTAGTTGTTGAGATGGTACAACTTGTTTTGCTTACATTTATTTTTGCATAGAACAGTTGTCAAGGCCTTATTATTACAGGCCTTGGCCTCAAACACTGAAGTATTGTTTTTAAAGGCTGAAATGTCACACGCCAACAATGTAAGATGCAGCATGTTAGGTGTCGAGTTCCCGCCGCTGCACAGGAGGAATCTCAAACCATGTCTGCTGCAGCCTCCCATTCTCCCCCAGCCACAGTGGAGCCTGCTCAGCGGAGACGTCGGTCCCAGCGTCTGACTCAGCCTGATACTGTGCAAATGGTTACTGCTGCCTTTCCAGGCTCTGCCTTTGTAGCAAGCACTGGTCAGCGGCAAGCAGGCTTTTCTGGGACTAAGTCCTGCTTTTCACGCACTGAGCATGCTCACGGGAGGACCTCTCATTGCAGGTCGGGGGTCACACGCTCAGATCCTGTAGCAGCTCCCATTGGTCCACCAGGAAGGTCCTGAAGAGCTGCAACTATAAAAGCTTTGCATGGCCGCACGGCCATGTGCTAGTATCAAATGTGTTTGGCTTATGCCAGTGGATACTATACCACTATGTACATATGTGGTTTGAGGCTGTAGCTTTGGGACTGTACACTCAGGCAGGCAGCTAGCGTCAGAGGGGGCAATTAGCCTTGGCTTAGCATCTGGTTCCTTCATGTTTGCGGTTAGCACAGAAGAGTTCCAGAGGAAGCACAACCCTTAGTTAGGGTAATAGTTCTGTGTACAGTGCGACTCTGTGAGTCAACAGAGATTGCTTCCAGTTCACACGGGGTGAAGCTTAACCAACGTGAGGGCTCAGAGGTTATCCGCCCTTACTTTGCAGCAGATATCTCTGCACGTTGGACGGTGCTGCGAACGCACCTTGTAGCTACCTATCTATACTCGATGCATTCCGCTAGCCCTAACACAGCATTTCAACTATTAAAATAAGTACCAAAGAGGTTCGATATATGTTGGGTGTATTGTAAAAATAATGTATATTGGTCTACCTACATATGTATAGTATTATATCACCAATCAACAATATTTGTTTTGTTTTTCACAGGTGCCCTATGCAGAATTAGGAGGGAAGACATTAGTGATGAATGTTTACGATTTTGATCGCTTTTCTAAGCATGACGTCATTGGAGAGGTAAAGGTGCCCATGAACACTGTTGACTTCGGTCATGTGACAGAAGAATGGCGAGATCTTATTAGTGCTGAAAAAGAAGAGGTAAGGCATATCAAACTACCTAGTGGTAGATTCATAAAGTATTATTTAATATGAAAGAATATTGTTCAATTTAAAAAATTAAGCAGTACAAAATATACACCTCTAGTATATAGTAAGGGGATTAAAGAAAACAGTTTTTTCCTGTGATCTAATGTAAGTTAGTTGTTCTCAGCTGCATTCATATCAAAGGTTGCGGTACATACAATTGACTTGTTATTTTCTGCATTCATTATTGTTTGTTAATGAGAAATAAGTCAATATCAAAGGCAACAGATAAATCAGAAATCTACAAGCTTTTTGACTTAGGGATTCTATGTTGTTGTTTTTTTCCTCCATTATCGTTTTTTTTTTAAATTTCCAATATCTTTTTATTTACATATGTTATATTGGTCTAACACATAATGTTGGTTAATCAAAAGGTGATATTTTTTGCTGTTTGAGAAACTATGACTTCAAGCTGTGTTACTTTCTAGACTTGCTTCATTAGACTGTCCAGATATGGCACATTTTGACAAATCAGCCTCTTAGAATATCGTGTTATATTTTTCTCTTGTAAAGTTTGTCGCCCTAGTTCCATCATCCACAGTGTTTTGGCCTGATTCACATTTTGCCAGTTGGTCAATACACCAAGCAAAGCAATAAAAAACAAGATATTGTCAAAATGTATATAAGTATTACAAATATTTTTACTCAACATTCATATGACGTATCACAATTAGTGTTGAGCATTCCGATACTGCAAATATCGGGTATCGGCCGATATTCGCTGTATCGGAATTCCGATACTGACTTCCGATAATTTTGCGATATCGGATACCGGAATCGGAAGTTCCTATAGTGCAATGATGCACTATAATGGAGTGTGGGTGGTGCGTGGGCGGAGACTGCATGTGTGTGTGGGCAGGGTCTGTGCGTGACCGTGGGGGTCTGTGCATGCCTGCCAGAGCTCTGTGTGGGCTGCCGGGGCTCTGTGCGGGCTGCCGGGGCTCTGTGCATGCCTGCCGGAACTCTGTGCGACCTGCGGGGGCTCTGAGTGGACTGCTGGGGCTCTGTGCGTGCCTGCCGGGGTTCTGTGCGGCCTGCCGGGGCTCTGTGTGGGCTTACCGGGGCTCTGTGTGGGCTTATTGGGGCTCTGTGCGGGCCTGCTGGGGGCTCTGTGTGGGCTTGCTGGGGGCTCTGTGTGGGCTTGCCGGGGGCTCTGTGCGGCCTGCCTGGTTTCTGTGTGTGTGTACCGGGGCTCTGTGTGTGTGTGCCGGGGCTCTGTGCGGGCTGCTGGGGCTCTGCAGCCTGCCAGGGCTCTGTGTGGGCTGCCCGGGGTCTGTGCCATCGGACAATGCCTGCAACAGTGACAGTGATTGACACATTAGCCAATGATGGGACAGTAGTAGTCCCATCATCCGGCTAGTGTGTTGAATGTAAAAAAAAAAGTACTACATACATACTACATACTACATACATACTACATACATACTACATACTACATACACACACTACTACTGTAACCTCCTGCTCTGTGGCCTCCCCTCTAACACTCTCGCACCCCTCCAATCTATTCTAAACTCTGCTGCCCGACTAATCCACCTGTCCCCCTGCTATTCCCCAGCCTCTCCCCTCTGTCAATCCCTTCACTGGCTCCCCATTACCCAGAGACTCCAGTACAAAAGCCTAAACATGACATACAAAGCCATCCACAACCTGTCTCCTCCATACATCTGTGACCTCGTCTCCCGGTACTTTCCTGCACGCAACCTCCAATCCTCACAAGATCTCCTTCTCTACTCCCCTCTTATCTCCTCTTCCCACAATCGCATATAAGATTTCTCTCGCGCATCACCCCTACCCTAGAACTCTCTACCACAACATATCAGACTCTCACCTACCATCAAAACCTTCAAAAAGAACCTGAAGACTTACATCTTCCGGCAAGCCTACAACCTGCAGTAACCACCGATCGACCAAACCACTGCACGACCAGCTCTATCCTCACCTACTGTATCCTCACCCATCCCTTGTAGATTGTGAGCCCTCACGGGCAGGGTCCTCTCTCCTTCTCTACCAGTTGTGACTTGTATTGTTCAAGATTATTGTACCTGTTTTTATTATGTATACCCCTCCTCACATGTAAAGCGCCATGGAATAAATGGCGCTATAATAAAAAATAATAATAATACATACTACATACATACAACATACATACTACATACATACAACATACATACTACATACTACATATATACTACATAAATACATGCAACATACTACATACAACATACATACTACATACATACTACATAAATACTACATACATATTACGTACAACATACATACTACATACATACTACATACATACTACATAAGCACGGTGGCTCAGTGGATAGCACTGCAGTCTTGCAGCGCTGGAGTCCTGGGTTCTAATCCCACCTTGGACAACATCTGCAAGAAGTTTGTATGTTCTCCCCGTGTTTGTGTGGGTTTCCTCTGGGCACTCCGGTTTCCTCCCACATTCCAAAGACATACTGATAGGGAATTTAGATTGTGAGCCTCATCGGAGACAGTGATGATAATGTGTGCAAAACTGTAAGGCGCTGCGGAATATCTTAGCACTATAAAAATAGATTATTATTATTATACATACTACATACAATACATTCATACATTACATACAGACATACAGTACATTAAACATAGAGTACATACTCATCATTACTTGTCACTTTGTTCCCCGAAGCCAGTGTCATCTGTAAAAAAGATTAAAATAACAAAGAACCAATATACTCCCTGTCTGCAGAAATCCACGAGTGTCCCACGACGATCTCCCGCGGAGCCCTGGCAGGCACACACAGAGACCCGGCAGGCCGCACAGAGCCCCGGCAGGCACACACAGAGCCCCGGCAGGCACGCACAGACCCCGAGATGCCTGTACAGATCCCCGGCAGGCCCGCACAGACCCTGCCCGCACAGTGTCCGCCCATGCACTGCCCACACTCTTCCCCCCTCCGGGAACAGGATGTAGAAGGACAGAAAGGGCTTATTTACATTCCGATATTTGTGTCCCATTGACTTGCATTGGTATCGGGTATCGGTATCGGTGCTATCCGTTATTTATTGGATATCGGACGATCCAATCCGATACCGATACTTCTTGATATCAGAAGGTATGGCTCAACACTAATCACAATCAATCAACGTTTAGGTTATGTGCACATGATGATTACAAAAACCAAAGTGTTAGCAATAAAAATGTGGACGCGTTTTTACTAGAGGTGAGCGAACTTGTTTGGAAAACATTTGTAATTCTCAAATTCGGTTCGAATTCCCTAGCTTTTCCACCAAAAATCAGCAAAAGTCGGCCAAAGTTCGGTAAATGTTTCTGGCAGCAGCACTGGCCACAAAACGTCCCTCACACGTGCACACTGATGACACACAGATGACATCTGTGATGTAAAAACATTTGCCACTGCTCAGTTTAAATGAGTAGTACCATACTGTACTCTACTGTTAGGGATGAGCAAGTAGTTAAATATTCGGACTCGCTATGCTCATACCGAGTACACCGTAATGCTCAGGTATTCGGTACGAGTAGCGAGTCCAATGTCAGACAATGGAAAAAGTCGAGTAAATGTCTACACATAGTATAGGTATATATATATATATACATATATATATATATATATATATATGTCATTGACACACATATATAGCTTTATATTTCATAGAGAGTTAGATAGCAGAAAGGCCGGTAATTCAATTGTTGGGTTCTGTAAAATCATTGCAGAACCCAACATGTGAGACATGGTTTACATACAGTAAACCATTGCAGAAAAGTTAGATTTTTATATATCCCTCCCTAATAATGTTAGTAGTGTGTGTGTGTGTGTGTGTGTGTGTGTGTGTGTGTGTGTGTGTGTGTGTGTGTGTGTGTGTGTGTGTAAAATTTGGGAGCTGTAGGGGTAAAACTAAAGGATTAATTCTCTGCCAGAGAGGGAAAGCCAGTGACTGAGGTCAGATATTAATAGCCTAGAGTGGGACCATTATTATTGCCCCCTGGCTAAAAACATCTGCCCCCAGCCACCCCAGAAAAGGCGCATCTGTAAGCTGTGCCTATTCCAGCACTTAGCCTCTCTCTTCCCACTGCCCTGTAGCATTGGCATATGGGGTAATAAGGGGCTATTGCATTGTATTGTATTGTATCGTAAGGTGGCATTAAGCCTGGTTAATAATGGTGAGGTGTCAATAAGACACCGATCCATTATTAATCCAATAGAAAGAAAGGTTAAAAATACACCCACATTAAGAATAAAGTATTTTAATGAAATAATCAAACACACAGGTTTTAACATCTTTATTGCATGCTCAATCTAAGCGAAGCCCTCATTCTTCTGTGAAAAAAAATCCAAAATAAAAATGCAACAATATCCCATACCTGTCTGCTGTACAGTCAAGTCCCATACTGTAATCCATGTCTGGGGGCATTTACATTTTACAACCGGGAGCTCTGGTAATGCGGCCACTCCCGGCTGTAAACAACTGGGGAATGAATGAAATGCAGGGAAGGAGCTTTGGTGACTAGCGGTGCCATCACTGAAGCTGCGCCCCCGGCGGCAAGAACTCATATGAACTCTGTAGCGTGGGAAAGTTTCTGAATATTTTCCCATGCTACAGAGTTCATATGAGTTCATGCCGCCAGGGGGTGCAGATTTGGTGATGGCACTGCTAGTCACCGAAGCTCTGCTCCCTGCATATCATTCATTCCCCAGTCTTTCACAGCCGGGAGCGGCGGCATTAGCAGCGCTCCTGGTTGTAAATGTAAATTCCCCCAGACATGGATTACAGTGTGGGACACGACTGTACGGCAGACAGGTATGGGATATTGTTGCTTCTTTATTTTGGATTTTTTTTTACAGAAGAACTAGGGCTTTGCTTGGATTGAGTGTGCAATAAAGATGTTAAAACCTGTGTATTTGATTCTTTCATTAAAATACTTTAATGTGTATGTGTATTTTTAACCCTTTCCTGCTATTTGATTAATAATGGATAGGTGTCTTATTGACACCTCTCCATTATTAACCAGGCTTAATGTCACCTTACAATAGCAAAATGACATTAACCCTTTATTACCCCATATGCCAATGCCACACGGTAGTGGGAAGAGAAAGAGGCAAAGTGCCGGAATAGGTGCAACTTACAGATGCAATTTTTCTGAAGTGGCTGGGGGCAGATGCTTTTAACCGGGGGCAATAACCATGGTCCCTCTGTAGGCTATTAATATCTGCCCTCAGTCGCTGGCTTTCCCACTCTGGCACAGAAAATTGCATGGGAGCCTACGCCATTTTTTTTCGTGAATTAATCCTTTGATTTAACCCCTACGGCTCCCAAATTTTACACACACACTACTAACATTATTAGAGAGGGGTATATAAAAATCTAATGGATATGCAGTGGTTTACTGTATGTAAGCCATGTCTCATATCCTGTCGGGTTCTGCAATGATTTTACAGAACCAGACAATTGAATTATCGGTTTTCCTGCTATCTAACTCTCTATGAAATATAAAGGTATATATATGTTTGTCAATGACATATATATATATATATATGTGTATATATATATATATTATATACACCTATACTATGCTGGTGGGAGATCCGAATAGTACTCAATGAGTAGTGAAATACTCGCTATATTCCAATATTCCAAGAACAGCGAGTACTTTATTTCGAGTACCGAATACTCGCTCATCTCTATCTACTGTAAGATAAATAAAATATTGCACACTTTTTGACTTTGAGTTGGTTATAAGTAGAGATGAGCGGTGTTCGAGTCGAACTGTTCGCCAATTTCAAATTCGAGCTGTTTTGGGTAGTGTTCGAGTCGTTCGACGAACCCGAACAATTTGCTTTTAATTCGGCTGCTTGAGTTTCTGTTCGATAACTGTTCGTTCACCAAAAGCCTAGCTAGATTTGCACATTAAAACTGTTTATCATTGTTAATAGACTGTTTTAGTGTATAGTGGGCGGGGGGCGGGGGATAGATCTGTGCTGAAATAACGCCAATCTCCATTTTTTTTCTTTCCCGCATTTACAGTGGGGCGGTGCAGTTTCTCAGCCTATCAGCAGTGCACACACACAGCAATGTGCATGTGATGCACACAAGCAAGTGCATGTGTCAATGGCTGTGTATGTCACATGTCCTTGCCCTATAAGAACCAGCCATTTTCCCCATCGCCACCATTTCCTCACTGCTGCAGCTTAGTGTTAGACGGCACCGCTGCTGCTGTGGGCGCTATACAGACTAAGAGTGTTTTTTTGGAGCGAATTGTCAGAGAGATAGGTTTAGGGAGTCGGGACTAGTTGTAATATCAGCCCTTTTCAGGGTAGGTTACAGCAGTTCATAGCACTGTTTACCAGGCAGGTCTGTGCCAGTGCTGTGCAAGTGTTTGTCACAGCATTTGGTGTAATCTAGCTCAGCCAATCCTTTTGGGCTAGTAGCATTGTCTGATAGTCATCTGAGTAGCCCGCCTGTGAAGCTAGCTACACCGCCTGTGTATCTCAATTTTTACTGCATCTAACCCAGTTAATAGTTTTGGGCCTAGGAGCAGTGTCTGCACATCAGCAGAGTAGCCCAGCCACCGACCGCCTGTTTACCTAAGTACTATTTTTAACGGCATCTGGCTCAGGAAATCCTTTTGGGCCTAGTAGAATTTGGTGCTACTCAGCAGCGTACCCCACCCATGAAGCAAGCTACACTGCCTGTTTACCTAACTACTATTTTGTAACGGCATCTAGCCGAGGAAAACCTTTTGGGCCTAGTAGAATTTAGTGCTACTCAGCAGCATACCCCACCCATGAAGCAAGTGCAGTGCCCCTAAGGGCTGTGGGGTACTCGGAGCCGGGTCCCTCGGTTCGGGGAATGGGATGTCACGGTGGCCTGACCCGGTCCGTGGCCCTCGGGGAATGTCCGCTGATGCAATAGGGAAAGGTCTTTAAAGGGATAATGTTCGTGACACCATCTGTGGTATTCGGTCAGGATGACCGACGCTGCTTTGGGGTCCACTGGGGTGATGTTATGGCAGCTAGATGGTATACCTTCCCACAGGTGAAGTATGTCCCCAGGGCTTGCTAGAGTGTAGGTGGTGGATGGTATAAGGCGCAGTGAATAATGAGGACACAGGGGTTGCAGTCTCTTTACCTTTTACTGAAGGTTCGGCATCCACAGTCCAGAGTAGGGACCACAGGGTAGGCAGAGTCTGGCCGCTTGAAGGCAAATCCAGAGTCCCCTTGTCCAAGAGGAATTCAATAGCCTTCCCCTTGCGCACAGTAACGTAGTAGGTCCCTACTTGCATAAGCTACCATAAGGTCCTCACTTTTGTTACTTCTCTCTCTGTCCCCCAGATGGTACGGATAGGACAAAACACATATGACTGATGGCCTGAGGCTTATTTATAGGGACCCTAGAGATGCCCCGACCCCCACAAATGGCCACTGTGTCTTCTTAGGTTTAAATGTCGGACAGCCAACTTGGAATCAACTGCCCTGCCAGTCTCTGAAGTAACGGCATAGAGCTCTTTACTCCCTCGGTATTCTGGCCACCAGATCTGCGCTTCAGATGGAGGTAGCCTGCTTCTAGCTGGTCTCCCACTGATGTTTCACTCCTGTTGCTATGACTTCTTTTCTCACTCACTACAGCACAAATCCTTTTGTGTCCTTTCTTCGGATGCTGCCGCATGGGTTGCAGGCGCAGCTCCGTGTCGTTCCTTCTCTCTTCCTCAGACTTTAGTCTGGATCTGACCAGGGATCACCCCAGTCAGCTCGACCGGGAGACCTTTCCTCGTCGGTCCCCAGCCAGGAACTCTCCTCTCCTCTCCTCCTCCTAATCTCCCTAACTTCCTAACCAACCCTCCAGTTTTACCCTATGTGAGGAGTGGCCTAATAGATAGAACCCTTAGCTCCCCCTGGTGGACTGACGTGTGAAGTGTATGTGTGGCTGTGATACCTGGACAGCAGATCTCCTTCATTGCCTTCAGACGTAACATCATTCCCCTTGTTGGAAGAACAACATTACTGCAACGAACCAGGACTCTGGGCCGCAGCACAAGCTACACCGCCTGTTTACCTAAGTACTATTTTTTAATGGCATTTGGCCCAGGAAATCCTTTTGGGCCTAATAGCAATTTCTGCTACTCAGCAGAGTACCCCACCCATGAAACAAGCTACATCGCCTTCTTTCTTTCTCAATCTAACCCCTCGGCTTTGGGGTGTCCACTCTCCCTCCAGCTCTCTCCTTCTTACAGGTGGACTACCGCGTGTTTTCACACTGTGGTGAATCTTTTGGGCCCAGGCATAACAAGTCGTCGTGGTAATGGATAATATGTGCGGCCTTACAAACGTCCATGATGACACATTCAAGGAAGCAACTAAATGCCTCAAATAGTGAGCAGGATATGGAGCACCCCATGGTCAAACAGCGATCTATGTAGTATGCTCCTTCACAGAAGCAGATAAACTTGGCACACACGTGGTCAAATGAAAGTGAGATTTAATTGAAAGAGACTACATACAATATTGATGTTTCGGTCTCAGGTTAGACCTTCATCAATGTACCTCTCTTTGAGTATTTCATAGATTGACGTTCTAATAGGAGATTAATCCCTCTGCTTGTGGCTGGTACAGCTATAAATAGCAGGCTACACTTGGCGCCGGTGCTGTGCTGTGCGGATGCACCGCTCGTCCTGAGTGGTGGATGAGCGGTGGATGCCGCGTCTGCACAGCACAGCACCAGCGCCAAGTGTAGCCTGCTATTTATAGCTGTACCAGCCACAAGCAGAGGGATTAATCTCCTATTAGAACGTCAATCTATGAAATACTCTAAGAGAGGTACATTGATGAAAGTCTAACCTGACACCGAAACGTCAATATTGTATGTACTCTCTTTCAATTAAATCTCACTTTCATTTGACCACGTGTGTGCCAAGTTTATCTACAACATAAGTATGGTTTGGGCACCTACTTGTGCACCACAATTTATAGTAGTGCCTACGGCTATCTTCCACCTTCACAGAAGCAGCCCAATGGGAGGACACTATTCGGAGACACAGGTAGTAACCGGAATGCCCCCTCGTCGTCAAAGGATGTACAGAACATAGTTCTGTACTTGGTTCCACGTCAACGTTGTCATTTACTGACCTGCCCCTTGGATATGACAAATGGTGGATTAGTCTGAATGTATTGGGTTCATTTTTTGGCACAACTCCCAACAGGGGATACCACTACGTCTTCTAAGGAAAGTGTTCTGAATGGACCCGCCGCCATTCTACCTAAAGATATTTCTTTTTTTTATGTCAAGAGGTCTGGGTGTTGGTAGAGTGAGTTTAGATTTTTACTCCAGCCTTTCTTAATTTTAGAAGGGCATGGCATGCCTATATTTGTGTCTCCTCCTCCTTTTACTCCTCCACCTCTTTTCTTTTCGCATGACTATATGTAGTTGTGACTTTTCCATGTGTTTGTTGTGTCTTCTGAGCAGTTTGTCAGCTTTTGAACAGCTTTCAATGTGTTTTCTATGTGTTTTCCATGTGTTTGTATGTGTTTGTGTTTGCCTGCCATTGGTTTCAATGGGGTTCGACGGTGTGGCTCAACACTAGTTATAAGCTGTTTGCAGGCATGTTATTAAACCCCTCAAGGATGCTGTGAACTGTTAAACTGTTTCTACAGTCTTAATTCCCTGGTTTGCATCTTACAAGACTCAATTATCTACCTCATTATTTAACTTAAAGTCTGTACACCACTTCTGCGTATCATCTTACATATTGTTACTGAGTTATAGTCTACAGTAGTGTTCCCCAACTCCGGTCCTCAAGAGCCACCAATAGGTCATGTTTTGAAGATTTCCTTAGTATTGTACAGGTTATTAAATGCTTGCCTTTTCAGGTGATGCAATTATCACCTGTGCAATACTAAGGAAATCCTCAAAACATGACCTGTTGGTGGCTCTTGAGGACCGGAGTTGGGGAACACTGGTCTACAGCTTTCTATCCAGTTACATCCCAGTCAGTGAGAAAATAAATTGGGCCTGCATATTACTATTATATGGCCAGTTATCACATATAGGATAACTTTTTATACAATTATCTGTTTAGCTTTCTTGCACGTTGTATCTGTTGCATTGTACATAATTGAAATGTTCTCACTGGACTTTCCAATATAAACATTTTGCCACATGTAGCTATAGCTACCTACATTACACCTTTTCCTACCCTAAGAAATGTGTCCTCTTTTATTATCTCAGCTAAAACATTGGTGGTATATCCCTACATTTAAGATAGGCACAGCAGGGCTTTGTACAGCAAATATTTGATATAACATGACATGGGATGGAGCTGAATGTATCAGACTCACAATGTATCAGACTCAAAGCGCACATGATTTTCATTACCTTTAATGTAACAAACTACATCGTGAGAGCAACAAGAATGATTTACCCTGTGGCCTAATTACAATAAATAACAGGGGACTTCTATATCCCATTGTACTGTATGACAGCTTGGTCTTACAGGGGTTTTCTACTTTCAAAAAAAGTGGTTTCCAAACTATTGCATAGTTGGAAAATAACAAATGCAGATAGTATTGCCCCTTCCCAAGTCCAGTGCCAACTGTCCACCTCTTCTACGATCTGTGTGTTGGCTGCGGTGGTGACATCATGACAAGAGCAAACATTACCATTTGCCACCATCCACTGAGCTCAACAAATTCGACCATCTACAACTAAGCAATCATTTGTGTGCCACGTTTGTGAATTTCGAACATTCCTTTAAGGTATATCATATAATACAAGCCTAATTATGTAATCTATGGAGATTATTATCAAAATCTATGAAATGTCATTTACTGCAATTACGGTAATTACCTTGAATTCTTTTACTGCAACTTTTGGTCACAAAACACACTATAATTTCCATGTCTAAGGCTAGGTTCACATTGTGTTAGTGACATCCGTTTAATGGATTCGTTACTAAGCGACACTAATGCAATGTAACGGATCCTTTAACACACCCATTGCCATTTATTGTCATAACGCATCCTAACGCATGTCAAAATCGTCATGAATAGAGATGGTCTGTTACTTTGTGACGCACTCTCGAACGTGGTCTACCGCGTTTTCGGGTACATTAGGTCTAACGCACAGTGAACGGACACGTCCACTGTGCATAGACCTCCATTACTACTGTAACTTATGCCGACGCAATGGTACCATGCGTTAGTGCATGCGTTAATGCGATTGTAGAAAAAAAAGAGATTTTGGGTATCAGTGTTAGCGCATCCGTTTAACGGATCCATTAAAACAGATCGCCCTAAAGCAATGTGAACCTAGCCTAAGGTGTGCACATTTTTTAACCTAGAAGTGTATTTTTTATTGAACTACTGCATCCACTCCCAACAGTAGAAAAGCAAAACTCTAGCCAACCTATAAATAGGAATCTGGATTCTGGAAAGCTCCATTTTGAAATATTGTTGAAAAAATGGTATGCTGGAGCCAGCAACATGATCTAAAGTCTCCTGAGACAAAGGGCAGGTAAAAGTAAGTACTGTCACCTAGAGACAATCGATAAAGACGTAAAACACTACAACACACAATAAAAAGGAACAGAGGAAAATGACATCTGAGGCACTGTTCGGTCAGGTAAACGTAAAAACCCTGAACATTTCACAGAATATGACACCTGAAAAATATGTATTTTCTGTAACAGACATGAAAAATATATCGACATGTTTTCTGATTACATATTATAGAGACCAATTCAATTAGCATGCTTTTTACTAGAATATTAAGTGGTACATTTGCTACAATACACTGTTTAATCAAATATTAAATCTTAATTTAGTTCTATCAGTACAAGACACACAAACACATTTAACCTGTGATTTTTGGGAATTATTTTCTCATCCCTATGCAAACCTTTTTGTTTTCTCTTTTAATGCCTTTATTAACTGCTAGATCGTGGCCCGATTCTAACGCATCGGGTATTCTAGAATATGTATGTAGTTTATTTATGAAATTTTCAGAATAATGTAAGTTATACACAGGATTTGGCTGGCCGGGCGCGACCAATTAGCGAAGCGTGGTTCAAATTCTGCGCCAATTCGCGGCCGGACTGATTGTTCGCGGCCGGCCGGGCGTGACCAATCAGTGAAGCCAGGGCTGGTTCCAGGTTTTTGAGGGCCCTGGGTGAAAGAGTCTCAGTGGGCCCCCCTCTTTAACACATACCACGATTCATGATGCACAGATACAGCAGAGAAATATACCACAGCCAAGTAGCATATAACACAGCCCACGTATCATATAACACAGCCCACGTAGCAAATAGCACAGCCACGTAGCATATAGCACAGGCCACATAGTATATAGCACAGGCCACGTAGTATGTAACACAGCCCACGTAGCATAGAGCACAGCCTACGTAGCATATAACACAGCCATGTAGCATATAGCACAGCCATGTAGTATATAGCACAGCCACATAGTATATAGCACAGCCCACATAGTATATAGCACAGCCCATGTAGTATGTAGCACAGCCCAAGCAGTATATAGCACAGCTCACGCAGTGTATAACACAGCCCATGCAGTATATAGCACAGCCCACGTAGTATATAACACAGGTCACGTAGTATATAACACAGCCCACGAATAATATAACACAGCCACATAGTATATAGCACAGCCACGTAGTATATTGCCCAGCCATCTATATTGCACAGCTACGTAGTATATAGCACAGCCCACGTAGTATATAACACAGCCACATAGTATATAGCACTGGTCACGCAGTATATAACACAGTCACGTAGTATATTGCCCAGCCATGTAATATATTGCACAGCTACGTAGTATATAGCACAGCTCACGTAGTATATAGCACAGCCACATAATATATTGCACAGCCCATGTAGTATATAGCACAGAGATGCAGTATATAATACAGCTCATGCAGTATATAACACAGCCACGCATTATATAACACAGCCCACGCAGTATATAACACAGGCATGCAGTATATAACACAGGCCACACAGTATATAACACAGGCCACGCAGTATATAACAGTGGCCACGCAGTATATAACACAGCCCACACAGTATATAACACTACCCATGTAGTATATAACACTGCTCACGTAGTATGTTGCAGCCATGCAGTATATAACAGTGGCCACGCAGTTTATAACAGTGGCCATGCAGTATATAACACTGCCACGCAGTATATAACACAGCCTATGCAGTATATAACACTACCCATGTAGTATATAACACTGCCCATGCAGTATATAACACAGCCCATGTAGTATATAACACAGCCCACGTAGTATATACAAATGTGGGCACCAAATCCCTGTTAAAAAAAATAATTAAAATAAAAAATAGTTATATACTCACCTTCCGTCGGCCCCCGGATCCAGGCGATGCGTTTAGATATGCTCCTCGCGACGCTCCGGTCCCAAGAATGCATTGTGGTCTCGTGAGATGATGACGTAGCGGTCTCGCGAGATCACTAAGTCATCATCTCGCGAGACCGCAATGCATGGCACGGAGCGTCGCGAGGAGCGGGAAAGGTGCCAGAAGGTGAGTATATAATGATTTTTTATTTTTTTATAATTTTTACCATTAGATCTTTTTTACTATTAATGCTGCATAGGCAGCATCAATAGTAAAAAGTTGGTCACACAGTAAAAATAGCAGCGTTAACGGACTGCGTTACACTGCGGCATAACGCGGTGTAACGCAGCCATTAACCCTGTGTGAGCGCTGACTGGAGGGGAGTATGGAGGGGGCACTGACAGAGAGCAGGAAGGGGCAAATTTGCAGCCGAACTGTGCTCGTCGCTGATTGGTCATGGCTTGCGATTACCGTGACAGACAAACAGACAGAAAGACAGACAGACAAACAGACAAACAGACGGAAGTGCCCCTTAGACGATTATATATATAGATGTCTGAAACTGCCTTAATAGCCAGTCATTGTTTTCCAGTTTGCCTCTCCCCATTACTGCAGTTGTATTATTTTTTTACTGTCGTGAATGTAAGAGACCTTGTTTTTTGTGCAACAATTTGATTTTATTTTTCAGTACTCCATGGGAGTGTATATAAGTACTGTGCAATTTATATACAATTCTTGAGCCAACTATAGAAAAAATAATATGTACATTTTTTTTTTTTTTTTTTTTATACTGTTCACATTATACTGTACATTATAAAATGTAGGCATTTGTTTTACTGGAGCTCTATATGTGTGTCCTATACTATACACACTGTACTATACATATAGAAATCATACGAAAAAAACAAGAGCCTAAATTCCCAAATGTAACTGAATCGTATACAAATAATCACTAATGCCATGTGGTTCGTTATTGAAAAAGTATAAATAAATTTTATTTGTAACACAATAGACAACACAGGCAGTTAATTAGTGCAGAGATAAAAAACAGGATCACTGGACAAGTTTAACAATGATGATGCATACAGGTGGTGACCGATTAACCATATAACTCGGGCTATACTAACAATGTATCAAATGTATACTCACTAAAAGTAATAGGAAGCCAGAGTAAAATATTTAGAGATGGGTAAGAAAACCATAAGATACACCATCCCAAAGGATGTACTATAATGCTATAATAAATGACCTGAATGTAAAGTTAATTTAGTACGTACACCCATAGGGGAAGGGGTTAAAGTGCTGTGAATGTGCAACCAGAATATATCTTACCCATGGGATAATAGCAGTCACCACACAGATACCCCAACGCGCATTTCGCTGCTGCTTCTTCGGGGGGCAGTCATAGATAAACATACCGGAACCCATAATATAAAAGGACCATATTCATGGGAGATACTCTTCAAAGAGCCATATGCTCATGTTCCTGGGTCCATCCACCTTGTGCATGGGGAGACCTGCCCCTGCTAATATCTACAAACAGGTAATCCATACTCTTTTCTGATCTCTAGGGTTTCTGCTTCATGGTTCTTTGTGGTTATTCACAGACATTTCCCGATCATGGGCTGTTTTGCCCTGCGAACGTTCGTGCTCCATTCCTCTTTGTGTAGGACACATACATATTTGTCTGCTGGAGTCATATTCGTGGGACGGTTTATAAAGTCGGATTAGCAGTCCCATGAGCCAGTAGTTGTATAGGCCATGTTCAGGTATTATATTATGCATGAATTGTTTGGTGGATTTCATTTCTAATGGACCGGGTTCTTTGCTGTATTGCATTTTTAATTATGTTTTAACCCATGTGTGTTGTATCAATAAAAGCCTCTTTTTGTATTCTTTGTACATATGACGTGGTGTGCATTATTACAGTGGTGCTTTTTCTATATTACACAATTCGGTATTTACCATTGTCTGCACCCCATTTTGACTCTTATTTATAATTATGTTATGGTAGTGCGCCAGGTGTCTTTCTTTTTTTCAGTTATTTTTAGATTCTGTCTCTCACAGTTTAAGTGTACCTATGATAAAAATTACAGACCTCTCTATTCCTTGTAGGTGTATACTGTATATAGGCCCTAATTAATTGAAACGATTACAAGATTAAACCAGAAATCTGACATAAATCACTTTGCGACTTTCGGCGGTTCCACGTTAGTTTTGCCCAATCCTGCAAAAATTGGCAAAGGTGTGTCACAACAGGGGCAGATCTGAGGTGTGATGCCACAGCTCATCTAAAGTATGATGAGCTGCAGCATACTTCATGTTAGAAATCTTAAAATCGTACTCCAGTCCCCAGAGGCACAAGATACTTTTCAGATGTGCCCAATTCATTAAGATGAGTGGACCTCTTAATGAATCAGGCTTATCTAATTCCAACATGTTCCCTCAACAAGACTGGCATGAAAAATGCCTGTCTTAATGAATTGGAGCCAAAGAAATAATAGGAGAGCTGAAAGCTAGTCTTAAATATTTGAAAGGAGCGGACTTACCCATATCACAAATTTGGTATAGATTGGTCTGTTTGGCCATTAATGAATTATAACTTTCAAATTCTGTCTTTTGCCAAATATCTTGAGAAACAATCTTGCATTAACTAATTTTAGTAAAACTGAAAATGTTCTAATGAAAGTTATATTATTTACCTTCTGTTCAGTGAGATATTGATTCAAATCTTAATTTTCAAAAAGGTGTGTACTCATTTATGCTGAGCATTTTGTAGATAGACTTATACAAAATGTATAAATGTTTAAATCATCCATTCTTTAAAACTAAAGAAATTTAAAAAATAGACATGATTGATATTCTCGTGTCTAAAAAAGTCAAATAGATTCATTAGTGATGAGCGAGTATACTCGTTTCTCGGCTTTTTCTGAGCATGCTCGGGTGGTCTCCGTGTATTTGTGAGTGCTCGGAGATTTAGTTTTTATTGACGCAGCTGCATGATTTACGGCTGCTAGCCAGCCTGAGTACATGTGGGGGGGTTGCCTGGCTGCTAGGGAATGTAGCTGCGTCAACAAAAACTAAATCGCTGAGCACTCACAAATACTCGGAGACCACCCGAGCGTGCTCGGAAAAACTCGACCAATGAGTATACTCGCTCATAACTAATCAAAATATATAATTATTTCATCCATCTGTAAAGCACCAAAAAGAAAAAAATATGAACCAAACAAATGGCATTGTTTGGAAATTCACAAAAACATACAATAAAATGCAATCGAAATGTCATATGCAACCCAAAATCAGTAAAAACATTGCAATTGTCATTGCAGGGACCAAAAAAGCAAGCCCTTACACCGCTGTTGTTTTTTGCAATTTCACTTTTTTTATTTCTAGCAAATTGTGTGGTAAAATGAAGCTACAACTCGTCCAGCAAAAAGAACAAACCCTCATTTTTCCTCTGTTAATGGAAAGATACAAACGTTACAACTCTTCGAAAAAAAAGGGAAAAATAAAATGAAAATGCAAAAACTAAAAATTCCCCGTTCCTTAAAGGGTTAAGCTTATCCATAGTGCTATATTTGTATAGAAATGCTTATTCCTGTATAAATACAAAATAACTTTTTAAGCTATGTTCACAAGATACTGTATGCTTTGAACCTTTTTCTTATGTTGCCTTTAATGTGCAGTAGTCTCAGCACTTGTTGGCAAGTGCATGAGGCTCGGTTTTGAAAATGAAAACACTTCTGAGCCCTACTTCAGTGTTCACAGAAAGGTTTCTATTTCAAAGGTCGGAAACCTGCAATGGGAAACAACTTTTTTGATGCCTAAAAAATAGTATTTGATAATCAGATTTTTGTCAGTAACATCTTCAGTCATTAACACTAAAACAAGCAATTAAATTGAGTCTTTCCAAATGTCTCATAAAATACTCAGGAATATCAATTTAAATGCCAACTGAAGTAAGGGCCAACTAAATTGCGACTGACTTTGTCTTTAAGTCTGCGTTATGTACAATATACTGTATATATTTAATAAACGTATGGCTCCTGAGTTTTTAGCTTAGTATTTTATTTCGAATTTTCAAAAGTACAGTCATGTAAAATCATAATATTGTGAAGGTATATAGGCCTTTGAAACATATAGTTAGGAAAATTTGTAATTGCTCTGGGTATCAAGATGGCATCAACAATTTTGTCAGAGGTCTAACTTGACGTTAGGTTCTAATGCAAACTTATAGCATGGCCCCCTCTGCCATGTGTCAGTGGTGAGGGACCTCTGGATCCCCATAGACACTATGGTCTAGGTCTGGCTGCTACTCTCACACCCCTTATAGCTATTCCATTGTATAGATTACAGCACATTTACATTAGCTTTGCAATAACACAAATAAAGAATCAAAGATTAGCGTTTAATCCCCTGGTCACACTTATATTTTAATGATGCTGGTGAAATTGGTTTGCTTAGAGATTCTTACATATACAGAATTAAAGATGGTGTCCAAATCAGTGGCAGTCAGCTGTCTAATATAGCTGACACTCTGCTTTAATAGTTGTTCTTGGAGGTAATGCTGATCCTGGCCATTCAAGCCCTGAAATGTAATGGTAAATACTAACCATGGTATGTTATGCCATTAGGAAAAACTGTCTCCCACTTACTACACAACTAGCTCCTCAGTGGTCCTGTCAAAGACTTCCATATATGTCAAAGCAAGGCCTAGTAGGCTAATAGGCTACCATTAATATGTTAAGTGCTGGCATCCCTGCATGCTTCATCCCTCCCCAGTAAGCATGCCTACTTACCACCTCCGACCCTGCACCTGTCATTGCACATTTGCAAGCACCATCAGCAATTCCTTTGTGCCACTGCAGGGTTCAACTGTTTCTACCTCAGGCCTTGGAACGAAAGAAAAAGTACCCAGCCAACCACCCACAGGCCCAAACACTAAACGGCCACCTTTCCAAACTGCTTGCCCTGGAAATGTTCCCATTTACGATTGTGGACACTGAGGATTTCCGCAATCTCATGGTGGCGGATGTCCTGAGCAAGCACTATTTTTCCCGGTGTACTGTCCCTGCTTTACACTCGCACTTGTCCCATAACATCACCCATTCCCTGACCAACGCAGTTACTGGAAATGTTCACTTAAAGACTCAGACGTGGAGAAGTGCCTGTAGCCAGGGACATTACATTTCCCTGATGGCACACTGCATGAACCTTGTGGAGGCTGGTACTGAGTTGCACCTTGGGATGACACGTGCTATCGACACTGAGTATTGTGAGCACTAGTTTCATCAGAATTTCCTCCACCTCATACACCTATTCTTGCACCCCTTCGTTCTCCTCATCCTCCATCTCTGAGTTTTCATTTTGGTTCACTGCATTCACATCAGTCGCAAGTTGGAAGCACTGCAGCACTGCCTTTACTGAAACAAATTTGTTTAGTTGACAAACAGCACACTACCTCAGAGTTGTTGAAAGGTATAACAGACCAGATAGACCTGTGGCTCTAGCCGTTGAACCTATAACCAGGCATGGTCGTGTTTGATAATGGCTGTGATCATGTGGCTGCTCTTTGGAGCAAACTCACACACATAGTATGCTTGGCTCATGTGCTCAATCTTAGCTGTTCAGCGGTTTCTTAAAATCTGCTCAGATTTGCCTGATCTACTTATGAAGGTACGCTGCATGTACGCCCATTCCTGCAAGTCAGCTACAGCTGCCACAGGTCTTGCAGTGCTGCAGCAGTGCTGGCAAGTGCCAGTTCACTGACTAGTGTGTGATGTGTACTTGTACTTGTTTTATTATGTATACCCCTCCTCACATGTAAAGCGCCATGGAATAAATGGCGCTATAATAATAAATAATAATAATAATAATAATGTGACCATGCACTGGAACTCCACATTACACATGTTGGCAAGGCTTTCTGAACAGCAGAAGGCAGAATTTGAATACCAACTACAATGTGCCCATCGATATTCGGTCGGCCAATTCATACAGCAACCAATGAGTGGGCATTAGTGATGACCAAGTATACTCGTTGCTCGGGTGGTCTCTGAGTATTTGTGAGTGCTCGGAGATTTAGTTTTTGTTGACACAGCTGCATGATTTGCTGCCGACTTTCCCTCAGCTGTTTATGAAAATTAAAGGGGACCCTATGCCATTATTTTTTCATTTTTTTTATTTATTAACAAGATCAGAAAGGTCACCTGTTTCTCTGCTTTCAAGTGCCAGTGCCAGACTGATGAATGCCCACTAGTCTAGCACATGTGAGCTGAGGCTAACATGCTGTCACCTGACAGCTGGGGAACCACAGCACTCTGATGGGCGGTAACTAACTTACCGCTAATCAGAGCCCCCTGGTGTTTTTCACACACTCATTCAGATGACAGCGTGGGAAACAGCTGATGTTCGGGGTGCTGAACCCAAACAGTAACATGGACTTCCTGGAGAAGTCCATGTATGGGGTACATGCATGGACACTTGGTGTTCGGCAGGAACCCCCTACTTCACTGTTCGAGTTCACCCTTCACTACTGTTTACTCAAGCATTTTAGTGCTCGATTATCACTAAGTAAAATACATTGAAACAGCAGGAGTTGTCTGAAGAGTGGAACACCATCCTCCTCACCCTCACATAATAACTTACAGTCTGATCTCCTGATCTATATGCCTCACACTGGTAATGCAACTTTTCTTTTAAAATAAGCTGTGGAGGCAGATTGTAGGGGAAATCTATATCCAACCCATAGATCTTAACAGCTCATTTACATATTAAGAAAAATAGATTTCTCAGAATAAGATACTGGATCACTGATATCTAGCTATCAATGTATTAAACTTTCTATGACCCGCATGACTTCTTAGGTTGCACCTGTTCACATTTGTCTTTCTTTTTGGAATTGACGGTCAGTTTTTTGATATTGTATACACATGCCTTCTGATTGAACACTCCACCAATCAGCCTATGGCGGTTTTAATCACAGCTTGATCCTACCTATCTTTTCAGCCTGGTTGGAAAGGTATCATATAAGGTTAGGTTTCCAGCAGAGAAGATCATCTTGTTGTTGGCTGTTGGGCACACATGAATTGGCCAATTTATGCTCTAAGTATATTCATTTTTAAATTATTCCCTATACCAGTAAAGCAATTCCTATTTCATATATTCAATGTTTGCATATTATAGCGTGCAGCTTTAATTTGTTAGTTACATATAGAGTGGTTCTCTTAGTTGGCACCTGTTCACTTTTGCCTTTCTGTTTGGAAGTGAGGGTCAGTTTTTTATATCTGAATGCCCTTATTGACAGATTAGAAGGATCGAACCTGCTGGCAGATGCCTTTTAACATTGTAATAGAAAGGAGAAGATGTTCTTATTTTTTACCATGAAACACTTATAGTAAAAATTTACACACTATCCAAATACTGAGGAGGGTTGATCCTATTGAAACTTTCCTTTTAAACAGGTGTGATGATTAAAAAAAGGAAATTAGACCATTTTTACTTTTTCTCATTACACTGCTTACCGTTATGGGTTAAGGGAACCTGTCACCCCTAAAATCGTGGGTGAGGTAAGTGTTGTGAATTCTGCTCTTGGGTTCCCTCCAGTGGTTGTAGGTAAGAATGCAGTTGTCTCTGAGTCGCAGTTCTGGCCAGGTGTATCTGCTGATTGCAGTTCTGACTGGGATATTTAGGTGTTCAGGATTCATTAGTCCTTTCCAGTTGTCAATGTTTCTTCTGAAGTGTTGGATCACTTTCTGGCTTCTCCTGCTTGCTGCCAATTCAGCAAAGATAAGTGTCTGGTTTTTGTTTCTGTGGCACACATGCAGTGTGCTTATATTCTGTGCTATTCATTTGTTTTTCTCTTGTCCAGCTTAGACTGTGTCAGTGTTTTCTCAGTCTTGTTGGATTCTCTGGAGATGCAGATATACGCTCCACATCTTTAGTTAGATTGTGGAGATTTTGTATTTTCTGCTGTGGATATTTCTGGAAGGATTTTTAATACTGACCGCTTAGAATCCTGTCCTATCCTTTCCTATTTAGCTAGTGTGTGCCTCATTTGCTAAATCCTGTTTCCTGCCTGCGTGTGTCTTTTCCTCTACTACTCACAGTCAATATTTGTCGGGGGCTGCCTATCCTTTGGGGTTCTGCTCTAAGGCAAGATAGATATTCCTATTTCCATCTATAGGGGTATTTAGTCCTCCAGCTGTGTCGAGGTGTCTAGGTTTTGTTAGGCACACCCCAAGGCTACTTCTAGTTGCGTTTATAAGATTAGGGTTTGCGGTCAGTATAGTTACCACCTACTCCAGTGAAAGTTTTCATGCTGCTCCAAGGTCACCTGATCATAACAGGTAAGCCCCCAATGTATCCTAAAAGATGAGAAAAAGACATTAGATTATACTCACCCAGGGGCGTTCCCGCTGTTGGTCCGGGTCCGGCGCCTCCCATCTTCATCAGATGGCGTCCCTTTGTCTTCAAGCTGCGGCTCCAGCGCAGGCGTACTTTGTCTGCCCTGATGAGGGCAGAGCAAAGTACTGTAGTGCGCAGGCACCGGGCCTCTCTGACCTTTCCCGGCGCCTGCGCACTGCAGTACTTTGCTCTGCCCTCAACAGGGCAGACAAAGTACGCCTGAGCCGGAGCTGCAGCGTGAAGACAAGAAGAGGACATCATCTGATGAAGATGGGAGGCGCCGGACTGGACCAACAGCGGGAACGCCGCTGGGTGAGTATAATCTAACGTCTTTTTCTCATCTTTTAGGATACATCGGGGGCTTATCTACAGCATTCCAGAATGCTGAAGATAAGCCTCTGATGACAGTGGGCTTACCTCACCCATGATATTGGGGGTGACAGTTTCCCTTTAATGTTATATTTTGATTGATTGGACTTTTATGGAAGAGGCAATAGCAAATTTGCCTGTCTTTACATTTTTTTGCCATTTCTTTATTTCTTATTAATTTATTAGAAAATGGGTTATATATTTTCATTTTTAAAAACATGAAACATTTCATATTTTTTACCTTATTTTTTAATTCCCTTACGGAACCTGCATTCATCTGAGTCCTTATAGTATATAACGCAATACTATGCTATTTCAGTATATAGCTAAAACAACGATCTTGTACGAAATCTAGTCATAGAATGGGCTTCACAGGAGAAAGAAGATGACAGACATTGCGGCCATCAACAGGCTCCTGAGCCCTCTCCATAATTGCCTTCAATCTCATGCCGTAAATGTACATATTGTGGTTGCAAAGGGAATTAAATCTTTAAAAATACTTTAACCCTAAGCTAGCACATTTGAGTGCACCACTATTAATCCAAGTAGCTTGTTTTTGAGTTTTACAACTGATAGTCTAGTGCCCTTTGTGCTTGTTTTTGTGATCTAAATTCATCTGTTTAACCCCTTAATCGCATTGGACATACTATCCCGTCGAGGTGCCTGGGACTCCCTCATGGGGGGAGTGGTGCCGATCGCCTCTGGGTGTCAGGTGATTATTACAGCTGACATCTGGCACTATGTGCCAGGAGCTATCACGGACCACTCCCAGCATATTAACCCCCAGAACACTGTGATCAAACATGATTGCAGCGTTCCGGCAGCACAGGGAAGCATCGCGCAGGGAGGGGCTCCCTGCATGCTTCCCTGAGACCCTTGGAGCAACGCGATGTGATTGTGTTGCTCCGAGGGTCTCCTACTTCCCCCTCCCTGCAGGCCTGGATCCAAAATGGCTGCGGGGGACCTTCCCGGTCCTGCAGGGAGGTGGCTTTCAAGCGCCTGCTCAGAGCAGGCGTCGGGAAGATTCCCTGCAGTGACTGTGTGATCGCTGATCTGACACAGTGCACTGCAAAGTGTCAGATCAGCGATCTGTCACTATAATGTGATGTCCCCCCCTGGGGCAATGTAAAAAAGCAAAAAAAAAATATTTACATGTGTAAAAAAAAAATTCCTAAATAAAGAAAAAAAAATTGTTCAAATAAATACATTTCTTTATCTAAATAAAAAAAAAATGAAAGTACACATATTTAGTATCGCCGCGTCCGTAATGACACAACCTATAAAACTGTTCCACTAGTTAACCCCTTCAGTGAACACTGTAAAAAAAAGATGCTTTATTATCATACCGCCCAACAAAAAGTAGAATATACGTGATCAAAATGACGGATATAAATAACCATGGTACCGCTGAAAACGTCATCTTGTCCCGCAAAAAACAAGCTGCTATACAACATCAGCAACAAAAAAATAAAAAAGTTATAGTCCTTAGAATAAAGTGATGCAAAAATAATTTTTTTATCTAAAATAGTTTTTATCGTATAAAAGCGCCAAAACATAAAAAAATTATATAAATGAGGTATCATTGTAATCGATCTGACCCGAAGAATAAAACTGCTTCATCAAGTTTACCAAACGTGGAACGGTGTAAGCGACCCCCCAAAAAATAAATTCATGAATTGCTGGTTTTTGTTCATTCTACCTCACAAAAACCAGAATAAAAAGCGATCGAAAAATGTCACATGCCCGAAAAGGGTTAGGGTTGGCGCTAAAGTTAGGGTTAGGGTTGGGACTAAAGTTAGGGTTAGGGTAGGGGCTTAAGTTAGGGTTAGGGCTACAGTTACGGTTGGGGTTAGGGTTGGGGCTAAATTTAAGGTTAGGGTAGGGGCTAAGGTTATGGTTAGGGCTAAAGTTAGGGTTAGGGTTTTGGCTAAAGTTAGGGTTAGGGTTGGGGCTAAAGTTAGGGTTTGGATTACATTTATGATTGGGATTAGGGTTAGGGGTGTGGTTACGATTATGATTGGGATTAGGGTTAAGGGTGTGTTTGGGTTACATTATCACTGTAATCGATCTGACCCAAAGAATAAAACTGCTTCATCAAGTTTACCAAACGTGGAACGGTATAAGCGACCCCCCAAAAAAATAAATTCATGAATAGCTGGTTTTTGTTTATTCTACCTCACAAAAATCGGAATAAAAAGCGATCAAGAAATGTCACATGCCTGAAAATGGTACCAATAAAAATGCCAACTCGTCCCGCAAAAAACAAGACCTCCCATGACTCTATGGACCAAAATATGAAAAAATTATAGCTCTCAAAATGAGGAGACGCAAAAACCATTTTTTGCAATAAAAAGCGTCTTTTAGTGTGTGACGGCTGCCAATCATAAAAATCCGCTAAAAAAACACTAAAACTAAATCAACCCCCCCTTCATCACCCCCTTAGTTAGGGAAAAATAATAAAATTTAAAAAAATGCATTTATTTCCATTTTCCCGTTAGGGTTAGGGTTGGCGCTAAAGTTAGGGTTAGGGTTGGGGCTAAAGTTAGGGTTAGGGTAGGGGCTAAAGTTAGGGTTATGGCTACAGTTACGGTTGGGGTTAGGGTTGGGGCTAAATTTAAGGTTAGGGTAGGGGCTAACGTTATGGTTAGGGCTAAAGTTAGGGTTAGGGTTTTGGCTAAAGTTAGGGTTAGGGTTGGGGCTGAAGTTAGGGTTTGGGCTAAAGTTAGGGTTAGGGCTAAAGTTAGGGTTTGGATTACATTTATGATTGGTATTAGGGTTAGGGGTGTGGTTATGATTATGATTGGGATTAGGGTTAGGGGTGTGTTTGGGTTAGGGTTTCAGTTAGAATTGGTTTTTTTTCACTGTTTAGGCACATCAGGGGCTCTCCAAACGCGACATGGCATCCGATCTCAATTCTAGCCAATTCTGCGTTAACAAAAAAAAACAGTGCTCCTTCCCTTCTGAGCTCTCCCGTGCGCCCAAACAGGGGTTTACCCCAACATATGGGGTAACAGTGTACTCCGGACAAATTGCACAACAACTTTTTATTTTCACGTCTCTGCATTATAAACTGTAGTGAAACACTTTGGGGGTGCAAAGTTCTCACAACACATCTAGATAAGATCCTTGGGGGGTCTAATTTCCAATATGGGGTCACTTGTGGGGGGGTTTCTATTGTTTAGGTACATCAGGTAGGTGCTCTGCAAATGCAACGTGAAGAGTGCAGACCAATCCATCTTAGTCTGGTTCCAAACAGCGCTCCTTCCCTTCCGAGCTCTGCCATGTGCCCAAACGGTGGTCCCTCCCCCACATATGGGGTATTAGCGTACTTTGGACAATTTGGACAACAACTTTTGGGGTCCAATTTCTCTTGTTACCCTTAGGAAAATACAAAACTGGGAGCTAAAAAATAATTTTTGTGGAAAAAGAAAGAAGTTTTACTTTCACGGCTCTGCGTTATAAACTGTAGTGAAACACATGGAGGTTCAAAGTTTTCACAACTACGGGGTCTTCTTTCCAAAATGGTGTCACTTGTGAGTGGGTTTCAATGTTTTGACACATTAGGGGCTCTCCAAACGCGAAACGATGTCCTATTTCAATTCCAGTCAATTTTGCATTGAAATGTTATACGGCGCTCCTTCCCTTCCGAGCTCTGCCATGCGCCCAAACAGTGGTTTACCCCCACATATGGGGTATCAGAGTAGTCAGGACAAATTTGACAACAACTTTTGGGGTCCAATTTCTTCTGTTACCCTTGGGAAAATAAAAAATTGGGGGCAAAAAGATCATTTCTGTGAAAAAATATGATTTTTTATTTTTGCAGCTCTACATTATAAACTTCTGTGAAGCACGTGGTGGGTCAAAGTGCTCACCACACATCTAGATAAGTTCCTTATGGGGTCTTATTTCCAAAATGGTGTCATTTGTGGGGGTTTCAATGTTTAGGCACATCAGGGGCTCTCCAAACGCAACATGGCGTCCCATCTCAATTCCAGTCAATTTTGCATTGAAAAGTCAAACGGAGCTCATTCCCTTCAGAGCTCTGCCATGCGCCCAAACAGTGGTTTACCTCCACATATGGGGTATCGGCGTACTCGGGACAAATTGTACAACAACTTTTGCGGTCCAAGTTCTCCTGTTACCCTTGGTAAAATAAAACAATTTGGAGCTGAAATAAATTTTTTGTGAAAAAATGTTAAATGTTCATTTTTTTTAAAACATTCCAAAAATTCCTGTGAAACACCTCAACGGTTAATAAACTTCTTGAATGTGGTTTTGAGAACCTTGAGGGGTGCAGTTTTTAGAATCATGTCACACTTGGTTATTTTCTATCATATAGACCCCTCAAAGTGACTTCAAATGTGATGTGGTCCCTAAAAAAAATGGTGTTGTAGGTAAGGCTATGTACACACGTTCAGGATTTCTTGCTGAAATTTCCTGAGCAAAACAGGACATTTTCTACAAGAAATCCGCATGTGTTTTTCTCACGTTTTTACTGCATTTTTGGTGTGTTTTTTTTTTTGCGATTTTTTTCGGAGGTTCCCAATGCAATAATATAGTGGGAAATCTGCAAAAAATCAGCAAAATTAATGAACATGCTGCGTTTTTTACCGCGATGTGTTTTTTTGCGGTAAAATGCATCATGTGCACAAAAATTGCGGAATGCACTCTAAATCATAGGATGCATAACGTATGCATTTTTTTCACGTTTTTATAGCGTTTTATAGCAAAAAAACGCGAAAAATCTGCAACGTGTGCGCACAGTCTAAAAATGAGAAATTGCTTGTCAACTTTTAAGCCAAAGGCTGTGTGCACATGCTGCGGATTTTTCTGCGGATCCGCAGCAGTTTTCCCAAAGTTTACAGTACAATGTAAACCTTTGGGAAAAAAAAGCACTGTGCACATGCTGCGGAAAAAGCCGCATGGAAACGCTGCGGATTATTTTCCGCAGCATGTCAATTGTTTGTGCGGATTCCGCAGCGGGTTTCAACCAGCACCAATAGGAAAGTGCTGGTGAAAACCCGCAGAAGAATACGCAGAAGAAACCGCAAGAAAATCCGCAGTGAAAACCGCAATGGTTTTGCACTGCGGATTTTCCAAATCCGCTGCGGAAACATCCGCAGGAAAATCCGCAGCGTGGGCACATACCCTTATAACTCCCTAACAAAAAAAAAATTTGGGTTCCAAAATTGTGCTGATGTAAAGTAGACATGTGGGAAATGTTACTTATTAAAGGGATTCTGTCACCTGAATTTGGCGGACTGGTTTTGGGTCATATGGGCGGAGTTTTCGGGTGTTTGATTCACCCTTTAATTACCCGCTGGCTGCATGCTGGCTGCAATATTGGATTGAAGTTCATTCTCTGTCCTCCATAGTACACGCCTGTGCAAAGCAATCTTGCCTTGTGCAGGCGTGTACTATGGAGGACAGAGAATGAACTTCAATCCAATATTGCAGCCAGCATGCAGCCAGCGGGTAAGGAAAGGGTGAATCAAACACCCAAAAACTCCGCCCAAAACCAGTCCCGCCAAATTCAGGTGACAGGTTCCCTTTAAGTATTTTTTTGACATATCTCTGTGATTTAAGGGCATAAAAACTCAAAGTTGGAAAATTGCAAAATTTTCGCCAAATTTCCATTTTTTTCACAAATTAAACGCAAGTAATATAAAAAAAATGTTACCACTATCATGAAGTACAATATGTCACGAGAAAACAGTGTCAGAATCATCAGGATCCGTTGAAGCGTTCCAGAGTTATAACCTAATAAAGGGACAGTGGTCAGAATTGTAAAAATTGGCCCGGTCATTAACGTGCAAACCACCCTTGGGGGTTAAGGGGTTAAGGTCTTAGGAAACATATTGTTTTCTTTCATTTGCTTTCCACAGGCAAAGTTTTGGCATTCTTCTCTAAAAGCAAAGCCTTAATGGTTTGTCTAATCTTCAGAAGAATTTTGAGAGCAAAATGAAAGTCAATAAACTAGTGAATCTTTTGTGAATTTCATGTAATACTTCAGGGTAACATTTCTCCTTATGGAGAGTGACATACCAGCTGGTTTGTCAAGGTAAGTAGGCTTATTCGCCGTGCAATGTTCTTCTGGGAAATTAAATATGCAAATTGCCTCTTCTGAGAAAAAGAGGACTTAAACTCTATAGCGCCACCTGTTGGAAGTAGCGATCCTACAAGTCACAATCAACCCTTTAACGAGTCATGCAATATCCTAAGTCATATTGCACGACTCGTTAAAGGGATGATTGTAACTTGTAGGATCGCTACTTCCAACAGGTGGCGCTATAGAGTTTAAGTCCTCTTTTTGTCAGAAGAAGCAATTTGCATATGTAATACTTCAGACAGAATCGCATAAAGACCTTAGACTAATTTTAAAATGATCATATAGGAACTTGCAGTTTCTGTACCTGCTTTGATGTGCTGTAGTTTCCTTTGTGTAATAGAATTGCAGCAGTCGGAATGGCCAGATAAGGCTAGGTTCACATTGCGTTGGTGCAATCCATTTAGCGGATACGCTAACGGATTGCGCTAACGCAATGTCCAAAAAGGGATTTTGTTTGGCAATCCTGCAAGCAGCGTTCGAGGCCTGTCCGAAACTAACGGCACATCGCAGACGCATGCCAAAAATGGCATACGTTTGCGATGCGTTAGGGATCCGTTAGCACATTGCAGTCAATGGGTGCGCTAACGGATCCGTTACATAGCGTTAATTGCGACAATTGCGCCATGTAATGGAGTCCGTCAGCGGACACCCACTGACGCAATGTGAACCTACCCTTAGGCTTTTGGCAGTATCTACAGCACTTAGCCTACTATACTACTATATAATTCCTCAATATTGCAACATAACACCTCTGCTTTCTACCAAAACACAACTAATATTATTTGAAACAAAGATGTTTATGGAAATCCAATTACCTGTAAATGCCCGCGTGTAATGATAGATGAAAGCTTTTTTAACTCCTTAAATCAATATCACGTACATTTACATGATCGCATGAGTGATCAAATGTGGAAGGGGCTCAAGACCTGAGCTGTCTCCTCACCTTTTTATAAAGTAAAAAAAAATAAAGTTTCAAAACATATTAAAAAATGTATTTGTGCAACTTACGTGTTTTTTCCCCTTTTCAAAATAAAGAAAAAAAACAAACATGTTTGGTATAGCTGAGTTAATAAAAGTCTGATTTATGAAAATATAAAATACAATAGAATAATGCTAGAAATACATTTTTTGGTCAACACTCCTCCCTAAAAAAAAGCAATAAAAACAGATCAAAACTACTTCTATGGTCAAAAGCAGAATCAATAAAACATCCACTCAACACCCAAAAATCAAATGCTCACACAGTCAATTGATGGAACAACAAAAATGATACGAATCTCTAAAAATTCTGAAAATGTCAACTCAAAACCCAACATTTTTTTTTACAAATTGCAGAACTTTTTGTTTAGGTGAAAAAAACATCAATAGAAGTTTGGTATCACCATAAACATACTGACCTGGAGAATCATTATTGAAATTAACTCTTACCAAAGAATACATGCCTAAAAGTAAAACCCAATGTGAAATAGCATTTTCTTTCTCAATTTTACTACACTTGGAATTTTATTACCCATTTTCTTTACATTGAATGATGTAATGAATGCTGTTGTTCACAACTACACCTCATCCTGCAAAAATCCATCATACAGTTATGTGGACGAAAAAATAAAAAAGATGAATTTTTGAAGAAGGGGAAGTAAAAATAGAAGTGCATAAATGAAAATTTGCTGCGAAAGAAGGTTTAAACAAATTATTTTTAAAATATATATTTTTTAATTGCATAAACAAGGGATACGTGGTAGTGTAGTAGTTTTCGACAACTGCTCATTGACATCCAAATCAGTGTTGTAGGCATCCTCTGTGACCTGTCCAGGGAGTAGCTGAGCGTTGGAATGGTTTTGTGTATTCTGTCTGTCAATTTTAATTTAAGCACCAGGTCATGTTCTGACATTTACTGTTGATTGAAAAAAATCTGAATAAAATATTTTATAGGGTAACATTAGTGTTAGATTCAGATATTCTTCTCTATGGAAAAGTTTGTATTCTTCTGTTTGAAAATATAAATGTGTAAAAACTTGCATCAATGTAAAATAAAGCTTGACAGTATAAAAAAAGACAAGAAGGAACACTTTTTTTATAGGGAGGGAAACTAGACTTTGTAAAGTCGTACCGATCATTTGGAGAGATCGGTCATGATCACACTATTAGTATTTGGTCAGCATTTCACATCAGTATTTGTAAGCCAAAATCAGGAGTGGAACAATCAGAGGAAAAGTATAATAGAAACACATCAACACATCTACATTTTTCACCCGTTCCTGGTTCTGGCTTATGTATACTGATGTAAAATACTGACCAAATTCTGATTGTGTGAATGTAGCCTAATGTCCACATAGTAGTGCGTACTGAAAGTAGAAGACGGATGGACTGAAAACAGTGAACATATAAGATATCGGGCTTCTCAGCATTCACAAGACAGAACCGTGAAAGCACATTCTCATGTTGAGTTCTCATCTAAATGGTATTGCCACTCTGCTCCAGCTTATTTTCCATGCAAGCAATTGCATTGTGAATTCCGATTTCCCATTATAATAGAACAAAGATTACCTCTTCACACCATACAATAGCCACATTATTTCACCGTAATTATAGAAGAGCTGTACAGTTTAACGTCCAGTCTTGTAATCTATAAAAGAAAACAGCTTCAGCATACATTACATTTCCTCTCAATGTTTAATTCATTTGTGGAAAAGCTTTTTGACAAGCTATAGTTAATAAGTTTTCCATGCTGTCAAAAGTAATATTATTAAGAATCTGTTCTGAGTTAAATTAATTTTGTTTTGTGCAATGGCCCACATAAACGTGAGTGACATTTAGAAATATGATCAGGCAGAAGCTAAGAGGAAGCCAAGTTACAGAACGGAATGAGATGCAATCATTAAAGCATAGCAGCCAGCTGTAGGCATTAGTGGGAAGAGGCAAAGTGCACGAAAATGTCATTCCTGCGAGACTTTCCTTTTCGGTTTCCTTTCAAAGAAATTCTCCCTACCTTTTCCTTGTTTTCTTTCCCTTTTTTAGTTCTAACATTTCTCTTGAACCAATACACGTGATATTTGACATCATGACCCCCATTTTCAAATGAAAGAGCATTTCCTAGTGTCTGCGTCCTGCTTTAAAGTGTTTTCAACCATAGCTTTTTAGAGGTGTGTGAAGAACTGATGATTGCATGGGCTTTTCAGCTGGTAATGACATTGAAGTAGCATTTTCATAAAACCCAAATTATAGTGTTTATTTGTGAAGCACCATCATTTTTTTCCTCCGATAGAGACACAGTTCTCATATATAGCTTCAAAATACCCTGAATCGCGGTAGTCAGAGCAAAAGAATTGTCACAAAAAATTTCTATGATGCTCCAGTAATAAAAAGACAAGCCATCTCTAAAAAAAAGTGGAAGATGAGTTTAGATGAAGCTATTACATTTCCTAGAATATAGAAAGTGACGTTGAAAATTGGGAAAAAAATTAACCAAAAATTAAAATATATATTCATGTTTAGCTTAACCCCTTTCTGACCTCAGACGGGATAGTACGTCCGAGGTCAGAACCACCGCTTTGATGCGGGCTCCGGCGGTGAGCCCGCATCAAAGCCGGGACATGTCAGCTGTTTTGTACAGCTGACATGTGCCCGCAATAGCGGCGGGTGAAATCACGATTCACCCGCCGCTATTAAGTAGTTAAATGCCGCTGTCAAATGCTGACAGCGGCATTTAACCGGTGCTTCCGGCCGGGCGGCCGGAAATGAGCACATCGCTGACCCGGTCACATGATCGGGGGTCAGCGATGCTTCTGCAGAGTAACCATAGAGGTCATGGTTTTTCCTCTGTGTAGTAATTTTTTGGCTGTCTGTTGCGCCATTACCATGTGGCGTGATTATACACTTTTACTGAAAAATGTAGTGATATGGTTATAAAAAACATTTCTAAAACCATTTTATTTATTGCTTCATTTTCAAATGATGTAATCCAGGCAATATTCATATACAAGGATTTCTTTTTGTTTTTTTTTTTCATTTAGCAGGTCACAAGTGAAACTCATTGAGTTAATCAACCAGCTAATCTAAAAGTACTTAATCATGCAAATTATCTTCAAGTTCTAAAAATGGCACCATAAAAACTCTGCAGATATAAATGTAATTCACTTGGAAAAGCAGAAAAGGTTTTTTTTTAGCCTTTTACGTGTATATTTTTTACTCAACCCTAATATACAAAGTTCCTTTTTTATCAATGCCTTTATTATTAACCCCTTACCGGCATCGGACGTACTATACCGTCCGATGCCGGCTCCCCTGCTTTGATGCAGGGCTCCGCGGTGAGCCCGCACCAAAGCCGGGACATGTCAGCTGTTTTGAACAGCTGACATGTGCCCGTAATAGGCGCGGGCAGAATCGCGATCTGCCCGCACCTATTAACTAGTTAAATGCCGCTGTCAAACGCAGACAGCGGCATTTAACTACCGCTTCCGGCCGGGCGGCCGGAAATGACGTCATCGCCGACCCCCGTCACATGATTGGGGGTCGGCGATGCTTGTATATTGTAACCATAGAGGTCCTTGAGACCTCTATGGTTACTGATTGCCCGTCGCTGTGAGCGCCACCCTGTGGTCGGCGCTCACAGCACACGTGCAATTCTGCTACATAGCAGCGATCAGCAGATCGCTGCTATGTAGCAGAGCCGATCGGGTTGTGCCTGCTTCTAGCCTCTCATGGAGGCTATTGAGGCATGGCAAAAGTTAAAAAAAAAAGTTTAAAAAAATGTGAAAAAAATAAAAAAAACATAAAAGTTTAAATCACCCCCCTTTCGCCCCAATCAAAATAAATCAATAAAAAAATATCAAATCTACGCATATTTGGTATCGCCGCGCTCAGAATCGCCCGATCTATCAAATAAAAAAAAGTATTAACCTGATCGCTAAACAGCGTAGCGGGAAAAAAACTCGAAACGCCAGAATTACGTTTTTTTGGTCGCCGCGACATTGCATTAAAATGCAATAACGGGCGATCAAAAGAACGTATCTGCACCGAAATGCTATCATTAAAAACGTCATCTCGGCACGCAAAAAATAAGCCCTCAACCGACCCCAGATGATGAAAAATGGAGACGCTATGAGTATCGGAAAATGGCGCAATTTTTTTTTTTTTTTTTTTAGCAAAGTTTGGAATTTTTTTTCACCACTTAGATAAAAAATAACCTAGTCATGTTTGGTGTCTATGAACTCGTAATGACCTGTAGAATCATAATGGCAGGTCATTTTTAGCATTTAGTGAACCTAGCAAAAAAGCCAAACAAAAAACCAATGTGGGATTGCACTTTTTTTGCAATTTCACCGCACTTGGAATTTTTTTCCCGTTTTCTAGTACACGACATGCTAAAACCAATGATGTCGTTCAAAAGTACAACTCGTCCCACAAAAAATAAGCCCTCACATGGCCAAATTGACGGAAAAATAAAAAAGTTATGGCTCCGGGAAGGAGGGGAGCGAAAAACGAACACGGAAAAACGAAAAATCCCCTGGTCATGAAGGGGTTAATATGAGTAAAACAAACATAGGAAGCAATCTAAGCTATTCTTAATTTCAAATCATGTAATATTAAAAATTAACATCTCTGAAAACTTCTAGTCAAGATTAAGCCAATATAGCTAAGTCTTTGTATAAGTGAACGTTATCCAATTTTTGAACATACTGCCTGTATCAATTTCTAGTGGATTTCTGATTGTCGTCATTTAATAGGAACCAATCTCTATTAACTTTCCAGTAACTCTAATGATGAGGCCACCTACATATTCATCACATGACCAAGTCAAAAACATTAGAGATACCAAATACAAAAAAAGATAAAACTAAATTTCTCTTTTCAAAGCAAATCAGTCTCATTGAACATGTTGCTGTGCAAGAGAAAAGATAGCCCAATACACTTCTAAGCACATATTGGGAATGGATTTAACACAATATGAAATGTTTCCACAAAATGATAAATTAATTTGCACAGGCCATCCTGCCGATCACTATGATGTCTGCAGATAGCACAGACTCTTCTTTGTCCTAGAACAGCTTTAACCCCTTAATGACAGGAGCTTTTTTCCGTTTTGCATTTTAGTTTTTTGCTCCCCTTCTTCCCAGAGCCATAACTTTTTTGTTTTTCCATCAATATGGCCATGTGAGAGCTTATTTTTTGTGGAACGAGTTGTGCTTTTGAACCTCACTATTGGTTTTACCATATTGTGTACTGGAAAATAGAAAAAAAATCCAAGTGCGGTGAAATTGCAAAATAAGCCTCCATGGGAGGCTAGAAGCTGCCACAACTCGATCGCCTCTGCTACTTAGAGGCGATGCTCAGATCGCCCCTATGTAGTAGAATTGCTGCATTGCTATGCGTGGTAACCACAGAGTGGTGCTCATAGCAATCCAGCATCAACAACCATAGAGGTCTGCAGGAGACCTCTGATTGTTATCGCGATGCACGGATGACCCCCAATCATTTGACGGGGGTCACCGGTGCGCACATTTACGGCCGAATGAATGGAAGTGCTTGTTAAATGCCCCTGTCAGAGTTTGACAGCGGCATATAACTAGTTAATAGGCACGGGCAGATCGCGGTTCCGCCCATGCCTATTGCGGGCACATGACAGCTGTTCAAAAGGGCTGACATGTCCCAGGCTTTGATGTGGGCTCACCGTCGGAGCCCACATTAAATCGGGGGTTCTGCCATCTGACGTACTATTCCTTCCAATGGCAGGAAGAGGTTAAAGGGAACCTGTAACCTGTAAAAACCCTATTAACTGGCAGAAATGGGGTTACTCTTCAGGATGATATCATTGTGAACCTGCCCAGCACTGGCAGTTAGACGTGTTTTCAGTCATGGGGTACCACGGGCACAGGTTCAGTCACCACTCTGTGTATATAGAGAGTGGCTGCTCTAACCACACCCCCGGCAGTGGCTGATAACAGCTCATCATTAGGGCCAGCTGTCAGTCAGTGCACCTGGCATCTATAAAGTATCCGTTCTTACATATAATAATAATGAATTTTATTTTTATAGCACCAACATATTCAACTGCATGTTACATTTCAGAGGGGACTTGTACAGACACTGAAGGTCTAGACAGATTTCCTTTAAGAAGTAATATATTTCAAATCATTAAAAAGGATCATGTAAAATAAATGGGATCTACGAGAAGAAAATTCATTGTCTGTTGCCAAAATGAACTTATGTCTAGTGCATAAATACAATAAAGGAAGACTAGATGGCTACTGTGGGACTCTTAGAGAGGGAATAGCTCTGGTAGTTCCGTTCATTTTACTTACTGGGTTGTGAGAAGCTATGCAGAACTCCCACCAGCAGAATTAGGAATCTACCAAAGGTCATAGAAACGGTGCAGAAGAAAAAAACAAATATCCTATACTTTAAAATTGACAAAAGCTAAGGTGTGCCTCGAGAGCATAACTTAAACAAGCACGTGCAAGCTTATGTTGCAAGCTTTGGTAATCCTATTATATGGAATTCATACCTGTGATTCTGATACAAGAGCAATTCTGTTCCAATTTAGTGGTTTAATTTCTTTAAATTTTTTATTTTCAACTTTTCAAAATACATGAACAATACAGTAGGACGCATGAATCTGAGACATACTGTTACAACTGCTGAATGGGATGAATTGTACCATACAGATGTACCATACTGAGCATGTTGTTTACCGGAGATGTCCATAGCTTGGGATAATTGCATAAGATCCCGGTGGGGAATTTAGGTCACAAAGTCTGATTCATGCAACCCAAGGACACAAAAGAGAAAAATAAAAAGAAACACACAAAAAACACAAGAGAACATCAAAAACCATAAAAGGGGGAGGGATGTGGGGAATGGGATGTACCGGAGGGGATATAGTGGTCAAATAAAACTTCCTGAGTCACAAATCTCTCGTCTGAATAAGACGGGTATAAAAGGATCATAACCAGCAAGAGATAAACAGGTAGTTTCAACTAACTGGGAAAGTGCTAGAGAGAATATCAAATAATACTAAGACAATCAGGTGAATGAGCAGTGTCCGGATCCACCACAGTGCAGAGTTAAAAAACAAGGGGGAATAGTGGGAGAAACAAACTTGTATAGCTAAGAAGTATAGCTATTAGAAGGCGATGAAGTAGAGCTAGATGATAATTGCCATGGCAACCATGTCCGAAAGAATTTATCGTGTGAATGAGAGTCCCAACTGGACAACTCTTCCATCCTACAGATGTCCTGGACTTTTTTGGTCCATTCATCAATGTGAGGGGGGGTCGTTTGTCTCCAGTGTGAGGAGATCAAGTGTTTGGCTGCGGCTATTAGAAGAGGGAGAAGGTCATGTTTTTTCGGCCTGTATGACTTCGTGGGAAGCGACAGTAGTACTTCTTGGGGTGTTAGGTTCTGTGTTATTAATCCAATTTGGTGGAGTCGGTCGAAGACATCTTTCCAGAATTTAGTGATAATTGGGCATGCCCAGAATATGTGTGATAACGAGCCCTTTGATCTCATACACCTCCAACAAAGTGGAGAGTCCGAGAGGCCCAGGTGATAAAGCGACTCAGGGGTTCTATACCATCTGCGCCACCGTGCTGTGGGCAGCACGGTGGCGCAGTGGTTAGCACAGCAGCCTTGCAGCGCTGGGGTCCTGGGTTCAAGCCCCGCCAAGGACAACATCTGCAAAGAGTTTGTATGTTCTCTCCGTGTTTGCGTGGGTTTCCTCCGGGCACTCCGGTTTCCTCCCACATTCCAAAGACATACTGATAGGGAATTTAGATTGTGAGCCCCAACAGGGACAGCGACGATAATGTGTGCAACCTGTAAAGCACTGCGGAATATGTTAGCGCTATATAAAAATAAAGATTATTATTATTATTATTATCTGGAGAGGACTTTAAAAGCATTCTCCTGTAACAGAACACATCTTGAGAACCCATGTGAGTGTTCTAGTTCTAGCTCTGTTTACCTACTGGAGAGAGATATGTTCAACTCAGACTCCCAAGAGGATATATATAGGGGTTTAAATTTAGTTTTAGGGGAGATTAAGTTATGATATAGCTTAGATATTAATTTGGGGGGTGTGGGATTTAGTTTGAGTATAAGTTCCAACCAAAGCCAGTCTGGATTGTTTTGGATGTTTGACTTGAGTTTGGACATAATGTGTTGTACATGGTGAATTTGTATAAAATCTCGAGGTCGCTTCCTGGCATCACTAGGCCAACTATTTGTACAGTTGATTTGATTGGTGCGTAAGTGAGAAATTGGGAGGTTCGGCAAGGAATCCCAGAGGTTAAATGCATCTATGTATTTTGGTTCGATGAGCCAGGGCACGACCCCCAAAGGCATGTTGTCTAAAAAGAGACAATGTGGCCAGTTGTTTGGGATCAGCTTCCTCCTAATAGACAGTGTGTTGCTGGTTATTCCTTCTAGAGAATTTTGCGGGGGGACGGCCGAGGTCCAAAGGTATTTTCCAGCCCCACCTTTCATTAATAAGAGTTCAAGGTTAGGGGTTTTTGGGGAAAGTCTAGGTTTGACCAGATATATCCATCTGGCCAAATGGATTGCCCGATAGTAAGTCTCAAAATGAGGGAGTCCAAGGCCTCCTTTCTTTTTCGGGAGTGAAAGGATTTTGAATGGGAGTCTAGGTCTTCTGCCCCTCCACACATATCCTTTGACTATTTTATTGATTGAGGTGAAAAAGGTCTTGGGGAGGGGTATAGGAACCATGTTCATGTGGTAGAATATTTTCGGTAGGATGTATGATTTGATTATGTTTATCCTCCCAATCCATGAGAGTAATGGTAGGTCATAGGTTTTAAGGAGTGCTTGAAGATTATCCATAAGGGGTTCAAAATTGTGTTTGTAAAGAGTAGAGGGGTCTGCAGTAAGAAAGACACCTAGGTATTTCAGCTTACCTGTGAGCCATTTGAAGGGGGTAGACTTTTTGAGAAACAGGACTACCTCATCTGGTAATAAAACGTTCATGACTTCTGATTTGTGCATATTTACTTTGAAGTTGGAGATGGCCCCAAATTCGTCAAGAAGTTTTGAGATATAGGGGAATGCAGTCTTAGGGTTTGAGATCAAAATCATAAGATCATCTGCGAAAGCAGCTGTTTTAAATTCTGTGTGTTCTACGGTTAGTCCCTTTATCGACTCCTCCTGTCTTATTCTCTGTATTAACGTCTCCATAACCAACACAAAAAGAGTTGGGGAGAGAGGGCAGCCTTGCCTGGTTCCATTTCCTATCCCGAAAGGATCCGAAAGCAGCCCGTTGACTCTAACTCTAGCGGTTGGAGCTGAATACAGAGTCATGATGGCATCAATAAGAGGTTGTGGGAAGTCAAACTTCCGTAGAGTGCATACCATGTAGTGCCAACTGACTCTGTCAAAGGCCTTCTCGGCATCAGTTGATAGGAGAGCCAACGGGGTTCCGGATCGTCTGGCATGTGAGATGGCTAAAAGAATTTTTAAAGTGTTGTCCTTCTCTTCACGACCTCTGACAAAACCCACCTGGTCAGGGTGTATCAGGGACTCAAGAACCCTGTTAATCCTAGATGCAAGAATTTTAGCCCAAAGTTTAAGATCAGAGTTTAATAAAGAAATTGGGCGATAGTTGCTGCAATGGCTGCCATCTCTCTCTTCCTTGGGGATAACAGATATGTGAGCTTCTAAAGTCTGTTTGGTTGAGGGATTTCCTGCAAGAAAGGAGTTAAACAGGGAAGTCAGATGTGGGAGGAGTAGGTCCGAAAATTTTTTGTAATATGACACTGGGAAGCCATCTGGACCAGGAGTTTTATTAGTTGCCATATTGTGTAAAGTGTCGCTAATTTCTTGACTGGTAACTTGAGACAGGAGGGCCGCGTGGTCTTTGGGTTGAATCTTTGGGAGGGAAAGGGGGGCTAAGAAATCCTGGATTCTATCTGTCGCCTCCACACAATCTTTCATTGATTCGAGGGGTACTAAATTATAGAGGGATTGATAGTAGCGTCTGAATGCCTCGGCGATATCTTCGGATCTGTCGACCTTTGCGTTTGGATCTTTGTATACTTGCTTTATAAATTTACTATCCTTCTGTTTTTTGAGAAGGTGGGAGGTCAGTTTGCTATTTTTGTTTCCGTGCATATAGAATCGATGTCTACAATGCATGAAGATCTTAGCAGATTTGATATTGAGCAAGTCCTTTAACTTGACGCGAAGGTCGACTAGTTCCCGTTGGAGATTTTGCGTGTCAGTTTTTTTATGGAGACGTTCTGTGATTGTGATTTGATGTAGAAGAGACATCATCTCTTTATCTCTCTGTTTTTTTGCGTGTGCTCCGATTGAGATGAGTTCTCCTAGGAGTACCGCTTTGTGAGCTTCCCATATATTGGGTGTTAGTGAGCCCTCTGTAACATTTTCTATAAAGTATCACGAAAGCGCATACTTTATTTTCTCTAGGTTTTGTGGGTTGTCCAATAAGGATTTGTTTAGTCTCCAGGATGTTGCAGGACGGGGCAAGGTGTCAATAGCAATGTCTATGAAAATTGGTGCGTGGTCTGAGATTGTTATTGAGCCTATGCTGGCGGATTTAATTAGATTTAAGGATCGCGATTGTATCAAAAGGAGGTCAATGCGATGGTAGGATGAGTGAGGGGGGGGGAAAAAAGTGAAGTCTTTAGTGGTAGGGTGGATAATACGCCATGGATCAATGAGATGTAGGGTGGATAGTTTGTTCATGAGGTTACACCTTAATGTTTGAGAAACAAAGGATAAACCACTTGAGGAGTCAATCTCGGGGTTTAGGGTGATGTTGAAGTCTCCTCCTACAATTAATAATCCCTCGGTGAAAAGTTGTAGTACCTCTAGTGTTTTCGATATCCACTGAACCTGGAGTTTGTTGGGTGCATAGAGGTTGGCGAATGTGACTAGGGTATTGGCTAAATGCCCCTTAACAAAGATATATCTCCCCTCATGGTCACTCAGTATATCCTTGGGCGAGAACGGTACCCCTTTTTTTAGTGCAATACTAACACCTTTGGACGCAGAAGAGTTGCAACTATTGAACCACATTGGATATGGGGAGAAAGATGTGTTAGGTACCCTACCGCTTTTAAAGTGTGTTTCCTGGAGGAAAGCTACTTGAGTTTTTTGTTTTTTTAGGAGATTGAGAATTTGGTTTCTTTTTGCGGGCGTGTTAAGGCCTGTTACATTAAAGGAGGCAACTGTGATGGACCCGGAGCTCACCTTACTACTCGCACTCATCATGTCCTGAATAGAAGATTATCCCATCTCGGTACCTGGGAGAAGGGGGAAAAAAAGTAAACAACAAAATATATACATTTAAATTCTCGCCCATCGCAGGGGGGGGGGAAGAATACCCAGACATAGGCGAGGGGTAGTCCAAGTTGTGATCTGGTCTATAGCAATGAAAAAACGCATTGTAGTGATTTAAAGATAAAAACTTTAGAAAGGTAAAAGTATCCATCTGAAAAAGCTGAACAGACTATACAACTACTCTTATTCTACCAAATAGAGGGCATGAGGAGGAATAGGGTTTTCATGGTGGATGTTTCTTAGGGTCTTGTTTCTTGACTTTAGGGGAAGTGTGTTTCTTCTTTTGCGACCATTCCAAGGGCTTCTTCATTGGAGGCAGGCTCCAGTTGGAGTCGATTGGCATCCAGGAGGGTATATTTATTGGTGAAATGTCCAGAGTTTCCCAGGCCTTTTGAAGGTCCTCTGGGGTACGGATCGTAATTTGACGGCTGGCGATGTTCACTGCAAGGCCAAATGGAAAAAGCCACTTGTATGTCAGGTTCTTGGCCTTCAGGGCTGCAAGGAGAGGTTTGAGGATCCGTCTTTTTGCTAAAGTGGATGGGGCTAAGTCCTGAAAAAGCTGTATTTGCGAGTTTTCATGTAGAATTTTGTCTTGTTCCCTAGCGCTTGCTAGAATAGCGGCTGTGTCCACAAAGCTTAGAAGTCCGCAGATAATATCTCTGGGTGGTTCCTCAGGCTTTGGTTTAGGCCTTAGAGCGCGATGGACTCTTTCAATTATAACTTTGGAGGCTCTTTCTGGTCCCAGAAGATTAGTGAAAATTTATTTAGCTACCTTGTCTAGTGCTTCCCGGGCGAAGGATTCCGGGACCCCTCTAATCCGAATATTTTTCCTCCTACTCCTGTTTTCTTGGTCTTACACGGCTAGCAGTGCTGCGTTCAGGTGTTGTTGTTGCTTAAGAGCTTGTTCATTTAAGCAGGTAACAGCTTCCGCCATGTCGACATTTGCGGACTCGAGGGACTCGACTCTGTTGCCTAGATGTTGAAGGTCAGAGCGCATACCTGAGACTTCCTCTATGAGTGGCTTCATATTTTGGGCCATCAATTTTCTCATGAAGGCTCTAGAGATAGGAGCAATGTCTCCTGTAGTGGAATCACTGTCAGAGTCTGCTTCACTGGGGTCTGATTCGTCTATGTTTTCGGATGAGATCGCTTTTTTGAGGGATCGTCTAGTAGGGGTTTGAGCAACATCATTTTTTTTTTCGAATATGAGTCAAGAGCACCATGAGCACCTTTTTTCTGATCGTCTGCCATAGTTTTATTTGCTAATTTTTCACGTTCTTTTTGTGATTTAACCATCTTGAGAGCGTCTTGTAACGTGAGGTGCTGCGATCACAACTTGGACAAAGGAGGAGGAAACTTATTTGCTCATTATAATGGATTTAAAACATATACTCAGGATGGACACTAGGTGTCGCTCTGAGGTCAGAAAGGAAACATAGTGCTTTGTTGAGACTGTAGAAAAAGAGCTATTTCGGCCCCTGAAGCAGTTCTTTTCTTAGGTGAAACTGGGTTTTATTGTTCACACCATCCAGTTATTAACACCGCAATAGCAAGAGTTTAAACAGATGCGTATCAGACAGCAGGATGTCGAATTCGCTTATGATTTATAGATGTGCAGCGATCCCAATAGAATGTGCAACTCCCTTTATCAAAGCACTCCGGTAGGACCTTATATACTGTCCGTATATAGTTGAACTAGTCTCCTCAGTGGTAACCCACAGGGTATGGGGCAGCAGGGGGTAGTGAGCAATCGTGTGCTGCAGTTGGGGAGCGATCCTAGCTAGGTGCAGATCCCTTTTCTAGCAACCAGGGAGTCCACTCCACTCATTGCGGTGATACATAAGATGGCGCCTGTGGGAAAACTTCAGCTCCCAAACGTATAGACAGAGAAGTGTCCGGGGAAATCACTGGTTTGTTAGGGGAGCGGGGCGCCGCACAAAAGGCAATCCTCCCCAGTGCTGTTGCTTATCGGGGTGTTCTCCTAACAGGGACAGGCATCGCTGTATGGGGAAAAGACCGGCCGCAGCGGAGCCCGCTCTTGCCCCTCTGTCTTCGGGGCCATCGCCACACAAGCAAGGTGGTGTTTCTCACCTGTGAGAGAGGAGCCGGTGGTGTTGGATCTGTCCAAGCAGCAGTGCAGATGTCCACTGGATCGTCGCCGCTCCCCCGGCGGCCGGATCGCTCTCCTCCCGTCCGACCCCGACAGGTTCGACAGCTGCGGCGTCACCCGGGCCTGTGGCGGTCAGCGGGTCGGTATCCCAGACGGCCGGGCTCCTTCGCGGACCGGAGCGGGCTCATGCGGCCCAGGGAGCTCCGGGGCCACCGCTCGGCACAAGCGGTGCGAGCACCGCGAGTCTCCTGGTATTCCGGTGTCCGCTTACCGCGGCTGGCAGGCAGAGACAACGCGCTCAAACTAGGCGCCGATACGGCTCGCAGGGGGAGACTCACAGTAGGTCGTTGTAGGGAGAGCCTTCCGCTCTCCGCCTCCGTCAGCGATGCCCTCAGCGATGCGACCGCAGGCACCGAGGGCTGCCTCCCTCCGAGTGCCGCGGCCCGCCGATCAGTGCCACGCTCCAGAGCAGGAGAGGGCACCTGTCCACAGTCTCCACCACCGCTCACCGCCGGAATCAGGGAGCTAGAGGGCAGGGAGCTCCTGTACTTTCCCCGTCAGGCTATGTAGGGGATCCTCTCACTCCGCTGGAGATGTTGAATCCAATATGGCGTTTTCCCGCTTCTCCTCAGACAGGGAAGATCCTATCTCACAATCCCCCTGTATCTCCGCTATGGGACCGGGTTTGGTGTCTTTTCAAAGCCTGAGATAAAGGCTGATTAAAGATGGTGTAGAGGTATTAATTTAGCTTCAATAAATTGTATTTTAGTCGCTTTTAGTGGGGTGATATGTGAGAGCTCATAGCCGTTGCGACTTCACTTGCCAGAAGCTAGGCCACGCCCCCCTTAGTGGTTTAATTTCAAACGTTTGGGCTCCAATGTAAAATTTCTGACAATGACCCCATCATGGGTCTTTAAAAATATTGTCATCTCAAATAGATCAAATGGAATTTTTGGGCCCCGCTTGGCTCGAGGGTCCAGGTGTGACTGCAATCCTTGTACCCACTGTAGCTTTGCCCCTGAATTTATTGTAACAAATGGTAGCATTTCATAACACTGGTTATGTTGAGTGACTGTATGAAATATGATATCTGATGATATAGAATTGATGCCATATAAAATTGCAACTTGCAATAGAAATTAAAGAAACTTATATATAAAGCTGTCAAAGGCCAATATTTCTTACTCATTTTAGCCACAACTGCTTTTAATCTGCAGAGTGATAATTTTGCCTAAATTCAGTCTCATAACCAGCAAAAGAACAGAGATCAGATGATTAGCTGAAAGCGCCACTTTGCCATGGAAATGGTCTGATTTTACTTTGACAAGCTTCCCAACAAAATGTTCATTTTGATATAATCCCTTTCATGTGCCCCGCTTCTTTAAATTAAGAGTGATAAGTAATGCATGACAATGAGCTCAGAGAGCAGAGCGTGCTTGCTGTCAGTTTAGCTTTCTGAAGAAGGAGGTTAATGCTGTTTCTGCAAGTCACGCAGTGGGAACCTCTAACTGTACCTTGCACATTTCATGTAATGATCAAAGTAATTTACTCCTATAAATTATGTATTTGCTGGGAAAAAAATCCTACATCTACATCCACATGGTCCCTATATAAAATAATTAGACCACTAGTGACATATTTTGCACATCATAACATTTTATAGTCTGGAGAGGATTCTAAGTCTTTCGATACCTGTATCAATTCTTTATCTTGCAAGAGTCCATTCTGTTTCTTGAAGTCATGGCTTAATATAAAACCTGGAGTGATTTATTCTTCTCTAAATTGTAAAGTGGCAAAAAACCTGAATTTTGAGATTTTCATTTTCTAATATTTTTAAATGCCATGTAGCTAATCAGAATAGAAATAGACTGAAAAACTACAGTTCCTCGCCCATCCATGAGATCTACATGTAGACATCAGGGCTGCCACCAGCTGCTTTTTCCTTATTGAATTGCTTTATGATGATAATTTTCTTCATACACAGTCTAGGCTGCAAAGATAAAAGTAGAACAGCAAACACCAAGACATTGGGATTAGGGTAATAAAGGGATGGCCCATCTGTGTGGGAAACAGCTGTAATGACAGAAGTAGACATGCGATGGTATGTATGGCAAAATGCAGAAATGAACACAAAGAGCGCCTGAAGCTCAGAACAAGACATACATGATTAAATATTTGTATTGTCAGACATGGTTTTAATTTCAAGTGAATGTGCCAACTTCCGTTTAGTGTACCTGTCAAAATATGTTATCATTGCCCATCTGGTGGGTTAACTTGAAGGCCTAATTAAACAAAATTCTAAGCAATAAAGAAAGATATTTTAAATTTGCATTAAAATCTACATTAAATTTGCATATTAGATGACTATTATTTGAATTAATATTTTAAATTTTTACATTCATTAATTGTTGATTTTATAAGGTAATACAATCATTGTGACTTATTAAAATTGTGCTTTATGGCTTCATGTACACAACAGGACTATAGTTCTGTACAAGCTCTGAGTTTAATAAATCTATGATACAGCAGACATGGTAATTTATCTAGCTATTATATACCAGCTAAAAAGTGTTTCCGAAAGAGTGTTCTGATGAAATATTGTAAATATGGAGAGTTTTTGTATCTGTCTAAGCTCGACTTACAAAGTCAAATCAGAAATGTGATGTATTTTTTATGTCACCTATCTAAATATAATAGAAGCTCACACTCAGATTGCTGACGAACAGAATACTTCTTAAATTAAAATCACCAGATAATGGAAATATGTTTTGCTGACCTTGCATTTGTCAAAATCATTGTATATTCTTTAATAGCTTAAATGCCCTCTGTGTAGAGGGTAAAGTATTTCTATACTGGACAGATGTCTTCAGTCTTTGTGGATTTTCTTTGACATAGCATTTTCCTATAATGTAATAAACTATTGTTTTTCGTTAATTTATGAAAAATGCCTGGTACGCTGGTATTATTTGAGCAATTTATTTCCTAAAAGAGAAGATCTAACTTTATTAGTTACTGTTTTAGTATTTGACTACCGGTAATTTAGGACCAGCCTAACTTTTTACATAATTATTTGTATACCCCTTTTTTCTTTCTGATACAGACTTAATTTTTTGTCATTACTAACCTTTTTTAAGGGCTTACATATATACAGAAAGATATAGGAAAATCAAATAGGAAGAAAAGATAATGTACAGATGGAAGTTTAGGTTTGGCAACAAAGCCAATGTTGTACACGGTTCACGGTTGTTCTTTTTGTTCATTTTTGTCTTCTTTTGACACTCCCTGCTTATTAAAAGGGTCTCTTTAGACAGTATATTATTCACATGATGATCACAAAGTGTCTCCCTGTTGGGATCCCTAGCAATCAACTATTATCTGTGTCTGAGCCTTGTAATAAGTGTACAATATTCCTAGAGTGCCACCATAGCGTAAATGTAGCATTGAACAGGGGCCATTCAAATCAATGAGTTGTCTCTGTAATGTAGTGCAGGAGAATTCATCTACAGTTAAAAGGAATTAGTCACTTTAATCAAAAAAAGCTAAATGCTTAGTATAAATCCATGAGTTTTCCTGAGTCTGGTGCTTTTTTTCTGTATGCTTTGAATCATTCCATTGCAGAGATATTTGCATTTGTTGCATTTGTTGCAATATTTTAATCTTTTGCTTGTAGTTCAGCATTTCTCCAGAGTCTTCTATGCAGGTATTTCCTCTTCCTCTCCCCAAATCCCCAAGACACTGCCAATCACAACATGTCAGTGCCTGTGACTGCAAGTCCGAGCCATGATTAATAGCTTTTGGGGGGGGAGGAATAAAAGCGCACACCTTTAGAGAAGACTCTGAGGTGGTGACACTACTGAGTTGTGTTTGTCAGCATCTGGTAGGGAGGGATGAAAGTCTAGAGAAGACTCTAAGGCTATGTTCACACGTTGCGTCCTGTCCCTGCGGGTTCTCCCGCAGCGGATTTGATAAATCTGCAGGGCAAGCCCGCTGCGGTTATCCCTGCAGATTTATCGCGGTTTGTCCTGCGGGTTCCGCTGCGGGATTTTACCCCTACTATTGATGCTGCATATGCAGCAATATGCAGCATCAATAGTAATGTTAAAAATAATAAAATCATGATATACTCACCCTCTGACGTCCCGATCTCCTCGGCGCTGCAGGCGGCGGTCAGGTTCCAAAGATGCTGTGCGACCAGGACCTTCGTGACGTCATGGTCATGTGACCGCGACGTCACCGCAGGTCCTGGTCGCATAGCAAACCTGAGACCGGATGGCCGCATGCAGCGCTGAGACTTCAGAGGTGAGTATATCATGATTTTTAATTTTAATTCTTTTTTTTTACTCAAATATGGTTCCCGGGGCCTGGAGGAGAGTCTCCTCTCCTCCCCCCCGGTACCACCCGCACATTATCTGCTTACTTCCCGCAAGGTGGGCACAGCCCCATGCGGGAAGTAAGCAGATCAATGCATTTCTATGGGTGCAGAATCGCTGCGATTCTGCACAAAGAAGTGACATGCTGCGGGTTGTAAACCGCTGCGTTCCCGCGCAGTTTTTCCAGCAGCATGTGCACTGCGGTTTGCAGTTTCCATAGGGTTTACATGTTACTGTAAATGCTATGGAAACTGCTGCGGACCCGCAGCTGCAAAATCGTCGCGGTTCCGTGGCAAAAACCGCAATGTGTGAACATAGCTTAAGACAGCTAAACCATTGGCAGAATTGTGATATTGCTTAAAAATTCTATTACTTTTGGCATTTCATGTCAGTTTTGGGTAAAATGGGGCATTGTAACGCCCACTCACCACATTCATCAATAGTGGCAGCTTAGTTTCATGGCAGCATTTCAGCCAAGGCATAAAGAGGTGCATGTCACCGAGAACATGTGTCAAATTCATTAAGTGGTGTGTACCTCTTAAAGACATTGGCACATCCTACTCCAAGATGCCCTGTCATTAAGACTGGCATGTAAAATGCTAGTCTTAATTAATTGGACCCTATGTGTAAATGGATTGTAATACTAGATAACTTGCTTATTTGAGCCAATAAGGCTAATTTTGCTCTTTTTTTTATTGAGGTATAGTTTTATACATTTTAATAAGTATTCCAACATTTTTTTTTAAATATTGCCTTGTCGCTTTTTAGCCCATAAAAGGTTGTAGATTTTTATAATTAGTGGGTAATTCAAAACAATACTGCGTAATTCTCAAGAAATGCCAGCCTTTTACTTTTGTATTAATCAAATGTCATGTAAACAAAAGGGTGAAAGAAAACATTACCTGATGTGCAAACAGTATAACAATCAATATAATGATGTCAAAACCTTCCTAATGACTCCACGCTATAGAATTACTTCCTAGCTATGGTACATATTAGTGCTATAAATCTGCATAAATACAAACATGTTTGCCTGATTTATTGCTTGAATTGTTTTTACAGCAAGAGAAACTTGGTGACATCTGCTTCTCCCTCCGCTATGTACCCACGGCTGGCAAACTAACAGTTGTTATTCTTGAAGCAAAAAATCTAAAGAAGATGGATGTCGGTGGTTTATCAGGTAAGTGACAAATAGATAAAGCACGTATGAAGAAATGTGCATGCCTTCATTTTTAGAACTGCATTGAATATTAATACAGTTAATTCTTAAAGCTCCATTGTATAGCTTCCTTCAAGAATATATTAGGGAAACATAATCAATTCACTAATAATATGATATTCATTTTTTCAGAATCGCTCCATTTTATTCTCCAGAGCATCTCAAAAATAGAATTCAGGTTTCTCCAGTTGTTCAGCTAGTGCCTCAGCCGAAAAGAGGCTCTGATTTATTGCATTCACCAAAGCGATGGGAAGTAGAATAAGAAAGTACAGCTTCAAGGTTCGCTGATAGTAATGCCAACCTGGTTTCATATACTCGGCTTCAAGCGCTGTTCACATCACTGGGCCCCTCGTAATTAGATATATTTCTGCTGTTATGGCTTTTTGCTAGTTACACATTGATTCATAAATCAACATTTGTACATTTTCATGAAGATAGCTATAAAACTTCAAAAAGGAGCATAAAACAATATTATAAAACTGAATTTGAGACATATCTAAGTACTATATACCATTAAGGTGGGATCAAAAGGAGACAATATGATGTGAGCAAGATATGAAGCTTTTTGTTCAAACTGTATTAGCTCACCTGACACTTTATGACAACCTCTTTTAAGCAGGTCCCTAGTAGAGTTGGTGCAAATATATTTAAAGGACCCCGTCAAATAGGCACATCAGTTACCTTTGGCTTGCGTTGCTCGATGGGAGGCCTGAGAACTGCCTCCTTCTTCCCAGCTCTCATGGCTCTCCTTTTGTTTAGCCCTTCTTAGATGACTCCTTCATATCTGCATGTATCAATGACATCACCCTAGGCAAAATAAGAGTTGTGAGGAAAAGGAGCAGTTTTCAAGGCTCCTGTTCAATGGCCACAGAGTACTGACATGACCAAAAGGTTCTGAGAATCGATTTTTCACCAATTCTATTCCAGTCACTATTTTATTAGGCAGAGTTTACACATAGACTCCCTACAGGGAAATCCGATAACCCCAACTGTAGAGCCATAGCTGCCTCCTAAAGGAACACACTAGTCACATGCAACTCAGTGCACACTTGGTAACAGGAAAGGCATTCCAGAAAAAGATAAGATTAGGGCTCTGATTTAGGTGCAGCACTGCAGATTGCCTGCCACTGCTGCAACAGACCACCCACAAGGAGAGCAACCGAACAACAACCCCTGCTGCCAGGTTAAACCATTTTGTTACTGGGGAACAGTGCATCACAGTGCACTGTTACTATGGATGTCTTCCTGGAGCAGAACAATATTGTATCATACAATTATTAGGTTCTGTAGAAGGACGTAGATCTGGGTATTTATTATGATGGAATATAGGCTGAACTGGATGGACAAATGTCTTTTTTCGGCCTTACTAACTATGTTACTATGTAACATCCCAGCAACAGATATCACCAACTGAATAGCGCAAAAAAAATCTCTTTTCATGTTGGCCTCGATTATTACACTAAGCAAAGCTTTATAGAACATTTAAAAGGTTATTATTCTCTCAGACATGTATGGCATAAAAAACAAACATCCAACAGATGTAGGTCTCACCACTGGGACCGACATCTATCTCAAAAATAGTGCTTCCATAGCTTACAGTCAAGAAAGAGGGAATGAATGCACATCTGCATGCCCTATTATTCATTTCTATCGAAACTCCATGACATACAATAGCAAATTGTATTGTGGTTCCATGTTAGCCAGAAAAATTGATGTGAATATTTTTCTGCCCAATGATGACAGAATACTAGAATACTTCTGTCATCATTGGGCAGAAAAATATTCACATCATATGGAAACTCCAAAAATTCAGTGCAGAATGCCTGGCCATGTCATTAGTGTGCATCAGGATGCCATTTTTGGGATAGCTGTGAGACTTGCATCTATTCTGTCCACATGCATAAATGTGCCATGCGAAAAGGACAATTTAGTATATTTCATGGTAAGATTATAACGTGTTCTCTGTTACTCCTTGAAAATGGATGAAATCATTTAGTAGTCATTTAGTAGGCAGGTTATCCATATTTTACATGCTATTTCCAGTAACCTGCACTATGTTAATGGACACCAGACTATAGTATTTTTCTCACTGTAATACTGGCTTATGTTACCAAATATACCTATTATCATTCTATTTTGTGATTTTTTGTTTTGGCTTTTTGATGGCCAATTAAATGTACAGCATAAATAAAGTAATACAGCTATGCCCATTTCCAAAGGTATGTACAGATTATAAAGAATAACCTTTAAATAAAATGTGTTAGGGGTTGGGAATAAGTCAGCAGTACTTTAATCAGTCATAGTTATAGTTTCAAGGAGCCACCTACTGATCTACTGTGTCAACTTTTCTTCTTATGTTCAGATAAATGATATTAGACAAGTTCACAGTTTTCAGAAAACTAAAACTTTGTTTAAACTTCCATCTTCAAATCAAAAGCTGAAAATAAATGTTTACTGGTCAAGTTACTGCTATATTTATAGCCGACAGGTTTTATGTTGACTTCTAGCAATGTTCTTCAATGTTCCTCATGAGGAAATTATACTGCAAAACTTTAAAAAATGCATTGAAGTAAAAGAATTGTATAGAAAAGGAACCAAGTAGCAGAAACATTGATTTGTATTGTCAAGTCAGATGAGTAGATAATATATTCCCAAGACCAATAATGACTGTCAATAGTGTTGCGGGGCAGAAATTGGACTGTAATACAATTCAGGCAAACAGTGTCAGCATGCCAAAGGCAGAATTAACCTTGGATGAGGGGTGTCTGGAGGTTACAACAAAGCAGAGTATGATTCAATAATCTCCAGCAGAGACTCAAATCATGACTAGAACGGGAAATATTTACACCCATCCAACCCAAAAATCTCTTCTAGTTGATATTTCTGTGTGCTGTAAGGGGGTCTGACACGCACCCATTCTGATGTTAGGTTTGTTGCATTTTGCAGCTTTGACATATTGTTACTTATTTTATGCAAAGTAGAGATGAGCGAATCAATTCAAGCCTAATTGAAATGGCTCTGAACGCTAATTTTTTGGCATTCAATTTGGGCAAATCCAGCAAAATGAATTTTTAGGGCCTTGAAGTGGTTACTAAACAATAAACTCTTATACTGACCCTTCCTCAGCCCCACCCATACCTGTTCCATTACCGCCACTCTTCCTTTCTTCCAATTGGCTCCCCTTCCTTCTTCTTCCATTGGTCTTCCAGCGGGCGCAGCCTCTACCTAAGCGCCATGCGGTTATGTGGGGAGCAGCGCATCAGTGATGTATATCACATCCTGGGAAACTGAAGGGGGAAAAAGAAAGGAGACGAGCTGATCAGAAGGAAAAGAAGCAGCAAGCAGTGGGACGGATATGGCAGGGCCGACAAGAGGTTGATATAAGCATTTGTATTTTTTTAACCCCTTCCTGACAGATTTGATTCACACCAAATTTATTTGATGTAAATCCAATCTTTTGCCTTGCAGTAATTTCGCTCAACGCTAATGCAGCAAAAGTATGTCCTTTACTAATATAAGAACCTTTGACAGAAAGGGAGAATTTCCGTCTTTCCCATCCCTTTACCAATTATATTTCATGCCATTGACTAGAAATTGCTGTTTATTCCAATATGCGAGTATTCCATTTTGTCTCTGGAAAAGAATGACATATGTGAATGGAAACTGGTAGGAGTATGACAATGCATTGTTCTTTATCTACTTCCTGATCATGATTCGTTTTCTATTTTCTAGTAGACTGTACAGAATATGGGGCGTTATGTTGGGAGATATCATTCCCAGGATATAAGGAAGAATGTTATGATTTTGATAAATAATGTATATTGTTGTGGCCATATGGCTCTACACTTTTACAGGGGTAATAAGATTACAAAACTATGGATTCTTTCTTCCAGAAACATTGCCACATCTGTCCATAGGTTCTATATTAGCAGATGCTCAGTTACTTTGCTAGAACTAAGCTGCAATACCCGAAACAACATGTATACATGTATCGACAACTGTGTCGCCATTTCTTAAAGAAAGTCATGTTTTTCTAATTTTTTTTCAACTCTTTTTAAAGGGAATTTATCATCAGAAAATGAGCTATTATTTAAAAGAAGTTTATTTGTTAAATTTTACCATAATATTTGATTTTCTCCGTAATAATAATACAAAAAAAGAAAAAAATCTTGTGATTTTCAAACACTTAAGCCTATTGAGGCTTCTACTTCCTGTTTTTCACATGGACGTTTTCTGTTGAGTCTTCCATTAAATGGAAATCACTGGACATTCATAGCATTTGAGAAATTGAGTTATACCATGCAATCTGCTCAACGTGCACAGAACATGCTAATTTAAAGTATGATAGGCCCATAAAACATGATATACCTATGAATGCCAACTCCACAAGTCCACACTCTTTTATGCTCGCATTAGCCAGTCATCTACTGCTCTCCTAACACATATATTACAATTTTATGCCCTTCGTGTGAGTGTTTTTGCGAATAACAACTGCAGAAATATGGTTCCCCATCTGCTGTTAAAATAATTTGTGCTTCAGGGAATATTTTAAAATGCTTAATATTAGCATGCAAATAGGCATACATGTCGTTTGGCTCTATTGGTCTTTGTTAAGAAATATATCCATGAAAACAATTTGTAATCAGTTACTATTTATAAGTTCACTTTGTATTAACCTTTAGTAAATCATGCATGATTTGTATTCATGGAGTCATTTGTAATCGAAATAATGTTTTTTATTAGTTTGTATATTGCTGACTTTAATTCTGGTGTAGGATTTTATGCAAGTGAACACACAGTGCTGTTGTGTTGGATTCAGATGGGTTGTGATATTGCTGTTTTAAATTTGTGTTTCTGTATGAGAGGCAATTACAAGCACAAGATGCATGCTGGCAGAAGTGGTAATAAACCGTTTCTGCCTTTTCTATAAGAGCGGCAGATTCAGTGGGGATTTTCAGATACATTCTTGTAGAGTCATACGTGTACTACCTGGATGTTTTAAAACATTCAGAGGTCCACAAGTAATTAACAAGAATTGTGGAATATTTGTAACAAGGCTCCTCACAGAGTATAACTTAAAGGGAACCTGTCACCTGAATTTGGTGGGACCGATTTTTTGGTTATATGGGCGGAGTTTTCGGGTGTTTGATTCACCCTTTTCTTACCCGCTGGCTGCATGCTGGCCGCAGTATTGGATTGAAGTTCATTCTATGTCCTCCATAGTACCCGCCTGCGCAAGGCGTGTACTATGGAGGACATAGAATGAACTTCAATCCAATATTGCGGCCAGCATGTAGCCAGCGGGTAAAGAAAAGGTGAATCAAACACCCGAAAACTCCGCCCATTTGACCGAAAACCGTCCCCGCCAAATTCAGGTGACAGGTTCCCTTTAATGTGACAACAATAAAACCGTATTGCATCCAATTTTTATTGGTATATTGCAATTATTATCCTAAGAAATTGGATTTGAACACGTATATTTTACATTGTTCATGTTTAAATACGGATTTTACATGAACGTCACAATACACATAAAATATGGATAGCAAAATGGATTTTTCCTGTGCTCGTCCGACATTGGCCTGAGGCCAGGCTTAGACAGCTGTACGAAAACTTGAGCCAGTTATGTCCACAAATTGCAGAGCCAGCTGGAGTGCAGCCGTATGATCATCAACATAGCAGACGAATGTAATAGCTGCCTATTGTTTGCAAGCACTAGTCGGGTCTGTAAAGTGGATCAGAATTGTGCACACTATGATTTTCTCCCCAAAGACCATTGGTCTGTATGGAAAATCAGACATGTGCATTGACACACTTGCTATTATGGGTGTATGTGCTCTTTGTGTGCGGTCCGTGGTGAGCATGAACAAAAGAAAAAATAACAAAAGAAAAAAAGTACCAGTATCGTCTAACAGAATAAAGCAAAGGTGAATAGGTGCCAGATTTCTACATAATATCCAATCAAAATAATACAACAGCACTGTAAACACTAAAATGAACCCACCAGCCACTACAAGGCGTACCTTTCTCAATATAGCAGGAATGCAGCCTATATTACATCTCGACACTTACAGGGTGCTGTTTTTTTTTATTTAGTTTGTATATTATGCAGTCATAGCAGCTTGTACCTGTTCACACGTGCTTTATTTTGTTTGGAGGTATGGTCAGTTTTTTGGAGATGTTAACTGCCTCCATATCAGACTGGGCACTCCTCCCATCAGCACTGTTTTTAATAAGTGCTGGATCTTATCCTTTAAATTTGCAGGGTTTTAGCCCAAGAAAGGCATGCATGATAAATATTAGATTTAAGGTTCCATTAAAAAAAAGCTTTAAGTTACAAAGAGGAAACCCCCCATACTGATCCTCATGGTAGTCCTCCAAAGTGGTCTACTATCAGTTTCTAATCATTGGCTTTGACAGGTTTCAGGTGAAAACGTTGATTCAGTTTTTTGTTGGCCTTTCGATAAAGGTTGGTCCTCTGGATATGTTTCAGTTGGAAGACTCATGTATAATTTAAAGGTTAGACGAATACACATTTCATTGCTCTGGGCCAATGTTCACATTGTATTTGCTATTGAATATTCCATCTCAGCTTTTTACTTTTTTATGGATCTGTGTAGCGTCGTCTAAGTACTCTTGTGCAGCCTGAGAGCTCACATGTAATAAGATAAGTCTGCAGTTTTCATAAAAGAAGCACTCAAAGTCCAGCTAATTCTGTCTTAGAGATTTATATTGCAGAATCGAAGAGGTCTCTTGGTGTGATTTTGTCATCCTGGTGAGAAAAGCATAAAGGAACTGTTTGGCCTGTATCGCACAAATTATCAGAGCTTTTAGAACATGTATCTGCAGAATATATTAGCTTTTGAAGAGAAACCACTACATCCAACAGAAGGCCGGTATACTCGCTGATTGCACTGGAGTTTGCTTGCTCTTGGGCATTCATGTAACGCTCTACATGTTTGCCGTCATCTATTTGCTTCATTATTTACAGTCCGATCATATCCAAATGCTCATAGTTTAGGTAAAGAAATAATATCTGACACTACTGTGCCGCTACCTGAGCTTCACGGTACACTTCTTTTCAAAGTCCTACTTGGGAATTCCCTGGAGCCCTGTCCGAGGTCTGGCGTCTTTCCATTTCTGAATTATCCCTTGCAATAGGCATGTTGTCTGTGGGAACAGATTGCTGGTTCAGTGTAAGATCTGAAACGGTCTTATAGTGCCATGAAATCTTCTTTAAATATCAAGCACCCCTGGGAAATATACATTTTTGTTTCACAGCAGGCTGAGCTGACATGTCTAATGGAAATATGACACTTTTTATGCAAATTGATGCCTTTGTACGAGCTAATATAATAATAATAATATTTCCAGTATAGCAATCAGAAACTAGGCAAAAGTAAATAGGATATCAGGGATGGAGCAGACCAGATGGTTGGCATTCTGTCACAGGGCATGTGAGATCTGATAGGCTTGACCTCTGATCTCTGTGTAGTTGCCGAACTGCGTCTCATTCTCTGTAGTCCAAGTGACATTTAGATTTTGATTTATTTCAGCAGTTTCTCTGTCCTCCTATGTAAATTAACACAGAAATACTTTTTTTTAACCTTACCTGGAATTAATTTGGTATCAGTTAAGTCTAAATGCCTTATTTAGAAACGAAGTGTGCATTCATTAACATTCTTAAGGGTATAGTCAAAGTAAATCAGAACAAGATTGGACTGCGGTGCTAGGACTGGCCGGCAGCTCTCCGGACCCGAGCGGGACAGCTGCATAGAGATACATGAAGCTGTCCAGTTCAGGTCGGTAGAGCCGCTGGCCAGTCCGTGCACTGGGTTCCAATCTCATTCTTATTGCGACCTATAGAATATTCATGATGTTATTGTCAGGGTGACAGCAACGACAACAAAAATAACCTTCCAATTACTAAAAAAGCACATAAAAGCAACAATGCTTTTCTGTTATCAAATAAATAAAAAATTGTGTTTTAAGACGTTAAATTGTTCCAAGACACCCACAAAAAGACAGAAACCTCAAAGCAATAAAGGACTTTAGATGAGCCCATACTAACAAAATACCAAAAAGGACACAAAGAATTGATACAAAAATAAGATTTCCATATTCTTACACATTAAAAAATGCCCCCCTCCAAAATGCAGCAGAAACTGCTCTAAAGATTTTCTATTAATAAGCAGATTCCCCAGACTATGTATTTTGTCTAAGATTATTCAAGTTTTCAGCTCGAACTGTATTGGCGTTATGCTGAAAGGAGCCCCAAGGGAAAGCAACATGTCAGCAGCTAAGCGATGCTATTATATTCCATTATCAACCAGATTTCTAAAAACATGGAGAAAAGCATTCATTGCTTCTGCCCAATGCTAAATAAATAAAACTTCTGGATAAAAGTCATGACCTAGACAAGTTTCCGATTACACGTATGCCAACAAGGTTTTTCAGCAAAAGATATTTGTCTAACTGCTCAGTTCTCCAAGAAAGGAATAGCCCTCCATGTACAATGCTGATGAGTTATTAAAGTGCCCATTTTAAGCGTAAAAGCCGCACATCATTAATTTGTAACAACATTTTCTGTAATGCACTTTTAAATAAAATCATTGTGTAATGCACAGCTAATGAACTGTGGGATAACTTTTAAAATGATGAAAATGGACCATTATTTCACTTTGTGCTCTCAAGTATCCATTTACAGGGTACTCTGTATACTAAAAGACCTTAGCAAGAGAGTAAAGAGCACAATGACTACATGTTACTAAGCTGTATGGAAGAATTTGCCAAAACAACGCACTTTTCTGTGACATCACTTCCTACTCTGTTCCTGCTGACTGATTCAGCATCTCACACACTTCCTGCTCCACCCAGCCCTTGCATAGTCACTGCACATAATACTTGTACTGCCCGAAGTGCTCTGCTTCATGCTCTCTCTCTACTCCATGTTCCATGCTCTCTCTGCTCTCTACTCCATATTTTCTCTACTCTCTACTTCATGCTCTCTCTTCTCTCTACTCCATGCTCTCTCTGCTCTCTACTCTGTTGTGAATTCTGTTATCGAACTCCCTCCTGTGGTCATGAATGGTACTTCGGCGAGTTCTGTCCTTGGACTCCCTCTGGTGGCTGTGTTATGGCTGGCAATCAGGCAACACAGCGTGCAGTAATCAGCGCACATACAGAGATCTGGCAATAACCAAAAACAATAGGACGAGCTCTGAGACGTGGAATCTCTGTAGACTGCAGTACCTGATCTATCCTCACACAACTATAAGCAGCAGTGGATTGCGCCTAACAACTACCTATGCAACTCGGCACTGCCTGAGGAGCTGACTAGCCTGAAGATAGAAATACAAGCCTGACTTACCTCAGAGAAATACCCCAAAGGAATAGGCAGCCCCCCACATATAATGACTGTTAGCAAGATGAAAAGACAAACGTAGGAATGAAATAGATTCAGCAAAGTGAGGCCCGATATTCTAGACAGAGTGAGGATAGCAAAGAGAACTATGCAGTCTACAAAAAACCCTAAAACGAAAACCACGCAAAGGGGCAAAAAGACCCACCGTGCCGAACTAACAGCACGGCGGTGCTCCCCTCTGCTTCTCAGAGCTTCCAGCAAAAGACAATAGCAAGCTGGACAGAAAAAAACAGAAAACAAACTAGAAGCACTTATCTAGCAGAGCAGCAGGCCCAAGGAAAGATGCAGTAGCTCAGATCCAACACTGGAACATTGACAAGGAGCAAGGAAGACAGACTCAGGTGGAGCTAAATAGCAAGGCAGCCAACGAGCTCACCAAAACACCTGAGGGAGGAAGCCCAGAGACTGCAATACCACTTGTGACCACAGAAGTGAACTCAGCCACAGAATTCACAACAGTACCCCCCCCTTGAGGAGGGGTCACCGAACCCTCACCAGAACCCCCAGGCCGACCAGGATGAGCCACATGAAAGGCACGAACAAGATCTGGGGCATGGACATCAGAGGCAAAAACCCAGGAATTATCTTCCTGAGCATAACCCTTCCATTTGACCAGATACTGGAGTTTCCGTCTAGAGACACGAGAATCCAAAATCTTCTCCACAATATACTCCAATTCCCCCTCCACCAAAACAGGGGCAGGAGGCTCCACAGATGGAACCATAGGTGCCACGTATCTCCTCAACAATGACCTATGGAATACATTATGTATGGAAAAGGAGTCTGGGAGGGTCAGACGAAAAAACACCGGATTGAGAATCTCAGAAATCCTATACGGACCAATAAAACGAGGTTTAAATTTAGGAGAGGAAACCTTCATAGGAATATGACGAGAAGATAACCAAACCAAATCCCCAACACGAAGTCGGGGTCCCACACGGCGTCTGCGATTAGCGAAAAGCTGAGCCTTCTCCTGGGACAAGGTCAAATTGTCCACTACCTGAGTCCAGATCTGCTGCAACCTGTCCACCACAGAATCCACACCAGGACAGTCCGAAGACTCAACCTGTCCTGAAGAGAAACGAGGATGGAACCCAGAATTGCAGAAAAATGGAGAGACCAAGGTAGCCGAGCTGGCCCGATTATTAAGGGCGAACTCAGCCAACGGCAAAAATGACACCCAATCATCCTGGTCAGCGGAAACAAAACATCTCAGATATGTTTCCAAGGTCTGATTGGTTCGTTCGGTCTGGCCATTAGTCTGAGGATGGAAGGCCGAGGAGAAAGATAGGTCAATGCCCATCCTACCACAAAAGGCTCGCCAGAACCTCGAGACAAACTGGGAACCTCTGTCAGAAACAATATTCTCAGGAATGCCATGTAAACGAACCACATGCTGGAAGAACAAAGGCACCAAATCAGAGGAGGAAGGCAATTTAACCAAGGGCACCAGATGGACCATTTTAGAAAAGCGATCACAGACCACCCAAATGACCGACATTTTTTGAGAAACGGGAAGGTCAGAAATGAAATCCATCGAAATATGTGTCCAAGGCCTCTTCGGGACCGGCAAGGGCAAAAGCAACCCACTGGCACGTGAACAGCAGGGCTTAGCCCTAGCACAAATTCCACAGGACTGCACAAAAGCACGCACATCCTGTGACAGAGATGGCCACCAGAAGGATCTAGCAACCAACTCCCTGGTACCAAAGATTCCTGGATGACCGGCCAGCACCGAACAATGAAGTTCAGAGATAACTTTACTAGTCCACCTATCAGGGACGAACAGTTTCTCGGCCGGACAACGATCAGGTTTATTAGCCTGAAATTTCTGCAACACTCTCCGCAAATCAGGGGAGATGGCAGACACAATGACTCCTTCCTTGAGGATACTCGCCGGCTCAGATAACCCCGGAGAGTCGGGCACAAAACTCCTAGACAGAGCATCCGCCTTCACATTTTTAGAGCCCGGAAGGTATGAAATCACAAAATCAAAACGAGCAAAAAATAACGACCAACGGGCCTGTCTAGGATTCAAGCGCTTGGCAGACTCGAGATAAGTCAAGTTCTTATGATCAGTCAATACCACCACGCGATGCTTAGCACCCTCAAGCCAATGACGCCACTCCTCGAATGCCCACTTCATGGCCAGCAACTCTCGGTTGCCCACATCATAATTACGCTCAGCAGCAGAAAATTTCCTGGAAAAGAAAGCACATGGTTTGAACACTGAGCAACCAGAACCTCTCTGTGACAAAACCGCCCCTGCACCAATCTCAGAAGCATCAACCTCGACCTGGAACGGAAGAGAAACATCAGGTTGACACAACACAGGGGCACAGCAAAAACGACGCTTCAACTCCTGAAAAGCTTCCACGGCAGCAGAAGACCAATTAACCAAATCAGCACCCTTCTTGGTCAAATCGGTCAATGGTCTGACAATGCTAGAAAAATTACAGATGAAGCGACGATAAAAATTAGCAAAGCCCAGGAATTTCTGCAGACTTTTTAGAGATGTCGGCTGAGTCCAATCCTGGATGGCCTGAACCTTAACCGGATCCATCTCGATAGTAGAAGGGGAAAAGATGAACCCCAAAAATGAAACTTTCTGCACACCGAAGAGACACTTTGATCCCTTCACGAACAAGGAATTAGCACGCAGTACCTGGAAAACCATTCTGACTTGCTTCACATGAGACTCCCAATCATCTGAGAAGATCAAAATGTCATCCAAGTAAACAATCAAGAATTTATCCAGATACTCACGGAAAATGTCATGCATAAAAGACTGAAAAACAGATGGAGCATTGGCAAGTCCGAACGGCATCACCAGATACTCAAAATGACCCTCGGGCGTATTAAATGCCGTTTTCCATTCATCTCCCTGCCTGATTCTCACCAGATTATACGCACCACGAAGATCAATCTTAGTAAACCAACTAGCCCCCTTAATCCGAGCAAACAAGTCAGAAATCAATGGCAAGGGATACTGAAACTTAACAGTGATCTTATTAAGAAGGCGGTAATCAATACACGGTCTTAGCGAACCATCCTTCTTGGCTACAAAAAAGAACCCTGCTCCCAATGGTGACGACGATGGGCGAATATGTCCCTTCTCCAGGGACTCCTTCACATAACTGCGCATAGCGGTGTGTTCAGGTACGGACAAATTAAATAAACGACCCTTAGGGAATTTACTACCAGGAATCAAATCGATAGCACAATCACAATTCCTATGCGGAGGTAGGGCATCAGACTTGGACTCTTCAAATACATCCTGAAAGTCCGACAAGAACTCTGGGATGTCAGAAGGAATGGATGACGAAATAGACAAAAATGGAACATCACCATGTACTCCCTGACAACCCCAGCTGGTTACCGACATAGAGTTCCAATCCAATACTGGATTATGGGTTTGTAGCCATGGCAACCCCAACACGACCACATCATGCAAATTATGCAGTACCAGAAAGCGAATAACTTCCTGATGTGCAGGAGCCATGCACATGGTCAGCTGGGCCCAGTACTGAGGCTTATTCTTGGCCAAAGGTGTAGCATCAATTCCTCTCAACGGAATAGGACACCGCAAAGGCTCCAAGAAAAATCCACAACGTTTAGCATAATCCAAATCCATCAGATTCAGGGCAGCGCCTGAATCCACAAACGCCATGACAGAATACGATGACAAAGAGCACATTAAGGTAATGGACAAAAGGAATTTGGACTGTACAGTACCAATAACGGCAGAGCTATCGAACCACCTAGTGCGTTTAGGACAATTAGAAATAGCATGAGTAGAATCACCACAATAGAAACACAGTCTGTTCAGACGTCTGTGTTCTTGCCGTTCTACTTTAGTCATAGTCCTGTCGCACTGCATAGGCTCAGGTTTACTCTCAGGCAGTACCGCCAGATGGTGCACAGATTTACGCTCGCGCAAGCGACGACCGATCTGAATGGCCAAGGACATAGACTCATTCAAACCAGCAGGCATAGGAAATCCCACCATTACATCCTTAAGAGCTTCAGAGAGACCCTTTCTGAACAAAGCCGCTAGTGCAGATTCATTCCACAGAGTAAGTACTGACCATTTCCTAAATTTCTGACAATATACTTCTACATCATCCTGACCCTGGCATAAAGCCAGCAGATTTTTCTCAGCCTGATCCACTGAATTAGGCTCATCGTAAAGCAATCCGAGCGCCAGGAAAAATGCATCAACATTACTCAATGCAGAATCTCCTGGTGCAAGAGAAAACGCCCAGTCCTGTGGGTCGCCGCGCAAAAAAGAAATAATAATCAAAACCTGTTGAATAGGATTACCAGAAGAATGAGGTTTCAAGGCCAAAAATAGCTTACAATTATTTCTGAAGCTCAGGAACTTAGTTCTGTCACCAAAAAACAAATCAGGAATCGGAATTCTTGGTTCTAGCATCGATTTCTGATCAATAGTATCTTGAATCTTTTGTACATTTACAACGAGATTATCCATTGAGGAGCACAGAGCCTGAATATCCATGTCCACAGCTGTGTCCTGAAGCACTCTAATGTCTAGGGGAAAAAAAAGACTGAAGACAGAGCTAAGAAAAAAAAATGATGTCAGGATTTCTTTTTTCCCTCTATTGGGAATCATTGGTGTGGCTCCTTGTACTGTTATGGCTGGCAATCAGGCAACACAGCGTGCAGTAATCAGCGCACATACAGAGATCTGGCAATAACCAAAAACAATAGGACGAGCTCTGAGACGTGGAATCTCTGTAGACTGCAGTACCTGATCTATCCTCACACAACTATAAGCAGCAGTGGATTGCGCCTAACAACTACCTATGCAACTCGGCACTGCCTGAGGAGCTGACTAGCCTGAAGATAGAAATACAAGCCTGACTTACCTCAGAGAAATACCCCAAAGGAATAGGCAGCCCCCCACATATAATGACTGTTAGCAAGATGAAAAGACAAACGTAGGAATGAAATAGATTCAGCAAAGTGAGGCCCGATATTCTAGACAGAGCGAGGATAGCAAAGAGAACTATGCAGTCTACAAAAAACCCTAAAACGAAAACCACGCAAAGGGGCAAAAAGACCCACCGTGCCGAACTAACAGCACGGCGGTGCACCCCTCTGCTTCTCAGAGCTTCCAGCAAAAGACAATAGCAAGCTGGACAGAAAAAAACAGAAAACAAACTAGAAGCACTTATCTAGCAGAGCAGCAGGCCCAAGGAAAGATGCAGTAGCTCAGATCCAACACTGGAACATTGACAAGGAGCAAGGAAGACAGACTCAGGTGGAGCTAAATAGCAAGGCAGCCAACGAGCTCACCAAAACACCTGAGGGAGGAAGCCCAGAGACTGCAATACCACTTGTGACCACAGAAGTGAACTCAGCCACAGAATTCACAACAGGCTGTGAGTGGAGCTGCTGCTTCTGAGGTTCCTTCCACAGGTGACTTAGTTTATTCTTTGGCTGGCTGCTCTATTTAACTCCACTCAGATCATTACTCCATGCCAGCTGTCAATGTTCTTGTACTGGTTCAGTTCGCTCTTGGATCTTTCTGGTTACCTGTCTACTCCAGCAGAAGCTAAGTCCCTGCTAGTTAATTATTTGTTCATTGTTTTCTTGTCCAGCTTGCTATCATGATTTTGCCTTGCTAGCTGGAAGCTCTGGGATGCAGAGTGGCACCTCCGCACCGTGAGTCGGTGCGGAGGTCTTTTTGCACACTCTGCGTGGTCTTTTTGTAGTTTTTTGTGCTGACCGCAAAGATACCTTTCCTATCCTCAGTCTGTTTAGTAAGTCTGGCCTCCTTTGCTGAAACCTGTTTCATTTCTGTGTTTGTGACTTTCATCTTAACTCACAGTCAATATATGTGGGGGGCTGCCTTTTCCTTTGGGGAATTTCCCTGAGGCAAGGTAGGCTTTATTTTCTTCTCTAGGGCTAGTTATCTCTTAGGCTGTGAAGAGGCGTCTAGGCAGAGTTAGGTACGCTCCACGGCTATTTCTAGTGTGTGTGATAGGATTAGGGGTTGCAGTCAGCAGAGCTCCCACTTCCCAGAGCTTGTCCTGTGTTAGTTTAACCATCAGGTCGTTCCGAGTGCTCCTAACCACCAGGTCCATAACAGTACAGCTGGCCAAAAGTGTTAATGCATCTCAATAGAGGGATAAGAGAAGTTCTGAGACCATTTTTTTTTCTCTGCAGTGTGTTTTGTCTTTCTTTTCCCCTTAACCTCTGGGTGGTTCAGGACACAGGTGTAGATATGGACATTCAAGGTCTGTCCTATTGTGTGGATCATCTCACTGTAAGGGTACAAAACATTCAAGATTTTGTGGTTCAGAATCCGATGTTAGAGCCTAGAATTCCAATTCCTGATTTGTTTTCTGGAGATAGATCTAAGTTCCTGCATTTCAAAAATAATTGTAAACTGTTTCTTGCTTTGAAACCCCGCTCCTCTGGTGACCCCGTTCAACAAGTAAAAATCATTATTTCTTTGTTGCGTGGTGACCCTCAAGACTGGGCATTTTCCCTTGCGCCAGGAGATCCTGCATTGCGTGATGTAGATGCGTTTTTTCTGGCGCTTGGATTGCTTTATGACGAACCTAATTCAGTGGATCAGGCAGAGAAAATCTTGCTGGCTTTGTGTCAGGGTCAGGATGAAGCGGAGGTATATTGTCAGAAGTGGTCTGTGCTTACTCAGTGGAATGAGTGTGCCCTGGCGGCAATTTTCAGAAAGGGTCTTTCTGAAGCCCTTAAGGATGTCATGGTGGGATTTCCCACGCCTGCTGGTCTGAATGAGTCTATATACTTGGCCATTCAGATCGATCGGCGCTTGCGTGAGCGCAAAGCTGTGCACCATTTAGCGTTATTCTCTGAGCATAGGCCTGAGCCTATGCAATGTGATAGGACTTTGACCAGAGCTGAACGGCAAGAACATCGACGTCGGAATGGGCTGTGTTTTTACTGTGGTGATTCCACTCATGCTATCTCCGATTGTCCTAAGCGCACTAAGCGGTTCGCTAGGTCTGCCACCATTGGTACGGTACAGTCTAAATTTCTTTTGTCCGTTACTCTGATTTGCTCTTTGTCGTCCTATTCTGTTATGGCATTTGTGGATTCAGGCGCTGCCCTGAATTTGATGGACTTGGAGTTTGCCAGGCGCTGTGGTTTTTTCTTGGAGCCCTTGCAGTATCCTATTCCATTGAGAGGAATTGATGCTACGCCTTTGGCCAAGAATAAGCCTCAGTACTGGACTCAATTGACCATGTGCATGGCTCCTGCACATCAGGAGGATATTCGCTTTTTGGTGTTGCATAATCTGCATGATGTGGTCGTTTTGGGGTTGCCATGGCTACAGGTCCATAATCCAGTATTGGATTGGAAATCTATGTCTGTGTCCAGCTGGGGTTGTCAAGGGGTACATGGTGATGTTCCATTGCTGTCAATTTCGCCTTCCACTCCTTCTGAAGTCCCTGAGTTTTTGGCGGATTACCGGGATGTATTTGATGAGCCCAAATCCAGTGCCCTACCTCCTCATAGGGATTGTGATTGTGCTATTAATTTGATTCCTGGTAGTAAGTTTCCTAAGGGCCGACTGTTTAATTTATCCGTGCCAGAGCACGCCGCTATGCGGAGTTATATAAAGGAATCCTTGGAGAAAGGTCATATTCACCCGTCGTCATCACCGTTGGGAGCAGGGTTCTTTTTTGTGGCCAAGAAGGATGGTTCTTTGAGACCTTGTATTGATTACCGCCTTCTTAATAAGATCACAGTCAAATTTCAGTATCCTTTGCCGCTGCTGTCTGATTTGTTTGCTCGGATTAAGGGGGCTAGTTGGTTCACCAAGATAGATCTTCGAGGGGCGTATAATCTTGTGCGTATTAACCCCTTAATCCCATATGACGTACTATCCCGTCCAGGTGACCTGGGACTTAATTCCCATGGACGGGATAGTACGTCATATGCGATCGGCCGCGCTCACGGGGGGAGCGCGGCCGATCGCGGCCGGGTGTCAGCTGCCTATCGCAGCTGACATCCGGCACTATGTGCCAGGAGCGGTCACGGACCGCTCCCGGCACATTAACCCCCGGCACACCGCGATCAAAGATGATCGCGGTGTGCCGGCGGTGCAGGGAAGCATCGCGCAGGGAGGGGGCTCCCTGCGGGCTTCCCTGAGACGATCGGTACACGGTGATGTGCTCACCGTGTACCGAGCGTCTTCTCCCTGCAGTCCCCGGATCCAAAATGGCCGCCGGGCTGCATCCGGGTCCTGCAGGGAGCACTTCCGGGTCAGGATCAGGCTGCAGCTGCAGCTCTAATCCTGCCCGGCTGTATGTCAGATCACCGATCTGATAGAGTGCTGTGCACACTGTCAGATCGGTGATCTGTGATGTCCCCCCCTGGGACAAAGTGAAAAAGTAAAAAAAAAAATTTCCACACTTGTAAAAAAAAAAATAAAAAAAAAATTCCTAAATAAAGCAGAAAAAAAAAAATATTATTCCCATAAATACATTTCTTTACATAAAAAAAAAACAAAAAAACAATAAAAGTACACATATTTAGTATCGCCGCGTCCGTAACGACCCGACCTATAAAACTGGCCCACTAGTTAACCCCTTCAGTGAACACCGTAAGAAAAAAAAAAAAAAACGAGCCAAAAAACAACGCTTTATTATCATAACGCTGAACAAAGAGTGGAATAACACGCGATCAAAAAGACGGATATAAAAAAACTTTTTTGCTATAAAAAGCGTCTTTTAGTGTGTGACGGCTGCCAATCATAAAAATCCGCTAAAAAACTCGCTATAAAAGTAAATCAAACCCCCCTTCATCACCCCCTTAGTTAGGCTAGGTTCACATTGCGTTAATGGGTTAACGCTAACGGACAGCGTTGCACGGCGAAAATGTCACAATTAACGCCGTGCAACGGGTCCGTTAGCACAACCATTGACAGCAATGTGATTTTCAGGTGTAGCGCATCGCTAGAGCGTGCCATTTTCGGCTCGCGCTAGCAAGGTGCCATTCTTTTGTGGCGCGCCTCAGACGCTGCTTGCAGCGTCCGCGGCGCGCCCGAGGTCCGATCCCCGATCTTCCAGAGCGGGGACGTTAACGCGACCACTAAACACGACACCTAAAAAGACATTGTGTTAGCGCAATCCGCTAGTGCTAAACGGATTTCCCTAACGCAATGTGAACCTAGCCTTAGGGAAAAATAATAAAATTAAAAAAAATGTATTTATTTCCATTTTCCGGTTAGGGTTAGGGTTAGGGCTAGGGTTGGGGCTAGGGTTAGGGTTTGGATTACATTTACGGTTGGGATTAGGGTTGGGATTAGAATTAGGGGTGTGTCTGGGTTAGGTGTGTGGTTAGGGTTACAGTTGGGATTAGGGTTAGTGGTGCGTTTGGATTAGGGTTTCATTTATAATTGGGGGGTTTCCACTGTTTAGACACATCAGGGGCTCTCCAAACGCGACATGGCGTCCGATCTCAATTCCAGCCAATTCTGCATTGAAAAAGTAAAACAGTGCTCCTTCACTTCCGAGCTCTCCCGTGCGCCCAAACAGGGGTTTACCCCAACATATGGGGTATCAGCGTACTCGAGACAAATTGGACAACAACTTTTTGGGTCCAAGTTCTCTTGTTATCCTTGGGAAAATAAAAATTTGGGGGGCTAAAAATCATTTTTGTGGGAAAAAAAAGGATTTTTATTTTCACGGCTCTGCGTTGTAAACTGTAGTGAAACACTTGGGGGTTCAAAGTTTTCACAACACATCTAGATAAGTTCCATGGGAGGTCTAGTTTCCAATATGGGGTCACTTGTGGGTGGTTTCTACTGTTTGGGTACATCAGGGGCTCTGCAAATGCAACGTGACGCCTGCAGACCAATCCATCTAAGTCTGCATTCCAAATGGCGCTCCTTCCCTTCCGAGCTCTGCCATGAGCCCAAACAGTGGTTCCCCCCCCACATATGGGGTATCAGCGTACTCAGGACAAATTGAACAACAACTTTTGGGGTCCAATTTATTCTGTTACCCTTGTAAAAATACAAAGCTGGGGGCTAAAAAATCATTTTTGTGAAAAAAAAAAGAATTTTTACTTTCACGGGTCTGCGTTATAAACTGTAGTGAAACACTTAGGGGTTCAAAGTTCTCACAACACATCTAGATAAGTTCCATGGGAGGTCTAGTTTCTAATATGGGGTCACTTGTGGGGGGTTTGTACTGTTTGGGTACATCAGGGGCTCTGCAAATGCAACGTGACTCCTGCAGACCAATCCATCTAAGTCTGCATTCCAAATGGCGCTCCTTCCCTTCCGAGCTCTGCCATGCGCCCAAACAGTGGTTCCCCCCCACATATGGGGTATCAGCGTACTCAGGACAAATTGGACAACAACTTTTGGGGTCCAATTTATTATGTTACCCTTGTGAAAATACAAAACTGGGGGCTAAAAAATTTTTGCGAAAAAAAAATAAATTTATTTTAACGGCTCTGCGTTATAAACTGTAGTGAAACACTTGGGGGTTCAAAGCTCTCAAAACACATCTAGATAAGTTCCTTAGAGGGTCTAGTTTCCAAAATGGTGTCACTTGTGGGGGTTTTTAATGTTTAGGCACATCAGGGGCTCTCCAAACCAACATGGCGTCCCATCTTAATTCCAGTCAATTTTGCATTGAAAAGTCAAATGGCGCTCCTTCCCTTCCGAGCTCTGCTATGCACCCAAAAAGTGGTTTACCCCCACATATGGGGTATCGTCGCACTCAGGACAAATTGCACAACAACTTTTGTGGTCTAATTTCTTCTCTTACCCTTGGGAAAATAAAAAATTGGTGGCGAAAAGATTATTTTTGTGAAAAAATATGATTTTTTATTTTTACGGCTCTGCATTATAAACTTCTGTGAAGCACTTGTTGGGTCAAAGTGCTCACCACACCTCTAGATAAGTTCCTTAAGGGGTCTACTTTCCAAAATGGTGTCACTTGTGGGGATTTCAATGTTTAGGCACATCAGGGGCTCTCCAAACGCAACATGGCATCCCATCTCAATTCCAGTCAATTTTGCATTGAAAAGTAAAATGGCGCTCCTTCCCTTCCGAGCTCTGCCATACGCCCAAACAATGGTTTACACCCATATACGGGGTATCAGCGTACTCAGGACAAATTGGCCAACAATTTTTGAGGTTCAATTTCTTCTCTTACTCTTGGGAAAATAAAAAATTGGGGGCGAAAAGATCATTTTTGTGAAAAAATATGATTTTTTATTTTTACGGCTCTGCATTATAAACTTCTGTGAAGCAATTGGTGGGTCAAAGTGGTCACCACACATCTAGATAAGTTCCTTAGGGTGTCTACTTTCCAAAATGGTGTCACTTGTGGGGGGTTTCAATGTTTAGGCACATCAGTGGCTCTCCAAACGCAACATGGTGTCCCATCTCAATTCCTGTCAATTTTGCATTTAAAAGTCAAATGGCGCTCCTTCCCTTCCGAGCTCTGCCATGCGCCCAAACAGTGGTTTACCCCCACATATGGGGTATCAGCGTACTCAGTACAGATTGTACAACAATGTTTGGCATCCATTTTATCCTGTTACCCTTGGTAAAATAAAACAAATTGGAGCTGAAATAAATTTTGTGTGAAAAAAAGTTAAATATTCATTTTTATTTAAACATTCCAAAAATTCCTGTGAAACCCCTGAAGGGTTAATAAACTTCTTGAATGTGGTTTTGAGCACCTTGAGGGGTGCAGTTTTTAGAATGGTGTCACACTTGGGTATTTTCTATCATATAGACCCCTCAAAATGACATCAAATGAGATGTGGTCCCTAAAAAAAAATGGTGTTGTAAAAATGAGAAATTGCTGGTCAACTTTGAACCCTTATAACTCCCTAACAAAAAAAAATTTTGGTTCCAAAATTGTGCTGATGTAAAGGAGACATGTGGGAAATGTTACTTATTAAGTATTTTGCGTGACATATCTCTGTGATTTAAGGGCATAAAAATTTAAAGTTGGAAAATTGCGAAATTTTCAAAATTTTCGCCAAATTTCCGTTTTTTTCACAAATAAACGCAAGTTATATCGAATAAATGTTACTACTAAAATGAAGTACAATATGTCACGAGAAAACAATGTCAGAATCGCCAAGATCCGTTGAAGCGTTCCAGAGTTATAACCTCATAAAGGGACAGTGGTCAGAATTGTAAAAATTGGCCCGGTCATTAACGTGCAAACCACCCTCGGGGCTTAAGGGGTTAAACAGGGCGATAAATGGAAAACAGCATTTAATACGCCCGAGGGCCATTTTGAGTACCTGGTTATGCCATTCGGGCTTTCTAATGCTCCATCTGTGTTTCAGTCCTTTATGCATGACATCTTCCGAAAGTACCTGGATAGATTCATGATTGTATATTTGGATGATATTTTGATCTTTTCGGATGATTGGGATTCTCATGTGAAGCAGGTCAGAATGGTGTTCCAGGTCCTTCGTGCGAATTCCTTGTTTGTGAAGGGGTCAAAATGTCTCTTTGGAGTTCAGAAGGTTTCATTTTTGGGTTTCATTTTTTCCCCTTCTACTATCGAGATGGACCCTGTTAAAGTTCAGGCCATTTATGATTGGACTCAGCCGACATCTGTGAAGAGCCTGCAGAAGTTCCTGGGCTTTGCTAATTTTTACCGTCGCTTCATCGCTAATTTTTCTAGTGTTGCTAAACCGTTGACTGATTTGACCAAGAAAGGTGCTGATGTGGTCAATTGGTCCTCTGCGGCTGTAGAGGCTTTTCAGGAGTTGAAGCATCGTTTTTCTTCTGCCCCTGTGTTGTGCCAGCCAGATGTTTCTCTCCCGTTTCAGGTCGAGGTTGATGCTTCTGAGATTGGAGCAGGGGCTGTTTTGTCGCAAAGAAGTTCTGATGGCTCGGTGATGAAACCATGTGCCTTCTTTTCTAGAAATTTCTCGCCTGCTGAGCGCAATTATGATGTTGGCAATCGAGAGTTGATGGCCATGAAGTGGGTATTCGAGGAGTGGCGACATTGGCTTGAAGGAGCCAAGCATCGCGTGGTGGTCTTGACGGATCACAAGAATTTGACTTATCTCGAGTCTGCCAAACGGTTGAATCCTAGACAGGCTCGTAGGTCGCTGTTTTTGTCCCGTTTTGATTTTGTGGTTTCGTACCTTCCGGGCTCTAAGAATGTGAAGGCTGATGCCCTGTCAAGGAGTTTTGTGCCTGACTCTCTGGGTGTTCCTGAGCCGGCGGGTATTCTCAAAGAGGGGGTAATTTTGTCTGCCATCTCCCCTGATTTGCGGCGGGTGCTGCAAAAGTTTCAGGCTGATAGACCTGACCGTTGTCCAGCGGAGAAACTGTTTGTCCCTGATAGATGGACTAGTAGAGTTATCTCTGAGGTTCATTGTTCGGTGTTGGCTGGTCATCCTGGAATCTTTGGTACCAGAGGTTTGGTGGCTAGATCCTTTTGGTGGCCTTCTTTGTCACGGGATGTGCGTTCTTTTGTGCAGTCTTGTGGGACTTGTGCTCGGGCTAAGCCCTGCTGTTCTCGTGCCAGTGGGTTGCTTTTGCCCTTGCCGGTCCCGAAGAGGCCCTGGACGCATATTTCCATGGATTTTATTTCAGATCTCCCTGTCTCTCAAAGGATGTCGGTCATTTGGGTGGTTTGTGATCGCTTCTCTAAGATGGTCCATTTGGTACCCTTGTCTAAATTGCCTTCCTCCTCTGATTTGGTGCCATTGTTTTTCCAGCATGTGGTTCGTTTGCATGGCATTCCGGAGAACATCGTCTCGGACAGAGGTTCCCAGTTTGTTTCGAGGTTTTGGCGGTCCTTTTGTGCTAAGATGGGCATTGATTTGTCTTTTTCTTCGGCTTTCCATCCTCAGACAAATGGCCAAACCGAACGAACTAATCAGACTTTGGAAACATATCTGAGATGCTTTGTTTCTGCTGATCAGGATGATTGGGTGTCCTTCTTGCCTTTGGCTGAGTTCACCCTTAAGAATCGGGCCAGCTCGGCTACTTTGGTTTCGCCTTTTTTCTGTAATTCTGGTTTCCATCCTCGTTTCTCTTCAGGGCAGGTTGAGCCTTCGGACTGTCCTGGTGTGGATACTGTGGTGGACAGGTTGCAGCAGATTTGGACTCATGTGGTGGACAATTTGACATTGTCCCAGGAGAAGGCTCAATGTTTCGCTAACCGCCGGCACTGTGTTGGTCCCCGACTTCGTGTTGGGGATTTGGTTTGGTTGTCGTCTCGTTATGTTCCTATGAAGGTTTCCTCTCCTAAGTTTAAGCCTCATTTCATTGGCCCGTATAAGATTTCTGAAGTTCTCAATCCTGTGTCATTTCGTTTGGCCCTTCCAGCTTCTTTTGCCATCCATAATGTGTTCCATAGGTCGTTATTGCGGAGATACGTGGCGCCTATGGTTCCCTCCGTGGATCCTCCTGCCCCGGTGTTGGTCGAGGGGGAGTTGGAGTATGTGGTGGAGAAGGTTTTGGATTCTCGTATTTCGAGACGGAAACTTCAGTACCTGGTCAAGTGGAAGGGTTATGGTCAGGAAGATAATTCCTGGGTTTTTGCCTCTGATGTTCATGCTGCCGATCTAGTTCGTGCCTTTCATTTGGCTCGTCCTGATCGGCCTGGGGGCTCTGGTGAGGGTTCAGTGACCCCTCCTCAAGGGGGGGTACTGTTGTGAATTCTGTTATCGAGCTCCCTCCTGTGGTCATGAATGGTACTTCGGCGAGTTCTGTCCATGGACTCCCTCTGGTGGCTGTGAGTGGAGCTGCTGCTTCTGAGGTTCCTTCCACAGGTGACTTAGTTTATTCTTTGGCTGGCTGCTCTATTTAACTCCACTCAGATCGTTACTCCATGCCAGCTGTCAATGTTCTTGTACTGGTTCAGTTCGCTCTTGGATCTTTCTGGTTACCTGTCTACTCCAGCAGAAGCTAAGTCCCTGCTAGTTAATTATTTGTTCATTGTTTTCTTGTCCAGCTTGCTATCATGATTTTGCCTTGCTAGCTGGAAGCTTTGGGATGCAGAGTGGCACCTCCGCACCGTGAGTCGGTGCGGAGGTCTTTTTGCACACTCTGCGTGGTCTTTTTGTAGTTTTTTGTGCTGACCGCAAAGATACCTTTCCTATCCTCAGTCTGTTTAGTAAGTCTGGCCTCCTTTGCTGAAACCTGTTTCATTTCTGTGTTTGTGACTTTCATCTTAACTCACATTCAATATATGTGGGGGGCTGCCTTTTCCTTTGGGGAATTTCTCTGAGGCAAGGTAGGCTTTATTTTCTTCTCTAGGGCTAGTTAGCTCTTAGGCTGTGAAGAGGCGTCTAGGCAGAGTTAGGTACGCTCCACGGCTATTTCTAGTGTGTGTGATAGGATTAGGGGTTGCGGTCAGCAGAGCTCCCACTTCCCAGAGCTTGTCCTGTGTTAGTTTAACCATCAGGTCGTTCCGGGTGCTCCTAACCACCAGGTCCATAACACTACTCCATATTTTCTCTACTTTCTTACTTCATGCTCTCTCTGCTCTATACTCCATGCTCTTTCTGCTCTCTATTCCATATTTTCTCTACTTTCTTCTTCATGCTCTCTCTGCTCTATACTCCATGCTCTCTCTGCTCTATATTCCATGCTCTCTCTGCTCTCTATTCCATGCTCCATGTTCTCTCTGCTCTCTATTCCATATTGTCTCTACTTTCTACTTCATGCTCTCTCTGCTCTATACTCCATGCTCTCTCTGCTCTCTACTCCATGCTCTCTCTCTGCTCTATACTTCATGCTCTCTCTACTCTCTACTTCATGCTCTCTCTGCTCTATACTCCATGCTCTCTCTGCTCTCTATTCCATACTCTCTCTGCTCTCTACTCCATATGTTCTCTATTTTCTACTTCATACTCTCTGCTCTGTATTCCATGCTCTCTCTGCTCTATACTCCGTGCACTCTCTGCTCTCTACTTCATGCTCTCTCTGCTCTATACTCCATGCTCTCTCTGCTCTCTACTTCATGCTCTCTCTGCTCTATACTCCATGCTCTCTCTGCTCTCTACTCCATATTTTCTCTCTCTACTTTCTACTTCATGCTCTCTCCGCTCTATACTCCACGCTCTCTCTGCTCTCTACTTCATGCTCTCTCTGCTCTATACTCCATGCTCTCTCTGCTCTCTACTCCATATTTTCTCTATCTACTTCAAGCTCTCTCTGCTCTATACTCCATGCTCTCTAATCCATGCTCTCTCTGCTCTATACGCCATGCTCTCTCTACTCTACTTCATGCTCTCTCTGCTCTATACTCAATGCTCTCTCTGCTCTATACTCTATGCTCTCTCTGCTCTCTACTCCATGCTCCATTTTCTCTCTGCTTTCTATTCCATATTTTCTCTACTTTCTACTTCATGCTCTCTCTGCTCTATACTCCATGCTCTCTCTGCTCTATATTCCATGCTCTCTCCTCTCTACTCCATGCTCCATGTTCTCTCTGCTCTCTATTCCATATTTTCTCTACTTTCTACTTCATGCTCTCTCTGCTCTATACTCCATGCTCTCTCTGCTCTCTACTCCATGCTCTCTCTCTGATCTATACTCCATGCTCTCTCTGCTCTCTACTCCATGCTCTCTCTGCTCTATACTCCATGCTCTCTCTAATCTCTACTTCATGCTCTCTCTGCTCTATACTCCATGCTCTCTCTGCTCTATACTCCATGCTCTCTCTGCTCTCTACTCCATATTTTCTCTTCTTTCTACTTCATGCTCTCTCCGCTCTATACTCCACGCTCTCTCTGCTCTCTACTTAATCCTTTCTCTGCTCTATACTCCATGCTCTCTCTGCTCTCTACTCCATATTTTCTCTACTTTCTACCTCAAGCTCTCTCTGCTCCATACTCCATGCTCTCTACTCCATGCTCTCTCTGCTCTATACTCTATGCTCTCTCTACTCTACTTCATGCTCTCTCTGCTCTATACTCAATGCTCTCTCTGCTCTATACTCTATGCTCTCTCTGCTCTCTACTCCATGCTCCATTTTCTCTCTGCTTTCTACTCCATATTTTCTCTACTTTCTACTTCATGCTCTCTCTGCTCTATACTCCATGCTCTCTCTGCTCTATATTCCATGCTCTCTCCTCTCTACTCCATGCTCCATGTTCTCTCTGCTCTCTATTCCATATTTTCTCTACTTTCTACTTCATGCTCTCTCTGCTCTATACTCCATGCTCTCTCTGCTCTCTACTCCATGCTCTCTCTCTCTGATCTATACTCCATGCTCTCTCTGCTCTCTACTCCATGCTCTCTCTGCTCTATACTCAATGCTCTCTCTAATCTCTACTTCATGCTCTCTCTGCTCTATACTCCATGCTCTCTCTGCTCTATACTCCATGCTCTCTCTGCTCTCTACTCCATATTTTCTCTTCTTTCTACTTCATGCTCTCTCCGCTCTATACTCCACGCTCTCTCTGCTCTCTACTTAATGCTCTCTCTGCTCTATACTCCATGCTCTCTCTGCTCTCTACTCCATATTTTCTCTACTTTCTACCTCAAGCTCTCTCTGCTCCATACTCCATGCTCTCTACTCCATGCTCTCTCTGCTCTATACTCTATGCTCTCTCTACTCTACTTCATGCTCTCTCTGCTCTATACTCCATGTTCTCTCTGCTCTTTACTCTCTACTTCAAGCTCTCTGCCCTATAGTCCATGCTCTCTGCTCTCTATTCTATGCCTCTGTTCTATACTACATGCTCTTTCTGCTCTCTACTTCATGCTCTCTCTGCTTTCTACCTCATGCTCTCTCTCAGCTCGAAACCTCATGCTCTCTCTGCTCTCTACTCCATGCTCTTTCTGTTCTCTATTCCATGCTTTCTCTGTGCTCTTAATTCCATGCCCTCTCTGTTCTCTACCCTATGCTCTCTACCCCATGCTCTCTTTTCTCTCAGTTCCATGCTTTCTCTGCTCTCGATTCCATGCTCTCTAGTCTATGCTCTCTACTCCATGCTCTCTCTTCTCCATGCTCTCTGCTCTCTCCTTCATGATCTGTGTGCTCTCTCCTCCATACTCTCTACTCTAAGCTCTTTTCTAATGTTTATAAAATTTAATTGATGTCACATCAATGGAGCCTGATAGTATGTTCATTAATATCGGGAGTACACAGTGGTTCCATTTTTGGCCACACATGCAAGGACACAGGGATGCACATACCATTGATGCAACTTTTGCAGTTGCAAGAGGCCCAAGAAGTAAGGGGACCCACTTACACCTTAAAATCAACAGGGAGCTACGGTCACAGACATATAGGGCTGCATTATGATGAGCTATTGGACTGTATAGAGGCCATGTGCTGTTCTTTCTCTGAGGCCATTTTCAATCTGTGCCCATCCCTACATGTAGATGGTTTAGTTGAAATGAGTGGTAGTTACAGAGGTTAAAAGTACTATAATTCATAGGTTTCCCACATATGGCATAAAGGTTTGTAGTAAATATTACTTATTGTACTCATTTATGGTACAAATATATTAATATTATGTGTATTACACAATTTTATTGTTATGTACTCATCAGTATTTGACAATGAATGAAATAACAATAAACTAATTCCTTCTGTTCATTATATTAATATTAAACATTCATAAATTAAATTGTCAAGCAGCTTTTGTTGAAGTGTAGGCGTAAACTCAGTATATGAAAATTCAGGTTCCATAAAAATCATTTTAACTAGACTATAACACTTTATAAAAAAGTTAATTAGAGTTTTTAATCCTGGCATAGCTCAAATGAAGGATTACAGAGGGTAATGATATGCAAATTACCAGGTAGCTGATAAGACTTTGTGAAAGACCTATACAAATTGTCAGCCAAATCTGAACCACATAGTGCGATGTTAATTATGAGCAAAACACGGATTGTAGACGGCAATCAGCAATTGGTACTTATTATCTGCCTCACAATAAAAGCTCCAAGGTCAGCATGGCAAGATATGAAAGTTTCATGTAAGCATGAAAGTAAAAGTTTTACTGAATTCACAAATCCCAGACAATTGTTTCCGTACATTACCTTTGCGCTGTTTCTAATCATTGTTTCTATACATCTCCTCGGAATTTGTAGCCCAATTGAAGCATATCACTCTGGTATTTTAAAGGTGACTTCTGACAATATTTCATTGTCTCTAAACCGGTGAATTGTGTATGTGTGCTAAATTACCCCTAGTGATTAGATAGTGGGCAGTAGTTTTGAATTTTATTCAAAGACACTTTCTTAAAAGGAAACTATCATCAGAAAAGGACATAATGCTTAACTCAGGTTTTGTGTTAAATGTTTTTATATTATTTTGGCAATTTTTTTCATATTACAAGCTGTATTTAAAAAAAATGATATTTTCCAATTATCACACAGGCTACAGGGGCTTTTTTAGACTGTAACTTTCTGTTGCTTCAGGAAAAAATATATGTATACAGCCATAATGGTCAGATCCAGACCCTATATTTTGTATTGAAGCATCTAATCAGCCTGTACATAGGTCATTGTGATGGGAGGGGGGGGAGCAAGGTCAGCTGCGACATCACCTTTATTGTGATTTGTGGATTCTGTATTATAAGCTGTATATAGAAGTTTTACCTGTCAGTGTAAGTGCATCTGATACTTAGAAACCTTGTTGAAAACTCTTTCAGAAAGGACAGGAAGTATGAGGTTGCAACGTTACAGTGGCCAGTGTGCATATTGTATCATTACTAATTTAAATACAACCCCTGGCAAAAATTATGGAATCACCGGCCTTAGAGGATGTTCATCAAGTTGTTTAATTTTGTAGAAAAAAAAGCAGATTACAGACATGGCACAAAACTAAAGTCATTTCAAAAGGCCACTTTCTGGCTTTAAGAAACACTAAAAGAAATCAAGAACAAAAAATATGGTGGTAGTTGTTAGGTCTCAAGTTCCCGCTTCTGCACAGGGGGAATCTCGAGCCATCTCCGCTGCAGTCTCCCATTCTTGTCCAGCCGCAGTGGAGTCTGCTCAGCAGGGACGTCGGTCCCAGCGTCTTGCTCAGTCTCACGCTGTACAGAGAGTTACTGCTGCTTCTTCAGCTTCTGCCATTAAAGTCAGTGCTGGTCAGCAGCGAGCGGACTTCTGTGGGACTAAGTCCTTGTCTGCACACACTGAGCATGCCCAGGGCAAGATCTCCCGTTGGAGATCGAGGGTCATGTGCTCAGGCTCTGCAGCACATTCCATTGGTCCTCTTGGCAGGTCTTGGAAGGGCAAAGTTTCTGTGGCCACTTCCTGTGCTGCAACTATATAAACTGCGCATGACCGCACGGCCATGCGCTAGTGTACAATTGTTAATGTGTGTATGTTGTGAGTGCAAGTCGTCCTTGGATACCCCTACCCTATTGAATGTCTGTTCGCGGAAGGTGTATGGTTGCTATCTAGCGCCCGACTTAGCCTACAGCACGAATCACACATTACAGCGTCCAGTTGCTGTGACCGCCAGTACGGCGCCGTGCACTTCCTCTGTGCTTTCCTTACCCAAACCTGGGTGGTTAGTGGCGTTCGTCAGTGCGGCACCGCATGCACTCTTGTGCCTTAAAATCGTTATTTAGTTTCCTTACACACCCAGTTGCGGTGTTATGCCAGCAAGGGTCTAATCGGACTTCAATCCTAGTTGGGGTTGAGTTCGCTGACTACTTGCTCGCGCTCTATGTGCGGTACCTCGGTCCTGTGACGCAACAGGATCGCTTCCTTCACGTTGGGTGAAGTTTAACCCACGTGTGTATTCTTATGAGTACCGCCATATAGTCCGTCGTTACTTGGCAGCAGGTTCCATCTCTGCACGGTGGACCCCGGGCTGCGAACGCACCATACTCTATCTGTCTTAACATTTGGTGCGTTCCGCTAGCCCTAACAGGTAGTTAGTACTTTTTTTAACCAAGCATAGGGAAAAAATTATGGAATCACTCAATTCTGAGGAAAAAATTATGGAATTACCCTGTAAATTTTCATACCCAAAAATAACACCTGCATCAAATTAGATCTGCTCGTTAGTCTGCATCTAAAAAGGAGTTTTCACACCTTGGAGAGCTGTTGCACCAAGTGGACTGACATGAATCATGGCTCCAACACTAGAGATGTCAACTGAAACAAAGGAGAGGAATATCAAACTCTTAAAAGACGGTAAATCATCACGCAATGATGTAAAAGATGTTGGTTGTTCACAGTCAGCTGTGTCTAAAATCTGGACCAAATACAAACAACATGGGAAGGTTGTTAAAGGCAAACATACTGGTAGACCAAGGAAGACATCAAAATGTCAAGACCGGAAACTTAAAGCAATATGTCTCCAAAACAGGAAATGCACAACAAATCAAATGAGGAACGAATGGGTGGAAACTGGAGTCAACGTCTTTGACCAAACTGTAAGAAACCGCCTAAATGAAATGGAATTTACATCCAGAAAAGCTAAGTGAAAGCCATCATTAACACCTAAACAGAAAAAAACAAGGTTACACTGGGCTAAGGAAAAGCAATCGTGGACTGTGGATGACTGGAGGAAAGTCATATTCAGTGATGAATCACGAATCTGCATTGGGCTAGGTGATGATGCTGGAACTTTTGTTGGTGCCGTTCCAATGAGATTTAAAAAGATGACTGCCTGAAAAGAACATGCAAATTTCCACAGTCATTGATGATTTGGGGCTGCATGTCAGGTAAAGACACTGGGGAGATTGCTGTCATTACATCTTCAATAAATGCACAAGTTCACATTGATATTTTGGACACTTTTCTTATCCCATGAATTGAAAGGATGTTTGGGGATGATGAAATAATTTTTCAAGATGATAGTGCATCCTGCCATAGAGCAAAAACTGTGAAAACATTCCTTGAAAAAAGACACATAAGGTCAATGGCATGGCCTACACATAGTCCGGATCTCAATCCAATTGAAAATTTTGGTGGAAGTTGAAGAAAATGGTCCATGACAAGGCTCCAACCTGCAAAGCTGATCTGGCAACAGCAGTCAGAGAGAGTTGGAGCCAGATTGATGAAGTGTACTGTTTGACACTCATTAAGTCCATGCCCCAGAGACCACAAGCTGTTATAAAAGCCAGAAGTGGTGCAACAAAATACTTGTGATGTTTTGTAGTGTTTTTTTTGTTTGTTTGTTTTTCATGATTCCATAATTTTTTCCTCCGAATTGAGTGATTCCATAATTTTTCCCATATGCTTGGTTAAAAATTAACCATTACTAACTACCACATTTTTTGTTCTTGATTTCTTTTAGTGTTTCTTAAAGCCAGAAAGTTGCCATTTGAAATGACTTTCATTTTGTGCCATTTCTGTGATCTTTTTTTCTACAAAATTAAACAAATGAATGAACATCCTCCAAGGCCGGTGATTCCATAATTTTTGCCAGGGGTTGTAAACATTATGATATGAGGAATAAAAACATTGCCAAACTAAATGAAAATAAAAATGCATGTAACAAACCTGATATAAACAGTAAGTCATTCTCTGATTACACATTTCTTTTAATGCTCTCACATATATTAGGCTATACTTGACCAAACATACTTATAGCAAAAAACTAGTCTGACAGTTGAATGTGTTTGGGGGGCCTTCTAAGTTTCCGCTGAGAGATGATGTTAGGTGAGGTAAGTATCCAACATGTCCGATTTCAGACTTCAGATCTGTTTGTTCATCTCTGTGAAAGACGCTACCAGTGGAATATGGCACCAGCTCTTTCTTAGTGAAAACAGGAGATCTTAGCGCTCTCCTTTATGTAGGAAATGGGAGAGATAAATGATGGCCAAACAATTGGCTGATCCATCAGTAATTTATTGTGTTTGCATATCTTAATGGTTGCAAAGATAATGAATCCAGCATGTATAGTTGCTTAGTCAAACATATACATATATATATATTTAAAACATATACAGCACTTTAAACATATGTGTAAGTCGGCTGCTTGGGTTCCTACTGTTTATTGAATGTATGAATTAATAGTAGTATATCATCTATCTTTTATAGATTTATTTCCATTATTAACATGGGAAACTGTTTTTGGCCTTGTAAATATTATTTAGGCTGTGTTCACACGTTCAGGATTTTTCGCGTTTTTTCCTGCAGTATTTCGCTATAAAAACGCGATAAAACCGCGAAAAGAACACATACATTAAGCATCCTATTATTAGAATGCAATCCGCAATTTTTGTGCACATGTTGCATTTTTCTCCGTGGCGGAATCGCATTCTGGAAAAAAACGCAGCATGTTCATTCCTTGTGCGGAATCGCGGCGATTCCACACACATAGGAATGCATTGATCCGCTTACTTTCCGCATGTGGCTATACCCACCATGCAGGACGTAAGCGGATAATGTGGTGTTGATACCCAGGGTGGAGGAGAGGAGACTCTCCTCCAGGCCCTGGGAACCATATAATTGTAAAAAAAAAAGAATTAAAATAAAAAATCATGATATTCTCACCTTCCGGCATCCCCAGCAGTCTTCCCGCTCCTCACGATGCTTCTGTTCCCAATAATGCATTGCGAAAATGACCTGTGATGACGTACAGTCAATCAGTTTTCCAAGTGATGCTACAGATCGCTTGGAAACCGCTAGCATTCTGCAAGCTAAAAACGCTTGCAAAACGCTAATGTTTAGCGGGAATACGCATGCCAATTCCACATGCGATACACCTGCGGCAGGAGTTGCGGAATTGTCGTGGAAATTTCCGTGGCAATTCTGCAACGTGTGCACTTAGCCTTACTGTTGTACAAAAATAAATGCCATAAGGATTGCATACAGATGACAATACAGATGAAAACTCATACTTTTCTCTGGATGAAAATTGTAGCTTTTTTAAATGCTTGTGTGAACTTAGCCTTAGTGATGTATTGTATTTGTGAAGGTCATGGTGAGCATGTAAAGAAGTGTAGAAGCTGTTGCCATACCTTCTGAACAATATTGGTATTAATTAAATTAATTTACATATGTGTGTGCATGTTTTATCTATTTTGGACCTGCGGTAGTTAGCTAGCCTTTTCTGAAATTAACTGTTACAGGCCAGCCTAGGTTGGAAGGAGTTAAGTTGGCTCAGGAAGCTAGTTCCTGGTTGTTAAGCATACTTAGAGCACCTTTTGAAGAAGTGATGGTCAGTCCGGCTCTTTTTGGTGATCTGTCTCTCCTGGCTCCACTCACCAAAAAGAGCCGACTCTTTTGGATCCTAAATGGATGCCTATTAAATATGTGTTCACAATAGGTGAATACATATTTAAGATGATCTTAATGCATTCAAAACACCATTTATTTGCAGTCAGACAATTAAATAGATGTATGGACGAACTTTGGTTCAGGTGGGCGGAGTTACATCCGCCGAAGACCGGAATTTTACGCCCAGTGAGAGCCATTCAGAGAATTTAGTGGCTCTCACTGAGGTACCGCCTCCAATTGTTCACACCGTGGAGCTGGCTCTTTGTCTCAGTTCCCTCATGAACAGCACATCATTATTTTGAAGAGATAAGAAGTATTGCTGATTTTGAGAATGTCACAAGTGCAGAGTGTATTTAGACACAGAAGATTAACGGATAGCAAGTTCTAGAACAAATTCTACCAGCAACTCTATGCGGCTGAGGTGTAAAGATTGATGAAAAGTAATAGGAATGGTTCCATTCCACCTGCAGTGAGTACAGCCATAGCATAACGCTCTGAGGGAGGTTTAATTCCCCTAGGCAGTTAGAAGTAGTAGGGTACAAAGGGACTCGTATGCCGTAGTTGCTACTCTCAATGAAAGAGCCTCTTTATGATTCAGAAGAATTGAACAAGAAGTATTCTCACACCATCAAACCACTTGTGGCCTGAATAGGGGTCAAAGCAAACTCCCAGATTGTTCACACGTATTCAGGGGTACCGTAACCTGGTACTTTGGAACCCTGAAGCAAATTTTGCCATGAATGGACCCTTACAAGTAGATGTTGTAAGCAAAGATTAAATACTTTTAACATACATTTCATCATCAAAAGAAGTCACTTTACACTTACTCTAAAGGGGCATTTACAGTGCACAATCATTGTGAATGAATGTTCCTTCAAAGGCTTGTTTCACAGTAATCATGCAGTCAGACCAGGCTGCTGATCATCAGACGAATGAGCAAAATGGTCATTCGTCCGGAGAAATGATCTTTTGGTTTGCCCAAAAGATCATTGTTCTCAGCTGCTCTTGTCCTGTGGAAAGAGGACCTGTGGTGTCAAGAACAAGCACAAGCTAGTGAATAGTCTAATACTGGCTATTCAATGTTCATCTCAAGCAGGGTCAACCTGCTATTAAACAACCGATAACCGGCAAACATATTACCATTTGGTAGCTATGTAACTACTGTATGTGCACCGTGCAGTGTAAATGGACTCTAAGTCTTAATCATGGAATACATACATCGAGATTGGTTCTATGTATGGATGACTTATTTTCTTTATTTGTGCTAAAATGTAATTATAATGTCGTTGTAAGAAAAGCATGCATTTTTTTAAGAGCTAGTCATCTGAGGGATAATCCCAACTAAAATGACAAATTGAGAGGGCTAAAGATTTGAACTCAAGTGTACAGAACATTTCAAGTGTAAATCAAGGAATAGAAACCAATGGCTCAGAAAATAGAAACGACAAATAATTTAAGGTTCTTTTGCCAGAAACAGAATATATAGATCTTGCAGATTCTGTAAAGCGTTGGCACAGTTTGAAATGTTCTATTGCAATGAAAGAAAGTAATTTCGCTAAGCACAGTACAGACAATAGGTCATTATCTTAAAGCCGATTCAGACAGGCCAGCAAAAACTGACTGCAGAAGTAATCATACCATAAATGGCTCATTCCATGCATTTTACATGCTGAGCATAATAACAAAGTATGGATGTGATATAACTACTATTCCTGCGGGAAGGTGCAATATATGAGAAGTAAATGGATGCAGTAAATACAAGTGCTTCTCACAAAACTAGAATATCATCAAAAAATTTTATTTATTTCAGTTCTTCAATATAAAATGTGAAACTCATATATTATATAAAGTCACTACAAGCAAACTGATCTATTTCAAGTGTTTATTTCTGTTTATGTTGATGATTATTGCTTACAGCCAATGAAAACACAAAAGTCATTATCTCAGTAAATTAGAATAATTAACATGAAAAAACTGCAAAGGCTTCCTAAGCGTTTAAAAGGTTCCTTAGTCTGTTTCAATAGGCTCCAGAATCATGGGGAAGACTGCTGACTTGACAGATGTCCAGAAGGCAGTCATTGATACACTCCACAAGGAGTGTAAACCACAAAAGGTCATTGCTAAAGAAGCTAGTTTTTCACAGAGTGCTGTATCCAAGCATATTAATGGAAAGTTGAGTGGAAGGAAAAATGTGGTAGAAAAAGGTGCACAAGCAACCGGGATAACCGCAGCCTTGAAAAGATTGTTAAGAAAAGGCCATTCAAAAATTTGGGGGAGATTCACAAGGAATGGAGTGCTGCTGGAGTCATTGCTTCAAGAGCCACCACACCACACACAGACGTACACAGGACATGGACTACAAGTGTCACATTCCTTGTGTCAAGCCACTCATGACCAATAGACAACACTAGAAGCATCTTACCTGGGTCAAGGAGAGTAAGAACTGGACTGTTACTCAGTGGTCAAAAGTGTTGTTTTCAGATTAAAATAAATTTTGCATTTCATTTGGAAATCAAGGTCCCAGAATCTGGAGGAAGAGCGGAGAGACACACAATCCAAGCTGCTTAAGGTCTAGTGATGATTTTGGCAGCCATGTCATCTGCTTGTGTAGGTCCACTGTGTTTTATCAAGACCAAAGTCAGAGTAAGAAATTTTAGAGCACTTCATGCTTCCCTCTGCCAACACGCTTTTTAGAGATGTAACTTTCATTCTTCCGCAGGACTTGGCACCTGTCCGCACGGCCAAAAGTACCAATACCTGGATTAAAAACAACAAAATTACTGTGCTTGATTGGCCAGCAAACTCACCTGACCTTAACCCAATAGAAGATCAATTGGTTATTGTCAAGAGAAAGATGAGAGACACCAGACCCAACAATGCAGATGAGCTGAAGGCTGCTATCAAAGCAACCTGGGCTTCCATAACACCCCAGCAGTGCCACAGGCTGATTGCCTCCATGCCACGCCGCATTATTAATGCAGTAATTGATGCAAAAGGAGCCCCGACCAAGTATTTGTACCAAGTGCATTTTCTAAACATATATTTCAGTAGGCCAACATTTCAGATTTTAAAATAATTTATTGTTATAAAGTATTCTAATTTACTGGGATAGTGGCTTTTTGGTTTTCATTGGCTGTAAGCCATAATCATCAACTTTAGCAGAAATAAACACTTGAAATAGATGACTCTGTTTGTAATGGCTCTATATAATATATATGAGATACACTTTTTGTATTGAAGAACTGAAATAAATTAACCTTTTGATAATATTCTAATTTTGTGAGATGCACTTGTATGTGCATTCATTTTTCGGTCCTTTTTAAATTTAAATAAGGCCTTATCATTGTATAATTAAAAGTTATACATCTCTAATATGTTGTGTGCCTTTATTTTATTTGATTATCAAGTTATTTGATTCCTGACAGTGAACAACCAGATATGTAGCTAAAGTCTTATGAATTCTGGTTAAAATGTTTAGCTTGGGCTCCCTGCCCAAGTGCAGTCACTATTCAGGGCCACAGGTGTAAGCCTGTCTGTACCTCTCAACTTCCCTGCTGGGCCTTTAAGTTACCTATTGATAAAGCACTAGCAGCCTAGTTGGAATTAATGCGGTGACTGCCATTTTTATACTAATAGCTACCTCCTCTCCTAAGACAGTTACTTGTGTCTCCATTTTTCAGATTGTCACCTCTCCTTATACAGCTCATACCTCTCTGCAGACTTGTAGAACTATCACATAGACTTTTCCTACTTCCACAGACTGCTCTCCAATCTAATAATGCCCTCTCTCCACAGAATAATTCAGCCTCTACCCAAACTCCCCCCACCCCACGCAGACTGGTCCCTAACACAGAATGCTCTCCTTCATACAGACTGCTTTCCCATCTTCCAGTCTGTAGCAAGAAGCTGAACAGATCTAGTTTATTTTTACTCTCTTTATTGATTACATCCCATCAAAGTTTGCATCCTCCTAAGAAATTACAAGCATCATATTATATAGCACTATGTACTTACAATTGCTTATTTTGCCCTTCTACCCTTTTAATTCTTCTGTTTTCCATTAGGTCTATGACATCATGCAATTAAATACTGACTAGCTGAATCCTTCTAAGCTCTATGTAGAAACTGGAAGTCTCTTTTCCCTTCATGAGCCATCATTAGAGCTACAATTCTACATTGCTACAAAGTCCCTAGCAGCCTAACGCCACCTTCTTTTCCACTCCTGGCCCAGCTACTCCACTTCTTTCCCTATGCCAGGGACTTTGCAGTGATGTAGCATTGTAGTTCTACTGGTAACTCAAGCAGGGAAAAGAGACTTCCTGTTTCTATATAGAGCTTAGAAGGATTCAGCTAATCCACTTTTAATCGCGTGATGTCATAGACCTAATGAAAAAGAGAAGAATTAGCTGGGTAGAAAAACTAAATGAGCAATTGTAAGTGCACAGTGTGGAATAATATGATGACTGCCATATATTAAGAGGATAAAAACTTTGATGGGAGGAGTGCTTCTTTAAATGCAGGTAAATAGGGAAACATGTCTCACAGTTCTTTCTAAGAACTAACAGGTAGTTGCATCAGTGCTCTACTTCTATTAGTCATATAGGAAACAATCAGACCTTACTCTTTGATGTCAACCATGCACAGCCAACTCCCCCTCTACGAATACTGATCTCCCTTGCACGTAAAGTGTTGCAGAAATCTACTTAACCTAACATATTAATTTCTGTAATTGACTGGAAAGTAATCCAATGCACCTAGGCACCATGAATAATTTGAAAATTATTATTAGATTCAGAAATATGCTGTTTTAATAATTTATTTTCTACTGTGCACAGCATGTAGGGAAGATTGTGTCAAAATGTGAAGTTATATGTCCAATTGGCAAGATTATCGGACGCACTCCGTTGTCAATTTAGTCACAGATTTACAGGACATGTAAAATAACAATGGGACATTTTAAAGTTCTAACAAAAGATTCTCCATATTTTATTATAGTGGATAAAATTATTTATTAAAACAAACATTTCAAGAGGACTGACAGGCCTTTATTAAGTTAATCCCTTGCTGCCGTGACCAATTTTATTCTCTGCATTTTCATTTTTTCCCTCCATTTCTTCGAAGAGCTATAACTTCTTTTTCAGTAGAAATAGCAATAAGGGGCACTTTTTATTGTAATGAGTTGTCGTGTTGAATGACACCATTTATTTTACCATGCACAGTATTGTGTGGAAAATTTTGAAAAAAATCCAATTGAAATAAAATGGTGCCAAGAATTTATTTCTGGCATTCATTTATGACTTTTGCTTAAGGCATTAAATCTGACATGCAGAAATGACATGCAGAATAATTCTTCAATTCAGTATGGATTAGGCAGTACTAAAGTTGTTTAGTTTTGTTTTTATATTTTAGCGGCTAAAAAAAATTCTGAAATCAAAGAAATTAAAAAAAAGAAAATTGGCTTGTTTTGCCATTTTCTGAGACTTTTTTTTAAGTTGTTGGAGCTTTGTGAATGCTTGATTACTTGCATGTCAAGCTGTAGATGTCATTGTCATGAGTGTGTCAGAAGCAACATACATAGTGGATGCTTTCCTGAAACGGAAAGTACTTGCAAGCAGCATAATACAAAGAATAGCAGGTTTACCCAGAATCCTTTGCAGCAGGCGGAGCTATGCAAATCATCTCTTTCCACCCCGATCTAATCCACAGCGCTTGGAACCGCCAAGCGTGCAATGCTGCGGATTAGTTTCTAAATTTACACAGCCAACCAATTCCTACCTGTGGACACGTGTTTCGGGCTTTAGGCCCTCATCAGCACTTGGCTGGAATTGGTTGGCTGTATGGAGTGGGGCTCGGTGAGCAAGCGATACATATATGCTAGCCACCTTAGGGAGAGACCCAAGTTGGGCTAAATGTAGCGGGCCCCAAATCCAGCCCTGTGCTGATGAGGGCCTAAAGCCCGAAACACGTGTCCACAGGTAGGAATTGGTTGGCTGTGTAAATTTAGAAACTAATCCGCAGCATTGCACGCTTGGCGGTTCCAAGCGCTGTGGATTAGACTGGGGTGGAAAGAGATGATTTGCATAGCTCCGCCTACTGCAAAGGATTCTGGGTAAACCTGCTATTCTTTGTATTATGCTGCTTGCAAGTACTTTCCGTTTCAGGAAAGCATCCACTATGTATTTCCTTTAAGTAGAGGGCTTTTCGGTCTCTTTCGTCCCGCTACATTTAGCCCAACTTGGGTCTCTCCCTAAGGTGGCTAGCATATATGTATCAGAAGCAACAGACAGTCGTTCTACATCTGGCTGCAGAAGGTCTCTGCGTTTGGCATTGCAGACACCTTCTTAATCATTCTGACTGTTGGACCCTGTAGCAATCTCCCTCTGGCTCTAATTGACGCAGGGAGTCACCAGTAATATTCACATTTTCCCTTGTGAAGGCTTGGGGCTATAGCAGTCGGCTATCTTCCTCTCTGGTGCTGTTGGAGGATGTTTGGTGTTACATCTCTGAGTCTGCTCAAGATAAGTTTCCCCCCCTTGTTTGTCTCCATTCTGGTCTTTGGTGTACAGTGGGGACTGACTAGTGCTCATCACCCTTCCCTATCCAGGGCCTAGCTCTGGGGATATACAGGGCTTAGGTTACTGCTCGGCAATGGGTGTGGAACCAATTTAGGGATGTAGGGGAGGCAGTGTGATCTGCCTAGGGGTTTCCACCCCCCCCCCTTCATTACTGTTTGGGTTTCCTTCCTCTCTTCCCCTCATGTTGCAGTTAGTCTTCCCAAACTATGCGTGACATTATCGCAGGCCGTGCATATTTAGGATAAAAAAACTGACACGTGGTTTTATTTGTGCATGTTTGTTTCTCTTGAGCGTGTTTTTTTTCCTTTTCTTTTCCTTTTCTCCCTTGGTTATGGATCCAGTTGCAGGGGGCTGGCAGAGCAGCTGTGCTGTCTGTTTCTGGAGGTGACTGACCTCCACTATGAGGGTCAGCAACAGCGGCTGCAGGTCGCTAATGTTGGGGTCTCTGAAGATAGGCCGGTCCAGTTGGAATCCAAGTTTGCCCTCCCGGACAGGTTTTCAAGAGGTAAAGACAAGTTTTTTGTGTTCAAGGAAGCTTGCTGGTCATCCAGGTGGTAAAACAACTGCGGACCTCTTTTCTCGTCATTTTTGGTGGCCGAGGTTGCATCGGGATGTGGTTGAATACGTATATGCTTGTATTATCTGCGCGCGTTCTAAAGTATTGCATACCCATTTGTCTGGTTCTCTTCTGCTATCTATTCCTAGCAGGCCATGGACACACTTGTCCATGGATTTTATTATTGACCTACCGGTATCTGCAGGCAAGACTATGGTTTTGGTTGTTGTAGATAGGTTCAGTAACATGGTCCACTTTGTCGCATCACCACTACTTCCGAATGCCAAGACAAGTTCAGTTGTTTATTAATGAGATCATGAAGCTTCTCAGGGTTCCCTCTGATATGATGTCAGATCGGGGGACCAAGTTTATTTCCAAGTTCTGGAGGGCATTCTGTACTCGACTGGGGGTGCAGCTGTCCTTTTCCTCTGCTTTCCATCCTCAGTCGAATGGACAGACCAAGCACGTTAATCAGAATTTGGAGACTTACCGCAGATATTTTTACTCCAAAACTCTGAAGGATTGGGCATCCTACTTACCGCTGGCATAATTTGTTATTAATAATCACCATCAAGAATTTACCGTCAGGTCACCGTTCTTTGGTGCATATGGTTACTATCCACAGTTTGGTACTTTTAGCAGGGGAGGGGCTTCGGGTGTTACGGAAAAGGAACTTTTTACTTTGTCGCTCTCCTTGGTGTGGCAGGGGTTCTGAGTAATTTGAAGATTATGGCTGACAGAAAATGCTAGCTATGTCCGGAACTGAATTTGAATAACTTGGAATGATGTGTGGCTGTCTACCAGGAATATCAGGTTGAAGGTTCCTTTCTGTACATTGGGACCTAGATTTATTGGTCCATATAAAATAACTGTATCATTACCCATGGAGCATTTCACCGCCCCCAATAATGGTTGATGCTAATCTACACTTTCAAGGATTGTAGATTCTCACCACCAACGTCGTTCCCTATAATACTTGGTATACTGGGAAGGTTACAATCCAGATGAAAGGATGTGGGTTTCAGCATCAAAGGTGAGTGCTCCCAGGCTGGTTCATTCATTCTACACCTCTTACCCTGAGAAACCTGGTCCTGAGTGTCCGAAGGCCCCTCGTAGAGGGAGGGTGGTTTCATGGGTGTGTCAGAAGCAACAGACAGTTGCTCTACATCTAGCTGCAGAAGGTCTCTGCATTTGGCATTGCAGACACCTTCTTAATACTTCTGTTGGACCCAGCGGCAACCTCCCTCTGGCTCTAATTGACACACCTGGACCTTGGCGTTTATAAACCCCCAGTCTGCTTCAGGGAGCCACCGGTGATATTCACATTTTCCCTTGTGAAGGCTTGGAGCTATAGCAGTCAGCTATCTTCCTCTCTGGTGCTGTTGGAGGACATTTGGTGAGTCTGCTTTAAATAAGTTTCTTCCCCTTGTTTTTTTTCCCCATCTGGTTTTTTTGTGTACAGTGGGGACTGAGCAGTGCTTACCCACCCCATTCCCTATCCATGGCCTAGCTCTAGAGATATACAGGGCTTAGGTTCCTTCTTGGTGATTGGTGTGGAACCAGTTTAGGGATGGTAGGGGAGGCAGAGTGTTATTAGATCTGCCTATGGGTCTCCACTTCCCCTTTTCCTAGCTTTTGGGCTTCCTTCCCCTCTTCCCCTCGTGTTGCACTTAGTCTTCCAACACTGTGTGTGACAGTCTTTGGAATCATATGATGTTTTGATTGTTTTTATTATTTTTATTGCATTTTTTGCGATGTAAGTAAGGTGTGCAGGGCGGTAGTCATAGGCGGGGGGCTGTTTTTCTCCCACACGCTGGCACCCCACAAATAAATGGTGTCCACGTTCACATGTGCTGTATGTGCAGTGCTATTCAATTATGTTTTGGCCACAGGTCTCCATTGTCTTCACGATCCCGGATCCAGGAACAGCCACAAATTCAATAGGTGACACCCGGTTCATTTTAACAAGTTCACCTTTACTGAACTGTTCAAATACAGCCTTCTTTAACACGCAGTATCGGACACAGCACTCTCCGTCACTTGCTTCCTCCACCCAGAACTTCTCACTCTTGTTCTCACGTTCAGCACAGATTACTGCTACAATTTATCCTCCTATCAGCCCCAGGGTTTCCCAATCTAGCTCTGCAGTATGCCCGAGATCAGCAACATTTCTCTCACATGGTTCATTGCCGATCTTCCACTGAATGGAAGGATTATGTGTGCTCTTCATAGCCCCCGACTCAAGCCTAAGGCTCCGAACGAGAGTTTTGTGTAACCTCATTCCGTCAAAACGTGTTTGCCCACTCCATGCTTCAGCCCACTGCACCTTGATCTATCCCTAACAACTGTCACCAATGTATTCTCCTCACTCACTAACTATACCAGGAAGTCGCTGCATTTTACTGGTCCTAACTCCTCCCACTTTGGACAGGACCAGTCACCAAGTGTCTCCTTTCTCTGTCTGCCCCAGCAGTCGGTTGCTGGGCAAACTTCAACTTTCACCTTTTTAACTTCAGTCACTACCTTCTAACAGTATGCACTTAACTTCCTCTATTTAATGTTCCCCCAACTAAAGATTCTCCCTTTCTAACATAATTTCTAAGTTCTATGCTATGCTTTATATACTTTAAACTTAACCCTAGACTTTCCCTATACAACATACATGAATAAAATTATACATTAATCACAATACATTACATTATCTACGTACAATAGTGCCTATGAAACTCTTTGCAGATTCACATATTAATACAGTCACAAAAATAAAATAAAACCATACATTTTGTACAAACACTGTTTAGAGAAAGGGAGAGGCACATGACAGCCCAGGTCATACCCTGACATGTAAAGTAACCTAAACCAAGCACAGGTTGGGCTCCATAGGTGTGGAAGGAAGGTACAACGGGTGAATTTAGTAGGCTACATGGCAGTCCATGGGCACCCAATGATCATGTCACTATCATTTTGAGTAGAGCAAGGAGCTTGTACAAATCTTTCCGCTTCTTTTTGACTATATTTTCACATGTTGTTGAGTTAAAAGTTCTCAAGTTTAGAAATTGTCTTTTTCTTCTTAGAAAAATATTTGCCATTTTAAGAAAAGCATATTTTTCTTGTTGCAGTGCAATTATCATAATGAAAGAATCATTTTTAGTTGATGAATGTGTCAGGTGGCATTCCGCTTCACAGCTTGACTAGAAAGCTGTTAATACTCACATGCATAATGTACCCAGTTGGTGGCATCTTCATATAATATATATTTTGTTTATTTGGAATTCTGTAGACTGTTCTGTATTGCCAAGAACAATGTTTTGTTGGCTCTGTTTTCATTTTTTCTTATCATAAAAATCTACTAACATTTATTTATGTTTTATCATTAGTTAAGAAAAGTCCCAGTAAATGAAAACACTATTAATAGTTTCTGACAATTAGTGGAGGCACGTTTTAGATGAGCTCAAGCATGGCATGCACTGCTGCTGTATTTAACAGCTACTTATGGCTTGATTACATTAGAATTGCTCCGATACTTTTGCCAGAAGTAAGAACATTTAGTATGGCTGTGTCCTGCTTAGTAATGAGCTTGATGGACTCATTCACTTTCTCATATAACAGTCTTTGTATAGTGATATTACATTTTAACAGTATACTAGTAAATAATAGTAAAAACTGGGTGCATTATACAATAGAGCAACATAGATAAATATCTCAGGTATTATATATATCTTTATTGCACGTTTTCTCAGCAGGCTGGGCCCTTCATTGGTGGCTGGGTAATAATGGATGTCTGGCCTGTGGGTGTACACATGATATTGACACCCTCCTGATCTAATAGGGGTGTTGGTAATACAATGTTTGGGGGTTAGTAAGTGGTTGTTTTCAGTATTCTGCATCTCTGTTGCCCCCGCCATTATCAGGGAGCCTCCTGCATCCTGTTTGTGCATCTTGTGTCTGGATATGATATTGCAAGTGTGGCTGCTATTTTTTTTTTCTCAGTGATGTCTTTTATTTACTTTTTTAGACCTTTTTTCAGTGAATTATAGGTAAATATCTAGCACATAATAACTACATACTGTACGTAGCTTCAAATCATAAGATCAGAATATGATTGTCAATAAGATTAGCAGATTTAAAAAATGTTAAATAATTTTTTCTCACATTTTCCACTTTTTTCTATTACTTTTTTATCACAGCATGTTCAAGCATATAAATTCATCATGAACCTTTTAATTAACGGACCTTTTTTCTGCAAAGTGATACATTACCTTTTGCATCAATAGCAAAAATTAGGAAGACAGCACAGCAAAGGTCCCCCAATGGTGGCTGCAAGCTCCAAATGGGTTGACTCAGTTCCCAATATCTCTAAAAAACATTGGATGAAAGCAGTACTCCAAAGATGAACTTCACTATGGTTTATTCACCCAAAAATCAATACAGACATATGTGACATTTCAACCCCCCACCAAAGACATTTTCAAGTACTGATAATGGCTGAAAAAGGCTCCAGAGAGGGGTTGAAATGTTGCATATCTCTGTATTGATTTTTGGGTGATTAAACCTCTTTTACTTTCATCTTTGGAGTGCCACTTTCACCACTACTACATATGGTAAGTCAAGGACAACCACATCTTGCCATGCACTTTGCATTCTAAGTACTTGTTGGGTGTACTGTAATATTTAATCTGTGTAACAATAATTAAACTACTGTAACAGAGGCACTGTTAACGGTCACCTTGCAGCTCTAAAGATGTTTACCATGAACAGGCTACTTCATTTTCTAAATCGCAGGGTTTGCCTGTCCTTCACACTTTAACCCTTACACAAGTATCTGTGCTTATCTGGGACCCATAGGCTGAGGACATGGGGTTAGCTGCTATTTGGTGGTGTGAGCTGGCAAGAAGAATGGTCCGGTAGCATGGTCAGTACCAGGAGGTCAGTGTAGGGACAAAATCATAAGGCAGGAGAGTAGTCAAAAAACAAGCCAAAGTCAACAATCAGGAATGTCAACTGGGAAGCAAAGCAGGATACAAAGATGTTCACAAGAGCTAGTCAAAGCAGTCAGGAGCAGCGAACAGTAGGCTTTTAGGAGCTTAAACAGCTTGTAGGCCAAGCAAGAGGAAGAAAGTACTGACAATAGTTTCTCCTGATCTCCCAGCATGGACATAACCACACATCCCAGAGGACACAGAACTAGAGTTGTCACCTTACGTCACCTGCAGCAGGAATGCAGAAGCAGAGACAGTAAGGGCAGGCACTGATACAGATGTCACACTTGGAATTTATAGTTTTCAGCAATTTTTATTCATACATGGCAACAACAACCCTGAATTAACCTGAAAACCTAAAAATCTGGCTCAACTAAGGGTGGGATCTGATAAACAGAGGCTAAGCAGTTGTGTATTCCAAATATGGAAAATTTTAAAAATGCAACAATTAATTACCCAAGGCTCCACCACAATAATAGGCCCTTAAAGCCTAGCAGAGGACAATGGTATTTGCAGTTTTCCTTATGGCTGTTTACTTGCAGTTGAGATATATTTAACCACTGTTCACCACTGTGTTTTATATGAACACAAAATGAGATTTAGGCCCCCTTCACACATCCGTTTTTTGTGTCCATATGTGGTCTGTTTTTAAGGGTCACAAATGCAGACACATGCACAGCCATTATATTCAATGATGGTGCACACATTTCAGGTTTTTCACATGAACAGTTTGTCCATATGAAAAACCCTCAGATGTGTCAGATTTTTACGCGTAGCATGGAAAAAATGCATGCCGCACACATGCACATTGATGATGCACAGATGCCATCCATGTGTCATCCAGCACCTGGGAAGAAGAGGTACATTTTGTCTCATTATTGTCTCATGGTCTCCCTGCATTCAGCGCAACCAGGCGACAATGATGAGAGTTGTATTCAGCACCCACTGTGTTGATCCTGGGTAAAATTAAAAATTAAAGAAAAGGTGTGGTTTCCTTCATAATTTTCAGAATCAGCCCTTGGCTGGGGGCTGATAGTAATAATCTGGGAACAGGGACAATATCCCATAAGGTACCCAGGCTGTTAATAACAGGTCACAACTATTTGCTTAGTCTTTGCTTATCAATTTACAGGGGACCTCCCCCCCAAAAATGACGAAGGGTCCTCCTAGAAATTCAAACAAGCAAAGGCTAAACAGACAGCTGTGGATTGATATTAATAGCCTGGGAAGGGGCCAGAGATTTTGCCTCCCCTCCAAGGTTACCAACATCAGCTTTTAACCTCCCCAAAAATGGCGCATCCATAAGATGTGCAAAATCTGGCACTTAGCCTCACTCTTCCCACTTGTCCTGTGGTGTTGGCAAGTGGGGTAATAGAATTTAGGTTGATGTCACCTTTTTATTGGCAGCTGATATCAAGCCCAGGTGTTGATAATGGAGATGCACTTATTAGAAACCCCATAGTAAGTTTTAAAATAAGCATACAGCAAGAATAAAATCCTTTATTTGAAATAAAACTGCCTCATTATTAACATCAGCCCCCAACCGTGAGCTTTCCCTCTGCTGATTATGAAAATAATGCGGGAGCCCAAGCCATTTTTTTTTTATACATGGATACACATACATATATATGGATGACACACAGACATGAATAACAGATCTCACCAGTACTGGTTTTTCGTTTACAGGAATCAAGGGAACATATGAAGGAGGCCTTAGGTTGTGAAAGCACCAAAAGGGAATGAAATGAGTTTTTATGTTATAATGAGACAGGAATACTGAAGTTAGGATAATTGAAAATCATTAGTTAGTGAAATACCTGTAATTAGAGAGCTCTTGATGAAATTCTGGGAAACCATTGACCAACTTAATGGCTCTGAAAACACGCTTTATGGCCTTGATTCTTCAAAGTGTTTTAGGCATAAATCTTGTGTAAACACTTTAATAAGTATCAAAATGTTTGCGCAACTCAGAGTTCCAACTTGACTTCAACAATGCTGCACCCAACCATTAAGCCATTAGCTCAAGCCATCTACATCAGCAGGGACAACCCTTTTCAAATAAATGGGACTTCGTAAACAAAAAGACTAACTAATCCAGTTTCTTATTTCATTCTTGTAATTGTTATCTTTAATCTCAAGATGATGTTTTATCCCAATTCATCAAAGAACACTTGGTTTTCAATATTTAAATTGGGTTTTTTAGAATGTAACATAATTGAAATATTCTGTGCGTGAGATTGAGCTATAGCAGATCTTAAGTAGCAAATAAAGCCACACCAAAAAGTGGTCCTATTGAGTAATATCCTGAGGTGGCCTTGGTGCTCTCATGAGCAGCAAACCCCTCTGTACTTGAGATTGTGAGTGCTTGGGGGCCCTGATGTCGGATACCCACCAATCACACATCGATTGTTAGGTGTCGAGTTCTCACCTCTACACAGGGGGAATCTCAAACCATCTCCGCTGCGGTCTCCCATTCTTCTCCAGCCACATTGGAGTCTGCTCAGCGGAGACGTCAGTCCCAGCATCTAGCTCAGGCTAATACTGGACGACTGGTTACTACTGCCCTTCCAGGCTTTGTTCTTGTAGCCAACAATGTTCAGCAGCGAGCAGGTCTTTCTGGGACTAAGTCCAGATTTTCCCTTTTTGAGCATGCCCACAGGATGACCTCCCATTGAAGGTCGGGGGTCACATGCTTAGATACTGCAGCTAATCCCATTGGTCCTCTAGGAGGGTCCTAAAGGTGTTCTTCTGTGGCAGACTCCCATTGGTCCTTCTCGAAAGATTTTGTACTTGCTGCAGCTATAAAAGGTTTGCATGGCCGCACGGCAATGCGCTAGTATACAATTGTTATCGTGTGTGTGTTGATGAGTGCAAGTCGTTCCTTAAAAAACCCATCCCTTGTGTGTGACTGTTCGCGTAAGGTGTATGGCTGCAATCTAGCGCCCGGCTGAACTACCAGCTTTAACACACGATACAGCGTCTGCTGTGACCGCCAGTGCAGCGCCGTACGCTATTAGAGCGCTTACCTTACCCAACTCTGGGTGGTTAGTGGCGTCCGCTGGTGTGGCAAAGCATGCACTTCTGTGCATATTAGTTACCTCTGATACCCCAATTATGGTGTCGATCGCAAGAGGTCTACACAAACTCTAACCCTGTGTCCTGGGATAGAGTTCTGTGGTTCCTTGCTTGCACTCTCTGTGCGGGGATCGCAACCCTGTGACTTAACAGGGATCGCTTTCTTCATACAGGGTGAAGTTAACCCATGTGTGTATCCTCAATGTACCGCCATATAGTCCGTCATTACTTAGCAGCAGGTTCCATCTCTGCACGGTGGACCCCGGGCTGCGAACGCACATTATTATATCTATTTAATTATTTGGTGCGTTCCGCTAGCCCTAACATCGATAGCCTATGTTCTGGACTGCATATCAATATTAAAGGAGGTTTACTCTATAATTGATTTGTAAGAAAACATATTCAAATTAATTAAATTGAGCAAAAATGTCCTATATCCTATATATAATGTAAAGAGGATGAAGGTTAAAGAGAGAATAAATTTCCATATTTGTAGCACTTTTTGCACAGAAAGAACGCAACTGATTCTCAGTGTAGAGTCACTGGACAAATGCCGCAGATTTGATTATTCACATAAGAAAACACAATGCAACCAAAAGTGTAAATGCAAACTTAGTTTTATCATTCGTACTGACCTATTACTGTTTGTAAAAATCTAGAAATGTCAAGCTAAACCCAGAAGGTACTGACAAGCAACAGCTATTAAATTATTAAAAGTAACTTAATAAAGACCCTTCTATATATTTGGCTATTTAGCTAAGCTAATTCTAACCAATCTCCCCTGATAGCCTGGGGAATAAACTCTAATTTCCCTTTACAGGGTTTGTATGATGCACATTCACATTTTAATTATGGCTATTGCTAACTGTTACTGTACGTGGTACATAACACAATTTACCAATGGCACAACTTTTTGGGTGTCTCCTCTGAATATAAAGAGTTCTGTAAACCAATCAGATTTTAAAAAAATAAATAAAATTCTTAATTTAAGTTTTTAGAAAACATGAAATACAAATGTTACTTCTTTGCTGTTGATATGATCCCCAGATTAGAGCATTAAGTTCTGGTAGTGTCACTATTAAATGTTACAGTGAGTTTCAGAACGTCCCTTGATATTATATTAATTTTTTACTTTTATCTCTCAAGCTAATTGCAAACCAATTCAAATCAAGATTAACAGAAGGGATTGTCCCAACAAATATATTGGTGGCATATTAACAATTATAGGATACCTTTTTGCCCACCTGGAAAATGCTAAATGAAGCAGATAAAGTTGCATGGTGCTTTCCTAGCACAAGCGCTATTTTGCTCTCCTGATTGCCTAAGGTCACAACATTTGTTAATTTGTTAAAGGGTTGTACACAACTGACTTATTGATGATCTTTCCTTAGGATAGGCCAGTGATTCTCAACTCCAGTCCTCAAGACCCACCAACAGGTCATGTTTTTTCAGGATTTCCTTAGTATTGCACAGGTGATGGAATTTATGCTTGAGCAGGTGATGAAATTATCACATGTGCAATGCTAAGGATATCCTGTAAACTTGACCCTTTGTTGGGTCTTGAGGACTGGAGTTGAGAAACACTGGGATAGGCCATCAATATCAGCTTGGTCGCGTTCGACACCTGAGACCCATAACGATCAGCTGTGATAGAACTAAGGCTGGGTTCGCATTGTGTTGGTGCAGCCTGTTCAACGCATGCATTAATCGTGCTGCACCAACGCTAGTACCTTTTAAGGATCGTGTTATGCGAACGCGATAGTGCAGATGCTCCACCTATGCTATCGAGACGGACCCGGAAATGCTGCAGAACTCGCGTCCGAGGGTCCGTCACAGAATGACGGCACATTGCTAACGAATGCCAATTATGACATGCATTAGCGATGCACTTCATAATGGCAATCAATGGGTGCGCTGAAGCATCCAATACATTGCGTTAGTGCTGCTGTGTAACGGATGCCATCAGCGCATTGCCATTGACGCAATGTGAACCCTGCCTAAATAGCATATAGAACAGGAGCAGCACAGCTCCGTACGCTGTGTAGTGGCCGTTCCTGGGTACTGCAGCTATTCAAATCAAATAAAAACCTAAAAACTGTCATTGTACAGTGTTTGGAGCCGCATTGTGGCTCCATACGGGCTTTAAAATATTTTAAAGTCAGAGTTTAAATACTTCCGCCAATTTAATATTTATGACCTATCCCCGGAATAAATCATCAATATGCCTGTGCTGGACAAAACCTTGAAATGGAAAAAAAAAGGGACTTAGTTTTGGTGGGCTATATTAGTTGCTTTGAACTCTTTGCCTTTCACAAATAATTTTTAATTAAATTTATTAAGTCTTTATTGTTAAACATGCATGCAATTTTCACTACTTAGCAGATTTGGAACCCAAAATCCTGAATGTTGCTGCTAAATTGAATTTCTTAAAGTCCTATTTATTTATCTCACTTATATAGCGCCATTGATTTCACAGACATTATCATCACTGTCCCCATTGGACTCACAATCTAAATTCCCTATCAGTATGTCTTCGGAGTGTGAGATGAAAGCGGCATACCCTGATGAAACCTACGCAAACACGGGGAGAACATACAAACTCCTTGCAGATGTTGTGCTTGGTGGGATTTGAACTCAGGACTCCAGTGCTGCAATCCTAAATGTCAGGGAGAATAGAACTTGAATATCGTCCATGACACTTCGAAAAATCTTTATCCAAAATGTTACAGTAGTCACGTGCTAGAAAAATAGCAGCTGTGGACAAAATACGATATCTATGTTTAACTTACATTATTATTTTTGTGCTTTATTTAAAAAAAAAATTGATCTGCAAATGCAGTCATATTTGTTGTTACTCAGTAAATTGTCATTGTGCTTAACATACTGATAAAATTAACAATTGAGAAGCCACTGCAAAACAATAACGCACACAAATGTCAATTTAAACAAAAAAATAAGTGCCAAACGTTTTGATAGTCAGTTTTCTGATTTAAAAGTACTGTATATCTTTATTTAAGTAAAGAAATCGGTTTTATGTAGCAGAATTGTAATGTTTAGTGGAATGACAGGCACTTTATTTTTACATTTTGCGTCAACCCTATTTCTTCATAAATTGTAAGATCTTGCGAGCAGTGTCCTCACTCCTTTTGGCATGTGTTGAACTATGTGTTGCTCTGTAAGGTCTTATCTTGTTTTGTACATCCACCTTTCGTGTCTCCCCTATTTCCTCATAGATTGTAAGCTTGTAGGCAGGGCCCTCATTCCTCTTGGTATCTATTGATTTATGTGATTATTGTTATTCTGTAATGTCTTTTATTGTCCCTCTAAAATGTAACATGCTGCGGAATATGTTGGCGCTATAGAAAAAAAATTATTATTATTATTAAAAGTACTCTCTGAACTGCAAAGTGATGTGAAATATGTTGGCGAAATAGAAATATAAAATATTATAATGGCATAAATTATCTGGGAAGAAACAGTCTAGGGAGAATGGACCCAATATGTTATGCTTAGCACAAGGCCTAATCGGATGTACATGATTTATCTCTTTGGTGTTGTTTGAAGGTCAAGCACCACCCTCATGGGTCCTGTACTGAGCATAACACGGTGTATCCATTTGTCCAGAAGTTCACCTTTAAATGACAGGCAAATGCAGGGAACCCAGAGGGAGAGTGGAGCATAGCTTAGGGAATCCAACAGATTTATCAACATACATGATTTTGGAAAGTGTCTGAAATGAAAAAATAAAGGAAGTAATCTGTTCCAGTTTGGTATTTCAGGTTAATGCTGATCCCCAATATCCACCCATATCCTTCTTTTAAAGTAAGTTATAATTAGAGCTTTGCTGTGTGTGTGTTCTGTGGCTTTTAATATATATAGACAAAGGCAGGAGCTGACTGTGTATCTAATAAAAGAAATCCAGCACCCGGAGGAAAAATGTATTCTTTATATTGCAAACATCAGGCGATGGCTTGGGCTTTTTGCACTGTATTTCTTTTCGGTGTGCTGTTGTCATCATTTTATTTTAGATAGAAATATGTTTTAGCATTAAGGCTACGCATATGTTAATAAAAAACCAGTGCATTCTTGCACATTAAAATTGGCGAGTTATTCCCTGAACAGTCCTACTGTGATCCACTATGAGATAATTGTAATGGTATTATGCTTGTGAGCACATAGTACATAGATTAATAGTATCTTAGTTCTCCATGGAAAACAACTAGGAAAGCAATGCAAAATTTAATTATGATAACCAAAGTTGAATCCAATCACATGGAACAATAGAACAAAAGACAAAGCATGAGCCATTGGAATCACTTTAGTAGTCATTCCTGTGCTACATAGGAGTGCTATGTTATTAGTCCTCAGTACTACAGACCTCATATCTATAGTAGAAGCCTTATAGAACAATAAGATCCAGCAACTGCACTTATTGACTTGCACTTAAAATAGAAAAAGGGGTTTAGTAGAAACACTTTGCCGACGCATTTCGAGCCCTTGGGGCCTTATTCATAGCTATGGAACCTGTTGTTCTACACATTTGTGCTCTCACCTGGGATCTTTGGTTGTTGTCCATGCATGGGACTCAGTAAGATTACCTAATTACTTGGATTTGGAGAAGTAATGTGAATTTTGTTCTGTTAATGGCTTATACCTATAATAGTACCATGTGCCAGAGTCCCTGTAATAAAACTTCCTATCCTTTGCACTGGTAGCTTTGTGTGGTAAACGAAGTATATAGAGCGAAAAGGGAACCTATCACCTTACTTACTCTGCCCAAACTGTGGGCAGCATGAATCAACCACCTGCAGCGGTTATAGGAGAAGCCGGCCGGGTACAGTACAGTATTTTTGGCTGCAAATGTGCCATCAGGTTCTGACTCTTGCTATGCAGAGGCACCATGAATCTGGTGATTGGTTCCCTTTAATGGAAATACATTGAGCTGCCTTTAGACCAGCCAAAACCTGTCTGTTCAACAGTACTGATAAATCTTCCCTGGTGTCATTGGAATAAGACTGAACTTTCAAAATAATAGTGCAAGAAGTGTTGTCATAAGGTCAATGACGTAGATTTACTGTGGCCACTAGATCTGAAAACTTGATTTTTTTTTTTGCTTCTCAAACCATTTTTAATCTTAATTACATAATAAAAATGAGTCAGGTCTTGGTTTCTCTGCATTCCATACCTAGTGCTAGCATTTTATAGGCCTGTACCAATGTTTTATTCTCTCTAGTGTTTAGGAAAATGTGACCTAAAGCCACGATGAGCAGATTTTTTGCATTTAGAAAGGTTAGCATGAGTGTCATTTGCTCCAAAAAAATGTATGACCTTTTGCCTTTTTGAGCTAACCATGTCACTTAAACTCCACCTTTTTTATCACAAGAGGGCATGGCTGACCCAAATTTGACCAACTTATTGTAATGAAAACTGGCGTACACTGTAGCTGAAATTAAAGCTGCCATAGATTTCAATGTCTGGTGCATGGACAGTACCAAATTTACTAAAAATCATGGACTCCCAGGCCTCAATGAGACGTCTGTGAATCGTGTACATGTTCTACTAATGTTTTTCATAGAACATGTACTCACTGAAGTCTATGGTGCTATTCACATATCGATGTTTTTTGCTGACAATGCGTGCAAAAAAAATCATGGAGATCTCTTTGTTTTTGATTCTTGGATCAAAATTGACCTTAAAAGTCTGTGTGTCCTTGAAAATTACTGACAGCACATGGATGGCATGCATGTTATGTGACTGCAGACTTGTGAACTCTCACATGGCGAACTCAGCACACTGTGAGGATTCTCCAGTGCCGGCTCAGGGTGCAACAGGCAGATGATCGCAAGTATGTGATTTGCATACATGAGGTCACATGCCAACTAAATGGACGAGGCCTCATTCAATGCAGGTGTATTAAGTGAGGCGGGATAAAGTCTAGTTGAAATGTGTCAGGAAGTATGCAAATCTCATACTTACGGTCACGTGACCTGCCAGTCCATGAGCTGGCACTGTAGAATTCCCATGCGGTGCAGTGCCCGCAATGTGAGGATTCACAAGTCTAAAGTCACATAGAGACAATCCCTTTAAGTCTGTATTATGTCCAGGACTACCATTCTAATGGATAGGAGAAGCTTTGCAATTTTTTTTTTTACCATGAAACACCGATGGCAAAAATTTACACACTGACCAAATGTTGATGAAACTTGGACCCAAAACACTGATGAACATTGTTTCGTGTTGCTGCATATGAGGCTAATAAACTTGACCAACGTGCTGAGATTGAGCTTCAGACCCCGTATGTCTCACGTACATAGGACATAGCAAATATGAAAGGGGTTGATTTATAAAGATGACTACTAAATAAATATAAATAAGTCATAAAAAATGAAAATAAACAATTTTTACAGATATATTCTTGTCTGTAGAGAGATAAATAAAAATTCAATATATATATATATGTATATACATATATACAGTGGGGCAAAAAAGTATTTAGTCAGTCAGCAATAGTGCAAGTTCCACCACTTAAAAAGATGAGAGGCATCTGTAATTTACATCATAGGTAGACCTCAACTATGGGAGACAAACTGAGAAAAAAAAATCCAGAAAATCACATTGTCTGTTTTTTTAACATTTTATTTGCATATTATGGTGGAAAATAAGTATTTGGTCAGAAACAAAATTTCATCTCAATACTTTGTAATATATCCTTTGTTGGCAATGACAGAGGTCAAACGTTTTCTGTAAGTCTTCACAAGGTTGCCACACACTGTTGTTGGTATGTTGGCCCATTCCTCCATGCAGATCTCCTCTAGAGCAGTGATGTTTTTGGCTTTTCGCTTGGCAACACGGACTTTCAACTCCCTCCAAATGTTTTCTATAGGGCTGAGATCTGGAGACTGGCTAGGCCACTCCAGGACCATGAAATGCTTCTTACGAAGCCACTCCTTCGTTGCCCTGGCAGTGTGCTTAGGATCATTGTCATGTTGAAAGACCCAGCCACGTTTCATCTTCAATGCCCTTGCTGATGGAAGGAGGTTTGCACTCAAAATCTCACGATACATGGCCCCATTCATTCTTTCATGTACCCGGATCAGTCGTCCAGGCCCCTTTGCAGAGAAACAGCCCCAAAGCATGATGTTTCCACCACCATGCTTTACAGTAGGTATGGTGTTTGATGGATGCAACTCAGTATTCTTTTTCCTCCAAACATGACAAGTTGTGTTTCTACCAAACAGTTCCAGTTTGGTTTCATCAGACCATAGGACATTCTCCCAAAACTCCTCTGGATCATCCAAATGCTCTCTAGCAAACTTCAGACGGGCCCGGACATGTACTGGCTTAAGCAGTGGGACACGTCTGGCACTGCAGGATCTGAGACCATGGTGGCGTAGTGTGTTACTTATGGTAGGCCTTGTTACATTGGTCCCAGCTCTCTGCAGTTCATTCACTAGGTCCCCCGCGTGGTTCTGGGATTTTTGCTCACCGTTCTTGTGATCATTCTGACCCCACGGGGTGGGATTTTGCGTGGAGCCCCAGATCGAGGGAGATTATCAGTGGTCTTGTATGTCTTCCATTTTCTAATTATTGCTCCCACTGTTGATTTCTTCACTCCAAGCTGGTTGGCTATTGCAGATTCAGTCTTCCCAGCCTGGTGCAGGGCTACAATTTTGTTTCTGGTGTCCTTTGACAGCTCTTTGGTCTTCACCATAGTGGAGTTTGGAGTCAGACTGTTTGAGGGTGTGCACAGGTGTCTTTTTATACTGATAACAAGTGTAACCCTGCTGTTCTGTTGGTCAAAAATGACCGACTTTGAACTTCAATATTCTTTAAAATATTCAAGATGCGGCTCTGAAACCCGTGGCCGACCGACCCATCCTCATTTAAGTCAATCAACCACAAGTTTCAGAACCGCATCTTGAACACCCCAAAAAATACCAAAGTTCAAAATAGGTCTCCCCAGACCGAACAGAACAGCAGGGTTAAACAGGTGCCATTACTACAGGTAATGAGTGGAGGAAAGAGGAGACTCTTAAAGAAGAAGTTACAGGTCTGTGAGAGCCAGAAATCTTGATTGTTTGTTTCTGACCAAATACTTATTTTCCACCATAATATGCAAAAAATTTTTAAAAAAAACAGACAATGTGATTTTCTGGATTTTTTTTTTCTCAGTTTGTCTCCCATAGTTGAGGTCTACCTATGATGTAAATTACAGACGCCTCTCATCTTTTTAAGTGGTGGAACTTGCACTATTGCTGACTGACTAAATACTTTTTTGCCCCACTGTATATATATATGTGTGTGTGTGTGTGTGTGTGTGTGTGTGTGTGTGTGTGTGTGTGTGTGTGTGTGTGTGTGTGTGTAAAAAAAAGTTAGTGGATGGCTGCAGATTGTGCATTTGCAACATGAATGCTTCATTTTCACGCTTTGAATAATGTATGGAAAACCTTGTGCTTATTAGAAAGCTTTGTTCAGAGCAACGGTTTACATTCAGTTTGAAAGAAAGAAGTCATCACAGACTTTATTTCCTCCAAAGCCATCAAGACAATAGATTTCTACTCAGCACTGGGGATTTAAAAGGCGCTGTTGAAAATGATAAGACTTGAGGCAGATTCTGGTAAATTTCAATTTAGTTCCATTGTATTGTCTAAATAATGTGCAAGGTGTAAATGAACGGCATTTTGTACTGTGGCGAAAGGGATTAGATTGTGGTTCATTTGTGTTATGTTTCTTATTATGTAACCGCACGTTTGCATCGTTCTGTGCAATGTTACCATATTGTGAAGGGCTCCCAAGGCGGCAATGGAAATATCTCTTCATTTATTTGCTATTATGTGACATAAGCTGTGATGTTGTATCTTTATCTACTCAGTGCACATTGTTTCAGATAATAATTGCGTTATTATACTTAGAACAACAATTGCCAGAAATATACTGTGGCCACGACAAAGTAGAAATCCGTAATTTTGACTTGTAATTATTGGACACAGCTCAGGTTCATTACATTTTACGCTCTTAGCTTCCCTTATGGAATGAGAGAATATCTAGCGGTCTGAATAATGGCAGCGGAAATTAATAAAGCTTAACTGAGGAAGCAAAGGCAATAGAAACTGGCATGATACGGAAAAATAATGTAATAAATTGAAAGCAAATGTTTATATTTAGACAAGTAGGGGCCAATAGCTATAAAATCTACAACTATACCATACATATCCATTACTTATTTGGCCTTTATATATGTTGATTGCAGTAACTAGTGATGTATGGAATCCTGTTGCAGACTATAAGATCCTGACTATAGACAGATTCCTCCGTAGTCAGGTTCTATTCGGAAATCTGGGACTTTTTATTTTTTTACTATGGGCCTAAGAGTTAGCAGGCAGGTAGTTGGTAACTACCTGCCTGTTCTTTTTGTCACCAATATAAGCCGGCTCAGAGAGGTCACAGACAACACCTGCCGGGAATTCTGCAGCCATCGATGTCCTGTCAAGAAAGCAACTGCTCCTCTTCCATGCTGCTCTGTCGACGTGATTGCTGTTGTCATGATCTTTGAAAGCTGACCCCATGCTGCAATCAGGATGGTGCTGGCAGTCACATGCGGTCAACAGTGCAGTCCAGAAGAGGAAGAGCTTCTCTGTTGACGTGGAGAAGCAGAATTGTCCGCAGGAGCCAGTGCCAGGCCGAACAGTCAGGTAGCAACTATCTTCCCGTTAACCTAGGCCCATAGTCAAAAATATTGTCCCAGATATCCCCTTTAACTTTGTTGCTCACTGATTTAAGTGCCATGATACTGTGTGGGAAGCTGTGTTGGGCCATCATGCTGTGTGTGGTGACGGTGGGGGGCAGCATACTGTGTGGTAGGGACTATGGTGGGCATCATACTGTATGAGGGCAATCATACTAAGTGTGGGGCTGTGGGGGCCATTGTACTGTGGAGGGTGGCAGTAGGGGCATCATATCGTGTGTGGGACTGTGGAGGATACATAGTGTGTGGCTCAATGATATACCCCTTTTGGTTTACATATATCACATATGACATAGATTTCAAAATCCATCATCAGATTGCATTTCATAAATGTAAACGAGTTACTGCAACCCCGTTTTTCTATCTTTTACTCGCTCTCCTGTCACATGATTAATTTCTACAGCACTTTACAGGCATTGACTGGTACAAGTAAGCAGCATGCTATTTGTTTCAAATGGAAAAGTCAAATTTAGATCTGTGAAATAACAGTGAAGCTAATCCTTGTGCAGATCTGCTACACAAACAGAACCAAATCCATAACAAAAATCTGTCAGCCTTGAAGTTTTGCCCACAAAAACACATCAAGTAAACCTATTTTGTAATTTTAAGGTATTTCTTTGCAGCTGCATGCTATCTCAGATGACACATTGAAGATCCAGCTCAGCATTGGGGAGAAAGGGAGGACAGGGAAATAATATAGTGTAGAGTAGCGAGAACCTGTTGAATGCTACAATTACTCCTGAAATACAACTCACATGGCAACCAGTTGGCTGTAACATCCCACTCATTAGCACTTTGCAGTCAGAACAAATTTAGTGTAGCCAAGCAAGTAACAAGTAGGTCTGGTAGGGGGTAATGCATTCTCCATTCATAACCACTGGTAGGGTCCATATAGGCTGGTCAGTAAAGAAGAAAGGCAATCCAAGGACTCATTCAGAGGGACGTAATAAATGTCTGTGTGCTGTCCATATGCAAAACTGGTAGTATAAAGACAGAATGCTGACCAATGAAAGTTAATGAGGTGGTTTTACATACGGACCGAAGGTCTGATTGCAAAAAAATAGCAGCATGCTCAACTGTGATCCATATTTTGGGTCAGACTCTCCCATTATAAGATATTCGGAGAGTAAAAAATATATCACACAGGTTACCATCCATATGCCATGCATTTTTCATGAATAGATTACAATTATAAAGATAGGAAATTGTATATGTCCATTAATATTTATCAAATTGCTCATGTAAAAAAATTATACCAGATGGACATACAAAATGAATATATGGATTGCATACGGACAAAAAAAATGGGAGCAAGGATGTCATATAAGGATGACAACATGAATGAAAAAAACATTTGGTCAGTATTTTACATCAGTATATGCAACCAAAATCAGGAGTGGAACAACCAGAGGAGAAGTATAATAGAAACGTGCACCACTTCTGTACTTATCACCCACTCCTAGTTTTGGCTTACGAATACTGAGGTAAAATACTGACCAAATACTGAAAGTGGGAACGTGGCCTAAAACTGATAAGCTTGCATAAGTCTGTATAAACCCAGCGTAAGGGCAAGTGCAGACGGCCATAGATTCATCCTAGAGAATCAGGACAATTATGCAAGTGCCACTTCGATCAAACTCTGAGTGTGATCAGTAATGAGATCATAGTGTGAGTCCATTCTCTCGGATGATGAGAAGATGGAGAAAAAAATGTCTCCAATCTTCTCCATTCTGTCAGTTCGTGGAAATTTGACTGCATTCAGATGTTATTCGAGCGCAGTGCCATGGTTTCCATGGACTCCTTGACTTGCAGGGCCGAGTGTGATCACAGCAGATCCAACTGACTCGTCTGAGGAAAATATTTGACGTGTGCACAGCCACATAGACTACTATTCTTCCAGGTGTGATCCGATGTTTTATCGGATTGGACGCAGATCAAGAATATGCTAGTGTCCTCCTGCCCTTCTGTAAGTAAGGTTCTTGAGAGGTGGACATGTGTTGTGAATTCTGTTGTCGAACTCCCTCCTGTGGTCGTGAATGGTACTTCGGCGAGTTCTGTCTATGGGCTCCCTCTGCTGGCTATGAGTGAAGCTGCTGCTTCTGAGGTTCCTTACACAGGTGACGTAATTTATCCTTTGGTTGGCTGCTCTATTTAACTCCTCTCAGATCGTTACTCCATGCCAGCTGTCAATGTTTTTGCATTGGTTCAGTTCGCTCCTGGATCTCTCTGGTGACCTGCCTTCTCCTGCAGAAGCTAAGTTCCTGATAGTCATTATTTGTTCACTGTTTTCTTGTCCAGCTGGTTATCATGATTTTGTCTTGCTAGCTGGAAGCTCTGGGATGCAGAGTGGCCCCTCCGCACTGTGAGTCGGTGCGGAGGTCCTTTTTGCACACTCTGCGTGGTCTTTTGTAGGTTTTTGTGCTGATCACAAAGTTACCTTTCCTATCCTCTGTCTATTTAGTAAGTCTGGCCTCCCTTTGCTAAACCTGTTTCATTTCTGCGTTTGTGACTTTCATCTTTACTCACAGTCAATATATGTGGGGGGCTTCTGTTACCTTTGGGGAATTTCTCTGAGGCAAGGTAGGCTTTATTTTCTATTTCTAGGGCTAGATAGTTCTTAGGCTGTGACGAGGCACCTAGGTCTGGTCAGGAGCGCTCCACGGCTATTTCTAGTGTGTGTGATAGGATTAGGGCTTGCGGTCAGCAGAGCTCCCACATCCCAGAGCTCGTCCTGTATGAGGTTTAACTATCAGGTCATTCCGGGTGCTCCTAACCACCAGGTCATAACAGTACAGCTGTAATGGTGGCAAGACATTACGATAATGGAAAAAATAGCAGCCCATCAATACTCTCCCAATTTCTTTGACTATCTACATCTTTCCATTTTACTATATGATATGTTCTCTTCCATAAAATCAAATATGGATCCAGACAAGCAGTGAAACATTAGGACACTTTATATCATTTGTTGTGTTGCCGTTCAATATTATAATATCTGTAATAAATAAAGTACATCATTAATGAACCTGAATGAATAATTTACAATACAATTTACATTTGATTGATTTATTGCTATTTGAAGTACTCAAAGTAACCATGTAAATGAGAAATATAACATTGAAATAGGCAAACATCCAAACAGCCAATTTAATTAATACAGTGTGATAATAAATATTAAATGACAAAGAAATCTTCCGCTCCACGCCAGGCCCTATCAGGTTATTGCTTTCATTTTTTATTGCTATATTATTACTTTGCCTTGAGCATACTTGTATCCTCCTCTTTGATATCTATATAGGTAGATATTTTACCAGATAATACCAGATAACTTGCTGATCGCTGGGGATCTGACTGTTGGGTCCTTCAAAAATCCCATGAATGAGCAGTGAGAAGAACATTTCTGTGTAGAGACCTGTCTTGAATGAAGCACATGAGATCCTGCTTGCTGTCTGCTCTATTCATTGTCAGTGTGGCTTCCAGAAATATCTGAGCACTATAATAGGCTTTATTCCACTGTCCTATAGACAATAAATGGAGCAGAGGTCAAGCGCCTACAGCTCCACTCCACAACAGGTTAGGACTTTGCAGAGTCTCATTCTTGGGGTTCAACAGCCCCATACTTGAAGTCACTAGGGTTCCTTTAACTAGGGTATTACTTTAACACTACAATACCCTTCCAGTTTCAAGCAGCATATATATCAAAGTCATTTGCTCATATTATAGTCTGTATTAATTTATGAATCACTAGATTTTTTAATTAATTTTACTTATGCACAGTACAAATATGTCCAATCTTCCCCTTCCACAAATTTCTTTAAACAATTCAGTTTGCCATAATACAAATTCAAACATTATCGTGACATGCAAGAAAAAGACTTATCAGGCTGCAACCAATATCACAATCTTTGGGTGGTCACATATAGACACATACGGACATAGATCTCTCCTGACTGACTTATGTGTAATCAAAGCAGTTTATTTCAAGCTAGTCATACTTTTCAGCGTGATGTAGGGGAAGAGATCCTGATTCCAGGATTGATGTGTCACTTCCTTTACTGGGTGATAACAGTTTTCATTAAAAACAGTTTTACCTGTTGTAGATCTAGCAGTTCTCTGAATGCTGAGCTCTGTATAATCCCACCAACTCCACTGATTGGCAGCTTTCTGTGTACACTGTGCATAGTCAGACAGCTGCCAATCAGTGACGAGAGCGTGGATGGACTACATGGCTACAGGTCAACTAGTCTAGTGATAATCGACTGGACTGATGTTATAAAAACTTCTTTAAGCAGACCAGTACATGACACATCACTGGCATGGACTCTTCCCCTACTTAATGCTGATCTCAATTCATGTAGGAAAAACCTGATGATACAATCCCTTTAAATAGTCTTAGAAATAAAGATTTAGCATAATCAGGCACAGATTAGCTCGATGAATACCCATTATCAGAGATATTGGCAATGGCTGTGGGCACTTTATAGTAACATTACACATGACATCATCAGTATTTTAAATGATTTATTCCTTTTTTTAACACTGGAAATTAATTATTTACGAACGTACAAATAGGAATATTCCCTATAGCTTGTAGTTACCGACCATTAAAATGACTTATTTAATCCAAATAACAAATTATCAACCTACGTTGCTGTTAGTCCCATCACATGGAAAGTACTCTTCGACTCTTGTCTCCCTCGCAGTTCTTGTTTTTTCTTATAGTTTTTGTGTGCCAATTTGATATATTAAAGCCAAAATAATAAAACATAATATGGGTCCTATATAATGTTGTTTGTTGTTTGGCAGCCAAGGCTTCATATAGTACACATAAAAATATATAATACACGTCACTCTGTAGCTGGGTGGTGCACGGAGAGGGATACCACTCCCTTAACACGTCTCAATCAAAAAAATCCGGCACTCAAAATATCTGCAATATTAGTTTTATTGTAATGCAATCCAAAATTTCATGACGTTTCGGTCAATAACTTAGACCTTCCTCAGACTAGGATTCAAAAGACAAATAAAACAAACAATCAAAATCGACAATAGGTACAGACAATGCCTTTAAATCGAGTCACTACAGAAAGTCCTGGCATTTACATAACATGTACCATCAGAAAGCTGTGTATATATATCTCCACAGAACCTTATATCAGTAGTATGAACTAGAAGCACAAAGGTTAATATCATCGAAATGTGTCACAAAAATTAGTAACAAAATAATGAACGGCAGAACATTCTGCGATAGACAACTAGAAAAAACCAGATAAAATTCTGGTACATAGTGATAGACATCATTGCCATATTGGCTGTGGTAAACAAACATGTCGGAAGCAATGGAGACTAAGTCATTATAAGTCATAACAAGATCTCTTATGAATCACGTGGGTTACTGGAGAAAAATAAAAATAAAAGAAAAATAATGGCCAAAAAATTATATGATAATGAAAATGAGAATGAAAAAATAAGAGGTAAAAAAGGGGGTGAAAAAAGGAAAAAAAAGGGGGGGGGAAAAGGGGGAACGTCTAGAGGAAAAAGGGGAATACTGGCGGTAAAAATACACACAAAAATAATAAAAAATGGGGACCAAGAAAAAAAACTAAGGCTGTGCATCTCCTGCGGATGATAGCGCTAACAAATGCTAGCTGATGGCGCTTTAAATATTATCCTTCAGCACGCGCTGCTTATATCTGATTCTATTGTCTCTTAAGCAATCTGGTAATCATCACAGCAGTATTTACTATGTATATCGTTTGCACTTTTCTTAGGCTACGTTCACATTGGCGTTCCGCCAATGTGCGTCGCTGTTGCGCCGGCGACGCGCCGGCGACGCAGCGGCGACGCAGCGGCGACGCGCCCCTATGTTTAACATAGGGGACGCGTGCGTCGTTTTGGTGGCGTTTTTCGCCACGTGCGTCGTTTCCGACGCTAGCGTCAGACGCAAGAAAACGCTACATTGTAGCATTTTCTGTGCGTCCGATTTTCGTCAAAAACGACGCACGCGTCGCAAAACGCGCGCGTTTTTGCGCGCGTTTGCGCGCGTTTTTACGTGCGTCGCGCGTTGCGTCGCCGACGCAGGGCGGCGCAACGCTAGTGTGAACCTAGCCTTACTTGGTGCCTCCTTTACTTTTAGGGATATGCACAGCCTTAGTTTTTTTCTTGGTCCCCATTTTTTATTATTTTTGTGTGTATTTTTACCGCCAGTATTCCCCTTTTTCCTCTAGACGTTCCCCCTTTTCCCCCCCCTTTTTTTTCCTTTTTTCACCCCCTTTTTTACCTCTTATTTTTTCATTCTCATTTTCATTATCATATAATTTTTTGGCCATTATTTTTCTTTTATTTTTATTTTTCTCCAGTAACCCACGTGACTCATAAGAGATCTTGTTATGACTTATAATGACTTAGTCTCCATTGCTTCCGACATGTTTGTTTACCACAGCCAATATGGCAATGATGTCTATTACTATGTACCAGAATTTTATCTGGTTTTTTCTAGTTGTCTATCGCAGAATGTTCTGCCGTTCATTATTTTGTTACTAATTTTTGTGACACATTTCGATGATATTAACCTTTGTGCTTCTAGTTCATACTACTGATATAAGGTTCTGTGGAGATATATATACACAGCTTTCTGATGGTACATGTTATGTAAATGCCAGGACTTTCTGTAGTGACTCGATTTAAAGGCATTGTCTGTACCTATTGTCGATTTTGATTGTTTGTTTTATTTGTCTTTTGAATCCTAGTCTGAGGAAGGTCTAAGTTATTGACCGAAACGTCATGAAATTTTGGATTGCATTACAATAAAACTAATATTGCAGATATTTTGAGTGCCGGATTTTTTTGATTGAATCATATAGTACACATAGCTGGGGACAAATTCTCGGACTGAGTTTCCTGTTGTGAATTCTGTGGCAGAGCTCCCTCCTGTGGTCACAAGTGGTACTTCGGCTGATTCTCTCTGGGAGCTTCCGTTTGTGGAGGAAAGTGGTACTGCGGCTTCTGAGTTTCCTCCCTCAGGTGATCTGGTGAGGTCGTTTGGTGCTTCTCTACTTAACTCCACCTAATGCTTTGATCCTGGCTTCCTGTCAATGTTCCAGTGTTGGACTTGTTTTTCCCTGGAACATTCCTGTGGCCTGCTGCTCTGCATAGCTAAGTTCTTCTTGCTATTTGTTTGCTATTTTTTCTGTCCAGCTTGTCTAATTTGTTGCTGGAAGCTCTGGGACGCAAAGGGTGTACCTCCGTGCCGTTAGTTCGGTACGGAGGGTCTTTTTGCCCCCTTTGCGTGGTTTTCTTTAGGGTTTTGTGTAGACCGCAAAGTTATCTTTCCTATCCTCGCTCTGTTAAGAAAGTCGGGCCTCACTTTGCTGAATCTATTTCATCTCTACGTTTGTCTTTTCATCTTAACTCACAGTCATTATATGTGGGGGGCTGCCTTTTCCTTTGGGGTATTTCTCTGAGGCAAGGTAGGCTTATTTTCTATCTTCAGGCTAGTTAGTTTCTCAGGCTGTGCCGAGTTGCATAGGCAGAGTTAGGCGCAATCCACGGCTGCCTCTAGTGTTGTTTGGAGAGGATTAGGGATTGCGGTCTGCAGAGTTCCCACGTCTCAGAGCTCGTTCTATGATTTTGGGTTATTGTCAGATCACTTTATGTGCTCTGACCGCTATGTTCATTGTGGTACTGAATTGCCTCTCATAACAGTTTCCATTGCGTTTGTGGCAGGGTTTATTGTTTCAGTCCCTTTATTCTTCTTTTTCTGTTCAATTTTGGCTTAAAAATCATCTGGCAAGCAAAGCGTTGTCTGCTCAGTGAACTCCGGAGACATTTACATGTGATATTGAGAAATTTAGACATGAATGTAACACACAATATTCCATTTTAATTTTACTTTTGTTGTTGTTCTTGAATTTTGGTCTTTTTTCCAAAGATCATCTACTACACCAAGTATCCTGCTGTCTGAAGCTTTGCTCAATCTTAAATGCAAGAGTTCTTAGATCTCTACCTTCTGTATAATTGTAAAAAGACTACAAATATGAAAGGATCCTTATGGTTCTTGGATCACCTGGAGGCCGTCAGGAATTTAGGTCTGTGCTTCAAAGTCATTTGCGGCAGTCTGAGGAAATGGATGAATGTGAAGCTGCCCAATATAGTTTCCACGTAAGAGTTTTCTATTAGAATAAGACATTTTGTAATGTTTACAATAATTAGAAATTTCTTTACTTCTATGGTTCACCAACAATACATAGATATTCCCACACAATAGGTAGACATGCCACAATTGCAAAGCTAATAATTATGGACCTTCTCAAATAGACCATCTGTAAAGAACGTTTGCATGTTCCTATCCGTTACGTAACCAGGCTTTTCGGCAAAGTGTTTGTAGGCAGCAATAGATTATTTCTTATATAAACGTGTTATTTTCATTATTTTCAAATGTATTTCCCTCAGAGTTAATTATATAAATGAAGCTTAGAAACATCCTGTCTCCCTGGATTTATAAAAAATCTTAATGGCTGAAAGTGTGCTATGCTTTGTTGCTTTTGTGAGCAAACAATTAAACCACCGCTGACACACCAGGAGATCAGACAACACAGGAACTGTTCAACTTGCACAGTTAAATGCATTCATCCTGTCAAAAGCCGCATACTGCCCAAATACCAATTGAGAGTGAATTGTAAAAGTTTATATATTTATCACAGGAGAAATGGTTCTTAGAACAGTTTAGAAAAAAACATTCACAGTACCCTGGTCCAGCGGTTACTTTGGTAATCTGTGGCCACCTGACCAGAGCCCTGTGAAATTTTTTCTGTTCCCAGGGCGTCTTCTGATTAATATGCACTGCGCTACGTCATCATTGTGGAGTGACACTTGGATGACATCATACCAGGCCTACTAGTAAGAAGAAGTGCCAGGCCTACTAGTCAGAAGATGTGCCAGGCCTACTAGTCAGAAGACGTGCCAGGCCTACTAGTCAGAAGAGGTGCCAGGTCTACTAGTGAGAAGAAGTGCCAGGCCTACTATTGAGAAGAAGTGCCTTGCCTACTAGTCAAAAGAAGTGCCAGGCCTACTAGTCAGAAGAAGTGACAGGCCTACTAGTCAGAAGAAGTACCAGGCCTACTAGTCAGAAGAAGTGACAGGACTGCTGGCAGGAAGTAGAAGGTTTGTGTTGCTCTCCTTCGGCGGTGACTGGTTACCGATGTGAATATAGGTAAACTGACTGAACAGCAATCTAGTCTGAACTGGTGCATAACCAAAAAAGACTTACATAGCAAATAGATCAATGGCTGCACTAAAGCAAGGAAATGTGCAATACATGAAATGTGAATAACATAATGGCTTGTGAAATCTATGAAAAAACACATGAGATGCTTAGCACAAGATTTGGCCAAAAAATGTGAGCCCATCCTGACCTGTCTGCCTAGTGTGAACACTTTTCACTGGCTAAGAACATGGTAAAGCCTGCATTTATAGGAAGGTCAGAACCAACTGTGTTTGGATGTAATTAAAATCACAGCGTGGTGAAGGGCGGGGCGTTCAAGTCAGAAAAAATAGTACATAATAAATATAGAAAAACTGACTGAACAGCAATCTAATCTGAACTGGTGCATAGCCAAAAAAGACTTACATAGCAAATAGATCAATGGCTGCACTCAATTGTACTAAAGGAAGGGAATATGTGATACAAGAAATGTGAATAGCATAATGGCTTGTGAAATCTATGAAAAAACACAAGAGATGCTTAGCACAAGATTTGGCCAAAAAATGTGATCCCATCCACCAAACGTCAATGTAATCTCAGATGGGATGATCGAATGTGGCCACTGCACCAATGTCTTGTAAATCTTTTTGCTCAAATATAGTTCACACGTTGGGAATTTTGGAAATCTGGTTACCTTCTTTGCTTTGCCATATCATTTTTTAAAACATAACAATGGATAAGCTTGTGCGAGACTTTGGCCAATGTGTGTGATTTATTCTGCTACTTTTCCTATATAATTTCTTAGAATGATTAATGAATCTAGACTGAGTGAGTTTTACTGTTCCTGTTGACTGCAAAGAGTTTATTAATGAAAGATAAATGGAGATTCAGAAATCCCCCTTCCACAACTAAAAGTGGTTGTCCACTGTTTTACAACAAACTGCCATACTGAACCGGGACACTGCTCCATACTGCTGCTGTTATCCCCCACCGGGCTCCTGGCTTCGTCTTCTGGTAGGAGGCCATAAATTGCGCACTGCAGCCAGTCAAAGGCCTGTGATTAGTTGCAGCCTTCCATTTAATCAGGAAGAAGCTGGATTGGATAGAGAGCGCAGTGGTGTTCTGACAGTCAAAATCCATTGGATACTGAAATAAAAAAATGAGATTGGGAACTGTGATTAAAATATAGTGATGGAAATTATTTGTATAGCTCCACTTTAAAATGCTGTAAAGGGACACTAAAATCAGAGAATTCTAAATGGACCTTCAATTTATTTTAACTTTCTTTTGAATCTCAATATGATGTCTTAGCTATAGTGATTTTCCATTTTCTCTGGTAAGAGTAGCATAGCAATTGGTAGAAACTCTTGGTAGCTTATCATATTGTACAGTACTTACTGTACATATCATCTTATATACCATGTGACCTTATACATAGCAGCAAGCATGCACTTTGCCCTTAAATAACAGTTAAGAGCAATATATGATATAAAAGCACTAGTCGTTTATCCACAAGACATTTTTTCGGTGCTGGATATGTTGAATGCATTAGTTGTGTTTCGTGTTTGCAGCACAGATATGAAATCCACTATAGTTTTGGCTTTGTTGTGTGATTTAGAATTTAGGTCAGTGAGTCTCTGCAGGAAAACGATTGCCTAGGAAAATTACATATGTTGATATGTTAATTACATCATATTTGCTCTACTTCTATTAAAGTTTTGGCTTGTTATGCTCATGACTGCCACAACAACATTTTAGCTTTGCTGTCAAAGATACATGTCCAACATACGGTATCGGAAATGGTATGGCTAAAAGAACAGACGTTGACAAAGAAATTCTACTACACATTTATGAAAAAAAATTCCAATGGAACACATTTCCATATGGAAAAAAACAGTGCATTAAAGGGGTGTCTGGGCAAAATAAAAGATTGCCCAGAGGACTAGATGTGTCAAATATACCAAGCTCATTAATGATGATCTACCATCATCAACCAAAATACAGTATAAGCCAATCTGTGGTCTATGCTGGCACAGGGACTGTGGACACATCTATCAAATTATGCGGCCTGTGATTTGTGGCACCGATCAGGTTATCTTAACAATTAGTCCCCAGAAATACATCAAATACAGCAAATCACAAGTGACTAGTTGATTGGATTCATCTTCACTTCCTATGCCAGTGCATATAAAAGTATGACCTTGAATCCATGTGGGTGCTAATAGGTATGAATCTCTTCACCCCTGAGTTTGTTTTCCCCTTCATGACCAGGACAAATTTTACAATTCTGGCCAGTGTCACTTTATGAGGTATTAACTCTGTAACACTTAAATGGATCCCACTGATTCTGAGACAGATTTTCCATGACATATTGTACTTCATGATTGTGGTACAATTTTTTCAGTATGACTTGCATTTATTTGTGAAAAAATCTGAAATTTGACAAAAAATTTAGAAAATGTGGTCATTTTCAAGCTTTTAGTTTTCAGGTCCTTAACCCCTTCACCCCAAAGCCTGTTTTCACCTAAGTGACAGGGCCAATTTTTACAATTCTGACCACTGTCACTTTATGAGGTCATAACTCTGAAACGCTTCAACGGATCCTGGTGATTCTGACACTCTTTTCTCGTGACATATTGTACTTCATGATAGTGGTAAAACTTCTTCGATATGACTTGCATTTATTTGTGAAAAAAACAAAAATTTGTCGGAAATTATGAAAATTTAGCAATTTTCAAACTCTTAGTTTTTATGCCCTTAAATTAGAGAGTTATATCACATAATATAGTTAATAAACAACATTTCCCACATGTCTGCTTTACATCAGCACAATTTTGGAAACATAATTTTTTTTTGTTAGGACGTTATAAGGGTTAAAAGTTGACCAGCGATTTCTCATTTTTGCAACAAAATTTGCAAAAGCATTTTTTTACGGACCACCTCACACTTGAAGTGACTTTGAGGGGTCTATATGACAGAAAATGCCCAAAAATGACACCATTCTAAAAACTGCACCCCTCAAGGTACTCAAAACCACATTCAAAAAGTTTATTAACCCTTCAGGTGCTTCACAGGAATTTTTTGAATGTTTAAAAAAATTGAACATTTAACTTTTTTCACAAAATTTTTACTTCAGGTCCAATTTGTTTCATTTTACCAAGGGTAACAGGAGAAATTGGACCACAAAAGTCTTTGTACAATTTGTCCTGAGTACGCCGATACTCCATATGTGGGGGTAAACCACTGTTTGGGCACATGGCAGAGCTCGGAAGGGAAGGAGCGCCATTTGACTTTTCAATGCAAGATTTGCTGGAATTGAGATCGGAGCCCATGTCACGATTGGAGAGCCCCTGATGTGCCTAAACAGTGTAAACCCCCACAAGTGACACCATTTTGGAAAGTAGACCCCCTAAGGAACTAATCTAGATGTGTGTTGAGCACTTTGAACCTCCAAGTGCTTCACAGAAGTTTATAATGTAAAGCCGTAAAAAAAAATTTATATTAATTTTCACAAAAAATGATCTTTTTGCCCCAAATTTTTTATTTTCCCAAGGGTAACAGGATAAATTGGACCCCAAAAGTTGTTGTGCAATTTGTCCTGAGTACGTTGATACTTCATATATGGGGATAAACCACTGTTTGAGCGCATGGCAGAGCTCGGAAGGGAAGGAGTGCCATTTGACTTTTCAATGCAAAATTGGCTGGAATTGAGATCGGACGCCATGTCGCATTTGGAGAGCCCCTGACGTGCCTTAACAGTGGAAACCCCCCACAAGTGACCCCATTTTGGAAAGAAGACACCCTAAGGAACTTATCTAGATGTGTGGTGAGCACTTTTAACCCCCAATTGTTTCACTAAAGTTTAGAATGTAGCATTGTGAAAATTAAAAAATCATTTTTTCTTTCCACAAAATGATGTTTTAGCCCGCAATTTTTTTTCCCAAGGGTAACAGGAGAAATTGGACCACAAATGTTATTGTCCAATTTGTCCTGAGTACGCTGATACCCCACATGTGGGGGGGAACCACCGTTTGAGTGCATGGCAGAGCTCGGAAGGGAAGGAGCACCGTTTGAAATGCAGACTTAGATGGATTGGTCTGCAGGCGTCACGTTGCATTTGCAGAGCCCCTGATGTACCTAAACAGTAGAAACCCACCACAAGTGACCCCATATTGGAAAATAGACCCCCCAAGGAACTTATCTAGATGTGTTGTGAGAGCTTTGAACCAACAAGTGTTTCACTACAGTTTATAACGCAGAGCCGTGAAAATAAAAAAAATTTTTTTTCCACAAAAATGATATTTTATCCCCTATGTTTTTATTTTCCCAAGGGTAACAGGACAAATTGGACCCCAAAAGTTGTTGTCCAACTTGTCCTGAGAACGCTGATACCCCATATGTTGGGGGGAACCACTGTTTGGGCACACAGGAGAACTCGGAAGGGAAGGAGCCCTGTTTTACTTTTTCAAAGCAGAATTGGCTGGAATTGAGATCGGACGCCATGTCGCGTTTGGAGAGCCCCTGATGTGCCTAAACAGTGGAAACCCCCAATTATAACTGAAACCCTAACCCCAACCCTAGCCCTAACCCTAGCCCTAACCCTAGCCCTAACCCTAGCCCTAACCCTAGCCCTAACCCTAACCCTAGCCCTAACCCTAACCCTAGCCCTAACCCTAACCCTAGCCCTAATGGGAAAATGGAAATAAATACATTTTTTTACATTTTATTATTTTTCCCTAACTAAGGGGGTGATGAAGGGGGGTTTGATTTACTTTTATAACGTTTTTTTGGCGGATTTTTAGGGTTGGCAGCTGTCACACACTAAAAGACGCTTTTTATTGCAAAAAATAGTTTTTGCATCACCACATTTTGAGAGCTATAATTTATCCATATTTTGGCCCACAGAGTCATATGAGGTCTTGTTTTTTGCGGGACGAGTTGACGTTTTTATTGGTAACATTTTCGGGCAGATGACATTTTTTGATCGCTTTTTATTCCGATTTTTGGGAGGCGGAATGAACAAAAACCAGCAATTCCTGAATTTCTTTTAGGGGGGGCGTTTATACCGTTCCACGTGTGGTAAAATGGATAAAGCAGTTTTATTCTTCAGGTCAGTACGATTACAGCGATACCTCATTTATGTAATTTTTTTTATGTTTTGGCGCTTTTACACAATAAAAACTATTTTATATAAAAAAATAATTGTTTTTGCATCGCATTATTCTGAGAGCTATAACTTTTTTATTTTTGTGCTGATGATGCTGTATGGCGGCTTTTTTTTTTGCGGGACAAGATGACGTTTTCAGCGGTACCATGTTTATTTATATCCGTCGTTTTGATCGCGTGTTATTCCACTTTTTGTTCGCCTGTATGATAATAAAGCAATGTTTTTTGCCTTGTTTTTTTTTTTGCGGTGTTCACTGAAGGGGTTAACTAGTGGGATAGTTTTATAGAGCGGGTCGTTACAGACGCGGCGATGCCAAATATGTGTACATTTATTGTTTTTTTTTTTTTTACATAAATAAATGGATTTATTGGGAAATGTTTTTTTTTTTTATTTGGGGATTTTTTTTTTTTTTTTACACATTCTATTTTTTTTTTTGAACTTTCTAACATTGTCCCAGGGTGGGACATCTCTGTATTAGATCAGATCGTTGATCTGACACTGTGCATAGCACACTGTCAGATCAACGATCTGACATGCAGTTTAGCTGGCTCTCCAGCGCCTGCTCTCAGCAGGCGCCGGCTAGCCAGGTCACTTCATGACCCGGAAGGAGTCCGGCGGCCATCTTGGATCCGGGGACTCCTTCCGGGTCACCGGAGCAACGCGATCTCATTGCGTTGCTCCGGTGGGAGAGCGCAGGGAGCCCCCGTCCCTGCGCGATCCCCCTCTATGCCGCTGTCACTACTGACAGCGGCATCAGAGGGGTTAAATGCCCGCGATCGGCGATAGCGCCGATCGTGGGCATTGCTGCGGGGTGTCAGCTGTCATATACAGCTGACACCCGCACCCGATCACCGCGGCGCTCAGTGCGAGACCGCGGTGATCGGTGCGCCGTACTAGTACTGCTGCTGGCACAAATGCAGTGCCGGCAGCGCAGTACTAGTACGGCGCATGGCGCGAAGGGGTTAAATCAGAGACATATGTCAAATAAAATAGTTAATACATAACATTTCCCACATGTTAACATATGATGGCCACTGAGTGAGGACTTGCTTTTTTTGAAATGGCATTTATCCAGCACTCTATGCTGAGCACTTATATCGGGGTTTCCATCTAAATTTCCTAGTCCTGTGATTCAGATGAAACCATCAAAGAATTCACTCACTATAATGAGGCAGCAGAGGTAATCTGGACTCCCTTTGGCCTCTGTTCAGCATTGAGCTTCTTTTCAGAGGTGCACAAAACTGTGGCCGATGGCACTTTTCTGTACGCCTAAAAAGACGGACACCACTGGATCATAGGACAGACGGCATCCAAAGTGCCTCCATCTGCCCCATTATAGGGAATCTTCCGCTAATGTATTTCAGAGATTTACACGGAAATCCCATTGTAAGCGCTCAGCGTAGAGCGCAGGATAAATGTGAACCAAGCCTTACTGCTATATTTTGGAGACAGAAAGAAACAACTCAGCAGCAGGTGAAGAATTGGTGTTACCGTATTTATTTTTTACTCAATTTCTCATTCGGTATAAGTGATTAGACAAATTTATTCTTCAAGTCGGTGCAATTACAGTGATAACAGATTTATATTGGGTTTTTATGTTTGGCTGCTGTCAAACACTGAAAGACGCTTTTTATTGCAAAAACCATCCCCATATTTTGACAGCTATAATTTTTCCATATTTTGGCTTTTTTTGTGGGACGAATTGAAGTTTTTATTGTTTTTTTGGACACATGACTTTTTTATCACTTTAAATTCTTATATTTGGGAGTCAGAATGAACAAAAACCAACAATTCAGGAATTGTTATTTTGCTTTTTTCTGCCATTCCATGTGTGGTAAAATTCCTTGGGTTAGTATGATTGCAGCGATGTCCCATTTATATAGTTTTTTTTATATTTTGGCACTTTTACCCAATAAAAATATTTTTATAGAAAAAAATATTTTTGCATCACTGTATTCTGAGAGCTATAAAATTTTTATTTTTCTGCTGATGGAGCTGTATAGTGGCTTTTTTTTGCGGGACAAGATGATGTTTTCAGCGGTACCATGTTTATTTACATTCATCTTTTTAATCGTGTTTTATTTCACTTTTTGTTTGGCGGTATGATGATAAAGCATCGTTTTTATTTTTTTTATGCGATATTTACTGAAGGGGTTAACTAGTGGTACAGTTTTATAGATCAGGTCTTTCCACATGCGATGATAGCAAATATGTGCATTTTTTTATTTAACTTTTGTTTTTACATAAATATATTTTTTGGATTAATATTTTTCCTTTTTTTGTTCTTTTTGTTGTTATTTATTTTTTAGATCTTTACAGTTTTTTTTAAACTTTTTTTTACTTAGTATGGAACATCAACTGTCCACAGACTGATCACAGATTTAATACTCTGCAATGCTTTTGTGTTGCAGGGCATTAAAACAGTGCATTGCAGGCAGGGAGGAGGCATGTTAGCTCTTGCTCTTAGCAGGAGCTTACAGGCCACTGTTCCTGTGTGACACTGCTGCCACCTATGGCCCAGGGTCACCATGGAAACATGGTCACCTTGCGATTGCAATTGTTTTGTGCCGATGGAAGCAGAGATTGAGCTTCCTCCCTCTGCGATGCTCATCAATGTTGCTGTCACTATTGACAGCAGCATCTGAGGACTTAAATGCCCGCAATCATCAGCGTTGCTGCAAATTGTCAGCTTTCATGCAAGGCTGACACCTTCATTTGATCACAGCGGTGGTCAGGGTGAGCCCATGCGATCTTCAGGAAGTATAAGTATGGTGGTTTGCAGGAACGCAGCTCCCGCCGCATCATACATATACTGTGTGTCACGGTGCCACCCCTCAGGGTGTCTGGGATGCTGTTACTGACAGCTCGGCTGTCCAATCTGGTACAGGGGCGTACTGAAGCTGTCAGTACTTTAATTGACAGCTCGGCCATCCAATCTGGTACAGGGGTGTGCTGAGATGTCAGTGTGTTGATTGACAACTCTACAATCCAATCTGTGACTGGGAGGTATCGACTGTCTCCAAGTGTTCACTATCCTGGGTGATTGCCATGCTACTTAACTGAGCTGTGTCTCCCAGACCTCTGCCAGACATACATTCATCTTGTGAGTTTTGTGCTCCTTGTGCCTTGAGTTCTGAATGATTGATCATTTGCTGCCTGACCTTGGACTTTGTTCTTACCATCCAACTGTTTAACCCCCTCTGCTCTGATCTGTTATCCTCCTGGTATTTTGTCCTCGAAACATTACCTGACCACGCTTTTGTCTCTTTCTTATGTTTATGATGTATCCTCCTGGCTTCAGACCTTGGACTCCTTGACCATTCTTACTCGTGGCTTGGCCGTGAGAAGTGACTAGCATCACACTGTGCATGTCAGGAAGGGGTTAAAGGGAATCTGTCAGCAGATTTTTACTATTTAATCAGAGAACGGCATGCTGTATAAGCAGAGATCCTGATTCTATTGATGTTTCAGTTACTAGGCTGTAAGTTATTTCAATAAAATCAATGTTTTATCAGTAGTAGATAATCACTAGAGGACTCGTTGTCTCGTGTAATGTAGTCCTTCTGCTTTAACCCCCATCCCCACCACTCATTGGCAGCATTCTGCTAATTTACGGTATACACAGAAAAGCTTCCAGAGTGGTGTGAGCGGGTTATATAGAGTTAGAGGTCAGAATTCAGTGAACTGCTAGGCCTGCAGTAGAAAAAAACAGGGATTTTATCAAAACTACAACAAGCAGCCCGAAAACTGACACATCTCTGCCCCTACATCAGGCTGCTCTCAGACTACATAGCAAAAATGTGGTGATTTTGTTCCTTTTTTCCCATCCCGTCAACTGAGCATGCTCGAATTTTGCAAAGACAACCTTTATCAATATCATATTTTGAATAGAAGTGAAATAGTGTCCGTCATTGCCAGGTGCAATTTTGGAATGAAGTTATGTGACATATAAGTTAAGAAATAGAAGAAAAAGCATTGCACTGTTAAATAGTATAACGTGATAATAAAGTTATATTCCAATCTAGATCTACGGTGTTAAAAGTCACAGCAGGATCCAGAGGGATTTGAGGGCAGAGGGAATTTGCGGAGATCTGGGATTTCTGTAATTCATCTATACAGTTCTAGCGCACATTGTCCTAAGAGCTAAGCAAGGCCAGCTTTAAGTAAATTATAACCTGCGCTGGCAGTAAATGTAATGTGGTAAGACGTGGTGTGACGTGGAAGGTGCGCTGCTGGGTACTTATTAGGCTAATTGGTATATTCGGTACCATCTGCTATTGGTACAATCCCATGTCTGTAAATGTTGAGTATCCAGCCAAAAGCCGAGAAGTATAAATTACTGTAGACCTTCTGGAGTGTCAAGATGCTTATTCAGAGACTTTCAAAATGTAAAGAAAGAATAACAATATTCACTGATTGTGTAACTCCGAGAGGCATTTTATAATTCCCTTCTAATATGCAGATAATAAAAATATTAATTTACAAAATCTACTCCACTTCTTTCATAGACAAGAACAAAGCCAAACCATTGCTCCCTTGTTATCTGTGTAGAATATAATATGTGTATTTCCCATGCTCTGCCTGCTCTCTGCACAACAGCTCGGATCCAACACTATCCATTGGTGTATGTCACATGGACCTTGAGGCCACAACGCCACACAGTGGTTACAGTGCAGTATGACACGTCTGCAGTCCATCTTTGGCATCCCAAAGGACAGTGTTATAAGGCTTTACATTATGTGTCAGTCAGCAAACAGCATCTTATTGGCCACAGCATTCAATCTGTTCTTCTCAACCTGTTCAGACAGAAAGGGGGGGCAGCAACCGGCTGACAACCGGCTGACATTGGATGTCAATGCCAGCAGACAACACAGTTGTGAGTGTGACGATCTGAAGTTTGAGTATAGTTTTTAATTATCTTCTTAAACCACCCTGGGGCTCTCTAATTACTATATAATTCAGAGTCGCCTCCTGCACCAGCGCCAGGTCTCCCAAGGTGCACACAACATTGTTCTGCCATGTGAACACTGCAGCCAATCAGTAGCTGATAATGAGCTGATGTGCTCACACTTCCTTCAGATGAACATTGGACATCAGAAGGAAATGATGAGACATACAGCACATTAGCAGCAGCTGATTGGCTGCAAAAGGAATCTGTCAGCAGGGTTTTGCTACAGCATGATGTAGGTAAAGAGACCCTGAATCCAACAATATAGAATTTAGTTTACTGGGTGCAGCAGTTGTGACATAATTAGAGGTCTTAGATGTAGAATGCAGCAGAGCTGAGAAAGCTAGCCCCGCCCTCACAAGGCTCTTCATGTACATATTCTATGTACAGTGAGATGCTTATTTCAGGAGGGGCAGTGTAGGATGACCAGCTAGTCACAGCAATGATAATGTCCTTCTGATAAAACCTTCATTGAAAAAACAACAGCACACAACCTCATCAGTGACATATCATTGAATTCAGTGTTTTAACCCTTACCTAATGCCTTCCTCAGATTGCATAGCAAAACCTGCTGACAGATTCTCTTTAAGTGAACTATAGGAAACCCAGAACCAATGTCATTTCAACAATGCTGGAGCTGGAGGAAAGTAACTGTTTTTTCACTTGAGAATATAATATTTAAGAAGGGTTTATCCATCACTTGATAACTTAAGTATAAGTTGTAAAGTAGGGGACAATCTCTTTAAACAATTGATGACTATGTCCTCTGCATAAAGAGTTGGGAACTTAAAGGCACTATATTCAGTACAATATTTGTGTCAATTCCTAAGACCTAGTTTAGACAAACCCTAGTCTGTATCATAATTTTTTTAAAATAATATTTGTATTTCTTTCTTGTTTAGATGGATAGTTTATTGACATGAATTGCTCGTATTTCAATTGACCCTAGTAAGACACTATTCCTCTATAGCAATGCTTTTTAAACTGTGAGACTTGCTTCACCAGTGAGGTGAGACTGGCCTCACCATCTCTGTCTAGATATGGCATCAAGGCACAGGCATGATTAAATGCATGGAGGGTCAATCCACATGCTGCATAGAGAAGAGCATCAGGGGAGCAGATTATTTGTTTTTAATTTTTCATTCTATCAGTTAGCACTTTAAGGGGTCTGTGGGACCTCATTATATGTGGGGTAGCTGTGGGATCATCATACTGTGTATTGGAGACTGTAGGAGCCATCCTACTGTGTGTGCGGAGGACTATGGGGGCCATCATACTGTGTGGAGGGCTGTGGGGGCCATCATATTGTGTAACAGCCATCAAATGGTGTGGTGTGGTAGGGACATTATTCTGTGTAATGCGATCTATGAGAACATTACACTGAATGGTATGGACTGTGGGAGCCATCATAGCAAAGGTTTTGTAAGGGGCATTATACTGTGTGGGGGACTGTAGGAGTCATCAAACTGTATGGGGGCTTTGGGGGCCATCATATTGTGTGGGGTTGTGGGAGCATTATCCTGTGTTGTTGGAATTGTGGAGGTGCATTACTGTATGTAAATTAGACTATGTGGAATATCATACTGTATGGAAGCTATAATAATGTGTGGGTGACTGTGGGGTCATCATTCTATGAATGGTGCTGTCTGTCCTCATACTATAGGTGGGGGACTGAGAAAGCTGTCATACTGTGTGGTGGCTGTGGGGGTCATCATATTACATGGTGGATGTGCGTGCCATCATATTATGTGTGGGAGTTGTGGGGCATCATGTTTTGAAGTCATCATTCAGTCTGAGGGTTGGTGGAGAGCCATCACACTGTGGAGGCAAGGGGCTGTGGGGGCCATCATATTGTGTATGTAGCGGTAGTGAGGAGGCCTCATACTGAGTGAGGACCATTATACTGTGGGGGGGGTCATACTGTTTGGTGGTGGTTTGGATTGTATGGGGCTGTGGGGAGCATCATAGTGTGGAGGGCAATTATACTATGTGGGGTGATTGTGGATACCATCATACTGTGTGAGAAGCAGTGGTGGGCCATCATATTGTGTTTGCAGACTGTGGTTGATCATACTGTGTGGTAGGGACATATTTATGTGAGGGCAATCATACTATGTGTGATGCTGTGGGGCTCATTGTACTGTGTAGGATGACAATGAGGCACCTTAATTTATTAGGGAAGCCGTAGTAGACATCAAACTGTAAGTGAGTGGAATTGTGGGCGAATCATATTGTTTGGTGGGCTGTAGAGTTATCATATTATGAGTGGGGCTCTGGGGGCCATCCTACTATGTGTGGGGGCCATGGAGTGTGGATTGGTTTTGGCAGTTATTATACTAAGAGGAGCATTTGTAAGGGATAACATACGGTTTTGGGACCCCGTAGTGGCCATTATACTGTGTGGGGTGACTATGGGAAGCAACATACTGTGTGGTGGGGACTGTAGGGGACATCATACTCTTTGGGGGCCATCATACTATATAGAGGCACGGTGGATTCATCATACTGTGTCTGGGGGCTGTAGGCGGCATCATACTGTGTGTAGGAGGACTTTGGTGTAGTCATACTGCACTAGAGCTTCATGAAGTGGGGCTCCATGATTTTTATGTATGCCGCTGATGATAATGTCTAGATTAGGGTTGAGCGACTTTTACTTTTTTAGGGTCGAGTCGGGTTTCGCGAAACCCGACTATCTCAAAAGTCAAGTCGAGTGAAATCGGCTGATTATCGCGAAAAGTCGGGGATCGACCGAAACACGAAACCCAATGCAAAGTCAATGGGAAATCTCTCTCTCTCTCTCTCTCTCTCTCTCTCTCGTCCCTGAACAGAAAAGCTGGTGTTACATTGAAAATCGCTACAGCGCACAAGCGAGAAGATGGCGATAGGCGTGCACGCCCCTAAGACCTATGTCATCACTCTGCCCACGCTCCTTCATTGGCTGAAAAAATGGCGCCAAACGCATCATACGAAACGCGACTTTGGCGCGAAGATCGCCGACCGAATGGCTGATCCCACACTAGGATCGGGTCGGGTTTCATGAAACCCGACTTTGCCAAAAGTCGGCGACTTTTGAATTTGTTCGATCCATTTCGCTCAACCCTAGTCTACATTGTTTGGGGTCTAATCACCAAGATCCTCATTTAAAAATCAGAATAGGGATTCTGTGTCACTGGTTTGGATATTGCTGCTCCATTCACTATGGGAAGCCATGGACACTGATAGCTAAGTGCTATCTTAACCTTACCTAATAGATAGGGTATACCTTGTGTTAATTGGCATACCCCTTTAAATATACGATGTCTTAAAATCATGCTTTGCCACTCATATTTTGTTTTAGCTAGAAAATTTAGGTCAACAACATTTATTCTGTAAAAATTCTAGATTCACAAGTCTAGTGAGCCATTTCCAGATTGTTACAGCAACAAACTCTCACTTTGTCCAGATCAAAAGCAACTTAAACTTCTGTGAACGAGCACAAAGGGAATTTGGCCTCTAGCAATGATAAAGTTTAAGAAAAATGTATCTTTAAAATTAAAACAAAAGAAACTGTTATAGCTGGAGGTGTGTGGTCCTATGTTTAATTTGCTGTATTGTTAACAGAACAGATTGCACAAAAATGTTCAGAAGATGCAAGTATATAATTATAAATAATTAGTTTATGATAAGTGGGCTTGGACTCATGGTATAGCATGATGAGCTGTAGTGATGGGAAGATGAGAAAGAAACTTTATAAAACATATAGGTCCCAATTCATTCAAGCTTGTACACCAGAAAGCTTTTGTAAAAGGCTTTGAGTTGTCGCAAACTTTTTGTGCATTGTAGAGTTTGCGACTTTGCTGTTTTTTTTACGTCAGTTGCAAACAACTACGCCAAAATGAGGAGGAGCCGGAGTGCCAGCATTTCGAGTGTCATAGAAAAAGAAGGGAACAACAATGAAATAATTAAATGGAAATGGCTGGGGCAATCATGATAGATAAATATGAGATAGATGATAGATAGATAGATAGATAGATAGATAGATAGATAGATAGATAGATATGGGATAGATAGATAGATAGATAGATATGGGATAGATAGATAGATATGGGATAGATAGATAGATAGATAGATAGATAGATAGATAGATAGATAGATATGGGATAGATAGATATGCGATAGATAGATAGATAGATAGATAGATAGATAGATAGATAGATAGATAGATAAATATACGATAGATAGATAGATAGATAGATAGATAGATAGATATGAGATAGATATGGGATAGATATGGGATAGATATGAGATAGATAGATATGGGATAGATAGATAGATAGATAGATAGATAGATAGATAGATAGATAGATAGATAGATAGATATGAGATAGATATGGGATAGATATGAGATAGATAGATAGATAGATAGATAGATAGATAGATAGATATGGGATAGATAGATATGCGATAGATAGATAGATAGATAGATAGATAGATAGATAGATAGATAGATAGATAGATAGATAGATAGATATGGGATAGATAGATATGCGATAGATAGATAGATAGATAGATAGATAGATAGATAGATAGATAGATAGATAGATAGATAGATAGATATGGGATAGATAGATATGCGATAGATAGATAGATAGATAGATAGATAGATAGATAGATATGCGATAGATAGATAGATAGATAGATAGATAGATAGATAGATATGGGATAGATAGATATGAGATAGATAGATAGACAGACAGATAGATAGATAGATAGATAGATAGATAGATAGATAGATAGATAGATAGATAGATAGATAGATAGATAGATATGGGATAGATAGATATGAGATAGATAGATAGATAGATAGATAGATAGATACAGTTCAAAAAATGGGGGCATCACCCCAAAGTCAGGTGCTGAGAATATGGATTTTAATATGCCCATTGATAGGTTTATTCAATTCTGTTTTCCCATCATCTGACTTTGGAGCACTGTCCTCATTTTTTGGATTTGTACAGAAGAGGTTTTGGTTATAATCTTCATAGCTTTGCACCCATTTCTGCATGAAAAGTGCTGCTTTTATTTTTCTATATCTATGTATATGTGTTTATATGCATATACACATACATACAAATATACGCATAAGTACATTCATACATTCATATACACATTGTACACATAGACGGAAGTGTTACGCCTATCTTATGTGCCTCTTATTTTTTTGCTGGGCATTGCTCATAAATCTGTTGAGAATGGAGAAAGTTTGCAGTAAACCACATACCACTGTGAAATCCAGGTAATTGGGTCAGCAATAGAAGAGCACTCCATCAATATTTATATTCACTAAATGCGTATATGTGTATGGTGTGTAGTGTGAGTGTGTTAGTATACTCACCTACTGCGCTGTTCTGCTCTTTTCAGTGGCGTCACCACAATTCAGACTAGCCGGCTCACGCGTTGCTCTGTGCGGGAACCACACACCACAATCATCTGTTTCAAAGTCTGAAAAGACGACCTCTTTATAAAACCTCACGCATTTATCTAGTCTAGATAATCTGTGACAGAAAATCATGTTTTTTTTTTCTTAATGCAATTTTGGATCTCAAAAAGATTTTGGCATATTGGTCTTGGGGTTTATAGTTGTGGCTTATTTTGTGATGGGTTTGTCCGAGAATTCCGAATACTCCATATATATTGGCTCTCTATAAAGAACTGTATTATCCTTCCAGCTGCCATTTATTCCCATGTTAAGATCCTTAAAATTCATAATGATTTACTATAAGAGGCAACGGGCTCCAATGTAACAGCCCAACCTCTACGAGAGGGAAAATGATGCTTTCAAGTGCATAACATTAGTGTCTGGCAAAGCTCCGCAGTCGTCTGTGCTGAGTGATTAACATTTATTGAAACAGACAGCAGCAAGATCATATGCACTAATAATAACTAGATGAGGTAAAATTAAGGCTTATGAAGAATTAAGACACTCTTAAGTGAATTCCACCATGTTAATTGAATATGTGTTGCTGTACAAGCACGAGGCTCGCTTCCAAAATGACCAATAACAATCGTGAAAATATCTCACCATTTCTCTTTTCTGTGTCAGGCATCCCATGCTAATCATTCAATCTAAAAATACCTATTGTGACACAAGGTACCAACGCAAATATTTCCATTGCATTTTTATGCGACTCTGACAGATGTCTGATTTTGCAGATGAAAATGTAATCAGAAGGAGAGGATGTCTTTAGTCTGTCTCCTGCTTCCTTAACTATGAAATATGGGATTTCTTTGATTGAAGTGCTCAGTACTAAAATGATTTCATCAAATCAGAAGTTTTTCGGCTTTCCTTCTCTATCTATCGCGTCTGATAACATTTTCCGTGTTTTTTTTTTACTTTGCCTTTATAAAAATAGGTTGCATCTGGAAAACTATAATCAGCTCTGCTTACTAGGGATTTACATACAAAATATTTTATTACTACGCTTGCTTATATATCGCCATCATATTCTGCAGCGCTTTACAGATATTATCATCGCTGTCTCAATCGGGGCTCACAATCTAAATTCCTTATCAGTATGTCTTTGGAGTGGGGAGGAAACCGGAGACCCCAGAAGAAACCCACAGAAACACAAGGAGAAGATACAAACTCCTTGTAGATGTTGTCCGTGGTGGGTTTGAAATAAGACCCCAAAGCTGCAAGGCTGCAGTGCTAACCACTAAGTGCTGAAAATATGCAAAACTAGTTTGTGATAGCAATTATTCGACTGGAATCACATGGAAACATCCATTGTGCATCACAAGCTCTTTGAAAAGTTGCGTGACCAAAACATGTGCAATTTGTCTCCAACTTGCTGTCGCGTGATTCTTTTAGAGCTTACATTTAGCTGACAACACAACAGTCAAGTTGCAAACAAGTCGCATGGAACACGAAATATTGGAAAAAACAAAATCCAGCTCACCATACCGACATTCCCAAGAGCTCGGAGCACGGAACCGCTGTGTCAGGGCGTGGACGAACAGGAAAGAGAAGGAGATCCAGCTCAACGAAATAGTGAAAAATCCATAATTTATTTCACTTAAAATATAGTGAAAGGACAAAACATCAGCATACAAAAAAATTAAAACCAAGGTCAACGCGTTTCCGGTGACTAATCACCCTTAATCATGAACCATGATTAAGGGTGCTTAGTCACCGGAAACGCGTTGACCTTGGTTTTAATTTTTTTGTATGCTGATGTTTTGTCCTTTCACTATATTTTAAGTGAAATAAATTATGGATTTTTCACTATTTCGTTGAGCTGGATCTCCTTCTCTTTCCAACACGAAATATTGCATGATACTTGCATTGAAGTCTACAGCTTGTGACTTGTGAGTCCTTAGCGACATATGCAACTATGTGTTGCAATTGGAGTATGTTGCAGGTTGCAATGAGATCCCATAGGAAATCATATACAATGTTGCAATTGTATCACAGCAATTTCAGTTTAGCAAGGCATATGAAGCCTTAGAGTCTAACAGAAGATTTCCATTTTACTCAGTATTTCATTCAAGAAAGAAACTACACTTCTAGGGAAGGAGGGGGGATACAAATCATTCCTTTGGGTCTATATGATAGAAAATAACCAAGTGTGACACCAATCTAAAAACTGCACCCCTCAAGGTGCTCAAAACCACATTCAAGAAGTTTATTAACCCTTCAGGTGTTTCACAGGAATTTTTGGAATGTTTAAATAAAAATGAACATTTAACTTTTTTTCACAAAAAATTTACTTCGGCTCCAATTTGTTTTATTTTACCAAGAGTAACAGGAGAAAATGGACCCCAAAAGTTATTGTACAATGTGTCCTGAGTACGCCGATACCCCATATGTGGGGGTAAATCACTGTTTGGGCGCAAGGGAGAGCTCAGAAGGGAAGGAGTGCCATTTAACTTTTCAATGCAAAATTGACAGGAATTGAGATGGGATGCCATGTTGCGATTGGAGAGCCACTGATGTGCCTAAACATTGAAACCCCCACAAGTGACATTATTTTGGAAAGTAGACCCCCTAAGGAACTCATCTAGATGTGTTCTGAGAGCTTTGAACCCCCAAATGTTTCACTACAATTTATAACACAGAGCCGTGAAAATAAAAAAAAAATTTCCCTCCCAATTTTTTTTTAGCCCCCAGTTTTGTATTTTCTCAAGGGTAACAGGAGAAATTGGACCCCGAAAGTTGTTGTCCAATTTGTCCTGAGCACGCTGATACCCCATATATGTGGGGAACCACCATTTGGGTGCATGGGAGAGCTCGGAAGGGAAGGAGCGCCATTTGGAATGCAGACTTAAATGGAATGGTCTGCAGCCATCACATTGCATTTGCAGAGCCCCATATTGGAAACTAGACCCCCCAAGGAACTTATCTAGATGTGTTGTGAGAACTTTGAACCCCCAAATGTTTCACTACAGTTTATAACGCAGAGCCGTGAAAATAAAAAGTCCTTTTTTTTCTACAAAAATTATTTTTTAGCCCCCAGTTTTGTATTTTTCCAAGGGTAACAGTTGAAATTGAACCCCCCACAAGTGACCCCATATTGGAAAATAGACCCCCCAAGGAACTTACTTAGATGTGTTGTGAGAACTTTGAACCCAGAAGTGTTTCACTACAGTTTATAACGCAGAGCCGTGAAAATAAAAAATCTTTTTTCTTCCACAAAAATTATTTTTTAGCCCCCTGTTTTGTAATTTCCCAAGGGTAAGAGGAGAAATTGGACCCCAAAAGTTGTTTTCTAATGTGCCCTGAGTACGCTGATACCCCATATCTTGGGGTAAACCCCTGTTTGGGCGCACGGGAGAACTCGGAAGGGAAGGAGCAGTGTTTTACTTTTTCAACACAGAATTGGCTGGAATTGAGATCGGATGCCTTGTCGCGTTTGTAGAGCCCCTGATGTGCCTAAACAGTGGAAACTCCCCAATTATAACTGAAACCCTAATCCAAACACACCCCTAACCCCAATCTCAACGGTAACTCTAACCACACCCCTAACCCTGACACACCCCTATCCCTAATCCCAACCCTATTCCCAACCATAAATGTAATCCTAACCCTAACTTTAGCCCCAACCCTAACCCTAACTTAGGCCCAACCCTAACTGTAGCCCTAACCCTAGCCCCAACCCTAACCCTAGCCCTAACCCTAACCCTAGCCCTAACCCTTGCCTTAACCCTATCTTTAACCCTAGCCCTAACCCTAGCCCTAACAGGAAAATGGAATTAAATACATTTTTTAAATTTTTTTAATTTTCCCTAACTAAGGGGGTGATGAAGAGGGGTTTGATTTACTATTTATAGTGGGTTTTTTAGCGGATTTTTATGATTGGCAGCCGTCACACACTAAAAGACGCTTTTTAGGCTGGAGTCACACTCAGCGTAAGAAAATACGGTCCGTATATTACGGCCATAATACGCTGAAAAGTCCCCAAAAAAGAGGTCCGTAGCTCCTCCGTAGGCAGGGTGTGTCAGCGTATTTTGCGCATGGCATCCTCCGTATGTAATCCATATGGCATCCGTACTGCGTGTTTTTCTCGTAGGCTTGCAAAACCAACATACGGCTATACAAGGGATCCATGTGTAAAAAAAAAAACATATATACTGTCTATATATATATACAGTGGGGCAAAAAAGTATTTAGTCAGTCAGCAATAGTGCAAGTTCCACCACTTAAAAAGATGAGAGGCGTCTGTAATTTACATCATAGGTAGACCTCAACTATGGGAGACAAACTGAGAAAAAAAAAATCCAAAAAATCCACCATAATATGCAAATAAAATGTTAAAAAAACAGACAATGTGATTTTCTGGATTCTGTTTTCTCAGTTTGTCTCCCATAGTTGAGGTCTACCTATGATGTAAATTACAGACGCCTCTCATCTTTTTAAGTGGTGGAACTTGCACTATTGCTGACTGACTAAATACTTTTTTGCCCCACTGTATATGTCAGTAGACACATATATGTATATATATTATTACTTCATACAGCGCTAGATAGCTTTAAAGCCGGTAATTCAATTACCGGCTTTGCTATCTCCTTCCTAAACCCGACATGATATGAGACCTGGTTTACATACAGTAAACCATCTCATATCCCCATTTTTTTTTGCATAATCCACACTACTAATGTAGTAGTGTGTATATGCAAAATTTGGCCATTCTAGCTATTAAATTAAAGGGTTAAATGGCGGAAAAAATTGGCGTGGGCTCCCGCTCAATTTTCTCCGCCAGAGTAGTAAAGCCAAAACAAGCAAGATGGCTAACCGCACTTCACAGGCAGGAGCGCCCGTCCAGGTCCAGGGAACCAACTAGGACCATAGGAAGTCCAAAGTAAAAAAGTGACAGCGCTCCATCCGGGTGTAATCCAAAAATCGAAACTTTATTTAAGCCATAAAACAGCAGACAGCAACGTTTCGACCCTGTGGGTCTTTATCAAGCATGTCTAACAGTGCAAAGGGCCGGCTATAAATAGCATAAGTGCCACGCAGGGCACCAATCACCAATAAGCCGCACCCCACCACATAATTGGCAATATATACAACATTAAAAACAAAGATCAGACATATACCCAATAAAAGTCTTCCCACCCAGATATAAGCCGCATGCACAAAATGTAAATATATCCCACTGATGTATAGAAATACAGCACAATCCATAGAGGTTTCAGCTGTCAGAATCAGGAGGCGTGATCTTCGTAAGAAAGTCCACCAATCATCGCACCACCACATGGAGTTGTAAACAATCCACTGCCAATCGATTCCAGGCTCTCTTGAGCGTCGTAGAGCCTAATGACGCAATCAGAAGAGTCACATGTCCGGAAATCACCTCGCAGCCAATAGAGGAACCTGTAACAGAATCAACACAACTCTACATACAGCTCAAACGTCTCCAACCTCCACCCACTCAGGACGGAGAGCGCAGGCGCAACAACGCCCAGACACGCCCCCAATCGGGAACCTATCCAGAGCGGAGAGCGTCATGCGCACACCTCCCGAAGGGAGCGGGGCCGGACCGGAGCGTCGCCATAGTAACCGCAACGCTACAATACCCCGGCCGTAGTGTTCAACAACCGGCTAAACCCGGCGACGTGATAGCGAGGATGCACACACGGATCTCCACCCAAGTCAGAGCCCCACCAAATAGTGGGAGAACTACACAAGGGACGAGCACGTAGTGCACACACCTCGCCCACCTCACCGGGTAAGCAACCACGTTGTCAAGACAACCGCAGCCCAGGCATTACACGTGCAGCACCAGGTACAATATAGAGGAATAAGGAAATTACAGCGACATCCCTATTCAAAATCTATAAAGCCCCAAAGGGAGAACATATCCTGTAGGGGAAAAACACAATCATTTAATAGAGAACACATATTAAAGGGAATCGCAAAATTTAATAAAAAACGAGGGGGACATACCAACAATCGATTAGTCCATCATCACCCAAATGCAGCCGACGGGGGGCACAGACAAGGGAACCCAATAAGGTCTCCTACTATAGACTAGACCTGTCACTTCCCATTCACCGTCAATTGTGACAAAGTATATCTGAACATACCAGAAATTAAGGGGTACAGCACACCTTTAACAACGCATAATAAATCTGGGCAGCAAAGACATTAAAAACAAATACCAACAATAACGGGACCGACCTCCTACCGATTACACACATGCAAGTTGAAATCAATATTAAGGCCCTTAGGTTGTAGTGACCCCAGCGTATAGATCCAACGAAGTTCCTTAGTCTTGAGAATTTGTAATCTATTGCCTCCTCTCCTGAGCACTGGTACACTGTCAATCACCCTAAACCTAAGTTGATTCACTGAATGTTTATTATCAATGAAGTGTTTAGGCACTGGCAATTCCGTGAGTCCTGTTCTCACTGTACTCTTATGTTTGGTAATGCGTGCTCTTACCTCCATAGTTGTTTCCCCAACATAAGTGAGCCCACACGGGCATACAATCATGTACACAACAAAACTAGAAGTACACGTGTATCTCTCCTTGAGAAAAATCTTTTTACCAGTGTGCGGGTGATGGAAAAACTCTCCCTTTAACATATTGTTGCAACAGGAACAACCCAAACAAGGAAAATTGCCATTTTTGACTGTGCTCAGGGTGCTTTGAATAGATCTTTTAGAGGTCCCAATATCTGACTTCACAAGTGTATCTCTGAAGTTACGTCCCCTTCTAAATGACATCATAGGGGGCGCCTCAAACTTAGGGACAAAAGGTAGACCCCGCTGTAATAGGGACCAGTGTCGTCTCAGTATGTTCCCAACCCTACTACTCGCTGAGTTATATGTTTATACAAAGGGAATTCTATCCGTAGTTGACTCGACACGAGTCTTATTCGAATACTCAAGCGGGAGCAGCTATTAGCCTTATTCTTGTATTTGATCACCTCCCTTGCTGGATATCCCCTAGAGATGAACTTATTGCACATCTCATTGAGTCTCGAATCAACACGTTCCTCATCTGACACAATGCGTCTCACCCTCAGAAGTTGGCTCCACGGAAGGGAACCCACCATTTTCCTCGGGTGATTGCTATCAAAGGCTAATAATCCATTCCTATCCATTGTTTTAATGAAGATGTCGGTCTCTAATTTATTGTATCTGGATGGTAGACTGAGTCAAGGTAAATTGTAATTCAAAAAAATTCCGCCTGAGGATGAATTCAAGCAATGTGAGGATGAATTCATCCTCAGGCGGAATTTTCTTCTGTTTGGGGATGAGTTTTTCTTGCAATTAAGGGGTACCGCCATGGGGTCCAATGTGGCCCCCACTTATGCTAACATCTACATGGCGGTACTTGAGGATGAGTTCGTGTACAATTCCAGCCTCTGGCGCCACGTCAGAGCCTGGTGGCGATACATTGATGATATTTTTGTGATATGGGAGGGGACCTCCCTTGAGCTGGAGGCCTTCCATGGGTTTCCTGGTGGCGATACATTGATGATATTTTTGTGATATGGGAGGGGACCTCCCTTGAGCTGGAGGCCTTCCATGGGTTTTTGAATCAAATCTATTCTGAATTACAATTTACCTTGACTCAGTCTACCATCCAGATACAATTTTTGGACACTTTGGTGTACAAGGCTGGTAATAAATTAGAGACCGACATCTTCATTAAAACAACGGATAGGAATGGATTATTAGCCTTTGATAGCAATTACCCGAGGAAAATGGTGGGTTCCCTTCCGTGGAGTCAACTTCTGAGGGTGAGACGCATTGTGTCAGATGAGGAACGTGTTGATTCGAGACTCAATGAGATGTGCAATAAGTTCATCTCTAGGGGATATCCAGCAAGGGAGGTGATCAAATACAAGAATAAGGCTAATAGCTGCTCCCGCTTGAGTATTCGAAACAAGACTCGTGTCGAGTCAACTACGGATAGAATTCCCTTTGTATCAACATATAACTCAGCGAGTAGTAGGGTTGGGAACATACTGAGACGACACTGGTCCCTATTACAGCGGGGTCTACCTTTTGTCCCTAAGTTTGAGGCGCCCCCTATGATGTCATTTAGAAGGGGACGTAACTTCAGAGATAAACTTGTGAAGTCAGATATTGGGACCTCTAAAAGATCTATTCAAAGCACCCTGAGCACAGACAAAAATGGCAATTTTCCTTGTTTGGGTTGTTCCTGTTGCAACAATATGTTAAAGGGAGAGTTTTTCCATCACCCGCACACTGGTAAAAAGATTTTTCTCAAGGAGAGATACACGTGTACTTCTAGTTTTGTTGTGTACATGATTGTATGCCCGTGTGGGCTCACTTATGTTGGGGAAACAACTATGGAGGTAAGAGCACGCATTACCAAACATAAGAGTACAGTGAGAACAGGACTCACGGAATTGCCAGTGCCTAAACACTTCATTGATAATAAACATTCAGTGAATCAACTTAGGTTTAGGGTGATTGACAGTGTACCAGTGCTCAGGAGAGAAGGCAATAGATTACAAATTCTCAAGACTAAGGAACTTCGTTGGATCTATACGCTGGGGTTACTACAACCTAAGGGCCTTAATATTGATTTCAACTTGCATGTGTGTAATCGGTAGGAGGTCGGTCCCGTTATTGTTGGTATTTGTTTTTAATGTCTTTGCTGCCCAGATTTATTATGCGTTGTTAAAGGTGTGCTGTACCCCTTAATTTCTGGTATGTTCAGATATGCTTTGTCACAATTGACGGTGAATGGGAAGTGACAGGTCTAGTCTATAGTAGGAGACCTTATTGGGTCCCCTTGTCTGTGCCCCCCGTCGGCTGCATATGGGTGATGGTGGACTAATCGATTGTTGGTATGTCCCCCTCGTTTTTTTAGTAAATTTTGCGATTCCCTTTAATATGGGTTCTCTATTAAATGATTGTGTTTCTCCCCTACAGGATATGTTCTCCCTTTGGGGCTTTATAGATTTTGAATAGGGATGTCGCTGTAATTTCCTTATTCCTCTATATTGTACCTGGTGCTGCACGTGTAATGCCTGGGCTGCGGTTGTCTTGACAACGTGGTTGCTTACCCGGTGAGGTGGGCGAGGTGTGTGCACTACGTGCTCGTCCCTTGTGTAGTTCTCCCACTATTTGGTGGGGCTCTGACTTGGGTGGAGATCCGTGTGTGCATCCTCGCTATCACGTCGCCGGGTTTAGCCGGTTGTTGAACACTGCGGCCGGGGTATTGTAGCGTTGCGGTTACTATGGCGACGCTCCGGTCCGGCCCCTCTCCCTTCGGGAGGTGTGCGCATGACGCTCTCCGCTCTGGATAGGTTCCCGATTGGGGGCGTGTCTGGGCGTTGTTGCGCCTGCGCTCTCCATCCTGAGTGGGTGGAGGCTGGAGACGTTTGAGCGGTATGTAGAGTTGTGTTGATTCTGTTACAGGTTCCTCTATTGGCTGCGAGGTGATTTCCGGACATGTGACTCTTCTGATTGCGTCGTTAGGCTCTACGACGCTCAAGAGAGCCTGGAATCGATTGGCAGTGGATTGTTTACAACTCCATGTGGTGGTGCGATGATTGGTGGACTTTCTTACGAAGATCACGCCTCCTGATTCTGACAGCTGAAACCTCTATGGATTGTGCTGTATTTCTATACATCAGTGGGATATATTTACATTTTGTGCATGCGGTTTATATCTGGGTGGGGAGACTTTTATTGGGTATATGTCTGATCTTTGTTTTTAATGTTGTATATATTGCCAATTATGTGGTGGGGTGTGGCTTATTGGTGATTGGTGCCCTGCGTGGCACTTATGCTATTTATAGCCGGCCCTTTGCACTGTTAGACATGCTTGATAAAGACCCACAGGGTCAAAACATTGCTGTCTGCTGTTTTATGGCTTAAATAAAGTTTCGATTTTTGGATTACACCCAGATGGAGCGCTGTCACTTTTTTACTTTAGAGTAGTAAAGCCAGTGACTGAGGGCAGATATTAATTGCCTGGAGAGGGTCCATGGTTATTGCCCCCCCCCCCTGGCTAAAAACATCTGCCCCCAGCCACCCCAGAAAAGACACATCTGGAAGATGCGCCTATTCTGGCACTTGGCCACTCTCTTCCCATTCCTGTGTAGCAGTGGGATATGGGGTAATGAAAGGTTAATGCCACCTTGCTATTGTAAGGTGACATTAAGCCAAATTAATAATTGAGAGGCGTCAATTATGACACCTATCCATTATTAATCCAATAGTAGTAAAGGGTTAAAAATTACACAAACACATTATTAAAAAGTATTTTAATGAAAAAAATCACAAAGGTTGTTGTAATATTTTATTCTACGCTCAATCCACTCACTGAAGACCCTCGATCTGTAACAAAAAAAACAAAAAAACAACAATATACATACCTTCCGAAGATCTGTAAAGTCCCACGATGTAAATCCATCTGAAGGGGTTAAAATATTTTGCAGCAAGGAGCTCTGCTAATGCAGCGCTGCTCCTTGCTGCAAAACCCCGGGGAATGAAGGTAAAGTAGGTCAATGACCTATATTTACCTTCATTTGCGGTGAGGCGCCCTCTGCTGGTTGTTCCTAGATCGTGGGAACTTTCCTAGAAAGCTCCCAGGCTCATAAGAGGTGCCCTCTGCTGGTTGTCCTCATATGAACTCGAGCCTGGGAGCTTTCTAGGAAAGTTCCCACGATCTAGGGACAACCAGCAGAGGGCGCCTCACCGCAAATGAATGTAAATATAGGTCATTGACCTACTTTACCTTCATTCCCCGGAGTTTTGCAGGCAGGAACAACGCTGCATTAGCAGAGTTCGTGGCTGCAAAATATTTTAACCCCTTCAGATGGATTTACATCGTTGGACGTTACAGATCTGCGGAAGGTATGGATATTGTTGGTTTATTATTTTTTTTTTGTTACAGATCGAGGGTCTTCAGTGATTGGATTGAGCGTAGAAAAAAAAATATTATAACAACCTTTGTTTTTATTTCATTAAAATAATTTTTAATAATGTGGGTTTTTTTTTAACCCTTTACTACTATTGGATTAATAATGAATAGGTGTCATAATTGACGCCCCTCCATTATTAATTTGGCTTAATGTCACCTTACAATAGCAAGGTGGCATTAACCCTTCGTTACCCCATATCCCACCGCTACACGGGAATGGGAAGAGAGTGGCCAAGTGCCAGAATAGGCGCATCTTCCAGATATGCCTTTTCTGGGGTGGCTGGGGGCAGGTGTTTTTAGCCAGGGGGGGGCCAATAACCATGGACCCTCTCCAGGCTATTAATATCTGCCCTCAGTCATTGGCTTTACTACTCTGGCGGAGAAAATTGTGTGGGAGGCCACGCCAATTTTTTCCGCCATTTAACCCTTTAATTTAATACCTAGAACGGCCAAATTTTGCATATACACACTACTAACATTAGTAGTGTGGAATATGCAAAAAAATGGTGATATGAGATGGTTTACTGTACGTAAACCAGGTCTCATATCATGTCGGGTTTAGGAAGGAGATAGCAAAAGCCGGCAATTGAATTACCGGCTTTAAAGCTATCTAGCGCTGTATGAAGTAATAATATATATACATATATGTGTCTCACTGACATATAAATATATATATATATATATATATATATATATATATACCTATTCTATGTGTACACATTTATTCCACCTATTCTACTGTAAGCTGTCAGTGTGATTTTACTGTACACCGCACTGAATTGCCGGCTTTTCTCTCTAACACCGCTGCGTATTTCTCGCAAGTCACACTGCTGGTCCGTGTATAATCCGTATTTTTCTGGCTTCCATAGACTTTCATTGGCGTTTTTTTTGCGCAATACGGTGACAAACGCAGCATGCTGCGATTTTCTACGGCCGTAGAAAGACGTATAATACTGATCAGTAAAATACGGCAGATAGGAGCAGGGGCATAGAGAATCATTGGGATGTTTGTTAGGCGAGTTTTACGGACGTATTTTCTGCACTCATACGTCCGTAAAACTCGCTAGTGTGACTCCAGCCTTATTGCAAAAAATATTTTTTGCATTACCACATTTTGAGAGCTATAATTTTTCCATATCTTGGTCCACAGAGTCATGTGAGGTCTTGTTTTTTGTGGGACGAGTTGACGTTTTTATTGGTAACATTTTCGGGCACGTGACATTTTTTGATCGCTTTTTATTCCGATTTATGTGAGGCAGAATAAACAAAAAACAGCTATTCATGAATTTCTTTGGAGGGGGCGTTTATACCGTTCCGCATTTGGTAAAATGGATAAAGCAGTTTTATTCTTCGGGTCAGTACGATTACAGTGATACCTCATTTATATCTTTTTTTATGTTTTGGGGCTTTTATACAGAAAAATAATTATTTTTGCATCGCTTTATTCTGAGGACTATAACTTTTTTATTTTTTTGCTGATGATGCTGTATGGCGGCTCGTTTTTTGCGGGTACCATGGTTATTTATATCCATCTTTTTATCATGTGTTATTCCACTTTTAGTCCGGCAGTATGATAATAAAGCGTTTTTTTTTGCCTCTTTTTTTTTTTTTACGGTGTTCACTGAAGGGGTTAACTAGTGGGACAGTTTTATAGGTCGGGTCGTTACGGATGTGGTGATACTAAATATGTGTACTTTTTATTTTTTTTTAATTATTTTTTATTTAGACATGTACATTTTTTTTTTTTACTTTTTTACTTTGCCCCGGGGGGGAGGACATCACAGTAAAGTGACAGATCGCTGATCTGACACTTTGCTGTGCACTGTGTCAGAACAGTGATCTGACATGCACAGCATTGAGGCTTCCCGGCGCCTACTCTGAGCAGGTGCTGGTAAGCCACCTCCCTGCAGGACCCGGATGCAGCCCCACGGCCATTTTGGATGTAGGAGGAGGTAGGAGACCCTCGGAGCAACGCGATCACATCACGTTGCTCCGAGGGACTCAGGGAAGCACGCAGGGAGCCCCCTCCCTGTGCGATGCTTCCCTATACCGCCGGAACACTGCGGTTCGCATGTTTTATCGCAGTGTGCCGGGGGTTAGTGTGCCAGGGGTGGTCCGTGACCGCTCCTGGCACACAGTGCCGGATGTCAGCTGCGATAGTCAGCTGACACCCTGCCACGATTGGCCGCGCTCCCCCGTGAGCGCAACTGATCGATCTGGATGTACTATTCCGTCCTTGGGAAGTAGGGCCCACCCCACATGGACAGAATAGTATGTCCAATGGTAGAAAGGGGTTTAATAAGTTGTCCACTACTTGGACAGCTTCTTCTCATACCCCACTCTTGGCCTGAAAAAATAATAAAGCCTATTCTCACAAATGTCTTTTCTGTATTAACATATGGATGCGAAACCTGGACGATAAAGTAACAAGACAGAAGAAGAATCAACATCTTTGAAACATGGCAAGAAGAACAAAAAAATCAATTTTGGAACAAATCAAGCCAAATGACATGTAAACTGAGCAACATTTCTTAAATTTTGGTATTAACTTCCACCCCTTATGGTGAGGCCCAGTCATCACCTTGGTCTATCTGTTATGGCTCAATAAGTCCTGTTCTGTTACATCAATATGCTAAAGTTCATCTTCATTTTATTCAAGAGGAAGTGAATTCTGCCAAGTTCTTTTCTGGTGAGACTCACCACTCACTGTATTCAACCTTCCTTTGTATTTCCACATAAAAGACTAATCTGACAATATTAGGATGTCACTACAGTTGAGCGAATTTTTCAATATTCGATTTGGTTTACGAGTCCTGTGAATATTGTATTTGCAATGTTTGCCGAACACAGTCGAACGTCACTGGAGGTAATGGGAGTAGAAATGAGCGAATATGTTCGGAAATGATCGTCAAACATAAATTCGGCACGAATAGGGTACCAATATGGCATGAATATGGCAAATTCAGATTCTGCGATCGTTTCTGGACGTATTCACTCATCTCTAGATGTCACTACATGATTCCTTAGAGACCATTTCACATCCAAAGGACACCTGTCTTAACACTGGATTATTGGATTGATTAGTTAAACACTTTAACTAAACAATTCTGAATAAAGTGGCAGTTTAAATTGAATGAATAATATATTTAAATATAAGAAAACATTTCTTTTAACTCTAACTGTATCTAGACATCTTTTGTTTTAATCACGTCTATATCTTGTGCTTTAGAAGCTCACAAATACACAGTAATACTTGACCTGCGAGCTCTCACGCTAAGCTTATGAAAGACTTAACCTCTGGCCATCAGACCTGAACTCATTTCCCTTGAGTGAAGACATCAATAATGCCTCCCATATATTTATATAACTATTCTCTGTGAGGTTAGAACAAGGTTATTGTGTTGTACAGAGAACCAAAAATGAGACTATAGATTTTCTTCTTAAAGGAACTATGTAATTCTGAAGCTGTAACTGACGGCTGTTCTTTTTTTATTAATGAAGTGTAGAAATCATTTTACTATTAATCTGTAATAACAGTGGTTCTTTTTGCTAGATTTTGTTAAAGCCAATTTTATGCAAGATTGGTTGCCACTGGCGAAATTCCCATGCCAACATGACTGTAAATGTACTTTTAGCATAAAGATGGCACACAAGGCATGATTTAGTCATGAATAGTGTTGAGCATTCCGATACCGCAAGTATCGGGTATCGGCCGATATTTGCGGTATCGGAATTCCGATACCGAATTCCGATACTTCCCGCGTATCGGATACCGGAATCGGAAGTTCCCAGAATTCAAATTGAACGCAGCAGCCAATGAGGAATGAATGAAAGTGTGGGCACATCCTGTTTAGCATGGTGGGCATGTAAGTACTGGCAAGGCTTGGATTGGCTGCTGAAATGATGTCACTCTGCACTATAAAAAAGCGCTGCCGCCATTTTGCGCTCACTCTGCTGTGATTTCAGTTAGGGACAGGACGCTGTGTTCTAACTGAGGGCCAGTTGAGCTAGCTAATTGCTTTATTTTCCTTTCCAAAGGCTAATTTAGCAAAACGCTGTGTGTTCTTCACTGTTCACCTTGCTCTTGCCTTGCAGCGCTGTTTTAACAGCGTTCTGCAAGGTCTCTGTGTGTGTGTGTGTGTGCAGCTCACTCTGTAGTCTGTGTGCAGCCATATACCCGGTTGTATTCAGCTCAGGGGGGGTTCACACTGCCTCACACAGTTGTTCTTTTTTGCTCTTAGTGCAGCCTGCTGCACATTTTTTCTCAAATTTCCTATTAGTGTTTTTCCACCAGTCTCCAGCTCTATTGTGGAAAAACACTACATAGGATAACCTAGAGGGGGGTTTTTGGGCCTTGCAGCGCCGTTTACGGCTGTCTGCACGGTCTCCGTGTGAGCCCAGCTCGCCCTGTAGTCTGTGTGCAGCCATAGCCGGTTGGATTCAGCTCAGGGTTCGTTACTGGCTCATACCTTGAGAAAAATTTTCCTTTTTTTCAAATAGTGCAGCCTGTTTAAAATTTGAAAAAAAAAATTCCTATTAGTGTCTTTCCACTCGTATCCAGCTAAATAGTGGAAAAACACTATATAGGATAACCTAGAGGAGGGTTTTTTGGCCTTGCAGCGCCGTTTACGGCTGTCTGCACGGTCTCCGTGTGAGCCCAGCTCGCCCTGTAGTCTGTGTGCAGCCATAGCCGGTTGGATTCAGCTCAGGGTTCGTTACTGGCTCATACCTTGAGAAAAATTTTCCTTTTTTTCAAATAGTGCAGCCTGTTTAAAATTTGAAAAAAAAAATTCCTATTAGTGTCTTTCCACTCGTATCCAGCTAAATAGTGGAAAAACACTATATAGGATAACCTAGAGGAGGGTTTTTTGGCCTTGCAGCGCCGTTTACGGCTGTCTGCACGGTCTCCGTGTGAGCCCAGCTCGCCCTGTAGTCTGTGTGCAGCCATAGCCGGTTGGATTCAGCTCAGGGTTCGTTACTGGCTCATACCTTGAGAAAAATTTTCCTTTTTTTCAAATAGTGCAGCCTGTTTAAAATTTGAAAAAAAAAATTCCTATTAGTGTCTTTCCACTCGTATCCAGCTAAATAGTGGAAAAACACTATATAGGATAACCTAGAGGAGGGTTTTTTGGCCTTGCAGCGCCGTTTACGGCTGTCTGCACGGTCTCCGTGTGAGCCCAGCTCGCCCTGTAGTCTGTGTGCAGCCATAGCCGGTTGGATTCAGCTCAGGGTGCGTTACTGCCTCATACCTTGAAAAAAATTTTCCTTTTTTTCAAATAGTGCAGCCAGTTTAAAATTTGAAAAAAAAAATTCCTATTAGTGTCTTTCCACTTGTATCCAGCTAAATAGTGGAAAAACACTATATAGGATAACCTAGAGGAGGGTTTCTTGGCCTTGCAGCGCCGTTTACGGCTGTCTGCACGGTCTCCGTGTGATTTAAACTAGCTCTGTAGCCCGATCTGCACCAAAAAAAAGGTTAAGTTCACCAAACACAACTTACACTTGTGTAGGCCACATTTGAAAAATAATAAAGTTTAGTCCACAATTTACAACATTAGTGTTTCTTACACCTGTTAGGAGGAGCATTACAGGAATAAGCACACTAAGGCCTTAGTACTTTTCTGCTTATCTTTATCTGTCAACCAAGATGAAGAGGGCAGGGAGTAAGGCACGTGGGCGTGGGCGCGGAGCAGGGAGAGGAGCAGGGAGAGGACGTAGTGATTCTGTGCCTGCTGCGGGCGCCGGTGACTCGTCGTCACTCAGTTTCAGCAGGGAACAGTCCTTCATGCGCAGCTTTGTCGGAGAGCGCCGTGCACCGCTGCTGCGTGAAGACCAAATTGAAGCCGTTGTCGGGTGGATGGCAGCTAACGCCTCGGCATCGACTTCAGTTAGTGCCACATCCTCTCAGGCACAGAGCACTGGAGAGCAGCCATCTGTCTCTTCACCACCTGCCAAATTGGCCAGGCAGTCAGAGAGCCCAGGACAGGAGCCGTCTCTACTTCTGTTCTCTGAATCTCTTGGCTTGGAAACAGGGGGCCAGCCAAGCAGCATTGGAGAAATGGAAGAAGAGGCAGTGTGCAGTGATGCCCAAAAGCTTTATCTCTCTGACTCTGAAGAGGCAGGTGGGCCAGTGCCTCCGGTGACCACAGCGCAGTACGCATCTGATGATGAAACTCAGGTGCCGCTTTCTCGTGCGTACTGTGCTGCTGAGACTACCCAGGAGGAGCAGTTGGTGGCAGAGGGTAGTGGAGATGATGAGGTCCTTGACCCATCGTGGCGTGAGGAACAGGAAGGTGGTGGGAGCAGCTCAGAGGAAGAGCTTCCTCTTACGGGCCAAAGAGGGAGAGGGAGGGGGAAGACTGCGGAGCCTGTAGCCTCCACTTTGGCACCCGTTAGGAGCCTGTCTCTTTCCAAAGCCAAAAAGGGCGCTCCCAAGACTTGCAGTGCCTGGTCCTTTTTTGACACAGTTGCAGATGACATTTGTTTTGTCAAATGCAAGCTGTGTCATCATAAAGTAAAAAGAGGGAAAAATGTCAGCAACCTCAATACCACAAATATGTGGAAACATGTGCGGACCAGGCACGCGGTGGAGTTACAGAAACACACTGAAGATGTAGGCCAACCAACAGCGGCAGCTACCACCTCTTCAGCTCGTGTTGCCTCTTCCTCCAGCTCACGCACAGCTGGTTTGGCTTCCTCCCAGAGACCTTGTGTAATTCCACCCACAGCACCACCTTCCCAGTCATCCTCACACTCCCAGTCTACTCTACAGCCATCGGTAGTACAGGCATGGGAGAAAAGGCGGGCATTCTCGGCCAACCACCCCCGAGCACAGGCTCTGAATGCAGGCATTGCCAAACTGTTGTCCCTGGAAATGCTCTCGTTCAGGCTGGTGGAGACTGACAGCTTCCGTGACTTGATGGCATTGGCAGTCCCACAGTACAAGGTGCCCAGCCGCTTTTACTTCAGCAGGCAGGCTGTCCCTGCCCTGCACAGGCATGTTGAGGCAAACATAAAACATGCGCTACTGAACGCCGTCAGTAGCAAGGTCCACCTCACCACCGATGCGTGGACCAGTCAGCATGGACAGGGGCGATATGTTTCCCTCACTGCCCATTGGGTTAATGTTGTTGAGCCAGGTACAGATCGTGCGAGTGGCGCAGGACGTGTCCTGCCCACTCCAAGGATTGCAGGAATCCAGTCTGTACGCATCGACTCCTCCTCTTACACCAGTTCCTCTGATTCCTCTCTGCAGGATCCGTCACAGTCCACCCCCACATGGACCCGTGAACGTTTACCTATGACCGACATGAGCACAGCCGTGGCCAAACGTCAGCAGGCCGTCTTGAAACTAGTTTCATTGGGGCATCGAAGCCACACAGCGCAGGAGCTCTGGAATGCCATAAAGCAGGAGAGCGATGTGTGGTTACTGCCAGCGAATCTCCAGCCAGGCATGGTAGTGTGTGACAATGGCCGAAATCTGGTGGCAGCTTTGGCCCTTGGCAACCTCACTCACATCCCATGTCTGGCACATGTGCTCAATTTGGTTGTGCAGAGTTTTCTGAGGGACTATCCGGATCTTGATGCCCTGCTGCACAAGGTCCGCCTAGAGTGTGCTCACTTGCGGCGTTCCAGCTTGGCCAGATCCCGCATTGCTGCTCTGCAGCGCCGATTCCGCCTTCCGGAACACCGCATCATATGTGACCTACCTACCCGGTGGAATTCCACGTTACATATGTTGGAGCGGTTGTGTGAGCAGCAGCAAGCAGTTATGGAGTACCAGCTGCATCAGGCGCAAAGAAGTCGCAGTCAGCGCCGATCAGACTTCACAACCACAGAGTGGGCCACTATGAAGGACGTCTGCCAGGTTTTGCGTCCTTTTGATTATTCCACGCGGATGGCAAGTGCAGATGATGCACTAGTCAGCATGACTGTCCCCCTTATCTGCCTGCTTCAGCAAACTTTGCAAGGGTTAAGGGATGATGTGGTGGAAGAGGTGGAGGATGAGGAGTCACCTTTTCCATCAGCTTCTGGAGAGTCAGCGCCACGTGGTTCCTCACAAAGGGGTACGCAGGGGCCAATTTGTGAGGAGGATGAGGAGGAGTCAATGGAGGAGGAAGAGCTCCGTCCAGAGGAGGGAGCGACACAATTGTCCAGTGGTCAGTGTGTACAGCGAGGGTGGGGTGATGACGAGCGGGCAGAGATCATGTCTCAAGCAGGGGACAGCGTTTCTGGGCCGGTTGGCACTCTGCAGCACATGGTGGATTTCATGCTGCAGTGCCTGAGAAACGACCGCCGCATCGACCACATTCTCAACATGCCTGATTATTGGGTGTTCACCCTCCTCGATCCTCGCTACCGGGACAACGTCCAAAACCTCATCCCTGCGTTGACCCGGGAGCGTAAATTGCGGGAGTACCACGACACACTGGTGAATTCCATCATCTTCTCCTGTCCAACTGAGAGGAGTGCTGCTAGTGCTTTACAAAGCAGCTCAGTGCGTCGAGGCAGTGGGGGAGGCTCTGCCCAAAGAGGGAGCAGAAGCAGTGCCTCTGCCCAAGGCAAGCCCAGTATGGCACAACTCTGGCACACTTTTGTGTGCCCGCCCCAAATGTCTACACCATCACCGGCGGCTCCAGTCAGCAGGAGGCAACGGTTCCGTCAGATGGTGACAGACTACATGGCTTGCCCTCTTACTCTACTCCCAGACCGCTCTTCCCCGTTCAAGTTTTGGGTCTCTAAGCTGGATACATGGCCAGAGCTAAGCCAGTATGCATTGGAGGTGCTGGCTTGCCCTGCGGCTAGTGTCTTATCGGAACGTGTCTTTAGTGCCGCAGGTGGTGTACTAACAGACCGTCGCATGCGACTATCCTCCGATAACGTTGACCGGCTTACTTTCCTGAAAATGAACCAGGCCTGGATCTCGCAGGAATTTGCCACTCCTCTGCCTGATTAAGTAATTGGGTGTCATCCAGGTCTCCTGCTGTGTTCATCTTTCTACCACCTGAACTGCTATTCCTGGGCTCCAACACCGCCAGTTGCGGCTCAGAAGTGCAGGCTGCACAGTAAAAACATACGACCCAGTGTTATTGGGTTTCAGTAACGTCAGCTGATCCCCAGCTGTGTAGCCGGCAATGTGTCCTGCGACCGCCACGCTGGCACAACAACCTAAATGTAAGGGAACCTGTCCCCCCCCCCCCCCCCCGTCGTTTGTTACTGAAAGAGCCATCTTGTGCAGCAGTAATGCTGCACAAGGAAAAGGTAGCTCTTTTTTTTTAGCTCTTTGCACACGCAGAACTTAACACTTATAAAATGTGTTCACTGATACCGTTATACCGTCCCGGAGCTGGGACTTTCCTTCGTAATGTGACGCAGCACAGCCGTCATTCCTACCCCCTTGGTGCCATGCGCTGCCTCCTCAGCGTTGTTTTAAGCTGTCACGGAGCCTGCGCTGTTCTGTTATCCCTTGGGCATGCCCTATTTGCGCTGCCTGTCTTCTGACATAATTTGGTGTCAGGCTGGCTGCGCCTGTGCGGCCGCGCTGCCCGAGATCCCGCCTCGCAGTGTCTTCTGATTGAGTCACACTGCGGGCCTGGGATCCATGGGCATGCGCAGTGCATATCTTCCCCTCGGGCTCTCGCTCATTTCCCTCCGCCTTCTTTAGACTGTGCGCCGTCAGCTGATCCCTAGCATGCCACGGCCGTGACACCGCACAGTCTGAAGAAGAGGGAAGGAGGGGAGTGAGAGTCGAGGTTATGCACTGTGCATGCCCATGGTTCCAAGGCCCGCAGTGGGATTACGTTAGATGAGACTGCGAGGTGGGATCTGGAGCAGCGTGGACGCACAGGCACTGACAGCCTGACACCAAATTATGTCAGAAGACAGGCAGCGCTAATTGGGCATGGCCAAGGGCTAACAGAACAGCGCAGGCTCCGTGGCAGCTTAAAACAACGCTGAGGAGGCAGCGCACGGCATCAAGGGGATAGGAATGACAGCTGTGCTGTGTCCCATTACGAAGGAAATTCGCACCTCCGGAACGGTTTAACGGTATAAAGGGACACATTTTTAGTGTTTACTTCGGTGTTTGCAAGGAGCATAATTAAAAGAGCAACCTTTTCCTTTTGCATCCTTAGTGCTGCACAACATGGCTCTTTCAGCTACAAACGTCTTGGGGGGGGGGGTTAAAGGTTTCCTTTCAACTTGCTCCAATCAGGCTTCGGCCTACACTCTGTTCCTCTGCTCCTCCTGCTGTCCCTGGGCTCTAACACCGCCAGTTGGTGCCTGGAAGTGCTGTGTGCACAGTCAACAGTCGCTCCTCTGTTATTGGGGTTCAGTAACGTCAGCTGATCCCCAGCTGTGTGTGCGGCAATACCTCCAATCTGCTCCTCCTGCTGTCCCTGGGCTCTAACACCGCCAGTTGGTGCCTGGAAGTGCTGTGTGCACAGTCAACAGTCGCTCCTCTGTTATTGGGGTTCAGTAACGTCAGCTGATCCCCAGCTGTGTATCCGGCAACGTGTCATGCGACCGCCACGCTGGCACAACTAAAATGTAAGGGGACCTGTCCCCCCCCCCCCTAGGCGTTTGTTACTGAAAGAGCCACCATGTGCAGCACTAATACTGCACAAGGGAAAGGTCGCTCTTGAAATTATGCTCCTTGCAAACGCTGAACTACACACTCATGTAATGTGTCCCCTCACACCGTCCAACCGTCCCGGAGGTGGGACTTTCCTTTGTAATGTGACACAGCACAGCCGTCATTGCTACCCCCTTGGCACCGTGCGCTGCCTCCTTAGCGTTGTTTGATTCCGTCATGGACCCTGCGCTGTTATGTTATCCCTTGGCCATGCACAGTTTGCGCTGCCCGTCCTCTGACATCATTTGTTGTCGTCCTGGCTGCGCCTGTGCGTCCACGCTGCCCGAAATCACACCTCGCAGTGTCGTCTAATGTGATCCCACAGTGGGCCTGGTATCCATGGCCATGCGCAGTGCATATACTAGCCTCTCACTCCCCTTCTTCACGCTTCTTCAGACTAGGCGGCGTCAGCTGATCCCTAATAGCATGCCACGGCCGTGACGCCGCACAGTCTGAAGAAGCAGGAAGGAGGTGAGTGAGAGGCGATGATATGCACTGCGCATGCCCATGGATCCCTGGCCCGCAGTGGGACTACATTAGATGACACTGCAAGGTTGGATCTCGGGCAGCTTGGACGCACAGGCACTGCCAGCCTGACACCTACATGATGTCAGAAGACGGGCACCGCTAACTGTGCATGGCCAAGGGATAACATTACAGTGCGGGCTCCGTGACAGAACCAAACAACGTTGAGGAGGTGGTGCCCGGCACCAAGGGGGTTGGAATGACGGCTGTGCTGTGTCACATTACAAAGGAAAGTCCCACTTCCGGGATGGTTTGACGGTGTGAGGGGACACATTATATGAGTGTGTACTTCAGCGTTTGCAAGGAGCATAATTTTCGGAGCCACCATTTTCCATGTGCAGTATTACTGCTGTACAAGATGGCTCTTTCAGCAACAAATGCCTGGGGGGGGGGGTTAAAGGTTCCCTTTCAACTTGCTCCACTGCAGGCTTCGGCCTACACTCTGCTCCTCTTTGATTCCCTGGGTTTCAACACTGTCAGTTGCCACCTGGAAGTGTTGTCTACACAGAAAAAAACACTAGGTGATGTGTCAGTGGGGTTCAGCACCGCCAGCTGTTCCCCTGCTGTGTAGTCGGCAACGTGTCCAGCACAAGCCACGCTGGCACAACAGAACAAAAGCTGCCACCAGTGCAGGCTTCGGCCTACACTCTGCTCCTCTCCTCCTCCTGCTGACCCTGGGCTCAAACACCGCTAGTTTTTGCCCGGAAGTGCTAGCTGCACAGAGAAAAACACCAGCCAATGTGTTAGTGGGGTTCAGCAACGCCAGCTGTTCCCCTGCTGTGTAGCCGGCAACGTGACCTGCAAACGCCATGCAGGCACAGGAACTGAAATTAAAAGGGAACCTGGCCCCACCCCCCCAGGTGTTTCTATGTATAACAGCCACCTAGTACAGCAGTACTGCTGCATTTGTACAAGGTGGCTGACTTTTTCTCCTTGCCCACGTGGAACTCAACACGTACAAAATGTGTCTCATTGAGACCATTCCACTGTCCCTGAGGTGTGACTTTCCTTTGTAATGATACGCAGCACCCCCCTTGGTAGCGTTTCCCGTCTTTTGTCATCATGGTTAGCTGGCTGCGCCTGTGCATCCGCCCTGCTAGAAACAACGCCCCTCGTTGTCATATTTATTTTGTCAGCGAGGGTGTGGTTTATGGGCACGAGCAGTGCATATGTTCGCCTGTCTTAACTCATCTCCTTCCGCCTTCTTCAGACTGTGCGGCCTCCTGGCCGTGGTAGGCGATAAGGGATCAGCTGAGGCCGCCCAGTCTGGAGCAGGTGTAAGGACATGTGTAAGCGGCCAACCTATTTACTGCACAAGGCCACGAATCCCAGCCACGCAGTGTGATTTTTTGAAAACACACTGTGGGTCTGGGATTCATGTCCATCGCTAACCGCAACGGCCGACATGAAATGAGGTCAGAAGACAGGAAGCGCTCACAGCGCATGGCCAAGGGATCACAATAGCGCAGACTCCTGTACAGCAAATAACAACGCTCAGGAATCTGCGCCCAGTACCTAGGTGCAAATTTTTACACCTGTGCTGCGTCTCGTTAAAAAGACAAGTCACGCCTCCACAACTGTTTGACAGTATAATGGGCTAAATAGTGTACGTGTTTTAGTCAGCGTGTGCAAGGAGCAAAACAAATAGAGCAACCTTTTACTTGTGCAGCATTAATGCTGCACAAGGTGTGGCTCTTGTACCTTGCAACACCTGAGGGGGGGGTTAAAGGTAACCTTTGAAATTGGTTCAACTAGGCTTCGGCCTACACTCTGCTTCTCTACTCCTCCTGCTGACCCTGGGCTCAAACACCGCTAGTTTTTGCCCGGAAATGCTAGCTGCACAGAGAAAAACACCAGCCAATGTGTTAGTGGGGTTCAGCACCGCCAGCTGTTCCCCTGCTGTGTAGTCGGCAACGTGTCCAGCACAAGCCACGCTGGCACAACCGACCAAAAGCTGCCACCAGTGCAGGCTTCGGCCTACACTTTGCTCCTCTCCTCCTCCTGCTGACCCTGGGCTCAAACAACGCCAGTTTCTGCCCGGACATGCTAGCTGCACAGAGAAAAACACCAGCCAATGTGTTAGTGGGGTTCAGCACCGCCTGCTGTTCCCCCGCTGTGTAGCCGGCATCGTGTCCAGCACAAGCCACGCTGGCACAACCGACCAAAAGCTGCCACCAGTGCAGGCTTCGGCCTACACTTTGCTCCTCTCCTCCTCCTCCTGCTGACCCTGGGCTCTAACACCGCTAGTTTTTGCCCGGACATGCAATCTGCACAGAGAAAAACACCAGTCAATGTGTCAGTGGGGTTCAGCAACGCCAGCTGTTCCCCTGCTGTGTAGCTTGCAACGTGACCTGCAAACGCCACGCAGGCACATGAACTGAAATTGAAGGGAGCCTGCCCCCCACCCACAGGTGTTTCTATGTATATCAGCCACCTTGTACAGCAGTACTGCTGCATTTGTACGAGGTGGCTGACTGTTTCTCCTTGCCCACGTGGAACTCAACACGTACAAAATGTGTCTCATTAGAGACCATTACAATGTCCCTGAGGTGTGACTTTCCTTTGTAATGACACGCAGCACCACCCTTGTTAGCGCTGCCCGTCTTTTGACATCATTGGTTAGCTGGCTGCGCCTGTGCATCTCCCCTGCTCGAAACAACGGCCCTCGGTGTCTTATTTTTTTGGACAGCGAGGGTGTGATTGATGGGCATGTGCAGTGCATATGTTTGCCTGTGTTCACTCATCTCCTTCCGCCTTCTTCAGACTGGGTGTCCTCATGGCCGCGGCAGGCGATAAGGGATCAGATGAGGCCGCCCAGTCTGAAGCAGGTGTAAGGACATGTGTGAGCGGCAAACATATTTAGTGCACCAGGGCACGAATCCCAGCACCGCAGTGTGATTTTTTAAAAACACACTGTGGGTCTGGGATTCATGTCCATCGCTAACCGCAACGGCCGACATGAAATGAGGTCAGAAGACAGGAAGCGCTCACAGCGCATGGCCAAGGGATCACAATAGCGCAGACTCCTGTACAGCAAATAAGAACGCTCAGGAATCTGCGCCCAGTACCTAGGTGCAAATTTTGACACCTGTGCTCCGTCTCGTTAAAAAGACAAGTCACGCCTCCACAACTGTTTGACAGTATAATGGGCTAAATAGTGTACGTGTTTTAGTCAGCGTGTGCAAGGAGCAAAACAAATAGAGCAACCTTTTACTTGTGCAGCATTAATGCTGCACAAGGTGTGGCTCTTGTACCTTGCAACACCTGAGGGGGGGGTTAAAGGTAACCTTTGAAATTGGTTCAACTAGGCTTCGGCCTACACTCTGCTCCTCTACTCCTCCTGCTGACCCTGGGCTCAAACACCGCTAGTTTTTGCCCGGAAATGCTAGCTGCACAGAGAAAAACACCAGCCAATGTGTTAGTGGGGTTCAGCACCGCCAGCTGTTCCCCTGCTGTGTAGTCGGCAACGTGTCCAGCACAAGCCACGCTGGCACAACCGACCAAAAGCTGCCACCAGTGCAGGCTTCGGCCTACACTTTGCTCCTCTCCTCCTCCTGCTGACCCTGGGCTCAAACAACGCCAGTTTCTGCCCGGACATGCTAGCTGCACAGAGAAAAACACCAGCCAATGTGTTAGTGGGGTTCAGCAACGCCAGCTGTTCCCCTGCTGTGTAGCTTGCAACGTGACCTGCAAACGCCACGCAGGCACATGAACTGAAATTGAAGGGAGCCTGCCCCCCACCCACAGGTGTTTCTATGTATATCAGCCACCTTGTACAGCAGTACTGCTGCATTTGTACGAGGTGGCTGACTTTTTCTCCTTGCCCACGTGGAACTCAACACGTACAAAATGTGTCTCATTAGAGACCATTACAATGTCCCTGAGGTGTGACTTTCCTTTGTAATGACACGCAGCACCACCCTTGTTAGCGCTGCCCGTCTTTTGACATCATTGGTTAGCTGGCTGCGCCTGTGCATCTCCCCTGCTCGAAACAACGGCCCTCGGTGTCTTATTTTTTTGGACAGCGAGGGTGTGATTGATGGGCATGTGCAGTGCATATGTTTGCCTGTGTTCACTCATCTCCTTCCGCCTTCTTCAGACTGGGTGTCCTCATGGCCGCGGCAGGCGATAAGGGATCAGATGAGGCCGCCCAGTCTGAAGCAGGTGTAAGGACATGTGTGAGCGGCAAACATATTTAGTGCACCAGGGCACGAATCCCAGCACCGCAGTGTGATTTTTTAAAAACACACTGTGGGTCTGGGATTCATGTCCATCGCTAACCGCAACGGCCGACATGAAATGAGGTCAGAAGACAGGAAGCGCTCACAGCGCATGGCCAAGGGATCACAATAGCGCAGACTCCTGTACAGCAAATAAGATTGCTCAGGAATCTGCGCCCAGTACCTAGGTGCAAATTTTGACACCTGTGCTCCGTCTCGTTAAAAAGACAAGTCACGCCTCCACAACTGTTTGACAGTATAATGGGCTAAATAGTGTACGTGTTTTAGTCAGCGTGTGCAAGGAGCAAAACAAATAGAGCAACCTTTTACTTGTGCAGCATTAATGCTGCACAAGGTGTGGCTCTTGTACCTTGCAACACCTGAGGGGGGGGTTAAAGGTAACCTTTGAAATTGGTTCAACTAGGCTTCGGCCTACACTCTGCTCCTCTACTCCTCCTGCTGACCCTGGGCTCAAACACCGCTAGTTTTTGCCCGGAAATGCTAGCTGCACAGAGAAAAACACCAGCCAATGTGTTAGTGGGGTTCAGCACCGCCAGCTGTTCCCCTGCTGTGTAGTCGGCAACGTGTCCAGCACAAGCCACGCTGGCACAACCGACCAAAAGCTGCCACCAGTGCAGGCTTCGGCCTACACTTTGCTCCTCTCCTCCTCCTGCTGACCCTGGGCTCAAACAACGCCAGTTTCTGCCCGGACATGCTAGCTGCACAGAGAAAAACACCAGCCAATGTGTTAGTGGGGTTCAGCAACGCCAGCTGTTCCCCTGCTGTGTAGCTTGCAACGTGACCTGCAAACGCCACGCAGGCACATGAACTGAAATTGAAGGGAGCCTGCCCCCCACCCACAGGTGTTTCTATGTATATCAGCCACCTTGTACAGCAGTACTGCTGCATTTGTACGAGGTGGCTGACTTTTTCTCCTTGCCCACGTGGAACTCAACACGTACAAAATGTGTCTCATTAGAGACCATTACAATGTCCCTGAGGTGTGACTTTCCTTTGTAATGACACGCAGCACCCCCATTGTTAGCGCTGCCCGTCTCCTGACATCATTGGTTGGCTGGCTGTGCCTGTGCGTCCCCCCTGCCCGACACAACGCCCCCCGTTGTCTCATATATTTTGACTGCGAGGGTGTGATTGATGGGCACGAGCAGTGCATATGTTCCCCTGTTTTCACTCCCCTCCTTCCGCCTTCTTCTGACTGTGCGGCCTCATGGCCGCGGCATGCGATAAGGGATCAGCTGAGGCCGCCCAGTCTGAAGCAGGTGTAAGGACATGTGTGAGCGGCGATCATATTTACTGCACAAGGCCACGAATCCCAGCACCGCAGTGTGACTTTAGGAAAAGCCACTGTGGGTCTGGGATTTATGGCCATCGTTAACCGCACCGGCCAACATGAAATGAGGTCATGAGACGGCCTGCACTAACAGGGTATTGCCAAGGGATAACACAAGAGCGCAGACTCCTGTACAGCAAATAACAACGCTCAGGAATCTGCGCCCAGTACCTAGGTGCAAATTTTGACACCTGTGCTGCGTCTCGTTAAAAAGACAAGTCACGCCTCCACAACTGTTTGACAGTATAATGGGCTAAATAGTGTACGTGTTTAATTCAGCGTGTGCAAGGAGCAAAATTAAATAGAGCAACCTTTGACTTGTGCATCATTAATGCTGTTCAAGGTGTGGCTCTTGTACCTTGCAACACCTGAGGGGGGGGTTAAAGGTAACCTTTGAAATTGGTTCAACTAGGCTTCGGCCTACACTCTGCTCCTCTACTCCTCCTGCTGACCCTGGGCTCAAACAACGCCAGTTTCTGCCCGGAAATGCTAGCTGCACAGAGAAAAACACCAGCCAATGTGTTAGTGGGGTTCAGCACCGCCAGCTGTTCCCCTGCTGTGTAGTCGGCAACGTGTCCAGCACAAGCCACGCTGGCACAACAGAACAAAAGCTGCCACCAGTGCAGGCTGCGGCCTACACTTTGCTCCTCTCCTCCTCCTCCTGCTGACCCTGGGCTCTAACACCGCTAGTTTTTGCCCGGACATGCAATCTGCACAGAGAAAAACACCAGTCAATGTGTCAGTGGGGTTCAGCAACGCCAGCTGTTCCCCTGCTGTGTAGCTTGCAACGTGACCTGCAAACGCCACGCAGGCACATGAACTGAAATTGAAGGGAGCCTGCCCCCCACCCACAGGTGTTTCTATGTATAACAGCCACCTTGTACAGCAGTACTGCTGCATTTGTACAAGGTGGCTGACTTTTTCTCCTTGCACACGTGGAACTCAACAAGTACAAAATGTGTCTCATTACAGACCATTACAATGTCCCTGAGGTGTGACTTTCCTTTTTAATGACACGCAGCACCCCCATTGTTAGCGCTGCCCGTCTCCTGACATCATTGGTTGGCTGGCTGTGCCTGTGCGTCCCCCCTGCCCGACACAACGCCCCCCGTTGTCTCATATATTTTGACTGCGAGGGTGTGATTGATGGGCACGAGCAGTGCATATGTTCCCCTGTTTTCACTCCCCTCCTTCCGCCTTCTTCTGACTGTGTGGCCTCATGGCCGCGGCATGCGATAAGGGATCAGCTGAGGCCGCCCAGTCTGAAGCAGGTGTAAGGACATGTGTGAGCGGCGATCATATTTACTGCACAAGGCCACGAATCCCAGCACCGCAGTGTGACTTTAGGAAAAGCCACTGTGGGTCTGGGATTTATGGCCATCGTTAACCGCACCGGCCAACATGAAATGAGGTCATGAGACGGCCTGCACTAACAGGGTATTGCCAAGGGATAACACAAGAGCGCAGACTCCTGTACAGCAAATAACAACGCTCAGGAATCTGCGCCCAGTACCTAGGTGCAAATTTTGACACCTGTGCTGCGTCTCGTTAAAAAGACAAGTCACGCCTCCACAACTGTTTGACAGTATAATGGGCTAAATAGTGTACGTGTTTAATTCAGCGTGTGCAAGGAGCAAAATTAAATAGAGCAACCTTTGACTTGTGCATCATTAATGCTGTTCAAGGTGTGGCTCTTGTACCTTGCAACACCTGAGGGGGGGGTTAAAGGTAACCTTTGAAATTGGTTCAACTAGGCTTCGGCCTACACTCTGCTCCTCTACTCCTCCTGCTGACCCTGGGCTCAAACAACGCCAGTTTCTGCCCGGACATGCTAGCTGCACAGAGAAAAACACCAGCCAATGTGTTAGTGGGGTTCAGCACCGCCAGCTGTTCCCCCGCTGTGTAGCCGGCATCGTGTCCAGCACAAGCCACGCTGGCACAACCGACCAAAAGCTGCCACCAGTGCAGGCTTCGGCCTACACTTTGCTCCTCTCCTCCTCCTCCTGCTGACCCTGGGCTCTAACACCGCTAGTTTTTGCCCGGACATGCAATCTGCACAGAGAAAAACACCAGTCAATGTGTCAGTGGGGTTCAGCAACGCCAGCTGTTCCCCTGCTGTGTAGCTTGCAACGTGACCTGCAAACGCCACGCAGGCACATGAACTGAAATTGAAGGGAGCCTGCCCCCCACCCACAGGTGTTTCTATGTATAACAGCCACCTTGTACAGCAGTACTGCTGCATTTGTACGAGGTGGCTGACTTTTTCTCCTTGCCCACGTGGAACTCAACACGTACAAAATGTGTCTCATTACAGACCATTACAATGTCCCTGAGGTGTGACTTTCCTTTGTAATGACACGCAGCACCACCCTTGTTAGCGCTGCCCGTCTTTTGACATCATTGGTTAGCTGGCTGCGCCTGTGCATCTCCCCTGCTCGAAACAACGGCCCTCGGTGTCTTATTTTTTTGGACAGCGAGGGTGTGATTGATGGGCATGTGCAGTGCATATGTTTGCCTGTGTTCACTCATCTCCTTCCGCCTTCTTCAGACTGGGTGTCCTCATGGCCTCGGCAGGCGATAAGGGATCAGATGAGGCCGTCCAGTCTGAAGCAGGTGTAAGGACATGTGTGAGCGGCAAACATATTTACTGCACCAGGGCACGAATCCCAGCACCGCAGTGTGATTTTTTAAAAACACACTGTGGGTCTGGGATTCATGTCCATCGCTAACCGCAACGGCCAACATGAAATGAGGTCATAAGACAGGAAGCGCTCACAGCGCATGGCCAAAGGATCACAAGAGCGCAGACTCCTGTACAGCAACTAACAACGCTCAGGAAGCTGCGCCCATGCAAAAAGGTGTTGTTTTCGACACCTGTGCTGCTTTTCTTTAAAAAGACAAGTCACGCCTCCACTACTGTTAAACAGTATAATGGGCTAAATAGTCTACGTGTTGCATTCAGCTTGTGCAAGTAGACAAATTAATAGAGCAACCTTTTACTTGTGCAGCATTAATGCTGCAGAAGGAGTGGCTCTTGTTCTTTGTAACACCTGAGGGGGGGTTAAAGGTAACCTTTGAAATTGGTTCAACTAGGCTTCGGCCTACACTCTGCTCCTCTCCTCCTCCTGCTGACCCTGGGCTCTAACAACGCTAGTTTTTGCCCGGAAATGCTAGCTGCACAGAGAAAAACACCAGCCAATGTGTTAGTGGGGTTCAGCAACGCCAGCTGTTCCCCCGCTGTGTAGCCGGCATCGTGTCCAGCACAAGCCACGCTGGCACAACCGACCAAAAGCTGCCACCAGTGCAGGCTTCGGCCTACACTTTGCTCCTCTCCTCCTCCTCCTGCTGACCCTGGGCTCAAACACCGCTAGTTTTTGCCCGGAAATGCTAGCTGCACAGAGAAAAACACCAGCCAATGTGTTAGTGGGGTTCAGCACCGCCAGCTGTTCCCCTGCTGTGCAGCTTGCAACGTGACCTGCAAACGCCACGCAGGCACATGAACTGAAATTGAAGGGAGCCTGGCCCCCACCCCCAGGTGTTTCTATGTATAACAGCCACCTTGTACAGCAGTACTGCTGCATTTGTACAAGGTGGCTGATGTTTTCTCCTTGCCCACGTGGAACTCAACACGTACAAAATGTGTCTCTTTGAGACCATTCCACTGTCCCTGAGGTGTGACTTTCCTTTCTAATGATACGCAGCACCCCCCTTGGTAGCGCTTCCCGTCTTCTGACATCATTGGTTGGCTACTTGCGCCTGTTCGTCCGCCCTGCCTGAATAAAATGCTCCTCGTTGTCTTAATTATTTTGACTGCGAGGGTGTGATTGATGGGCACGAGCAGTGCATATCTTCGCCTGTCTTAACTCATCTCCTTCAGCCTTCTTCAGACTGTGCAGCCTCATGGCCGCGGCATGCGAGAAGGGATCAGCAGAGGCCGCCCAGTCTGAAGCAGGTGTAAGGACGTGTGTGAGCGGCCAAAATATTTACTGCTCAAGGCCACGAATCCCAGCACCGCAGTGTGGCTTTATGAAAAGACACTGTGGGTCTGGGATTTATGGCCATCGTTAACCGCACCGGCCAACATGAAATGATGTCATAAGATGGGCAGCGCTAACAGGGCATTGCCAAGGGATAACACAAGAGCGCAGACTCCTGTACAGCAAATAACAACGCTCAGGAAGCTGCTCCAAGCACCAAGGCGTTATTTTGGACACCTGTGCTGCGTCTCATCAAAAAACCAAGTCACGCATCCACTACAGTTTGACTGTAGAATGGGGTAAATTGTGTATGTCTTTCATTCAGCGTGTGCAAGTAGACAAATTAATAGAGCAACCTTTCACTTGTGCAGCATTAATACTGCACAAGGTGTGTCTCTTGTACTTTGTAACACCTGAGGGGGGGGTTAAAGGTTTCCTTTGAAATTGGTTCAACTAAGCTTCGGCCTACACTCTGCTCCTCTCCTCCTCCTCCTGCTTCAACACGGGCTCTAACATCGCTAGTTTTTGCCCGCAAGTGCTAGCTGCACAGAGAAAAACACACGCCATTGTGTTAGTGGGGTTCAGCAACGCCAGCTGTTCCCCCAGTGTGTAGCCGGCAAAGTGTCCTGCAAACGCAACGCAGACACAAAGCTGCCTCCAGTGCAGGCTTCGGCCTACACTCATCTCCCCCTGCTTACCCTTTGCTCCAACACCGCTAGTTGGGGCTCTAGGAAGACAATCTTTAATAGGCAAGGCAACGCATCCGGGTTCCAGCACCGCCAGCTGGTTCTCGGCAGTGTTTTTGTCACAGGTACTCCCTCGTGCCAAGCCTGGTTTCAGCACCGTCAGCTGTTTCCGGGTTGTGTCAAGCTCACTGAGACACCTATGCTTGCCTCGTCGTGGTGCGGTCGGGTTAGCCAACTCCAGGGTGCCTCCAGTTTAGGAGCTTCCTATGTGGGCTGCGTGAACTGGTAGTCAAGGCTGGTTCTGTAGTGCCAGTAGGCCCAGCTCCCCCTGTAGGACTGTTGGGGTTCGGTAACTGCGGCTGCCTCGCGGCCTAGCTGTTCTCTCCTCTCCTGTGGACCTTCGGGTCCACCACCTGGTTCCAGCACCGTCAGCTGGTTCCGGGCCGAGCCTTTGGCTTAGGTGCCTCCTCCTGGGTATCCGAGTTCCGCCAACGCCAGGCGGTCCTTGGTAGTGCTTTTAAGCGCGGGCACCTACAGCTTAGTAACCGGGTTCCAGCACCGTCAGCTGGTCCTCGGTCGTGCCATTGGCTCTTGCACACTGGGGCAACGCATCCGGGTTCCAGCACCGCCAGCTGGTTCTCGGCAGTGTTTTTGTCACAGGTACTCCCTCGTGCCAAGCCTGGTTTCAGCACCGTCAGCTGTTTCCGGGTTGTGTCAAGCTCACTGAGACACCTATGCTTGCCTCGTCGTGGTGCGGTCGGGTTAGCCAACTCCAGGGTGCCTCCAGTTTAGGAGCTTCCTATGTGGGCTGCGTGAACTGGTAGTCAAGGCTGGTTCTGTAGTGCCAGTAGGCCCAGCTCCCCCTGTAGGACTGTTGGGGTTCGGTAACTGCGGCTGCCTCGCGGCCTAGCTGTTCTCTCCTCTCCTGTGGACCTTGGGGTCCACCACCTGGTTCCAGCACCGTCAGCTGGTTCCGGGCCGAGCCTTTGGCTTAGGTGCCTCCTCCTGGGTATCCGAGTTCCGCCAACGCCAGGCGGTCCTTGGTAGTGCTTTTAAGCGCGGGCACCTACAGCTTAGTAACCGGGTTCCAGCACCGTCAGCTGGTCCTCGGTCGTGCCATTGGCTCTTGCACACTGGGGCAACGCATCCGGGTTCCAGCACCGCCAGCTGGTTCTCGGCAGTGTTTTTGTCACAGGTACTCCCTCGTGCCAAGCCTGGTTTCAGCACCGTCAGCTGTTTCCGGGTTGTGTCAAGCTCACTGAGACACCTATGCTTGCCTCGTCGTGGTGCGGTCGGGTTAGCCAACTCCAGGGTGCCTCCAGTTTAGGAGCTTCCTATGTGGGCTGCGTGAACTGGTAGTCAAGGCTGGTTCTGTAGTGCCAGTAGGCCCAGCTCCCCCTGTAGGACTGTTGGGGTTCGGTAACTGCGGCTGCCTCGCGGCCTAGCTGTTCTCTCCTCTCCTGTGGACCTTGGGGTCCACCACCTGGTTCCAGCACCGTCAGCTGGTTCCGGGCCGAGCCTTTGGCTTAGGTGCCTCCTCCTGGGTATCCGAGTTCCGCCAACGCCAGGCGGTCCTTGGTAGTGCTTTTAAGCGCGGGCACCTACAGCTTAGTAACCGGGTTCCAGCACCGTCAGCTGGTCCTCGGTCGTGCCATTGGCTCTTGCACACTGGGGCAACGCATCCGGGTTCCAGCACCGCCAGCTGGTTCTCGGCAGTGTTTTTGTCACAGGTACTCCCTCGTGCCAAGCCTGGTTTCAGCACCGTCAGCTGTTTCCGGGTTGTGTCAAGCTCACTGAGACACCTATGCTTGCCTCGTCGTGGTGCGGTCGGGTTAGCCAACTCCAGGGTGCCTCCAGTTTAGGAGCTTCCTATGTGGGCTGCGTGAACTGGTAGTCAAGGCTGGTTCTGTAGTGCCAGTAGGCCCAGCTCCCCCTGTAGGACTGTTGGGGTTCGGTAACTGCGGCTGCCTCGCGGCCTAGCTGTTCTCTCCTCTCCTGTGGACCTTGGGGTCCACCACCTGGTTCCAGCACCGTCAGCTGGTTCCGGGCCGAGCCTTTGGCTTAGGTGCCTCCTCCTGGGTATCCGAGTTCCGCCAACGCCAGGCGGTCCTTGGTAGTGCTTTTAAGCGCGGGCACCTACAGCTTAGTAACCGGGTTCCAGCACCGTCAGCTGGTCCTCGGTCGTGCCATTGGCTCTTGCACACTGGGGCAACGCATCCGGGTTCCAGCACCGCCAGCTGGTTCTCGGCAGTGTTTTTGTCACAGGTACTCCCTCGTGCCAAGCCTGGTTTCAGCACCGTCAGCTGTTTCCGGGTTGTGTCAAGCTCACTGAGACACCTATGCTTGCCTCGTCGTGGTGCGGTCGGGTTAGCCAACTCCAGGGTGCCTCCAGTTTAGGAGCTTCCTATGTGGGCTGCGTGAACTGGTAGTCAAGGCTGGTTCTGTAGTGCCAGTAGGCCCAGCTCCCCCTGTAGGACTGTTGGGGTTCGGTAACTGCGGCTGCCTCGCGGCCTAGCTGTTCTCTCCTCTCCTGTGGACCTTGGGGTCCACCACCTGGTTCCAGCACCGTCAGCTGGTTCCGGGCCGAGCCTTTGGCTTAGGTGCCTCCTCCTGGGTATCCGAGTTCCGCCAACGCCAGGCGGTCCTTGGTAGTGCTTTTAAGCGCGGGCACCTACAGCTTAGTAACCGGGTTCCAGCACCGTCAGCTGGTCCTCGGTCGTGCCATTGGCTCTTGCACACTGGGGCAACGCATCCGGGTTCCAGCACCGCCAGCTGGTTCTCGGCAGTGTTTTTGTCACAGGTACTCCCTCGTGCCAAGCCTGGTTTCAGCACCGTCAGCTGTTTCCGGGTTGTGTCAAGCTCACTGAGACACCTATGCTTGCCTCGTCGTGGTGCGGTCGGGTTAGCCAACTCCAGGGTGCCTCCAGTTTAGGAGCTTCCTATGTGGGCTGCGTGAACTGGTAGTCAAGGCTGGTTCTGTAGTGCCAGTAGGCCCAGCTCCCCCTGTAGGACTGTTGGGGTTCGGTAACTGCGGCTGCCTCGCGGCCTAGCTGTTCTCTCCTCTCCTGTGGACCTTGGGGTCCACCACCTGGTTCCAGCACCGTCAGCTGGTTCCGGGCCGAGCCTTTGGCTTAGGTGCCTCCTCCTGGGTATCCGAGTTCCGCCAACGCCAGGCGGTCCTTGGTAGTGCTTTTAAGCGCGGGCACCTACAGCTTAGTAACCGGGTTCCAGCACCGTCAGCTGGTCCTCGGTCGTGCCATTGGCTCTTGCACACTGGGGCAACGCATCCGGGTTCCAGCACCGCCAGCTGGTTCTCGGCAGTGTTTTTGTCACAGGTACTCCCTCGTGCCAAGCCTGGTTTCAGCACCGTCAGCTGTTTCCGGGTTGTGTCAAGCTCACTGAGACACCTATGCTTGCCTCGTCGTGGTGCGGTCGGGTTAGCCAACTCCAGGGTGCCTCCAGTTTAGGAGCTTCCTATGTGGGCTGCGTGAACTGGTAGTCAAGGCTGGTTCTGTAGTGCCAGTAGGCCCAGCTCCCCCTGTAGGACTGTTGGGGTTCGGTAACTGCGGCTGCCTCGCGGCCTAGCTGTTCTCTCCTCTCCTGTGGACCTTGGGGTCCACCACCTGGTTCCAGCACCGTCAGCTGGTTCCGGGCCGAGCCTTTGGCTTAGGTGCCTCCTCCTGGGTATCCGAGTTCCGCCAACGCCAGGCGGTCCTTGGTAGTGCTTTTAAGCGCGGGCACCTACAGCTTAGTAACCGGGTTCCAGCACCGTCAGCTGGTCCTCGGTCGTGCCATTGGCTCTTGCACACTGGGGCAACGCATCCGGGTTCCAGCACCGCCAGCTGGTTCTCGGCAGTGTTTTTGTCACAGGTACTCCCTCGTGCCAAGCCTGGTTTCAGCACCGTCAGCTGTTTCCGGGTTGTGTCAAGCTCACTGAGACACCTATGCTTGCCTCGTCGTGGTGCGGTCGGGTTAGCCAACTCCAGGGTGCCTCCAGTTTAGGAGCTTCCTATGTGGGCTGCGTGAACTGGTAGTCAAGGCTGGTTCTGTAGTGCCAGTAGGCCCAGCTCCCCCTGTAGGACTGTTGGGGTTCGGTAACTGCGGCTGCCTCGCGGCCTAGCTGTTCTCTCCTCTCCTGTGGACCTTCGGGTCCACCACCTGGTTCCAGCACCGTCAGCTGGTTCCGGGCCGAGCCTTTGGCTTAGGTGCCTCCTCCTGGGTATCCGAGTTCCGCCAACGCCAGGCGGTCCTTGGTAGTGCTTTTAAGCGCGGGCACCTACAGCTTAGTAACCGGGTTCCAGCACCGTCAGCTGGTCCTCGGTCGTGCCATTGGCTCTTGCACACTGGGGCAACGCATCCGGGTTCCAGCACCGCCAGCTGGTTCTCGGCAGTGTTTTTGTCACAGGTACTCCCTCGTGCCAAGCCTGGTTTCAGCACCGTCAGCTGTTTCCGGGTTGTGTCAAGCTCACTGAGACACCTATGCTTGCCTCGTCGTGGTGCGGTCGGGTTAGCCAACTCCAGGGTGCCTCCAGTTTAGGAGCTTCCTATGTGGGCTGCGTGAACTGGTAGTCAAGGCTGGTTCTGTAGTGCCAGTAGGCCCAGCTCCCCCTGTAGGACTGTTGGGGTTCGGTAACTGCGGCTGCCTCGCGGCCTAGCTGTTCTCTCCTCTCCTGTGGACCTTCGGGTCCACCACCTGGTTCCAGCACCGTCAGCTGGTTCCGGGCCGAGCCTTTGGCTTAGGTGCCTCCTCCTGGGTATCCGAGTTCCGCCAACGCCAGGCGGTCCTTGGTAGTGCTTTTAAGCGCGGGCACCTACAGCTTAGTAACCGGGTTCCAGCACCGTCAGCTGGTCCTCGGTCGTGCCATTGGCTCTTGCACACTGGGGCAACGCATCCGGGTTCCAGCACCGCCAGCTGGTTCTCGGCAGTGTTTTTGTCACAGGTACTCCCTCGTGCCAAGCCTGGTTTCAGCACCGTCAGCTGTTTCCGGGTTGTGTCAAGCTCACTGAGACACCTATGCTTGCCTCGTCGTGGTGCGGTCGGGTTAGCCAACTCCAGGGTGCCTCCAGTTTAGGAGCTTCCTATGTGGGCTGCGTGAACTGGTAGTCAAGGCTGGTTCTGTAGTGCCAGTAGGCCCAGCTCCCCCTATAGGACTGTTGGGGTTCGGTAACTGCGGCTGCCTCGCGGCCTAGCTGTTCTCTCCTCTCCTGTGGACCTTGGGGTCCACCACCTGGTTCCAGCACCGTCAGCTGGTTCCGGGCCGAGCCTTTGGCTTAGGTGCCTCCTCCTGGGTATCCGAGTTCCGCCAACGCCAGGCGGTCCTTGGTAGTGCTTTTAAGCGCGGGCACCTACAGCTTAGTAACCGGGTTCCAGCACCGTCAGCTGGTCCTCGGTCGTGCCATTGGCTCTTGCACACTGGGGCAACGCATCCGGGTTCCAGCACCGCCAGCTGGTTCTCGGCAGTGTTTTTGTCACAGGTACTCCCTCGTGCCAAGCCTGGTTTCAGCACCGTCAGCTGTTTCCGGGTTGTGTCAAGCTCACTGAGACACCTATGCTTGCCTCGTCGTGGTGCGGTCGGGTTAGCCAACTCCAGGGTGCCTCCAGTTTAGGAGCTTCCTATGTGGGCTGCGTGAACTGGTAGTCAAGGCTGGTTCTGTAGTGCCAGTAGGCCCAGCTCCCCCTGTAGGACTGTTGGGGTTCGGTAACTGCGGCTGCCTCGCGGCCTAGCTGTTCTCTCCTCTCCTGTGGACCTTGGGGTCCACCACCTGGTTCCAGCACCGTCAGCTGGTTCCGGGCCGAGCCTTTGGCTTAGGTGCCTCCTCCTGGGTATCCGAGTTCCGCCAACGCCAGGCGGTCCTTGGTAGTGCTTTTAAGCGCGGGCACCTACAGCTTAGTAACCGGGTTCCAGCACCGTCAGCTGGTCCTCGGTCGTGCCATTGGCTCTTGCACACTGGGGCAACGCATCCGGGTTCCAGCACCGCCAGCTGGTTCTCGGCAGTGTTTTTGTCACAGGTACTCCCTCGTGCCAAGCCTGGTTTCAGCACCGTCAGCTGTTTCCGGGTTGTGTCAAGCTCACTGAGACACCTATGCTTGCCTCGTCGTGGTGCGGTCGGGTTAGCCAACTCCAGGGTGCCTCCAGTTTAGGAGCTTCCTATGTGGGCTGCGTGAACTGGTAGTCAAGGCTGGTTCTGTAGTGCCAGTAGGCCCAGCTCCCCCTGTAGGACTGTTGGGGTTCGGTAACTGCGGCTGCCTCGCGGCCTAGCTGTTCTCTCCTCTCCTGTGGACCTTGGGGTCCACCACCTGGTTCCAGCACCGTCAGCTGGTTCCGGGCCGAGCCTTTGGCTTAGGTGCCTCCTCCTGGGTATCCGAGTTCCGCCAACGCCAGGCGGTCCTTGGTAGTGCTTTTAAGCGCGGGCACCTACAGCTTAGTAACCGGGTTCCAGCACCGTCAGCTGGTCCTCGGTCGTGCCATTGGCTCTTGCACACTGGGGCAACGCATCCGGGTTCCAGCACCGCCAGCTGGTTCTCGGCAGTGTTTTTGTCACAGGTACTCCCTCGTGCCAAGCCTGGTTTCAGCACCGTCAGCTGTTTCCGGGTTGTGTCAAGCTCACTGAGACACCTATGCTTGCCTCGTCGTGGTGCGGTCGGGTTAGCCAACTCCAGGGTGCCTCCAGTTTAGGAGCTTCCTATGTGGGCTGCGTGAACTGGTAGTCAAGGCTGGTTCTGTAGTGCCAGTAGGCCCAGCTCCCCCTGTAGGACTGTTGGGGTTCGGTAACTGCGGCTGCCTCGCGGCCTAGCTGTTCTCTCCTCTCCTGTGGACCTTCGGGTCCACCACCTGGTTCCAGCACCGTCAGCTGGTTCCGGGCCGAGCCTTTGGCTTAGGTGCCTCCTCCTGGGTATCCGAGTTCCGCCAACGCCAGGCGGTCCTTGGTAGTGCTTTTAAGCGCGGGCACCTACAGCTTAGTAACCGGGTTCCAGCACCGTCAGCTGGTCCTCGGTCGTGCCATTGGCTCTTGCACACTGGGGCAACGCATCCGGGTTCCAGCACCGCCAGCTGGTTCTCGGCAGTGTTTTTGTCACAGGTACTCCCTCGTGCCAAGCCTGGTTTCAGCACCGTCAGCTGTTTCCGGGTTGTGTCAAGCTCACTGAGACACCTATGCTTGCCTCGTCGTGGTGCGGTCGGGTTAGCCAACTCCAGGGTGCCTCCAGTTTAGGAGCTTCCTATGTGGGCTGCGTGAACTGGTAGTCAAGGCTGGTTCTGTAGTGCCAGTAGGCCCAGCTCCCCCTGTAGGACTGTTGGGGTTCGGTAACTGCGGCTGCCTCGCGGCCTAGCTGTTCTCTCCTCTCCTGTGGACCTTCGGGTCCACCACCTGGTTCCAGCACCGTCAGCTGGTTCTCGGCAGTGTCTTTTGCTCTTGTACCTTCTGCTCCCCATCCTGGTTCCAGTACCGTCAGCTGGTTCCGGGCAGAGCCTTTGGCTTAGGTGCCTCCTTCTGGGTATCCAAGTTCCACCAACGTCAGGTGGTCCTTGGTAGTGCTTTCAGGCACGGGTACCTCCTGCTTAGTAACCGGGTTCCAGTAACGTCAGCTGGTCCTCGGTAGTTCCATTGGCTCTTGGACCTTCGGCTACCCATCCGGGTTCCAGTACCGTCAGCTGGTTCTCGGCAGTGTCTTTTGCTCTTGTACCTTCTGCTCCCCATCCTGGTTCCAGTAACGTCAGCTGGTTCCGGGCAGAGCCTTTGGCTTAGGTGCCTCCTTCTGGGTATCCGAGTTCCGTCAACGTCAGGCGGTCCTTGGTAGTGCTTTTTAGCACGGGTACCTCCTGCTTAGTAACCGGGTTCCAGTAACGTCAGCTGGTCCTCGGTAGTTCCATAGGCTCTTGAACCTTCGGGTAGCCATCCGAGTTCCAGTTCCATCAGCTGGTTCTTGGCATTTTCTCAGCCTTCTTGTACCTTCTGCTACATTTCCAAGTTGAAGACCCTAACGTCGACGACCCGGAAGACCACCACGATGACGACGACACGGAAGACCACCCCGATGACGACGACGACGACGGCGGAGACGACGACGGCGGAGATGACGACACTGGAGACGACGACCCTGGAGACGACAACATGGAAGACCGAGAAGCAGAAGAACAAGAGGCTGCAGAACAAAGAGCAGAAGAACATTAAGCATAAGACTTAATATCAGAGCAAAAGATATTATCTAAATTATATGCAGAAGAAGACTAAGCAGTGTATGGGGGTGAGTCCGTTCCTCCTCGTGGTGCCCCTGGATAAAGCCTGATGCTGCAGGCCAAACTGAACGCGGACAAATGTAACTTTTGTGACTGGCAGAACGGAAGGTGTAATCTTCAAACTTTTATAGATAACAACTACGGGAATGCCTGTCACAAATGAGAATATGATGAAGAAGTAGAATAGGAAGAATAATAACAGTGGAATAAAAAGAATATGTAGAATAAGAAGAATAATAATAGTTGAATAAAATGAATATGAAGAATGTAATAAAAAAAAAAAAATAGGTAGAAGATGAAGAAGAAGATGAATAAGGTGAAGAAGTTGATGTCAAAGATGCTGATGATGATGAAGATGAAAGTGTGGGAAAAGAAAAAAAAAAAGAAAAAAAAGAAGGGGAAGGGCGTGGAATAGTGAAACATCAATATCTGACAAAATAAAAAAAAAATTTACATAGTCAATATCTTTGTCACTCCGAACGTCTTAAAAAAAAACAAAAAACATGCTATTCTATTTGATTGGGATAAACCTCTATGACTTTAATGTCTCCGCCACCTCCCCAAATACATCCGGCATTATTCTTAGTTGTTTTCCTTCATGTAGAATGAACCTACAAGGAAAGAAAGGGTTTATTTTAATTCCGATATTTTGGTCCCATTGACTTGCATTGGGATCGGGTATCGGTATCGGCGATATCCGATATTTTTTGAATATCGGCCGATCCAAACCGATACCGATACTTTCCGATATCGGAAGGTATCGCTCAACACTAGTCATGAAGAACAAGCATTTTGCCTTTTTACTCCACCTTATGGAAGGTAGACATTTATAACAGTACTTTGCATCAAAAATGGCGCACATCTTGGAGTCATACTCCTTTTTCTAGGTTTTTTCCAACCCTGTTGAGGTAGACCCTGGTGCACACTGTGGTCTGCTTTCCCTTGATGTATTTGAAAATGAATTCTTAACCAAAAACACTGAATAATTTATTTTGTTACATACAGACAAGCAATACTTTACAGACAATAAAAGGGGCATTACATAAGAATTGCAGATATTAATCTGATATCTAGTTGAACTGAAGTTGTGTCATTGAAAATTTGGTATAGATCTAGGTGATCTTTTCAAAGAAGTGGGAGGTTTAACTGCACATTTATTTGACATTCTTACCATTCTCTTCATCTTAATTGTAAAAGTTTTAATTTACTAATATACCAAAACATTAACCCCTTTATGACCTTTGACGTATCCAAATGTCCAGGTTGGATGGTATTTACTGACCATGGACTTATGGATGCGTTATGGCGATTTTGCGTGCGCAGAGGTTCTGCACAAGCAATCGTGGCAGGGTGTCAGATGATTCTGACAGCTGACACCAAGCACACAGTACAGGAATGGTGCCCACACCGCTCCTGACCCTTCAACTCTATAACTGCTGCAATCAAAATTCATTGCAGCATTTGGCAGGCATGCAGAGGGAGAAAGCCCCCACGACGTCAACACAAAGGGTCGATTATCGCCATGGTGACCCGATGTCGTCATGACAATATCAGGGTCACCAGAGCTAGCAAACTTGCTACACCATGCCCTGGTGTAGCAAGTTTGCCTATCAGTGCAGCACTGACAGTTTGTAAAGCATAGAAAAGCTCCAAGCAAAGTGAAAGTCCCATAGCGGGACCAAAGTAAAAAAGTTAAAAAAAGTGAAAAAAATTTAAAAAATATTTTAAAAAATAACATAACAATAAAAAAATCTATTGTACCCATAAATAAATATTATGAAAAACACAAGCAAAATAAGTACACTTATTTGCTATTCACCTGCCCAGAATGATCCTACCTTTAAAACTGTCCCACTAGGTAACCTCTTCAGTGATCACCGCAAAAATAGAAAATAAAAAAGGCTAAAAACTATGCTTTATCATCATACCCTCAAACAGAAAGTGAAATAAAATGCGAAAAAAGATGATTACAAATAAAAATGATATCACTGAAAATGTCATCTTGTCCTGCTAAATACAGCTCCATGAGAGAATAAAGTTATAGCTCTCAGAATGAAGTGATGCAAAAATATATATTTTTTCTGCAATACAGCTTTTATTGTGTAAAAGCACCAAAGTGTAAGAAAATATATAAATGTGGTATCGCTGTAATCATACTGACCCAAAGAATAAAGCTGTCTTATGAATTTTACCACACGCAGACTGGCATTAAAAATAAAATCTTGAATTGCTGGTTTTTGTTCATTCTGCCACCCAAAAATCAGAATACAAAGGGATCAAGAAAAGTCATGAGTCTGAAAATGGTACTATCAAAAATATTAACTTGTCCCGCAAAAAACAAGCCATCAAATGACTATATCGGCCCAAATAAGGAAAAATTATAGCTCAGAAAATATGATGATGCAAAAACTAGCTTTTGCAAAAAAGCATGTTTTAGTGTGTGACAGCAACCAAACATAAAAGCCCAAAGAAAATCTGGTATCGCTGTAATCTCACCGATCCGAAGAATAAAGTCATCTACTCACACTGCAAGAGTAATGGCGTAAAAATAAATAAAACCTATTCATCTGCTGTTCATTTGATCATTCTTCCTCCCAAGGATTGCAGCAAGGCTCCGCTTACATTTATTTTACAGTCTGCACTGAGTGCTCACACCGGTGTTTCCATGTAAATCTTTCAAATACATGATTCAGATGGACCTCCAGTGGAAGATTCCCTATAATGAAACAGATGGAGACATTGTGGACGCAGTCTGGCTTGTGATCTGGCAGTGTCTGTCTTTTTAGGTGTACATAAAAGTTCAGTTGACCACAGTTTTGTGCAAAACTAAAAAAAGGATATTGCTGAACAGAGGTAACTCTGCTGCCTCACTATAGTGAATAGATCCTTCAGGGGTTTCATCCGAATCAGGTACTCAGAGATTTAGATGGAAATCTCAAAGTAAGTGCTCAGCATAGAGCGCAGGATAAGTGTGATCCCAAAATTTGTGCATAATGTTCCCAATAAAAGCTTCAACCCCATCCACAAAAAATCCCCCATTCAGGTCTGTCATCTGTCAATAGAAATATAGGTGGCTTCGACATTATTGGTAGCATAAATGCTCTGGAAAATTGAGAAGCAAAATGGCTCCTCGCCCCCCCCCCCCCCCCCCGTCTTCCCCGCAAAAAAAGAAATTCAGCAAATTCTGTGCTCTCATATCTAAATGTCCCCTCCCGTCTGAGCCCCATAGTGTGCCTAAACCACATTTAGCGTCTACATGTTTGGCATGTCTGTATGTCTGTAGCGATGCTTAATTTACGGGTGTCTGTCTCCAGAAGCATAACATACTGATCACAAAAACATACTCGTCACTAAAATGTACTGGTCACTACAATGTAGTATGTGCAGTTTGCAATTTTCACTCAGCAACATCCACTACTGCTTTTTTCCATGGGTGTTTTCCAGAATCAAAATCATCACTACACCTGTAGCTAAATTCCCAAAGTGGTATACTTTCAAAAGTTCGGTCACTTGAGAGGGGAGTTATTCTTTTCTAGAACTTAGGATCTCTGTATATGGAGTTTGCACGCTATTCTAGGAAAATCTACGCTCCAGGAAGCAAAAAGCGCTACATCCCACCCATGTCTCGTATGGCTAAGCAGTACTGTACAGCCACAAATGGAGTATTTCTACATTCACTAGAAATTGTGAAACATACTCAGTAGAAATTGCACAACTTTTGTGTTAATAATTTAGATTGTGAGCCCCATCAGGGACAGTGATGATAATGTGTGCAAAATGTAAAGTGCTGCGGAATATGTTAGCGCTATATAAAAATAAAAAAATAAAAATAAAGATTATTGTGTTCCATTTTCTCCTCTTACTCTTGTGAAAATAAAACATTTGGGGCTAAAATAACATTTCTTTGGGAAAAATGTGTTTTTCTTTTAATTTTTTTATTTTCATGGCTCTACATTTTAAACTTCTGTGAAGCACTTGGGGGTTCAAAGTGCTCACCACACATCTAGATACATTACTTGAGAGGTCTAGTTTCCAAAATGGGGTTACTTGTGAGGGATTTTCACTGGTTAAGCACATCAGGGGCTCTCCAAACTCGACATGACATCCACAGACCATTTAATCAAAGTCTGCATTCCAAAACATCACTTCTTTTCTGAGCTCCGCCGTGCAGCCAAACAGAAGTTTTTCTCCATATATTGGGTGTCAGCGTACTCAGGAGATATTGCACAACAAATTGAACTGTGCAATTTCTCCTGTTACCCTTATGAGAATGCAAAATTTGGGACTAAAACAACATTTTTGTTGGAAAAATTAGATTTTTCATGGGGTTTCGGCCTTCTTATAGAAATAGCACAACAAATGTTGTGGTCCATTTTTTCCTATTACCCTTGCAAAAATTAAAAAAAATTGGGGTCTAAAGTAAAAAATTTTTGTTAATTTTTTTTTTGTCCACATTCCAAAAATTCCCATAAAGCACCTACAGGGTTAATAAACTTCTTTAAAGTGTTTTTAAGCACCTTGAGGGGTGCAGTTTTTAGAATGGTATCACTTTTGGGTATTTTCTGTCATACAGTTAGGGCCAGAAATATTTGGACAGTGACACAAGTTTTGTTATTTTAGCTGTTTACAAAAACATGTTCAGAAATACAATTATATATATAATATGGGCTGAAAGTGCACACTCCCAGCTGCAATATGATAGTTTCCACATCCAAATCGGAGAAAGGGTTTAGGAATCATAGCTCTGTAATGCATAGCGTCCTCTTTTTCAAGGGACCAAAAGGGCTGCAATTAACTCTGAAGGCGTCTCCCTCGTTAACCTGTAATCAATGAAGTAGTTAAAAGGTCAGGGGTGGATTCCAGGTGTGTGGTTTTGCATTTGGAAGCTGTTGCTGTGAGCAGACAACATGCGGTCAAAGGAACTCTCAATTGAGGTGAAGCAGAACATCCTGAGGCTGAAAAAAAAGAAAAAATCCATCAGAGAGATAGCAGACATGCTTGGAGTAGCAAAATCAACAGTTGGGTACATTCTGAGAAAAAAGGAATTGACTGGTGAGCTTGGGAACTCAAAAAGGCCTGGGCATCCACGGATGACAACAGTGGTGGATGATCGCCGCATACTTAATTTGGTGAAGAAGAACCCGTTCACAACATCAACTGAAGTCCAGAACACTCTCAGTGAAGTAGGTGTATCTGTCTCTAAGTCAACAGTAAAGAGAAGACTCCATGACAGTAAATACAAAGGGTTCACATCTAGATGCAAACCATTTATCAATACCAAAAATAGACAGGCAGAGTTAAATTTGCAGAAAAACACCTCAAGAAGCCAGCTCAGTTCTGGAAAAGTATTCTATGGACAGATGAGACAAAGATCAACCTGTACCAGAATGAAGGGAAGAAAAAAGTTTGGAGAAGAAAGGGAACGGCACATGATCCAAGGCACACCACATCCTCTGTAAAACATGGTGGAGGCAACGTGATGGCATGGGCATGCATGGCTTTCAATGGCACTGGGTCACTTGTGTTTGTTGATGACATAAGAGCAGACAAGAGTAGCCGGATGAATTCTGAAGTGTATCGGGATATACTTTCAGCCCAGATTCAGCCAAATGCTGCAAAGTTGATTGGACGGCGCTTCATAGTACAGATGGACAATGACCCCAAGCATACATCCAAAGCTACCCAGGAGTTCATGAGTGCCAAAAAGTGGAACATTCTGCAATGGCCAAGTCAATCTCCAGATCTAAACCCAATTGAGCATGCATTTCACTTGCTCAAATCCAGACTTAAGATGGAAAGACCCACAAACAAGCAACACCTGAAGGCTGCGGCTGTAAAGGCCTGGCAAAGCATTAAGAAGGAGGAAACCCAGCGTTTGGTGATGTCCATGGGTTCCAGACTTAAGGCAGTGATTGCCTCCAAAGGATTTGCAACAAAATATTGAAAATAAAAATATTTTGTTTGGGTTATGTTTATTTGTCCAATTACTTTTGACCTCCTAAAATGTGGAGAGTTTGTAAAGAAATGTGTACAATTCCTACATGTTCTATCAGATATTTTTGTTCAACCCTTCAAATTAAACGTTACAATCTGCACTTGAATTCTGTTGTAGAGGTTTCATTTCAAATCCAATGTGGTGGCATGCAGAGCCCAACTCGCGAAAATTGTGTCACTGTCCAAATATTTCTGGCCCTAACTGTATAGATACCTCAAAATCACTTCAAATGTGATGTGGTCCCTAACCAAAATGGTTTTGTAAATTTTGTTGGAAAATGAGAAATCGCTGGTCAAATTTAAACCATTATAACTTCCTAACAAAAAAATATATTTAAAAACCTATGCGGATGTAAAGTAGACATGTGGGAAATGTTATTTATTAACTATTTCTAATTTAAAGGCATAAAAATTAAAAGTCAAACCAGAATCTCAATTTGCAGACACTGTGTTTCGGGGTACTGCCCCTCGTCAGTACAAAGTGGAGATCTGGTTTGGCTGATTGAGAGGCGTCTGACCGGGATCCAAGAAGCATCATTTCTCCTTGCAGAGAGTGACATGTTAAGCATGTTGAGGTGGCTTTAAGTCTCCTCACCTTGACATGCTTAACCGGTCACTCTCCGCAAGGAGAAACGATACTTCTTGGATCCCGGTCAGATGCCACTCAATCAGCCAAACCAGATCTCCACTTTGCATTGACGAAGTGGGAAGTACCCCGAAACAGTGTCTGCAAATTGAGATTCTGGTTTGGCTTTTATCCTAAGTCATGTGACAATGCTCGTTAAAGGGTCAACATTGACTGTTAGGATTGCTACTTCCAATAGGTGGCACTAGATATCTAGTCCTCTTCCTCTCTGAAGAGACAATATGCGAGTCGTATCAAAGAAATGTTACCACTATCATAAAGTGCAATATGTCATGAAAAAATATTTTCAGAATCAGTGGGATCCGTTGAAGTGTTCCAGAGTTATTACCTTATAAAGTGACAGTGGTCAGAATTGTAAAATTTGGCCTGGTCGTGAAAGTGCAAACAGGCTTGACGGGTGAAGAAGTTAATAAACGGCTCAGTACTTATCATAAATAAAACCCCATAGGTTGTGTCTTATTGGAAACACTATCATTAAAATCTGTAATTTGATGTATTGCATTCTTTGCTTTTTTGAAGTCACTGAATTTCTTTTGAAATCACTGGCAAGATATTATAGACTAGATGGTGGCCCAATTCTAACGCATCGGGTATTCTAGAATATGCATGTCCACGTAGTATATTGCCCAGCCACGTAATATATTGCCCAGCCACGTAGTATATTGCCTAGCCACGTAGTATATTATCCAGCCACATAGTATATTGCCCAGCCACGTAGTATATTGCCCAGTCACGTAGTATATTGCTCAGTGATGTAGTATATTGCCCAGCCACTTAGTATATATTGCCTAGTTACGTAGTATATTGCCCAGTGACGTAGTATAGAGCACAGAGCCACGTAGTATATTGCACAGCGACGTAGTATATTGCCCAGCTATGTAGTATATTGCCCAGTCACGTAGTATATTGCACAGCCACGTAGTATATTGCCCAGTCACGTAGTATATTGCCCAGCCACATAGTATATTGCCCAGTTACGTAGTATATTGCCCAGTGATGTAGTATACAGCACAGAGCCATGTAGTATATTGCCCAGCCACATACTGTAGTATATTTCTCAGTGATGTAGTATATTGCCCAGCCACGTAGTATATTGCCCAGCCACGTATTATATTGCCCAGTGACGTAGTATATTGCCCAGCTATGTAGTATATTGCTCAGTGACGTAGTATATTGCCCAGCCACGTAGTATATTGCCCAGTTACGTAGTAGATTGCCCAGTGACGTAGTATATTACCCAGCCACCTAGTATATTGCCCAGCTATGTATTATATTGGCCAGCCACGTATGTCACAGGTTAAAAATAAAAAATAAACATATACTCACCTTCCGAGGGAGCCCTTGTAGTCATGTCGCCTGTGTGTGGTGCACTCGACAGCTTCCGGTCCCAGGGTTGGTAGCGCATGACCCGTGATGATGTCGCGGTCACATGACAGTGACGTCATGGCAGGTCCTTCTTGCGAAGGCGCGCAGGACATGTGATGAGGTCGCGGTCACATGACCATGACGTCATGGCAGGTCCTTGTCGCATACCATCCTTGCCACCGGAACCTGCCGCTTGCATGGAGCAGTCACCGAAGCGTCGCGAGGAGCGGGAAAGGCACCGGAATGTGAGTATATGATGATTTTTTATTTTTTTCATTATTTTTAACATTAGATGCTTTTACTATTGAGGCTGCATAGGCAGCCTCAATAGTAAAAAGGTTGGTCACACAGGGTTAATAGCAGCGTTAATGGAGTGCGTTACACCGTGGTCCATTAGCGCTCCCATTAACCCTGTGTGAGCGTTGACTGGAGGGGAGTACGGAGCGGGTACTGACTGCGGGGAGGAAGTAGCGGCCATGTTGCGCCGGACTGCGCCCATCGCTGATTGGTCGTGGCAATGGTCGTGGGCGTTTTGCCACGACCAACCAGCGACTTGGATTCCATGACAGACAGAGGCCGCGACCAATGAATATCCATGACAGAAAGAAGGACAGACAGAAAGACGGAAGTGACCCTTAGACAATTATATAGTAGATAGTTTGTGTTTTAGTCATTGCTGTTCACATATAAACCCAGTAAATGTGACTGTGAAGGTCTAGCGGTAGAAAGCATTTGAAAACATCCAACAAACATTTCAGTAGACACATCCTCAACATTTTAAGCATAACTTCAGCTATTTGTCCGTAAATGAATCTGTTACGCTAAAAAGATATGGCAATTTGCTGTTTATATAATGCGTCTTCTATTTTTATTCACATGATAAGCAGGACAATTGCTTAGTTTCGGATAATTGGCTGATATCTTGCTCTAATTCTAAGTGAAATATAGGCTTTTAAATTAGTACCTTCACATAATTATGGACCTATTCAGCAATCATGGTTAGAATGTTAACTAGAATTTATATTTTGCTAATGTTAGAATTGATGCTGCATTTGTCTGGAAAAACATTGCTTGCTCTTGCAGTCTTCGCTCAAGCAAAAAAGACAACACAGATCCCTAATTTAGAAAAAGAGAATTTAAAGCCTTATTAAAAAACATAAAATACATGGTTTAAAATTCAAAATTACTGTAGGGAAAATTGCGTTGACCTAGTAGATACGGAAAACATTTTACTTATTATTAAGAAATTAACAAATGCATAATTATGCTTGAATCCTAAACCACACTTTGAATCTGTAATGCTTAGGGTCCATGCACACTGCATTTGCATCAACTGTCAGAGGTATACATTGGACAATATTTCCTAGAGTACACCTTCGAGGTTTCAGACTTACATGTTTATAAACTCAGGTTGCAAAAAAAGAAAAAGGATAATTTGTGGTATACTTTTTATGTGGTAGGTCACTGTACAGGCAAATGCAGTCTACTGAGCATTGAAAAAGATGTACATCTAGAGGTACAATGGGGAAAATAAGTATTTGGCATACTGCCGATTTCGCAAGTTTTCCCACCTACAAAAATGGGGAAGTCTGTAATTTTTATTGCAGGTTCACTTCAACAGTGAGAGACAGAATCAAATTTTTTTTAAAAAAACTGAAAATCATGATTTTTAGGTAATTTACTTGCATTTTATTATATAACATAAGTGTTTTATAAAAATAGAATAAAATAAATTAACCCTTTCAGTCTTCAAGCCTGTTTTCACCTTCATGACCAGGTCAAATTTTAGAAATTCTGACCTGTGTCCAGTGTTATGAGTAGTGTTGAGCGATACCTTCCGATATCGGAAAGTATCGGTTTCGGATAGGATCGGCCGATATTCAAAAAATATCGGATATCGCCGATACCGATACCCGATCCCAATGCAAGTCAATGGGACCAAAATATCGGAATTAAAATAAACCCTTTCTTGCCCTGTAGGTTCATTCTACATGAAGGAAAACAACTAAGAATAATGCCGGATGTATTTGGGGAGGTGGCGGAGACATTAAAGTCATAGAGGTTTATCCCAATCAAATAGAATAGCATGTTTTTTGTTTTTTTTTAAGACGTTCGGAGTGACAAAGATATTGACTATGTAAATTTTTTTTTTTATTTTGTCAGATATTGATGTTTCACTATTCCACGCCCTTCCCCTTCTTTTTTATCTTTTTTTTTTTTACTTTTCCCACACTTTCATCTTCATCATCATCATCAGCATCTTTGACATCAACTTCTTCTTCACCTTATTCATCTTCTTCTTCATCCTTTACCTTTTTTTTTTTTTTATTACATTCTTCATATTCATTTTATTCAACTATTATTATTCTTCCTATTCTACATATTCTTTTTATTCCACTGTTATTATTCTTCCTATTCTACTTCTTCATCATATTCTCATTTGTGACAGGCATTCCCGTAGTTGTTATCTATAAAAGTTTGAAGATTACACCTTCCGTTCTGCCAGTCACAAAAGTTACATTTGTCCGCGTTTAGTTTGGCCTGCAGCATCAGGCTTTATCCAGGGGCACCACGAGGAGGAACGGACTCACCCCCATACACTGCTTAGTCTTCTTCTGCATATAATTTAGATAATATCTTTTGCTCTGATATTAAGTCTTATGCTTAATGTTCTTCTGCTCTTTGTTCTGCAGCCTCTTGTTCTTCTGCTTCTCGGTCTTCCATGTTGTCGTCTCCAGGGTCGTCGTCTCCAGTGTCGTCATCTCCGCCGTCGTCGTCTCAGCCGTCGTCGTCTCCGCCGTCGTCGTCTCCGCCGCCGTCGTCTCCGCCGTCGTCGTCATCGGGGTGGTCTTCCAGGTCGTCGTCGTCGTCGTCATCGGGGTGGTCTTCCGGGTCGTCGACTTTAGGGTCTTCAACTTGGAAATGTAGCAGAAGGTACAAGAAGGCTGAGAAAATGCCAAGAACCAGCTGATGGAACTGGAACTCGGATGGCTACCCGAAGGTTCAAGAGCCTATGGAACTACCGAGGACCAGCTGACGTTACCGGAACCCGGTTACTAAGCAGGAGGTACCCGTGCTAAAAAGCACTACCAAGGACCGCCTGACGTTGGCAGAACTCGGATACCCAGAAGGAGGCACCTAAGCCAAAGGCTCTGCCCGGAACCAGCTGATGGTACTGGAACCAGGATGGGGAGCAGAAGGTACAAGAGCAAAAGACACTGCCGAGAACCAGCTGACGGTACTGGAACCCGGATGGGTAGCCGAAGGTCCAAGAGCCAATGGAACTACCGAGGACCAGCTGACGTTACTGGAACCCGGTTACTAAGCAGGAGGTACCCGTGCCTGAAAGCACTACCAAGGACCACCTGACGTTGGTGGAACTTGGATACCCAGAAGGAGGCACCTAAGCCAAAGGCTCTGCCCGGAAACAGCTGACGGTACTGGAACCAGGATGGGGAGCAGAAGGTACAAGAGCAAAAGACACTGCCGAGAACCAGCTGACGGTGCTGGAACCAGGAGGTGGACCCGAAGGCCCACAGGAGAGGAGAGAACAGCTAGGCCGCGAGGCAGCCGCAGTTACCGAACCCCAACAGTCCTACAGGGGGAGCTGGGCCTACTGGCACTACAGAACCAGCCTTGACTACCAGTTCACGCAGCCCACATAGGAAGCTCCTAAACTGGAGGCACCCTGGAGTTGGCTAACCCGACCGCAACACGACGGGGAAAGCATAGGCGTCTCAGTGAACTTGACACAACCCGGAAACAGCTGACGGTGCTGAAACCAGGCTTGGCACGAGGGAGTACCTGTGACAAGAACACTGCCAAGAACCAGCTGGCGGTGCTGGAACCCAGATGCGTTGCCCCAGTGTGCAAGAGCCAATGGCACCGAGGACCAGCTGGCGGTGCTGGAACCCGGTTACTAAGCTGTAGGTGCCCGCGCTTAAAAGCACTACCAAGGACCGCCTGAAGTCGGCGGAACTCGGATACCCAGGAGGAGGCACCTAAGACAAAGGCTCGGCCCGGAACCAGCTGACGGTGCTGGAACCAGGAGGTGGACCCGAAGGCCCACAGGAGAGGAGAGAACAGCTAGGCCGCGAGGCAGCCGCAGTTACCGAACCCCAACAGTCCTACAGGGGGAGCTGGGCCTACTGGCACTACAGAACCAGCCTTGACTACCAGTTCACGCAGCCCACATAGGAAGCTCCTAAACTGGAGGCACCCTGGAGTTGGCTAACCCGACCGCAACACGACGGGGCAAGCATAGGCGTCTCAGTGAACTTGACACAACCCGGAAACAGCTGACGGTGCTGAAACCAGGCTTGGCACGAGGGAGTACCTGTGTCAAAAACACTGCCGAGAACCAGCTGGCATTGCTGGAACCCAGATGCGTTGCCCCAGTGTGCAAGAGCCAATGGCACGACCGAGGACCAGCTGACGGTGCTGGAACCCGGTTACTAAGCTGTAGGTGGCCGCGCTTAAAAGCACTACCAAGGACCGCCTGGCGTTGGCGGAACTCGGATACCCTGGAGGAGGCACCTAAGCCAAAGGCTCGGCCCGGAACCAGCTGACGGTGCTGGAACCAGGTGGTGGACCCGAAGGTCCACAGGAGAGGAGAGAACAGCTAGGCCGCGAGGCAGCCGCAGTTACCGAACCCCAACAGTCCTACAGGGGGAGCTGGGCCTACTGGCACTACAGAACCAGCCTTGACTACCAGTTCACGCAGCCCACATAGGAAGCTCCTAAACTGGAGGCACCCTGGAGTTGGCTAACCCGACTGCAACACGACGGGGCAAGCATAGGCGTCTCAGCGAGTTTGACACAACCCGGAAACAGCTGACGGTGCTGAAACCAGGTTTGGCACGAGGGAGTACCTGTGACAAAAACACTGCCGAGAACCAGCTGGCGGTGCTGGAACCCGGATGCTTTGCCTATCAAACATTGTCTTCCTACAGCCCCAACTAGTGGTGTTGGAGCAAAGGGTAAGCAGGGGGAGCAGAGTGTAGGCCGAAGCCTGCACTGGAGTCAGCTTTGTGTCTGCGTTGCGTTTGCAGGACACTTTGCCGGCTACACAGTGGGGGAACAGCAGGCGGTGCTGAACCCCACTAACACATTGGCTGGTGTTTTTCTCTGTGCAGCTAGCACTTCCAGGCTAAAACTGGCGGTGTTATGAGCCCAGGGTCAGCAGTAGCAGGAGAGGAGCAGAGTGTAGGCCGAAGCCTGCACTGGTGGCAGCTTTTGTTCTGTTGTGCCTGCGTGGCGTTTGCAGGTCACGTTGCCGGCTACACAGCTGGGGCACAGCTGGCGGTGCTGAACCCCACTAACACATTGGCTGGTGTTTTTCTCTGTGCAGCTAGCACGTCCGGGCACAAACTGGCGGTGTTAGAGCCCAGGGTCAGCAGGAGGAGGAGAGGAGCAGAGTGTAGGCCGAAGCCTAGTTGAACCAATTTCAAAGGAAACCTTTAACCCCCCCTCAGGTGTTTCAAGGTACAAGAGCAACACCTTGAACAGCATTAATGCTGCACAAGTCTAAGGTTGCTCTCTTCATTTTGCTCCTTGCACACGCTGAATAAAACACGTACACTATTTAGCCCATTATACTGTCAAACAGTAGTGGAGCCGTGACTTGTCTTTTTAAGGAGATGCAGCACAGGTGTCAAAATTTACACCTAGGTGCTGGGCGAAGATTCCTGAGCGTAGTTATTTGCTGTACAGGAGTCTGCGCTCTTGTTATCCCTTGGCCATGCGCTGTGAGCGATGCCTGTCTTCTCACCTCATTTCAAGTTGGCCGGTGCGGTTAGCGATGGCCATGAAACCCAGACCCGCAGTGTCTTTTAATAAAGTCACACTGCAGAGGTGGGATTCGTGACCTTGCGCAGTAAATTTTGTCGCCTGTCCCTCATGTCCTTACACCTGCATCAGACTGGGCGGCCTCATCTGATCCCTTCTCGCATGCCGCGGCCATGAGGCCGCACATTCTGAAGAAGGCGGAAGGAGATGAGTAAAGACAGGCGAAGATATCCACTGCTCGTGCCCATCAATCACACCCTCGCAGTCAAAATAAGCAAGACAACGAGGAGCGTGGTTTCAGGCAGGGCGGACGCACAGCCGCAGCCAGCCAACCAAAGATGTCAGAAGACGGGCAGCGCTAACAAGGGGGGTGCTACGTGTCATTAAAAAGGAAAGTCACACCTCAGGGACATTGTAATGGTCTGTAATGAGACACATTTTTTCCATGTTTAATTTAACGTGGGCAAGTAGACAAAGTCAGCCACCTTGTACAAATGCAGCAGTACTGCTGTACAAGGTGGCTGTTATACATAGAAACACCTTGGGGTGGGTGGCAGGGTCCCTTTAATTTCAGTTCATGTGCCTGCGTGGCGTTTGCAGGTCACGTTGCCGGCTACACAGCAGGGGAACAGCTGGCGGTGCTGAACCCCACTAACACATTGGCTGGTGTTTTTCTCTGTGCAGCTAGCACGTCCGGGCAAAAACTGGCGGTGTTAGAGCCCAGGGTCAGCAGGAGGAGGAGAGGAGCAGAGTGTAGGCCGAAGCCTGCACTGGTGGCAGCTTTTGTTCTGTTGTGCCTGCGTGGTGGTTGCAGGTCACGTTGCCGGCTACACAGCTGGGGAACAGCTGGCGGTGCTGAACCCCACTAACACATTGGCTGGTGTTTTTCTCTGTGCAGCTAGCACGTCCGGGCAAAAACTGGCGGTGTTAGAGCCCAGGGTCAGCAGGAGGAGGAGAGGAGCAGAGTGTAGGCCGAAGCCTAGTTGAACCAATTTCAAAGGTAACCTTTAACCCCCCTCAGGTGTTGCAAGGTACAAGAGCCACACCTCGTGCAGCATTAATGCTGCACAAGTAAAAGGTTTCTCTCTTAATTTTGCTCCTTGCACACGCTGAATAAAACACGTACACTATTTAGCCCATTCTACTGTAAAACAGTAGTGTAGGCGTGACTTGTCTTTTTAAAGAAAAGCAGCACAGGTGTCGAAAATAACACCTTGGTGCATGGGTTCAGCTTCCTGAGCGTTGTTATTTGCTGTTCAGGAGTCTGCGCTCTTGTTATCCCTTGGCCATGCGCTGTGAGCGCTGACTGTCTTCTGGCCTCATTTCATGTTGGCCGATGCGGTTAGCGGTGGACATGAATCCCAGACCCACAGTGTGTTTGGAAAAAATCACACTGCGTGGCTGGGATTCGTGCCCTTGTGCAGTTAATATGTTTGCCGCTCACACATGTCCTTACACCTACTTCAGACTGGGCGGCCTCATCTGATCCCTTATCGCATGCCGCGGCCATGAGGCCGCACAGTCTGAAGAAGGCGGAAGGAGATGAGTTAAGACAGGCGAACATGCCCATCAATCACACCCTCGCTGCCAAAATATATGAGACAACGAGGGGCGTTGTGTTGGGCAGGGCGGACGCACAGGCACAGGCAGCCAGCCAATGATGTCAGAAGACGGGCAGCGCTACCAAGGGTGGTGCTGCGTATCATTAGAAAGGAAAGTCACACCTCAGGGACAGTTGAATGGTCTCAATGAGACACATTTTGTACGTGTTGAGTTCCACGTGAGCAAGGAGAAAAAGTCAGCCACCTTGTACAAATGCAGCAGTACTGCTGTACAAGGTGGCTGTTATACATAGAAACACCTGGGGGTGGGGGGCAGGCTTCCTTCAATTTCAGTTCATGTGCCTGCGTGGCGTTTGCAGGACACATTGCCAGCTACACAGCAGGGGAACAGCTGGCGGTGCTGAACCCCACTAACACATTGGCTGGTGTTTTTCTCTGTGGAGCTCGCATGTCCGGGCAAAAACTGGCGGTGTTAGAGCCCAGGGTCAGCAGGAGGAGGAGAGGAGCAAAGTGTAGGCCGAAGCCTGCACTGGTGGCAGCTTTTGGTCGGTTGTGCCAGCGTGGCTTGTGCTGGACACGATGCCGGCTACACAGCAGGGGAACAGCTGGCGGTGCTGAACCCCACTAACACATTGGCTGTTGTTTTTCTCTGTGAAGCTTGCATTTCCGGGCAAAAACTAGCGGTGTTAGAGCCCAGGGTCAGCAGGAGGAGGAGAGGAGCAGAGTGTAGGCCGAAGCCTAGTTGAACCAATTTCAAAGGTAACCTTTAACCCCCCCTCAGGTGTTGCAAGGTACAAGAGCCACACCTTGTGCAGCATTAATGCTGCACAAGTAAAAGGTTGCTCTATTTAGTTTGCTCCTTGCAGACGCTGAATAAAACACGTACACTATTTAGCCCATTATACTGTCAAACAGTAGTGGAGGCGTGACTTGTCTTTTTAAGGAGACGCAGCACAGGTGTCAAAATTTACACCTAGGTGGTGGGCGCAGATTCCTGAGCGGTGTATTAGCTGTACAGGAGTCTGCGCTATTGTGATCCCTTGGCCATGCGCTGTGAGCGCTGCCTGTCTTCTCACCTCATTTCATGTTGGCCGTTGCGGTTAGCAATGGATATGAATCCCAGGCCCACAGTGTGTTTTCAAAAAATCACACTGCATGGCTGGGATTCGTGGCCTTGTGCAGTAAATATGTTTGCCGCACACACATGTCCTTACACCTGCTTCAGACTGGGCGACCTCAGCTGATCCCTTATCGCCTACCACGGCCAGGAGGCTGCACAGTCTGAAGAAGGCGGAAGGAGATGAGTTAAGACAGGCGAACATGCCCATCAATCACACCCTCGCAGCCAAAATATATGAAACGAGGGGGGTTGTGTCGGGCAGGGCGGACGCACAGGCACAGGCAGCCAACCAATGATGTCAGAAGACGGGCAGCGCTACCAAGGGGGGTGGTGCGTGTCATTAAAAGGAAAGTCACACCTCAGGGACATTGTAATGGTCTGTAATGAGACACATATTTTACGTGTTTAATTCTACGTGGGCAAGAATAAAAAAACAGCCACCTTGTACAAATGCAGCAGTACTGCTGTACTAGGTGGCTGTTATACATAGAAACACCTGGGGGGGTGGGGCCAGGTTCCCTTTAATTTCAGTTCATGTGCCTGCGTGGCGTTTGCAGGTCACGTTGCCGGCTACACAGCAGGGGAACAGCTGGCGTTGCTGAACCCCACTAACACATTGGCTGGTGTTTTTCTCTGTGCAGCTAGCACTTCCGGGCAAAAACTAGCGGTGTTTGAGCCCAGGGTCAGCAGGAGGAGGAGAGGAGCAGAGTGTAGGCCGAAGCCTGCACTGGTGGCAGCTTTTGTTCTGTTGTGCCAGCGTGGCTTGTGCTGGACACGTTGCCGACTACACAGCAGGGGAACAGCTGGCGGTGCTGAACCCCACTGACACATCACCTAGTGTTTTTTCTGTGTAGACAACACTTCCAGGTGGCAACGGACAGTGTTGAAACCCAGGGAATCAAAGAGGAGCAGAGTGTAGGCCGAAGCCGGCAGTTGAGCAAGTTGAAATGGAACCTTTAACCCCCCCCCCCCCAGGCATTTGTTGCTGAAAGAGCCATCTTGTACAGCAGTAATACTGCACATGGAAAATGGTGGCTCCGAAAATTATGCTCCTTGCAAACGCTGAAGTACACACTCATATAATGTGTCCCCTCACACCGTCAAACCATCCCGGAAGTGGGACTTTCCTTTGTAATGTGACACAGCACAGCCGTCATTCCAACCCCCTTGGTGCCGTGCGCCACCTCCTCAATGTTGTTTGGTTCTGTCACGGAGCCCGCGCTGTAATGTTATCCCTTGGCCATGCACAGTTAGCGGTGCCCGTCTTCTGACATCATGTAGGTGTCAGGCTGGCAGTGCCTGTGCGTCCAAGCTGCCCGAGATCCAACCTTGCAGTGTAATCTAATGTAGTCCCACTGCGGGCCAGGGATCCATGGGCATGCGCAGTGCATATCATCGCCTCTCACTCACCTCCTTCCTGCTTCTTCAGAATGTGCGGCGTCACGGCCGTGGCATGCTATTAGGGATCAGCTGACGCCGCCTAGTCTGAAGAAGCGTGAAGAAGGGGAGTGAGAGGCTAGTATATGCACTGCGCATGGCCATGGATACCAGGCCCACTGTGGGATCACATTAGACGACACTGCGAGGTGTGATTTCGGGCAGCGTGGACGCACAGGCGCAGCCAGGACGACAACAAATGATGTCAGAGGAAGGGCAGCGCAAACTGTGCATGGCCAAGGGATAACATAACAGCGCAGGGTCCATGACGGAATCAAACAACGCTAAGGAGGCAGCGCACGGTGCCAAGGGGGTAGCAATGACGGCTGTGCTGCGTCACATTACAAAGGAAAGTCCCACCTCCGGGACGGTTGGACGGTGTGAGGGGACACATTACATGAGTGTGTAGTTCAGCGTTTGCAAGGAGCATAATTTCAAGAGCGACCTTTCCCTTGTGCAGTATTAGTGCTGCACATGGTGGCTCTTTCAGTAACAAACGCCTAGGGGGGGGGGACAGGTCCCCTTACATTTTAGTTGTGCCAGCGTGGCGGTCGCATGACACGTTGCCGGATACACAGCTGGGGATCAGCTGACGTTACTGAACCCCAATAACAGAGGAGCGACTGTTGACTGTGCACACAGCACTTCCAGGCACCAACTGGCGGTGTTAGAGCCCAGGGACAGCAGGAGGAGCAGATTGGAGGTATTGCCGCACACACAGCTGGGGATCAGCTGACGTTACTGAACCCCAATAACAGAGGAGCGACTGTTGACTGTGCACACAGCACTTCCAGGCACCAACTGGCGGTGTTAGAGCCCAGGGACAGCAGGAGGGGCAGATTGGAGGTATTGCCGCACACACAGCTGGGGATCAGCTGACGTTACTGAACCCCAATAACAGAGGAGCGACTGTTGACTGTGCACACAGCACTTCCAGGCACCAACTGGCGGTGTTAGAGCCCAGGGACAGCAGGAGGAGCAGAGGAACAGAGTGTAGGCCGAAGCCTGATTGGAGCAAGTTGAAAGGGAACCTTTAACCCCCCCCCAAGACGTTTGTAGCTGAAAGAGCCATCTTGTGCAGCACTAAGGATGCAAAAGGAAAAGGTGGTTCTTTTAATTATGCTCCTTGCAAACACCGAAGTAAACACTAAAAATGTGTCCCCTTATACCGTTAAACCGTCCCAGAGGTGCGAATTTCCTTCGTAATGGGACACAGCACAGCTGTCATTCCTATCCCCTTGGTGCCGTGCGCTGCCTCCTCAGCGTTGTTTTAAGCTGTCACGGAGCCTGCGCTGTTCTGTTAGCCCTTGGCCATGCCCAATTAGCGCTGCCTGTCTTCTGACATAATTTGGTGTCAGGCTGTCAGTGCCTGTGCGTCCACGCTGCTCCAGATCCCACCTCGCAGTCTCGTCTAACGTAATCCCACTGCGGGCCTTGGAACCATGGGCATGCACAGTGCATATCCTCGACTCTCACTCCCCTCCTTCCCTCTTCTTCAGACTGTGCGGTGTCACGGCCGTGGCATGCTATTAGGGATCAGCTGACGGCGCACAGTCTAAAGAAGGCGGAGGGAAATGAGCGAGAGCCCGAGGGGAAGATATGCACTGCGCATGCCCATGGATCCCAGGCCCGCAGTGTGACTCAATCAGAAGACACTGCGAGGCGGGATCTCGGGCAGCGCGGCCGCACAGGCGCAGCCAGCCTGACACCAAATTATGTCAGAAGACAGGCAGCGCAAATAGGGCATGCCCAAGGGATAACAGAACAGCGCAGGCTCCGTGACAGCTTAAAACAATGCTGAGGAGGCAGCGCATGGCACCAAGGGGGTAGGAATGACGGCTGTGCTGCGTCACATTACGAAGGAAAGTCCCAGCTCCGGGACAGTATAACGGTATCAGTGAACACATTTTATAAGTGTTAAGTTCTGCGTGTGCAAGGAGCTAAAAAAAAAGAGCTACCTTTTCCTTGTGCAGCATTACTGCTGCACAAGATGGCTCTTTCAGTAACAAACGACGGGGGGGGGGGACAGGTTCCCTTACATTTAGGTTGTTGTGCCAGCATGGCGGTCGCAGGACACATTGCCGGCTACACAGCTGGGGATCAGCTGACGTTACTGAAACCCAATAACACTGGGTCGTATGTTTTTACTGTGCAGCCTGCACTTCTGAGACGCAACTGGCGGTGTTGGAGCCCAGGAATAGCAGTTCAGGTGGTAGAAAGATGAACACAGCAGGAGACCTGGATGACACCCAATTACTTAATCAGGCAGAGGAGTGGCAAATTCCTGCGAGATCCAGGCCTGGTTCATTTTCAGGAAAGTAAGCCGGTCAACGTTATCGGAGGATAATCGCATGCGACGGTCTGTTAGTACACCACCTGCGGCACTAAAGACACGTTCCGATAAGACACTAGCCGCAGGGCAAGCCAGCACCTCCAATGCATACTGGCTTAGCTCTGGCCATGTATCCAGCTTAGAGACCCAAAACTTGAACGGGGAAGAGCGGTCTGGGAGTAGAGTAAGAGGGCAAGCCATGTAGTCTGTCACCATCTGACGGAACCGTTGCCTCCTGCTGACTGGAGCCGCCGGTGATGGTGTAGACATTTGGGGCGGGCACACAAAAGTGTGCCAGAGTTGTGCCATACTGGGCTTGCCTTGGGCAGAGGCACTGCTTCTGCTCCCTCTTTGGGCAGAGCCTCCCCCACTGCCTCGACGCACTGAGCTGCTTTGTAAAGCACTAGCAGCACTCCTCTCAGTTGGACAGGAGAAGATGATGGAATTCACCAGTGTGTCGTGGTACTCCCGCAATTTACGCTCCCGGGTCAACGCAGGGATGAGGTTTTGGACGTTGTCCCGGTAGCGAGGATCGAGGAGGGTGAACACCCAATAATCAGGCATGTTGAGAATGTGGTCGATGCGGCGGTCGTTTCTCAGGCACTGCAGCATGAAATCCACCATGTGCTGCAGAGTGCCAACTGGCCCAGAAACGCTGTCCCCTGCTTGAGATATGATCTCTGCCCGCTCGTCATCACCCCACCCTCGCTGTACACACTGACCACTGGACAATTGTGTCGCTCCCTCCTCTGGACGGAGCTCTTCCTCCTCCATTGACTCCTCCTCATCCTCCTCACAAATTGGCCCCTGCGTACCCCTTTGTGAGGAACCACGTGGCGCTGACTCTCCAGAAGCTGATGGAAAAGGTGACTCCTCATCCTCCACCTCTTCCACAACATCATCCCTTAACCCTTGCAAAGTTTGCTGATGCAGGCAGATAAGGGGGACAGTCATGCTGACTAGTGCATCATTTGCACTTGCCATCCGCGTGGAATAATCAAAAGGACGCAAAACCTGGTAGACGTCCTTCATAGTGGCCCACTCTGTGGTTGTGAAGTCTGATCGGCGCTGACTGTGACTTCTTTGCGCCTGATGCAGCTGGTACTCCATAACTGCTTGCTGCTGCTCACACAACCGCTCCAACATATGTAACGTGGAATTCCACCGGGTAGGTAGGTCACATATGATGCGGTGTTCCGGAAGGCGGAATCGGCGCTGCAGAGCAGCAATGCGGGATCTGGCCAAGCTGGAACGCCGCAAGTGAGCACACTCTAGGCGGACCTTGTGCAGCAGGGCATCAAGATCCGGATAGTCCCTCAGAAAACTCTGCACAACCAAATTGAGCACATGTGCCAGACATGGGATGTGAGTGAGGTTGCCAAGGGCCAAAGCTGCCACCAGATTTCGGCCATTGTCACACACTACCATGCCTGGCTGGAGATTCGCTGGCAGTAACCACACATCGCTCTCCTGCTTGATGGCATTCCAGAGCTCCTGCGCTGTGTGGCTTCGATGCCCCAATGAAACTAGTTTCAAGACGGCCTGCTGACGTTTGGCCATGGCTGTGCTCATGTCGGTCATTGGTAAACGTTCACGGGTCCATGTGGAGGTGGACTGTGACGGATCCTGCAGAGAGGAATCTGAGGAACTGGTGTAAGAGGAGGAGTCGATGTGTACAGACTGGATTCCTGCAATCCTTGGAGTGGGCAGGACACGTCCTGCGCCACTCGCACGATCTGTACCTGGCTCAACAACATTAACCCAATGGGCAGTGAGGGAAACATATCGCCCCTGTCCATGCTGACTGGTCCACGCATCGGTGGTGAGGTGGACCTTGCTACTGACGGCGTTCAGTAGCGCATGTTTTATGTTTGCCTCAACATGCCTGTGCAGGGCAGGGACAGCCTGCCTGCTGAAGTAAAAGCGGCTGGGCACCTTGTACTGTGGGACTGCCAATGCCATCAAGTCACGGAAGCTGTCAGTCTCCACCAGCCTGAACGAGAGCATTTCCAGGGACAACAGTTTGGCAATGCCTGCATTCAGAGCCTGTGCTCGGGGGTGGTTGGCCGAGAATGCCCGCCTTTTCTCCCATGCCTGTACTACCGATGGCTGTAGAGTAGACTGGGAGTGTGAGGATGACTGGGAAGGTGGTGCTGTGGGTGGAATTACACAAGGTCTCTGGACAACAGTGCCAGAGGTTCTTCCATGGCGATCCTGGGAGGAAGCCAAACCAGCTGTGCGTGAGCTGGAGGAAGAGGCAACACGAGCTGAAGAGGTGGTAGCTGCCGCTGTTGGTTGGCCTACATTTTCAGTCTGTTTCTGTAACTCCACCGCGTGCCTGGTCCGCACATGTTTCCACATATTTGTGGTATTGAGGTTGCTGACATTTTTCCCTCTTTTTACTTTCTGATGACACAGCTTGCATTTGACAAAACAAATGTCATCTGCAACTGTGTCAAGAAAGGACCAGGCACTGCAAGTCTTGGGAGCGCCCTTTTTGACTTTGGAAAGAGACAGGCTCCTAACGGGTGCCAAAGTGGAGGCTACAGGCTCCGCAGTCTTCCCCCTCCCTCTCCCTCTTTGGCCCGTAAGGGGAAGCTCTTCCTCAGAGCTGCTCCCACCACCTTCCTGTTCCTCACGCCACGATGGGTCAAGGACCTCATCATCTCCACTACCCTCTGCCACCAACTGCTCCTCCTGGGTAGTCTCGGCAGCACAGTACGCATCAGAAAGCGGCACCTGAGTTTCATCATCAGATGCGTACTGCGCTGTGGTCACCGGAGGCACTGGCCCACCTGCCTCTTCAGAGTCAGAGAGAAAAAGCTGTTGGGCATCACTGCACACTGCCTCTTCTTCCATTTCTCCAATGCTGCTTGGCTGGCCCCCTGTTTCCAAGCCAAGAGATTCAGAGAACAGAAGTAGAGACGGCTCCTGTCCTGGGCTCTCTGACTGCCTGGCCAATTTGGCAGGTGGTGAAGAGACAGATGGCTGCTCTCCAGTGCTCTGTGCCTGAGAGGATGTGGCACTAACTGAAGTCGATGCCGAGGCGTTAGCTGCCATCCACCCGACAACAGCTTCAATTTGGTCTTCACGCAGCAGCGGTGCACGGCGCTCTCCGACAAAGCTGCGCATGAAGGACTGTTCCCTGCTGAAACTGAGTGACGACGAGTCACCGGCGCCCGCAGCAGGCACAGAATCACCACGTCCTCTCCCTGCTCCTCTCCCTGCTCCGCGCCCATGCCCACGTGCCTTACTCCCTGCCCTCTTCATCTTGGTTGACAGATAAAGATAAGCAGAAAAGTACTAAGGCCTTAGTGTGCTTATTCCTGAAATGCTCCTCCTAACAGGTGTAAGAAACACTAATGTTGTAAAGTGTGGACTAAACTTTATTATTTTTCAAATGTGGCCTACACAAGTGTTAAGTTGTGTTTGGTGAACTTTACTTTTTTTTTTGTGCAGATCGGGCTACAGAGCTAGTTTAAATCACACGGAGACCGTGCAGACAGCCGTAAACGGCGCTGCAAGGCCAAAAAACCCTCCTCTAGGTTATCCTATGTAGTGTTTTTCCACTATTTAGCTGGAGACGGGTGGAAAGACACTAATAGGAATTTTTTTTTTTAAATTTTAAACAGGCTGCACTATTTGAAAAAAAGGAAATTGTTTTTCAAGGTATGAGGCAGTAACGCACCCTGAGCTGAATCCAACCGGCTATAGCTGCACACAGACTACAGGGCGAGCTGCGCTCACACAGAGACCGTGCAGACAGCCGTAAACGGCGCTGCAAGGCCCAATAAACCCCCTCTAGGTTATCCTATGAAGTGTTTTTCCACTATTTAGCTGGAGACGGGTGGAAAAACACTAATAAGAATTTTTTTTTTTAAATTTTAAACAGGCTGCACTATTTGAAAAAAAGGAAAATTTTTCTCAAGGTATGAGCCAGTAACGAACCCTGAGCTGAATCCAACCGGCTATGGCTGCACACAGACTACAGGGCGAGCTGGGCTCACACGGAGACCGTGCAGACAGCCGTAAACGGCGCTGCAAGGCCCAAAAACCCCCCTCTAGGTTATCCTATGTAGTGTTTTTCCATAATTTAGCTGGAGACGGGTGGAAAAACACTAATAGGGAATTTTTTGTTTAAATTTTTAAACAGGCTGCACTATTTGAAAAAAAGGAAAATTTTTCTCAAGGTATGAGCCAGTAACGAACCCTGAGCTGAATCCAACCGGCTATGGCTGCACACAGACTACAGGGCGAGCTGGGCTCACACGGAGACCGTGCAGACAGCCGTAAACGGCGCTGCAAGGCCCAAAAACCCCCCTCTAGGTTATCCTATGTAGTGTTTTTCCACAATTTAGCTGGAGACGGGTGGAAAAACACTAATAGGGAATTTTTTGTTTAAATTTTTAAACAGGCTGCACTATTTGAAAAAAAGGAAAATTTTTCTCAAGGTATGAGCCAGTAACGAACCCTGAGCTGAATCCAACCGGCTATGGCTGCACACAGACTACAGGGCGAGCTGGGCTCACACGGAGACCGTGCAGACAGCCGTAAACGGCGCTGCAAGGCCCAAAAAAACCCCTCTAGGTTATCCTATGTAGTGTTTTTCCACAATTTAGCTGGAGACGGGTGGAAAAACACTAATAGGAAATTTGAGAAAAAATGTGCAGCAGGCTGCACTATGAGCAAAAAAGGACAACTGTGTGAGGCAGTGTGAACCCCCCCTGAGCTGAATACAACCGGGTATATGGCTGCACACAGACTACAGAGTGAGCTGCATGTAGTGAGCTGGCCGGCTGTGACTGTTCTGTTATCATTGACATAGAATCTGTGACAGACACTGCCCCCGTGTGGCCAGAAGTTATACCTATGCCAAATGTGATTACAGAGGGACAAACTGTATTGGCAAAACTTCCCCCTGTGATGTCATGTGAACAGGAAGGGGAGGAAAAGAGAAAGCCCGGGAAACTGGTGTGTGCAGAGAGAGGTCTGTGTCTGCTGGCGTCCTCCTGTAGATGCGATATAGAAGATTGCCTGGATGACCGCTATCTCTTGGAAGCCGACATCCAGATAGATTGTTCCCAGCTCCCACACTGCGGAGCACCCAACGGTGACATCTTCACAGATCCTGGAGCCCATGAACTGTAAGCGGGTCCTCTGTTGAGAGGCCGAACATTCCACCCTTACCTGTTGAACCCCAAGGACTACAGTCTGGACCTGAGAGACGGAGTTTTGTTCAATCCCTTTTGTTTTTCTCTTCGGCTGGAGCGTCCCCCTGCAGTGACAGACAGGCCTGCGACGTGGGAAGATAACCTCTTGGAACAAAGGAACTGGTAACATGTGGATAGGGAAAGTGAGGGACAGTTTGTTATTACACGTTATCTCTGTGAATAGGCATATTTTGTACTGTATATTATTGTGTTCCGCTGTGTTAAAGAAAATGTATAACAGTAAAGATACGGTTGTTAAAATAGAATCTGAGTGTGGAAGTTTTGCTGGGCCAGATCATGGATATACATGGGCGACCTTGCCCTCGGTCACTTCATCTGGCGTAGTCGGCAGGATCTGTGCCCAGCATGATTCCCACCCAGTGTACAGTCAGAAACCGCCGCCGGTGTCCATTGTAAACCAGGTCAGGAAGTTTGGCGGGCGAAACTACCCCGTACCAGAATGGGCGGAACAAGTGCGGATACTGGGAGAAATGTATAATATTGACCCTAAGACCTTGGCAGAAATGGCGGTACTGACGCTAGAGGGGGAGGCATGGATGACAGTCAGACTGGAGACGGTCAGGGGGCAGCGTACGTTGGAGGACTTGGTGCGGGTGCTGGAAAAGACCTATGGACCTACTACGTACCAGGGAACACTGCGATACCTGTTCTTTAGACGGACACAGCTTGAATGGGAAGACATCCCCCAATATGCAAATGCCCTTCAGGTACTCCTTGAACAAGTCTGTGCAAAAGGGGAACAACTGACTACTATAGCTCCTCGTGACCTGGTACTGAGAGACCAATTCGTTATAGGGCTGGGAGACCAGTATCTTAACCGTACGCTACAGGACTTGATTCGGATGACGCCGACTCTCACCTTCGCTGAAGTCAAGCAGGAGGCCATAGAACGTTCTAGGGGACCCGTCATGGATGTGGGGACTCAAAGCGCTGCGTGCAGATCCATATTAGACGTTAAACAGCCCAACAGTGACACCGAGGAGCTGAAACAGATGGTAGCAGATTTACAGCAACAGGTGTCACAGTTAACACTAGAACGACAGAGAGACCAGCAGATGCAACCTAGCCATCCTGCAGGACCGTGTTGGTCATGTGGTGATCCTCGTCATAGAGCGAATCGTTGTCCTCAACGAACAAACCATCAGTTATCACGACGAACAGAATATCAGCTACATCCACGAGCAGAGCAGCCACGCCAGGTCTCACCACAATGGCCGCCGTTAAACTAGACACCCCTGCAGCTGAGGTTCGAGCAGCAGGGGGGGACAGAGAATGGGGTGTAGAAAAACAGAGCCAGCAATGGAGTACTCTTGCCTTGAGTAGTCCTACACTTGAAGTTATTCTGGAGGGAGTTGCAGTACAAGGATTGATGGACACTGGGTCGCAAGTGACCACGATCTCTGAACAGTTTTATGAAAAGTACCTCAAACCAAGGACTGCTTGTGATCCAGATACCGCCATTAAGATAATTGCGGCTAATAACCTACCCATTCCAGTAACCGGAGTCGCCTGGATGGATACGAAGGCCTGCGGACAAGACCTAGGGAAACGAGGAATCGTCATTGTCAAGGAAGGCTTCGGCTCCGAGACCCCAGTAATAATCGGAATGAATATCTTGAAAGACCTGGATCTTATGCTGTTGACAAGAAAAGGGCCCAAGTACTGGCAGAAAGTTACGAAACATAAACCGACTCGTCTGGCGTTCCAGCACGTAATCCGGACCGTTGGACTCCAACAGATGGCAAAGGAACAACTACCCCTAGCAGCCATTAAAGTGCCCCGCTGTACCCGGATTACTTTGCCCGCTGAAAAAGAGACAGTCATTTCCCTGCCTCTTAACACCAACCGACAGCTTGAAGGAGTTGAAGTGTTAATCGAGCCGAGGGCTCCAAGTGGGGGTAAGCTAAACCCACTGGTCGCCCGCACCCTAGCCGTCGTGAGGACCGGAAGAGTCCCTGTCCGGCTGAACAACACCGCAGACATAGGTGTAGCCCTCGAAGCTGGCACGCAACTTGCCAGAGTATATGCTCTACCCACAGAAGTGAACCCCATGGGGCCCTTACAATTCACCCCGTCTACAGAAGATGGCTGGACGGTAACTGTCTCAGCCATAAATGCTCAAGCAGATGATGAAGATATTGGGCGAAAATTACTGGAAAAAGTGCAACTGGACCCGTCCCAGTACACCAAACAGGAAGTGTCTCAAGTGGAGGGACTACTGCGAGACCACCAAGACTCCTTTGCAAAGCATGACACCGACTTCGGGTACACCACCAGTATCCAACACGAGATTCCCACGGGCGATACTGCCCCTATTCGCGAGAGGTACCGACAAATACCACCTCAACAATACCAGGAGGTGAAAAGCCTCTTAGAATCTATGCTACACGCTGGAGTGGTGCGGGAGAGCCAGAGCCCATGGGTTGCACCCGTGGTGATAGTCAAAAAGAAAGATGGATCCCTGAGATTTTGCGTAGACTACCGTCGGCTGAACGCGTGCACGATCCGGGACTCCTATCCACTCCCTCGGATCGAAGAGTCATTGACCGCCCTGAAGAAGGCCAAATATTTTTCGTCTCTAGACTTGGCCAGTGGATATTGGCAGGTCCCCATGAGTGAGAAGGACAGAGAAAAGACCGCCTTCATCCTTGCCATGGGCCTGTACGAGTTTGACCGGATGCCATTCGGCTTGAGTAACGCACCAGGGACCTTTCAGAGACTGATGGAACGCTGTCTGGGAGATTTCAACTTCGAATTCACGCTGATATACCTTGATGACACCGTGGTATACTCCGCCACCTTTGAGGATCATCTTCACAAGCTTGGCAAAGTGCTCCAGCGCTTGAAGAGACACGGCTTGAAGTTGAAGCCCAGCAAGTGCCGTCTATTCCTGCAGGAGATCGATTACCTGGGACACCGGATCTCAGCCGAAGGTGTCCAACCCTCTCCAGAGAAGATAGCAGCTGTCCGAGAGTGGCCACAACCAACTACCATCAAAGAAGTCCAGGCTTTCCTGGGACTAGCGGGCTATTACCGCCGATTTGTCAAGGACTTTGCCCGGCTTGCGGAACCACTGCATGAGACTCTCCGAGGGACCGCGAACAGTCCCAGAGGACGACGCATCAGCTGGGGGCCCGACCAAGAAAAATCCTTCCGGGCGCTTCAAGCTGCTTTGACATCGCCCCCTATTCTGGCATTTGCAGATTACACCCTGCCGTTCCAGTTATACACAGACGCCAGCCTTCAAGGTCTCGGGGCGGTCCTCTCCCAAGTCCAAGATAACAAGGAACGCGTAATAGCCTATGCCAGTAGATCCCTCCGTGACACCGAAAAGAACCCCGTCAACTACAGCTCTTTCCGCCTGGAACTCCTGGCCCTGACCTGGGCTATGACAGAGAAATTTGCTGGCTACCTGACAGGGGCGGAGGTGCTGGTCGTGACAGACAACAATCCTCTTGCCCACCTAGAAAATGCCAAACTAGGGGCAATGGAACAGCGCTGGATGGCAAGGCTCTCTAGATTCCAATACAAAATAAAATACAGAGCGGGGACGGAGAATCAGAATGCTGACAGCCTTTCCAGAGTGACTTCATCCTCGCCAGTGGGGGACCGGGATGAAGAGTTGGAGGAAGATGAACTGCCCGACTTTGCCCGGCTAGCTAAACAAATAGAAGATAGCCGCCAGTATGCTGTAGGCGGGATCGAAGCCATAGTGGGGTCCCCCCTGTCCCAACAAGAATGGGCCAAGCTTCAAGATCGAGACCCTGAACACGTCTTACTGAAACAGTACGTGAAGACACAAGAGAAACCACCCTCCGAAGTAAGAGCCCGACTCTCAACCAGGACCTCTGCCCTACTTGCCCAATGGGATCGGCTGATCGTGAAGGATGGAGTCTTGTATCGCAGGGCCCTTTTATCCCATATGCTGGAAGAATGTTTGCAGATTGTCGTCCCGGTGCAGCTGGCCCATGAGATGGTGGCTGAAGCCCACAGAAGGAACGGCCACTTCGGCATAGACAAGACCCTCCGGTGGACCCAGCAATTCATTTTTTGCCCAGGACTCCGTAAGCTGGTTGAAAACGTCTGCCTAGGATGTTGTACATGTGAACTCCACAAGTCTACTGAGCAGCGTGCACCCGTCCAGACTATTAGCACATCCAGGCCCCTCGCATTGTTGATGGTGGACTATCTGTTGATTGGAACGGCGAATAGTGGCTACCAGTACTGTCTGGTGATGGTAGACCACTTCACGAAATTCGCCGTCGCTGTTGCTACCAAAGATCAGACTGCCGAATCAGCTGCACAGGCCATCTGTCAGCACTTCGTTCGGGTCTACGGGTGTCCGGAGCGGCTACACTATGATCAGGGGGCGTGTTTCGAAGGGCGAGTCATTGAAGAACTCCAGCAGATGTATGGAATCAAGAAGTCCAGGACCACCCCGTATCATCCGCAAGGGAATGGCGCGTGTGAACGTTTCAACCGGACCCTCTTACAACTGATCCGAACCTTAGCAGAAGACAAAAAGCCCGACTGGCCTCGATTCCTCCCAGAACTGCTGTGGGCCTATAACAATCAAGTTCATTCTGTCACCGGATACACGCCTTACACCCTCCTTTTTGGCCGCCCAGGCAAAGGCATCCATGAGCTACACCTGTCTAACTCTGATGAAGACACCTGTGGTACCTATCCTTCCTGGCTACAAGCACACCGTCAAAGGATGGAAACTGTCTACCGGCTGGTGGAACAGCAGATCCAGGACCAGGTCCACGCTGATCCACTTCCAGTACAAGAAGACCTACTGAGTGTGGGTCAACTGGTCCTAGTTCGTATAAAGAAACTGCAAGGAAAACTCCGGCCCAAGTGGGAGACCGAAGTCTATCGAATAATTGGACACCCGTACCCTGGTGGCCCCGTCTACCAAGTACAAGGCGAAGACAGCGGCAGCCTCCGCACCCTGCACCGCAACATGTTGCGCCCCTGTCGTTCTCAGCCTGACTCCCCTCCTGTGATACCTAGAGAGATGGATATCACTAATACTGTGGGAGACACCGATACCGGGGATGTAGAGGTGGAAGATATCCCTACCCCTGCTCGCCTGACTGAAGCGTCTGAACCCCTTACCTCCTCGACTGACTTACCGACTGGGGCAGAGAGTGGGGTGACTGATCGGGAAGAGAGGTTAGCACCCGTTAGGCGGACAACGAGGACCACTGCAGGAGTGCCCCCGGGACAGTCCTACAGAGACCAATATGTGTGGCCCTTTTCGCAGCCGGGTCCTACAACCTCCACAGCCATCGCCGCCCTGGAGACAGTCGTTGACAGGGACTGCCAACCTTTAAGCGGGGGGGCGTGTAGTGAGCTGGCCGGCTGTGACTGTTCTGTTATCATTGACATAGAATCTGTGACAGACACTGCCCCCGTGTGGCCAGAAGTTATACCTATGCCAAATGTGATTACAGAGGGACAAACTGTATTGGCAAAACTTCCCCCTGTGATGTCATGTGAACAGGAAGGGGAGGAAAAGAGAAAGCCCGGGAAACTGGTGTGTGCAGAGAGAGGTCTGTGTCTGCTGGCGTCCTCCTGTAGATGCGATATAGAAGATTGCCTGGATGACCGCTATCTCTTGGAAGCCGACATCCAGATTGTTCCCAGCTCCCACACTGCGGAGCACCCAACGGTGACATCTTCACAGATCCTGGAGCCCATGAACTGTAAGCGGGTCCTCTGTTGAGAGGCCGAACATTCCACCCTTACCTGTTGAACCCCAAGGACTACAGTCTGGACCTGAGAGATGGAGTTTTGTTCAATCCCTTTTGTTTTTCTCTTCGGCTGGAGCGTCCCCCTGCAGTGACAGACAGGCCTGCGACGTGGGAAGATAACCTCTTGGAACAAAGGAACTGGTAACGTGAGGATAGGGAAAGTGAGGGACAGTTTGTTATTACACGTTATCTCTGTGAATAGGCATATTTTGTACTGTATATTATTGTGTTCCGCTGTGTTAAAGAAAATGTATAACAGTAAAGATACGGTTGTTAAAATAGAATCTGAGTGTGGAAGTTTTGCTGGGCCAGATCATGGATATACATGGGCGACCTTGCCCTCGGTCACTTCATGCACACACACACACACACACAGAGACCTTGCAGAACGCTGTTAAAACAGCGCTGCAAGGCAAGAGCAAGGTGAACTGAACAGTGAACACAGCGTTTGCTAAATTAGCCTTGGAAAAGCAAAATAAAGCAATTAGCTATCTCAACTGGCCCTCAGTTAGAACACAGCGTCCTGTCCCTAACTGAAATCACAGCAGAGTGAGCGCAAAATGGCGGCAGCGTTTTTTATAGTGCAGAGTGACATCATTTCAGCAGCCAGTACTTACATGCCCACCATGCTAAACAGGATGTGCCCACACTTCCAATCATTCCTCATTGGCTGCTGCGTTCTGTTTGAATTCTGGGAACTTCCGATTCCGGTATCCGATACGCGGGAAGTATCGGAATTCGGTATCGGAATTCCGATACCGCAAATATCGGCCGATACCCGATACTTGCGGTATCGGAATGCTCAACACTAGTTATGAGGTAATAACTTTGGGATACGTAAATGGATCCCACTGATTATGAGATTGTTTTTACAAGACATATTGTACTTCACAATAATCGTAAAATTTCTTCAATATAACTTGCATTTATTTGTGAAAAAATTGGAAATTTGGGTACAATTTTGAAAATTTAGCAATTTTCAAATTTAAATTTGTATGCCCTTAAATCAGAGAGATATGTCACATAAAATAGTTAATAATAATAATAATAATTATTATTATTATTATTATTATTATTTTATTTATATAGCGCCAACATATTCCGCAGCGCCTTACAAATTAAAGAGGGGACTTGTACAGACAATAGACATTACAGCATAACAGAAATCACAGTTCAAAATAGATACCAAGAGGAATGAGGGCCCTGCTCGCAAGCTTACAAACTATGAGGAAAAGGGGAGACACGAGAGGTGGATGGTAACAATTGCTTTAGTTATTCGGACCAGCCATAGTGTAAGGCTCGGGTGTTCATGTAAAGCTGCATGAACCAGTTAACAGCCTAAGTATGTAGCAGTATAGACACAGATTGCTATTAACTGCATAAAGTGTATGAGAACATGATGCCAGGAACCTGATTATGGTTTTTTTTTTAATGGGCCACACAGGGATATTTAGGTTAATGCGTTGAGGCAGTAGGCCAATCTGAACAAATGAGTTTTTAGGGCAAGCTTAAAACTGTGGGGTTGGGGATTAATCGTATTAGCCTAGGTAGTGCATTCCAAAGAATCGGCGCAGCACGTGTAAAGTCTTGGAGACGGGAGTGGGAGGTTCTGATTATTGAGGATGCTAACCTGAGGTAATTAGCGGAGCGGAGGGCACGGGTAGGGTGATAGACTGAGACCAGAGAGGAGATGTAGGGTGATGCTGAGCCATGCAGTGCTTTGTGGATGAGGGTAGTAGTTTTGTACTGGATTCTTGAGTGGATGGGTAACCAGTGTAATGACTGGCACAAGGTAGAGACATCGGTGTAACGGTTGGTGAGGAATATGATCCTGGCTGCAGTTAATAAATAGTTAAGAAATAGTTAATAAATAGTTAATAAATAACATTTCCCACATATCTACTTTACATCAGCACAATTTTTGAACCATAATTTTTTTGTTAGGAAGTTACAAGGTGTTAGGACTGGCGGAACGCACCAAGACAGATGGTATAGATGCGTTCGCAGTCCGGGGTCCACCGTGCAGGTGAAAACCTGCTGCTAGCAATTAGCAGACTATATGGCAGTACACTAGAGTATACACGCGTGGGTTAACCTCACCCAGCGTGAAAGAAGCAATCCTGTTAAGGCACAGGACCGCGGTACCGCACCTAATGCGCGAGCAAGTAGTCAGCGAACTCAACCCCAACTGGGATTGAAGTCCGATTAGACCCTTGCTGGCGCAACACCGCAACTGGGGGTGAAATGAAACAGAAGAGCATGCAGTGCCGCACTGACGAACTCCACTAACCACCCAGGCTTGGGTAAGGAAAGCACAGAGGAAGTGCACGGCGCCGTACTGGCGGTCACAGCAACTGGACGCTATAATGTGTGACTAGTGCTGTAGGATAAGTCGGGCGCTAGGTAGCAGCCATACACCTTCCGCGAACAGTCATACTATAGGGTAGGGGTATCCAAGGACGACTTGCACTCACAACATACACACATTAGCAATTGTTTGACAATACTAGCACATGGCCGTGCGGTCATGCGCAGTTTATATAGCAGCAGCACAGGAAGTGGCCACAGCACTTTTGCCCTTCTAGGACCTGCCAAGAGGACCTATGGAATGTGCTGCAGAGCCTGAGCACATGACCCTCGATCTCCAACGGGAGACCTTACGCTGGGCATGCTCAGTACGTGCAGACAAGGACTTAGTCCCAGAGAAGTCCGCTCGCTGCTGACCAGCACAGACTTTAATAGCAGAGACTGGAGAAGCAGCAGTAACTCTCAGAACAGAGTGAGAATGAGCAAGACGCTGGGACCGACGTCCTTGCTGAGCAGACTCCACTGCGGCTGGACAAGAATGGGAGACCGCAGCGGAGGTGGCTCGAGATTCCCCCTGTGCAGAAGCGGGAACTCGACCCCTAACATTACCCCCCCTCCTTGGGCCTCGCTACGTTCGAAGGCAGCAATGAGCTGTGGAGCCCGAATGTGCTCAGCAGGCTCCCAGGACCTATCCTCAGGGCCGTAACCCTTCCAGCCCACCAAAAAAATGTTTTTGCCACGTACCACCTTGCACCCCAAAATAGCGTTCACCTTGAAATTGTCCGTAGATGAACCCGATGTCCCGGCAGATGACTCAGAAAACCGAGACATGTATACGGGCTTAAGGAGGGACACATGAAAGGTGTCGGTGATACCAAGGCGTGGAGGAAGGGCCAGACTGTAGACCACAGGATTAACCTGTTCGAGGACCTTGAAGGGACCCAAGTAGCGAGGAGCAAATTTAGTGGACTCAACTCGCAGCCTGATGTTACGGGCGGAGAGCCACACCAAGTCGCCAGGAGCAAAGGACGGGGCGGGGCGCCGATGAGCATCGGCGGAGGACCTCATTCTCTCCTTAGAGGCCCGAATGGCATCCTGAGTGCGGTCCCAAATATCCCGTGCCTCCACAGCCCATTCTGCCACCCTGGAGTCTGCGGAAGACACGGGCATAGGCACAGGTACCCGTGGATGCTGACCATAGTTGAGGAGGAATGGGGTTTGTCCAGTGGAGTCGGCTACGGCGTTGTTCAGCGCAAACTCTGCCCATGATAGCAAGGATGCCCAGTCATCATGCCTGGCTGAAACAAAATGTCGCAGGTATGTGACCAAGGTCTGGTTGGCCCTCTCTACCAACCCATTCGTCTCGGGATGATAAGCGGAAGAGAGATTCAACTCAATACTGAGAAGACGACACAGCTCTCTCCAGAACCGAGACGCAAACTGGGGACCCCGGTCACTGACAATTTTGTCTGGCATACCATGTAGGCGGAAGATGTGCTTAATGAACAACGCAGCCAAGGCCCGTGCAGAAGGTAACCGTGGTAGCGGCACCAAATGCACCATTTTCGAGAAATGATCGGTGATGACCCAAATGATGGTACAGCCGCGAGACTTGGGCAAACCCACGACAAAGTCCATCCCGACCATCTCCCAGGGCCTATCTGCCACCAGCAAGGGATAGAGCAACCCAGCTGGCCTTTGACGCGGAGATTTATTTTTGGCGCAGGAGACACACGCCAGAATATAATCCCTGACATCCCGGACTATATGCGGCCACCAGTACGTCCTCGCCAGTAGCTCAGATGTCCTCTTTGTCCCAAAGTGTCCACCCACTCTGGACGAATGAGCCCAAAAGAGAACCTCCGGTCGCAAATTAATGGGCACAAAAGTCTTGCCCGGAGGCACAGACTCAAGTGAAACCGGTGCTACGGTTCTCAGGCTCTCAGAGGGAACAATAAGCCGAGGCTCCTCTTCCTCCTCTTCAGTTGACATAAGGGAGCGAGAGAGAGCATCAGCACGAATATTCTTCTCCCCGGCGAGAAAATGAAGAGAAAAGTGGAACCGGGAAAAGAACAAGGACCATCTGGCTTGGCGAGAATTTAGCCGCTGGGCTGTCTGTAAGTAGACCAAATTTTTGTGGTCAGTGTAAACCTGGAAGGGAAACCGCGCACCTTCCAGAAGATGTCTCCACTCTCAAAAGGCCAACTTCATTGCTAGCAGCTCCCTATCCCCGATGGAGTAGTTTCTCTCCGCTGGTGAGAAAGTCTTAGAGATGAAGAAGAAGCATGGATGCTTCCGACCTTGAGCATCCTTCTGGTAGAGGACTGCTCCAGCACCAACGGACGAGGCATCCACCTCCATTAGGAATGGCTTATCCACATCGGGACGATGTAAGATGGGAGCGCTAGCAAAGTGGGACTTAATAGAAGTGAAGGCCTTGGAGACCTCTTCCGACCACAATTTAGGATTCGCTCCCTTCTTGGTGAGGGCTACCAAGGGAGCTACCAGAGTTGAGAAGTGGGGAATGAACTGGCGGTAATAGTTAATGAACCCCATAAAGCGCTGCACCGCTTTAAGAGAATGGGGCTCTTGCCAGTCCATCACAGCCTGTAGTTTGGCAGGATCCATAGCCAATCCCTGGGCGGAGATGATATAGCCCAGGAACGGCAAAGACTCCTGCTCAAACATACACTTCTCCAACTTAGCGTAAAGAGAGTTTGCCCGTAGGAGGTCGAAGACTCTGCCAACATCTCTCCGGTGGGAGTCAATATCTGGAGAAAAGATGAGAATATCATCCAGATAGACTACAACTGAGGTGGAAAGCATATCCCGGAAGATGTCGTTGACAAAGTCTTGAAAAACGGCTGGGGCATTACAGAGCCCGAAGGACATCACCAGATACTCATAGTGTCCATCTCTGGTGTTAAATGCCATTTTCCATTCGTCCCCCTCACGGATGCGAATCAGGTTGTAAGCACCCCGCAGATCTAATTTAGTAAATACCCTTGCTCCCCGAAGCCTATCGAAGAGCTCAGATATCAGGGGCAAAGGATACTTGTTCTTAACGGTGATAGCGTTAAGACCCCTGTAGTCTATGCATGGACGTAGCTCCCCATTCTTCTTCTGCACGAAGAAGAACCCTGCACCCAGCAGGTGACACTGACTTCCTGATAAACCCTCTTGCCAGATTCTCTTGAATGTACTTAGACATGGCCTCTGTCTCCGGGAGAGATAATGGATAAACTCGACCCCGGGGAGGCTCCGCACCAGGCAAGAGATCGATAGGACAGTCATAGGGGCGATGGGGCGGAAGGGTCTCCGCCGCCTTCTTGGAGAACACGTCTGCGTAAGACCAATATTGCTTGGGGAGAGAAGATAGATCTGCGGGTACCTCAGTAGTAGCAACCTGAACGCACTCTCGGTGACACCTACCCCCACATGATTCATCCCATCCCAGAATTCTGCCTGAGGACCACTCGATGTGAGGAGAGTGGTACCATAGCCAAGGTATCCCCAACAGGACCTCATCAATACCCTCAGGAATGACGAGCAGAGAAATAATCTCCCGATGGGATGGCGACAGGGACAGAGTAACAGGGATGGTCTGATGTGTTATCTGTGCGGGGAGTGTCGACCCATTCACCACTCGTACCGTTACTGGTTGGGATAGCATATCCAGGGGTATTGCGTGACGTTGGGCGAAGGCAGAAGACATAAAATTGCCCTCCGCCCCAGAATCCACGCAGAGGTCTACCGAGTGGGAGGATGAGCCAAAGGTAATTGTCCCCTTAAAGGACAATTTGGAGGCAAACGTCGCAGTGTCTAGTGCACCTCCACCTACTACCACTAGACGCTGACGTTTCCTCGACCGCTGATGACATCTGGTGGCAAGATGTCCTGACTGTTGGCAAACATGGCAACCCTGGAGTGCACGAGCGGTCTGGGACTTAGATCCCGCTCGTGACACCACCTTAGGTTCCAGGAACTCAGGAGCCTGGACTGGAGATTCCAAAGGTTTGGCGAAGGTGGGAGCCAGCCGAAACCTCTGCCTACACTGGGCTCGCTCTAACCTCCGCTCGTGAAAACGGAGGTCAATGCGAGTAGATACTGCTATTAACTCCTCCAGTGTGGCGGGAATCTCCCTAGTGGCCAGAGCATCCTTAACGTGGTCAGCCAGCCCCCTCCAAAATATGGGGATAAGGGCTTTATCCGACCACTCCAGCTCAGATGCCAGAGTGCGGAAATGGACGGCAAAAAGGCTGACCAAGGACGAGCCCTGAGTCAGTGCCAACAGTTGGAGCGCCGTGTCATGGGTGACACGAGGTCCTAGAAAGACCTGTTTCAGAGTGCTCAGGAATAACGGAGCACTCTGCACCACATGATCGCCACGCTCCCACAGCGGCGTAGCCCACTGCAACGCCCTGTCCGACAATAAGGAAATTATAAAGCCCACCTTAGCCCGCTCTGTAGGGAAAGGAGAGGCCAGAAGCTCGAGATGTATTGAGCACTGACTCACGAAACCCCTACAGGACTTACTGTCACCAGAAAATTTCTCTGGTAGCGGGAGGCGAGATAGCGTCGGTACAGGAGCGGCAGTGGACAAGGTAGCTGCAGCCACACTTGCAGCCTGAACAGCGACAGCAGTAACATCCACAGCTGAGGTTGAACGCTCAAGAGCCGCCAACCTTCCCTCCAGCTGCTGGATGTACCGCTGTAAACGCTGGTCGTCCGCCATTTTACTAGCCAGACCCTGGCGCTAGTATTCTGTTAGGACTGGCGGAACGCACCAAGACAGATGGTATAGATGCGTTCGCAGTCCGGGGTCCACCGGGCAGGTGAAAACCTGCTGCTAGCAATTAGCAGACTATATGGCAGTACACTAGAGTATACACGCGTGGGTTAACCTCACCCAGCGTGAAAGAAGCAATCCTTTCAAGGCACAGGACCGCGGTACCGCACCTAAAGCGCGAGCAAGTAGTCAGCGAACTCAACCCCAACTGGGATTGAAGTCCGATTAGACCCTTGCTGGCGCAACACCGCAACTGGGTGTGAAATGAAACAGAAGAGCATGCAGTGCCGCACTGACGAACTCCACTAACCACCCAGGCTTGGGTAAGGAAAGCACAGAGGAAGTGCACGGCGCCGTACTGGCGTTCACAGCAACTGGACGCTATAATGTGTGACTAGTGCTGTAGGATAAGTCGGGCGCTAGGTAGCAGCCATACACCTTCCGCGAACAGTCATACTATAGGGTAGGGGTATCCAAGGACGACTTGCACTCACAACATACACACATTAGCAATTGTTTGACAATACTAGCACATGGCCGTGCGGTCATGCGCAGTTTATATAGCAGCAGCACAGGAAGTGGCCACAGCACTTTTGCCCTTCTAGGACCTGCCAAGAGGACCAATGGAATGTGCTGCAGAGCCTGAGCACATGACCCTCGATCTCCAACGGGAGACCTTACGCTGGGCATGCTCAGTACGTGCAGACAAGGACTTAGTCCCAGAGAAGTCCGCTCGCTGCTGACCAGCACAGACTTTAATAGCAGAGACTGGAGAAGCAGCAGTAACTCTCAGAACAGAGTGAGAATGAGCAAGACGCTGGGACCGACGTCCTTGCTGAGCAGACTCCACTGCGGCTGGACAAGAATGGGAGACCGCAGCGGAGGTGGCTCGAGATTCCCCCTGTGCAGAAGCGGAAACTCGACCCCTAACACAAGGGTTAACATTTCTTATTTTTCCAACAAAATTTACAAAACCTTTTTTTTTTGCTACCCCATTATATTTGAAGTGACTATGAGGGATTTATATGACAGAAAATACCCAAAAGTACTAACATTCTAAAAACTGCAACCCTTGTGGTGCTGAAAACCACATTCAAGAAGTTTATTAACCCTTCAGGTGCTTCACATTAATTTTTAGAATGTGGAAGGAACAAAATGAACATTTAACACTTTTTCACACAAATTTACTTTAGACCCAAATTTTTTTAATTTCAAATGTGTAACAAAAAAACTGAACCCAATTTCTCCTGAACATGCTGATCCCCAACATGGCAGGGTTCAGAGGGGAAAAAACACCATTTTTGTTTTGAATGCAAAATTTGCTGAAATTAGCGGTTGCCATGTCACATTTGTAGAGCCCCTGATGTGCCTATACAGTGGAAACCCCCCAAAATTGACACGATATTGGAAACTAGACTCCTTAGGGAACTTATCTAGATGTGTGGTAAGCATCTTGAACCCCCAGGTGCTTCATAGAAGGTTCTAACATTGAGTTATGAAAAGAAAAAAATAAACGTTTTCCAACAAAAATGTTTTTTAGCCTAAATTTTGCATTTTCATAGAATAACAGGAGAAATTGCTCTATACAATTTGTTGCACAATTTATCGTGAGTACACTGATACCTAAGATGTGGAGGAAAACTACTGTTTGGAAGCACAGCAAGGTTTTGGATGGAAGGAGCGCCATTTTTAAAAAAAAAAAACTTGCTAGAATAATTCGTGGATGCCATTTTGCGTTTGGAGAGCCCCTGATGTACCTAAACAGTGGAAACCCCAAAAACTGACCCCATTTTGGAAACTAGACTCCTCAAGGAATGCATATAGATGTGTGGTGAGCACTTTGAACCCCCAGATGCTTCACAGAAGTTTATAACATAGAGCTGTGGAAATGAAAAAAATCACATATTTTCCCACAAAAATGTTATTTTAGCCCAAATGTTTTATTTCTACAAGGATAAGAGAAAATAGACCCCCAAACATTGTTGTTCAATTTCTACGGAGTACACCGATACTTCATAAGTGGTCAAAAACTACTTTTAAGGCACAATGCAAAGCTCAGAAGGGAAAAAGTGACACATTGCAGTTCAGATTTTGCTGGACTGGTTTGAGGGTGCCATGCCACATTGGCACACTGGGAATTGGGTAAAAATGGCACCAAAATTTTTCCTACAATTTCTGCTGAATGCAGAAATACCCTATATATATCTGAACAGTACTGCTTAGCCATACGGCGAAACACGGGAGGGACGGAGCGCTATTTGCCTCCTTGAGCACAGATTTTCCTATAATAGTTTGCAGACTCCATATCCAGAGCTCTTAAGTGCTAGAATAGCAGAATACCCCCTTAGGTTATGCCATTTTGGAAATGATACCCTGTTGGGAATTTATCTACATGTGTAGCGACGATTTTGGCTCCATGGGTGTTTACAAAAGCAAGCAGCAGTGGATGTTGCTGAGTGAAAATTGCAAACTGCCATTGTAGTGAACAGTACATTGTAGTGGCCAGTACATTGTGCCAAGCTCATTCTTCTGGAGACACACACCTGTAAATTGGATGGGCTCTCATCTCTACAGAAATGCTAAGCATGTGGATGCAAAATGTGCTTTAGGCACACTGTATGGCTCAGAAGGGAGTGGGGCTTTTGGATTTGGAAGCAGAATTTGCTGAATTGCTTTTGGAGGGTGAGGAGCCATTTCACTTTTCCAGAGCCTTTGTGCTACTAATGCAGAAGCCCCTATATTTCTATTGACAGTTGACAGACCTGAGTGGGGACTTGCTATTTTCATGGATTGAGTTGAAGCTTTTATTGGGAACATTTTACATAATGTTTGGGATCACATTTATACTGCCCTTTACGCTGAGCAATTACTTCAGGGTTTCTATCTAAATCTCTGTGACGTGATTCAGATGAAACCTCCAAAGGATTCATTCACTATAATGAGGCAGCAGAGTTACCTCTGTTTAGTTATATCCTTTTTTTCAGAAGTACATAAATCTGTGGCAGACCATGTTTTTATGCATGCCTAAAAAGACTGACACTGCTGGATCATAGGCCAGACAGTGTCCACAGTATCTCCATATGCCTACTGATTGAAGTATTTAGGGTGTAAAGTGCCAGGAGCAGTGTGGGCAGTGTCGGGTGTCAGCTGTCGATTGCGCATGCACAGCATCTGATTGCAAAATCGTTATGACCTATCCATACTACATAGGTCGATGAGTAGTAGCGTGACATATGCATTTTTCCAATGTCAGGAAGGAGTTTATATTTGGTACAGAAACCTTTTTTTTTTGCAATTACAGAGGTCAGACGTTTCCTGTAGTTCTTGATCACGTTTGTACACTGCAGCAGTCAGGATGCTACTCTTTGAGGAGAGTGCCAAATTGGCGTAAGGAGACTTATAGGCGATACAATGTTCCTCTGGGTATATAACTATGCAGATAGCCTCTTCAGAAAAGAAGAGGACTTGATCTCTATATCCACCTATTGGAAGTAGCGATTATTGAAATCAATATTGGTCCTCGTGAAAGGGTCGATATTGACTTTTAGGCTCGATACATCCAATAGGTTGAAATCGAGTTCAAGTCCTCATCCTCTCTGAAGAGGATATCTGCATATTATCAGCAATCAGGAACATACAATGAAACGCATTTGGGTAATATATCTATCCAGTCAGTACAGTCCATTCTAGTCTGTTTTGTCTGAGATTTTTCATTCCACCTAAATAATTTCCACGAGTGAGTAATTTTGTTGTCACCTACTGTCTAAATGTAGTTGCTGGTGAGGGTCCATGCTTTCTACAGTAGATAGCCTGAGAAAAGAAACCTATTTATTATAAGTGTTACTTTTGTAAGTCACCATTTGTTCTCATACACTTTATTACTACATTTGCATGTTTGCGATAATAGTTTCCAATGGACCATTTCACAGCTGCATCATTTATTTTGCCTTAACAGTGCCAATTGTGAGCTAAGCCCATAAATGTCCTGGAGTAGAATGTTACCTCTGATTTCTCCTACTATTCTTGCCTTACCACTATGCTTTTCTTGAAGGTTTCACATTTGACAGCTCAGATTCTGTTGATTTGTGCAGCACTTTCACAGCCAAACTGTCTCTACAGGAAACCATCTCTATATTTATTATTATTATGCCTTAGTGACGTAAAAACATCATTATTTCGTGTCTGTGGACAGTTCATTGGAAAATGACAAGTTGTTTTTCACATTGTAATGTTTATGTATATTTCTCAAGTAAAAAGAAGCAATGTAAAGAAGAAATGCCCGAATGTGTGTAAGTAGGCACTTATAATGCCCATAAGCAGTTTACTATCATAAATGTTAGTTTCCTAAAGAACCAAATGTAAATGTGAGCATTATAAAGTCAGCCTTATTACAGTTCTTCACAAATTCTCAGTATTATGGAAGTGTAATACACCATCTATAGAACTCAATGGGGGTTAGTGTACCGCTACATGTCTCTTATTTCAGACTGAGGCATACAGAGTTTTTGTCTCCTCTTCCATGTTCCATCAGATGCTCTTGAAAATATATTCTCCTTTAAATGCATTGATTTAAGAGGATACTTTGTGGTATGGTACAGTAAGGAGACACCATACATCAGTAGACACCGTTCTTACTGCACTATGTAGAAGAGAACAACAAGGTCTTGTTGTGCCATAATAAAGACTCTATGTATAGAGGAACACATGAAAAACAAAGATGGGATAAGGGATGGACTTTATTAAACAGTCTATTCATTGGTGTAAAAAAAAATGTCTCATATTTAGCGTAATTCGCCATTGCACAAAAATGTATCATTTTGATGAAAGCTCCACCACTTTTCTGGAAATCTATGGCATTTCGCAAAAGAGTATAGCTAATCTGTGAAGTAGCATAAATTATATCAGAAATGTAATCCAGCCCATGATTGGAGTACATTTTTTTATTTTTTGCACACAGGTAGCATGAAAGAAATGCACCAAATTCATTATGAGGTATTCCCATTTTACTCCAATGGACTGCTAATCTAGTCTTAATTAGCGATGATCGAATAGTGAAAAATCCGGATTCGGGAAAATTGGCACAAATAATTTCTAATATCCTTGTATTTGTACTGAATAACGAATCCAATGGAAGTGAATGGGAAAGCCAAATATTTTTCTGTTGGTTTGGGGGCCTGAGAAAAAAGCTGACATGGAAGGGAAAGAGCTAAAACTAATTGGAAGCAATATGGAGAAGGTGTCTGCATGCCTTTCTGACTCACATATGGTATTTGGGAATAATGTTGTCAGACTGTTGCACAGATTTTGCAGATTTTTAAAAAACCTACCAAACCGAACATTTTTTTAAAGGGAAAATGCTAAGAAACATTATTTCCTTCATAATTACATGTATATAACACAAAATAAAATAAAAAAAGTGAGGACCCTCTCTCCTGCCAAATAGTTAGCAAGATAGTGGAATACAAATTCCCCATCCCTTTACAATGGCATTTTAAACATGCCCATTTGAATTTTGTGCAAGGGCTCTCAGTTGGCCCTGTATCATACATTTGGGAGAGTTCTCACTCCTACTTTTGGGATGTCCCTCCCTCATGGCAAATAGTTAAACAGATAGTGGAATTCCCCATCACTTTACAATGCCAGCTAAAACATGCTCGTTTGAATTTTGGGCTTTGCCCACCGCCACCATCATCATGTCCACCGCGATGTCATTATGCAGCCCTTGCTGATAATTAGCAGAGTACCAGCAGGTGCCGTGAAACCTGAGTTTGGTAATGGCCCTATATCATACATTTGTGAGGGCTCTCACTCCTACATTTGGGAGGTCCCTCCCTCATGCCAAATAGTTAGCAAGATAGTGGAATATTCCCATTTAAATTATGGGCATCGTCCGCCACCGCCACCTATTTTTTAAAACAATACAAAATGATGATTTTTTTTCAATCGTCTTGCTGACACACTCCAAATGCAGAGTAATGAAGATTATTTCCCCTGTAAATTGCCATATACGATTATCTCTACCCAGATTGCGCCAGTCGCACAACTGCTAGATACATAAACGCTATTTTTTAAACCAACAGAAAATTATGATTTTTTTCAATCATCCTGCTGACACACTCCAAATGCGGAGTAATGAAGATTACTGCATCAGCTAAATTGTCCCGTAAGATTATCTGTACCCAGATTGCTCCAGTCACACAACTGCTAGATAAAGATACATTATTTTTTAAAACAATAGAAAATTATGATTTTTTTTCAATCGCCTTGCTATAACACTCCAAATGTGGAGAATGAAGATTATTGCACCTGCTAAATTGTCATGTACAATTATCTTTACCCAGATTGCGCCAGTCGCACAACAGCTAGACAAATATTAGGTATTTTAAGTGGAAAATAGAGATCTGCAGCATGTACACTACCATGCAAAAGTTTAGGGTCACTTAAAAATGTCCTTATTTTTGAAAGAAAAGCACAGTTTTTTCCAATGAAGCTAACAAATGATTCAGAAATACACTCTATACATTGTTAATGTGGTAAATGACTATTCTAGCTGCAAACGTCTAGTTTGTAATGCAATATCTTCATAGGTGTATAGAGGCCCATTTCCAACAACCATCATGCCAGTGTTCTTATGATACTTTGTGTTTGCTAACTGTGTAAGAATGGATGGTTAGAATACCCTTGAATACCCTTGAAAACCCTTGTGCAAGTATGTTAGCACAGCTGAAAACAGTTTGTCTGATTAGAGAAGCTATAAACCTGACCTTCCTTTCAGCTAGTTGAGAATCTGGAGCATTACATTTGTTGGTTCCATTAAACTCTCAAAATGGCCAGAAAAAAATGAACTTTCATGTGAAACTCGACAGTCTATTCTTGTTCTTAGAAATGAAGGCTATTCCATGCGAGAAATTGCCAAGAAACTGAAGATTTCCTACAACGGTGTGTACTACTCCCTTCAGAGGAGAGCACAAACAAGCTCTAACCAGAGTAGAAAGAGAAGTGGGAGGCCCCACTGCATAACTGAGCAACAAGACAAGTATATTAGAGTCTCTAGTTTGAGAAATTGACGGCTCACAGGTCCTCGACTGGCAGCTTCATTAAATAGTACATGCAAAACGCCAGCATCAACGTCTACAGTGAAAAGGCGACTCTGGGATGCTGGCCTTCAGTGCAGAGTGGCAAAGAAAAAGCCATATCTGAGACTGGCTAATAAAAGGAAAAGATTAATATGGGCAAAAGAACATAGACATTGGACAGATGAAGATTGGAAAAAAGAGTTATGGACAGATGAATCCAAGTTTGAGGTGTTTGGATCAGAAGAAGAACAGAAGAACATTTGTGAGATGCAGAACAACTGAAAAGATTCTGGAAGACTGCCTGATGCCATCTGTCAAGCATGGTGGAGGTAATGTGATGGTTTGGGGTTGCTTTGGTGCCTGTAAAGTGGGAAATTTGTACAAGGTAGAAGGGATTTTGAATAAGCAAGGTTATCACTCCATTTTGCAACCCCATGCCATACCCTGTGGACAGCGCTTGATTGGAGCCAATTTCATCCTACAACAGGACAATGACCCAAAGCACACCTCCAAATTATGCAAGAACTATTTAGGGAAGAAGAAGGCAGCTGGTATTCTATCTGTAATGGAGTGGCCAGAGCAGTGATCAGATCTCAACCCTATTGAGCTGTTGTGGGAGCAGCTTGACCATATGGTACGCAAAAAATGCCCATCAAGCCAAACCAACTTGTATGTGGAGCTTCTGGAAGCATGGGGTGAAATTTCTCCAGATTACCTAAGCAAATTAACTGCTAGAATGCCAAAGGTCTGCAATGCTGTAATTACTGCAAAGAGAGCATTCTTTGCCGAAAGCAAAGCTTGAAGGAGAAAATTATTATTTCAAATAAAAATCTTTTTTTGAACCTTGTCAATGTCTGGACCAGATTTTAAAGTCATTTGGCAACTCATTTGATTAATAAAAGTATGAGTTTTCATGGAAAACACAAAATGGTCTGGGTGACCCCAAAATTTTGAACGGTAGTGTACTTGTAATGATGAGAACACCCGGGTATCTGCCTTTCACCCTCCCTCCTATTAAATCTCTCCCTAGTTAAATTCTCATCTAACAAACAAGTAATCTATTCACAATCTTCAGCTTTTAAAGAGCTTTTTGGAATAAATAATGCTCACTATAACTTTCTATTGCTGTTCCTATACTCCTTTCACTTTTCCTACGCTGAAACTACGCTCTCCCTACACTGTTTCCGGCTGCAATGTGCGCAAGATGGTGCCGGCAGCCTTTAAATATCCCCTATAATACTGGACAGCCAGCCAATCACAATAATGCCACAGCAAAGATGGCACCTGCATTACTGTGATTGGCAAGCCAGTCCAGCATATTCGTTGGCTGCAAATAAAGCAACAGGCATGCTGTGTGGGTCACTCATATATACCGAGGCGAATACCTAATTACTCAGCGAGTAACTAATAGCCCAAAATAATACCATACTATTGATGTGAATAACGAATAGTGCCAAATGTATTCGCTCATCACTAGTCTGACTCTTGATTAATTGTCCCCATGTTGCCCGAAGGGGCAATTTTGCTTTTGATTATGGTTCTAATTACATAGAACCTGGTTCTAATTACGTAATAGCAAAGTAGAAGGTATGAACTGTTGGGGATGGAAGGTATAGACGTTACTTAGTTACATTGGTTGAAAAAGACCGAAGTCTCAGGCCATTGTACATGCTTGGGAAAAACTATCTTGATCAAGAAATGGAACGTCTAGGAAATCTATCTTGGTTAAAATTCCTTTCTGCACTATTTCTACATTTAACAATGTTACACTGCCAGCTCTTTGGGAGGAAAGGGGAATCATGAAAATAGGAGACATCTATGGCGGTAGCTCTTTTATAAAATTCTGCAACCTAAAAAACAAGCTTAGCCTCCCGTCATCGATGTTTTGACAGTTTATAATGTTAAAAGAACAGGTCGTGAAATTTCTCCAGAGGGTTCCTAAATTCTCCGAAGCATCTTTAAACTTGGTAAGTAACACGGGGCACGGAATCTTCTGGAGTCACAAATATATTTATGACTGGTTTAATTATGATTGGGAAATGCCTAAACACCACTATATGTGCAAGTGGGAAAGGGAATTGCAGTCTACGTTTAACAGAGAAGAATGGGAGGACGCTCTGTCTTCCACATATAATTCTACACTATCTATGTTTCTTCAAGAATGTCATTTCAAAGTAAATAATGGCTGATACTATTCTCCAGCAAGCTTAGCTTATATTGACCAAGATAGATCTGCTACATATTGGAGAAAATGTGGCATTAAAGGCGGCCTCCTTCACATTGCCTAAAACTAAAACCTCTTTGGACACAAATATCTACCCTTATAGACAAAATATATGGCAAACCACTAAACTTAACACCCCAAATAGCTTTGCTCTCCTTAGGCCTTGAGGACCTTAGTCCGGATAAAAGAAGCATGATCATACAAACACTACTGGTAGTAAAAAACAGCATAGCTTTTAACTGGAAACATCATCTTTCCCCTTCATTCTCAGATATAATAGAAAAACTATCTCTCCATAGGTCATATGAAATATCCTTCGCCTTAGCGAATAACCAGCTAGTCAAATTTACAAAAAAATGGTCTCACTGGGACAATATCTATCCCTAACTTCTATCCTCAAAGATACAAATCTAACATACGTATCTTAAAAATGTTTATTATATTTTAGTATATTATTTTTATTGTATTTCTATTAGAACTTTAAAGCGTTATAAAGCGTTTGAAACGCTTAAAATTGATAACAAAACAAAGCATTATAGACAATGATTATATGTCAAATATCAAATATATTATATGTTATATGTTACTTAATGGCAAACAATGCCTATAAACATGAGTCATGTTACGATACTAAAATGAAACTAAAATAAAAATATTGGAAAAGAAAAGACCGAAGTCCATCAAGATCAGCCTTTCTCCACCAATTATTGATTTTTTTGTCCCTAAATTATAAATAGTCCATAATGTTATGTGTACTGAGGTACTGACTAGAGTTGAGAGAATTTCTTTGGATCCCTACTTATTCGGTAAGTTATAGCGCTTACCAAACAAGATGCAGAGGGAACTCAGATACATGGAGCGCGCCGGCTGATCAGCTCAACACAAAGGTGCTCCATGTATGTGCTGTGACAGTGACACAGCCGTGATACATGCAGCTGCAGAGCCGATCAGCTGTTCAACCGGCGCGCTCCATGTATCCGGGTTCCCTCTGCAGCTTATTCGGTAGGCGCTATAGCTTGCCGAATAAGCGTGAACCCGAAGAAATACGCTCAACTCTAGTAATAACTCCAATCCACCAGGTCTTACTGTATTTATTTAGATAATAAGCAATAATTAGTTTCAACAATGGTAGAATATTTTAATCTTACAACTTGGGATAAAATATTTCCATATTTCCAAGTTTCAAGATTTGGATCTGTAGTAGGTAATTCTTTTTTAGAATGTTGGACACCGATAATGATGTAAAAAGTATTTTACATGGCTACAACCTTAGTGAGCCATCCATTCTCTCTTGGCTTCTGCGAAGGCAGTACGCCATCTGCTCTTCTGTGTATTTGTGCTTGCTTAGTCTCTGGAGAGCAATGTCTAGTGGGATGTTTTATGTCATGCACTTGATACCTCATGCTACATTGGTTATGAAGATGGGCAGCATTCTCCACAGGGCTATCGAGCTTTACTTTTTTTTTAGCTTAAAGTCTGTGCTTCCAGGTGTCTGAACAATCAAACACAATTTAAAATCCATCTTTTTTTTTCCAATCATCTTTCTCTGATTGAAAGCATCTTTGGCAGAATTTTGTCTACAAAGTCTGTAAAGCGATCAGCGGCAGCAGGAACAATTGCTTTATCAATTCCTCATAAAAATGTTGTTGCGTGCTGCCTGAATGTATAACTCTTTTCTATTTCAACCTGAAAAAACATCAACTATACCAAGCAGAAAATAAATTGTTTCCATATTCTAACAAGGCATTTGTGAATTCTCAGCTATAGAGACGCATTCGAGTGTGTAAAATTTGGTTGGAATTAAATGTCGCAAAATTTGGTGATAACATAGAGCATAGACAGCCGCAAAATCTAGGAAAAGGCGCAGTAATTACGGATGGAATGGCAGAATGCTTCTAATACAAATGCATAGACACATGTACTGTATATCCCGTCATTGTATGCATATTAATATGATAAATGGAGCAGAAAATATATGTAAAGGTCCACCAAAATGTTTCACTTCCTCAGTAAAATAGTCCTGTACACTATAGACCCCATTCATCAAAGTGATTATGTTACACCTGAATTCTGGTGTAAATCACTTTGAATAGTTGCAAAAATTTTACTCAGCGTGGAGATGTGCAAAATTTTTATGACTTTTTGCCATTTCCTCACCAGTGTTGTCCACTTCTACCAAAATGGGCAGAGCTGAGATGGGATGGAGCAGAGTGGGTTAAGTAAGAGTAAGTAAGATTTATGACAAAGTGCACAGAGGCGCACATCACTTTTCAGACATGCCTGATTCATTAGATAAGCACTCTCATCAAAGTTTTTATCATCTTAATATAGTGCAATTCTTATCTTATATGGCACTGTGTACTTACAATTGCTCATTTTGATCTTCTACCTAGCTGATTCTTATATTTTCCATTAAATCTAGGACATTGCATTATTAAAAACTGACTAGCTGAATCCTTCTAAGCTCTATGTAGAAACAGGAGGTCAATTTTCCCTACATAAGTCAATGGGAAAAATCACTGGCAGAGGGCAGGAGTGGAGCAGTTGGGCCAGGAGTTGAAGAGGGGAATGATTTCTGCAGGGAAAAAAGACTTTCTGTTTTAACATAGAACAAAGAAGAATTTACTGGCTAGAAAGGCAAAATGAGCAATAGTACACAGTGCTATATAATATGATTACTGCAATATAGAAAAACTTTCATGGGACGAGTGTTTCTTTAAGAGATTCACATTTCTTAATGAAACTGGTGCCTCTGACTCCAGCACTACCCGTCATCGAGACCAGCATGAACAATGCCAGTCTTGATGAATTAGGTAGGGTCTGTTAGGTGTCGAGTTCCTGCCTCTGCACAGGGGGAATCTTGAACCATCTCTGCTGCGGTCTCCCATTCTTCTCCAGCCGCAGTGGAGCCTGCTCAGCGGAGACATCGGTCCCAGCATCTAGCTCAGGCTGAAACTGTGCGACTGGTTACTGCTGCCCTTCCAGGCTCTGCCTTTGTAGCCAGCACTGATCAGCAGCGATCAGGTCTTTCTGGGACTAAGTCCTGCTTTTCCCATACTGAGCATGCCCACGGGACGACCTTCCATTGGAGGTCGGGGATCACATGCTCAGGTCCTGTTGCAGCTCCTATTGGACCATCTGGAAGGTCTTGCAGCACTGCTGCTATAAAAGGTTTGCATGGCCGCTCGGCCAAGCGCTAGTGTATACTTGAAAACGTGTGTGTGTTGATGTGTGAAAGTCATTCATTAATCATCCCCTCCCTTGTGTATAACTGCTTGCGTAAGGAGGATAATTGCTATCTAGCGCCCGACAGAGCCATCAGTACTTAACACACGATAGAGCGTCTATTGCTGTGACCACTAGTGCAGCGCCATGCGTTATTAGAGCGCTTTCCTGACCCAAGTCTGGGTGGTTAGTGGCGTCCGCCAGAGCGGCACTGCATGCACTCTTGTGCATAAAAATTATTACTTAAGTTAGACTCTGACACCCACTAGCGGTGTCGAGCCCAAGTGGTCTAGACGAACTCTAATCCTGAGTCTTGGGATTGAGCTCTATGATACATCTTTCATACAGGGTGAAGCTAACCCGTGTGTGTATCCTCATTGTACCGCCATATAGTCCGTCATTACTCAGCAGCAGGTTCCATCTCTGCACGTAGGACCCCGGGCTGCGAACGCACCTTATACAATCTCTTTAATTACTTGGTGCATTCTGCTAGCCCTAACAGGGTCTCTATGCTTTACTCTTAACTTGTGATCAAATATATGACCTTCTATGTTGCTGATTATCACTTATATCCTGATTAGAGATAGTCACTACTCTGAATTTCTGGGCAAAGGAAGCTGCTGCCAGTTTACGACATGGCATTGTGGTCAATACATACTGATGTTTACACCCTTTTTGCTTTGTATACAGGATATAGTGCCCTTATGTATTAGCTAATAGGCATTATTTCAATGTTCTGGCCACATATATCCCGTTCAAGTCTTCTCTGTTAGGAGAAAGCAATTCTCAGTGTAATTTGATGTAGTTCCAGAGCCTTAGAATAGGCATTCAATTGTATTTTAATATATTACACCAACTGCTCCAGGACAAGCATGGTAGCATCAGTTTATTGGGAAGTTTACATTCAACATTACAAAGTAATCTGGTTATATTTATTCTACTATATCCATTGGTTGATTAAGGCTGGTTTCACATTCACGGTTGTGTCCGCAGCCTTTCTGACACATACACCCTCATGCGTCTTGATTTCCAATCATTAACATTGTAGACGCAGGTGCCTGCGTTTGCGTGCGTTCGCCCGCGTTTGCTTATGCATGCTTTTTTTGTGGTGTGCGGCAGGGCGCGGCTAACGCACCATGTTGAAATTTTGAGGCTTCAAATTTCCATCAAATATGGGCAGGCATGCACATGCGGATAAGTGCGTTAAAAAAATGGATTACTGTCTATGGGAACGCATGTGTACGCATGTCTTTGCGTACGCATTCGTTCGATGTGCTTGCGAACTTTGGACTGCGCATGTCCAGGAACTGATTTAGACATGCCCATTGAGACACGCCCTCCTGGAAATATCAAACGCATTGGCATAAAAAGTGCAAACGCATGTGAAAACGCATACAAATGCTGCGGGGTTTTTGCTGTCATGCGTAAGCTGATGCGGATAAAAAAATACTGCGTTTGCATGCGGTTGCGGATGATACGCTGAGGACACAACTGCAAATGTGAAACCAGCCTTAGTGACTAAAAGAACCCAGATACATCCAACAACTCTTGGTTGAATTTTTGGCTTGGATATGTCTTCTATAAGAAAAGGGACGAAGTCACTGCCAGAAACATCAGGTAGCAGTTTATATACGCCAACATTGAAATTGAACATTTCAGATCGGTTTCTAAAGAAAAATAGTTTGAAGGCCATTCACAAATAAAAAATCAGCCACTACTAATGAAATCATGAGGTTAAGTAAACTGTACTGTACCTTGGCACAATAAAGTAGGGATGATAGCATTGCTTTGTTCTGTTCACATTATTGTTATGAGTCCTGTTGAAAGGTAGCATTTTCAGGCAAAAAAACAATGTTTCAACCAGATGCAAATAACTTGATGTAAACTTAGCCTAAGGAAGCATTCTTATAGTAATAATTTAACATGTATTAGTATATATTCACTCATGTTATTTTGTACTGTAAAAGCTCAAGAACTCAATGGTAGAACATATCCATGTGGTATGCATCAATAATTCAAACCCGTAGCTTGATATGGACCCACATTTACCTCGGCATGCCATATCATGGAGATATTCATCCACAGAAGCCATATCATGGAGATGTTCATATACAGAACACATATTATTATTATTATTATTATACATTTTTATAGCGCCATTTATTCCATGGCGCTTTACATGTGAATACGGGGCAAATATAGACAATTACATTAAACATGAGCAGATAACAAGGCACATGAGTACATAAGGAGGGAGGACCCTGCCCGCGAGGGCTCACAGTCTGCAGGGGGTGGGTGAGGATACACTAGGAGAGGGAAGAATATCATGGAGATATTCATCCACAGAAGCCATTTCATGGAGATGTTCATACACAGAACCCATATCATGGAGTTGTTCATCCAGAGAAGCCATATCATGGAGATATTCATCCAGAGAAGCCATATCATGGAGATATTCATCCAGAGAAGCCATATCATGGAGATGTTCATCCACAGAAATCATATCATGGACATGTTCATCCACATAAACCAGCTCATGGAGATATTCAACTACAGAAGCCATATCATGGAGATATTCATCCACAGAAATCATATCATGGAGATGTTCATACACAGAACCCATATCATGGAGATGTTCATCCAAAGAAACCATCTCATGGAGATGTTCATCCACAGAAATCATATTATGTACATGTTCATCCACATAAACCAGCGCATAGAGATATTCAACTACAGAAGCTATATCATGTAGATATTCATCCACAGAAATCATATCATGGAGATGTTCATACACAGAACCCATATCATGGAGATGTTCATCCAAAGAAACCATCTCATAGAGATGTTCATCCACAGAAATCATATTATGTACATGTTCATCCACATAAACCAGCGCATAGAGATATTCAACTACAGAAGCTATATCATGTAGATATTCATCCACAGAAATCATATCACGGAGATGTTTATACACAGAACCCATCTCATGGAGATGTTCATCCAAAGAAACCATCTCATGGAGATGTTAATCCAAAGAAACCATCTCATGGAGATGTTCATCCGCAGAAGCCATATCATGGAGATGTTAATCCAAAGAAACCATCTCATGGAGATGTTCATCCGCAGAAGCCATATCATGGAGATATTCATCTACAGAAGTCTATGGATCTATAATTTGTAACTATAAAGACTACATACACAACAGAATAGAGTTCCCAAGCAGCTGCCATTAAGGCAATTAGCCCTTTAAGGGAATCTGTCAGAAGGTTTTTGCTATGTATTCTGAGAACAGAGTGATGTAGAGGCTGAGACCCTGATCCTAGAGATTTCTCACTAACTGGGTTGTGCGCTGTTGTTTCAATAAAATCAGTGTTTTATCAACACCTAGTCAACTTGCTCTGTGTAACCCCACCATCATCACTCATATATACAGTGTACACAGAAATCCGCCCATGGTGTGAGTGGGATTATATAGGGCTCAGCATTTAAAGCACTGCTAGATCTGTAGCAGAGAAAACAGGGTTTTTAACACAACGTCTCTGTCCTACACCATGCTGCTGTCTGATTATATAGCAAAACCTGGAGACAGATTCCTTTTAAGAACAATAACAAATTTTTGTAGCACTGTATTATACTTGTGCACCAAAATATATATACATGTCTTCTCTATAACTAAATATATACTCCGGTTAAAGAACTCTGACGTCGGCAATATGCTATGTGAACTTAGCTCCTCCATGGTCCGTCACACGTCTTATTGTTGTGGTTCATATTATGAGAAATCATTAGCCATATTTCACACAACCGCCTACACTGTTTGCACAGAAATGTTAAATACCAGTTTATAAACCTTTTTTATTCCGCATACTTACTTCTAATTAAATTTAAATCTTCCCAGATCCCTATGTGAAAATTCATCTCATGCAGAACGGCAAGAGACTGAAGAAAAAGAAGACAACTATTAAGAAGAATACACTTAATCCCTACTACAATGAGTCTTTTAGCTTTGAAGTACCATTTGAGCAAATTCAGGTAATCTGAAACATCACCTTGGAGCATCCAAACATTGTTCTATCTGATTTTGCTTTGGAGGGGCTGTAATGAGTGTTGTAATTACCGCTATGCTTTCAGGCCACATTATATATTATACTACTCCGCTTTTCAACATCCCTTTTAAAGTGATATTTCCAGATCAGGGTAAAAATGTGAGGAACAGGAGGGTATTATGAGGCCATCCTTTTCACATTTTTCACTTAATGTTCACTAATCAGGCTGCGTTTTAGCTGCCACCATGTCCTGAGATAGGTGGCCTTAAGTATAGACCCTCAGCACCGTCTCATTACATAAGTACCAAACTCATAATGTGACATTATATTTAAATAGCAATGGCTCTAATAGAAACATCTCTGACTAAATAGCAAGAGGAATCCAGACAAATGTCATACAGATAAGAGCAAATGAAATTTTCTGCTTTTCCTCCCATCATTTTCGATGGTACTGTGCCATAATTTGCCTTATCGCGGGCTGTCACAATGAATAGATATGTAATGCGGATTCACAGGTGTTCGTTCCTTCCAGATATGAAGAATATTCAGTATATATTCCGCATAGTCTTCCATACAAATGTCTTGTTGTTTTAGTGTCATCAGAATCTACTTGTTATTGTAAAATGATAAAATATATATATTTGATTATTACCTCTAAAGTGAGACGTACACACGTCCCTCTGCTGGATGCAACATTTACACATAGAATATAAATATTTGGATGAAAATGATTCACTATTGTAGATTTGCAGCAACATATCCATGCAAAGCTTTGCTCCTATTGGCTTACATCATTGGGAATCTGTTGTTTTTTTGCCACCTAATCTTAGTGCGTCATAATAATTGGAAGAGTCCCTGATTCCAATGATATGTCAATTACTTGGCCGCTTGCGATAGTTTTGATAAAATCACTGTGTAATAATCACTACTTATAAGCACCACTTATTGAGGTTTTTCTGCCTATGCGCTGTGTTCACAGAAAGCTGCCAATCAGTGGGGTGAGCTTAAACAGTACTCAATATTGAGAAAACTGCAGCAGATAAAACCACGATTTTATCAAAACTTCAATAAGCAGTCCAGTAAGTGATATATCGATGAAATCGGGTTGCTACCCCTACATCCTGCTGCTCTTAGATGCAGTAGAAAAAACTTGGTGATGGATTCCCTTTAAAGAGAACCTGTCACCCAGTTTGGCCGATAAAGATACAGCCATCACCTTTCAGGGCTGATACACACCATTCTATAATGCTGTATTATCTGCCCCCAACCCGACCTGCAAGAGAAGAAAAAGAACTTTTATTATACTCACCTGAGGGGCGATCTGGTCCGATGAGCTTTGCTGGTCTTGGTCTGGTGCCTCCCGTCTTCTTACGATCCCTGTCCTCCTGCTTGCTTCATGCTCCATTTATCATCCACACAGTCTCCTCGGCACAGCGCTCCGGCACAGGCGCACTTCTCTGTCCTGTCAAGGGCAGAGCAAAGTACTGATGTGTGCATGCGCCGGGGCTCTTTGACCTTTCCCGGCACCTGCACACTGCAGTACATTGCTCTGCCATCATCAGGGCAGAGAAGTGCGCCTGCACAGGAGCGGGATGCTGAGGAGATGTGTCATCTTCACGAAGCAAGCAGAAGGGCGGCATCGCAAGAAGATGGAGGCGTTGGACGAAAAAGAGCGACACCCATCTGACCGAACCGCCCCGCAGGTGAGTATAATAAAAGTATTTTCTTCTCTTGCAGGTCAGGTTGGGGGCAGATATACAGCATTATAGAATTATGTATATCAGCCCTGAAAGATGATGGCCGTATCTCTTATCGGCCAAACCTGGTGACAGTTTCCCTTTAAGCATTCTAGAGATAAGTCATTTTGCATGATTCTTTTTGCTCAGTCATCCGATGTTCCTGCATTGATGAATTTGTTAAATAGAATTCAAATTCATGTATTTTTTTAATCCAGGGAGTTAGCTAACGAGTTCACTTATTTCTGTGATAATGTTATCCATACATTTAATTGGAAATATTCTTAGGTTTAACTTGGATACAATCTTAAAACATTTATTGCAAATTCTTAATGAAGAAGAAAAAACTGCGAAAGAATAAAGCGCAATAGGGTCTTATCTGGTGACAATGGAGTGTCAAAGAAGTAGGATGCATTCACCTTGTTATGTGTAATGGGCATGTAAAACAGCTGCTGCATAGATACCGGTCAGGAAGTAGACCAAGGGTACAGGAAGGAGGCTGGAGGTATCACTTATGCGTTGCTGATAGCAGATAATTGATAAAATACGACATTTATTAACAGGTTAAAAGTCAATGCGTTTCGAGGTCACACAGGACCTATTCATCAGGACAAACCTCCTGTGCTGATGAAGAGGTCCTGTGTGACCTCAAAACGCGTTGATGTTTAACCTGTTAATAAATGTTGTTATTTTATCGATTATCCAGCAGCAGCAGTGCATGAGTGATACCTCCAGCCTCCTTATTGCAAATTCATGACAAAGCATATGCTAAAAATATTTGCCCCAGACCCCTCTTTTCTCCTGGTGAGGCAATCTACATTCGCCACATTAGCGAAAAAAGAATGGACATGCTAATGTGACTGCCCGACAAGTATGGCACAAAGTGTCCCGAAAGTAAGGAATTATCCATGTAAAATATGATGTGAAGGATGAAGTTTTAATATTGGTCTCACTTCGGATGAATGAATCACTCCTGTAATGAAAGGAAATCTCAACCAATGCCACTGAAAAAGGCTGCCCATTAACCACTGCACCATAGACTTGACTAAACAACTGAATTGAGCACAGGCAAACATAGACCAAAAAGGGATCCCTGAGCAAGAAGAGTATATGGGCCCTTTACAGCCCAAAAGCTCATGATAATGCAAAATTTCACCAGCATTTTAAGTGGAAATGGGCCCGATTACCACTTGGGCCCCTGTGCAGCCAATGATGTTTCCGCCCCTGGATTTGGGAAAGAAAGGGTTTATGTGAAGTTGCTGTGTCACTCATTTTGAAAATTCTAACAAACTGTCTGGGTCACTATCAGTAACATATTTCAGCACCTATGGGTGCCATTTATGGGTAGACAATATTAGCACCATAACCAGGAAAAGCTACAAATTTTTTCAACTACAGTGAGGATAAGGTTGGAAAGCCTTTTTGCTTTTATTGTTTGAAATCCTCTGCAATGACACATATGCTTTGTTCACCAGAAATAATCTCAATTATGCTTGGGATACCATTAATCCTTCACATCACCTGGAGAGGAGAAAAATCTCTGTGAACATGAAAATGAATAAAGCTATCATAAATGGAACCTGTCAGCAGATTTTGCCGCTTTAAGATGCAGCCACTGCCTTTTGGGCTTATCTACAGCATTCTGTAATGCTGAAGGCAAGCCCCCGGTCCAACCGGCAAGTGAAGAAAAATAAGTTAAATTATACTCACACGGGGGGGGGTGGGCGGTCCGGTCCGATGGGTGTCGCAGGTTCGGGTCCACTGCCTCCAATCTTCTTGCGACACCGCCCTCCTGCTTCTTCATTGCTCCCCAGAATCTCGCTCCTGCGCAGGTGTACTTCTCTGCCCTGTTGAGGGCTGACCAAAGTATTGCAGTGAGCAGGCCCTGGGAAAGGTCAGAGAGGCCCAGCGCCTGCGCACTGCAGTACTTTACTCTGCCCTTAACAGGGCAGAGAAGTACGCCTTGAAGCAGGAGGGCGGCACTGCAAGAAGATGGGATGTGCCAGTCCCGAACCTGTGACACCCATCAGACCAGACCGCCCCTCGGGTGAGTATAATATTACTTATTTTTCTTCTCTTTCAGGTCGGACTGGGGGTTTATCTACAGCATTATAGAATGTGGTAGATAAGCCCTGAAAGGCAGTGGATGCATTTTTTAGCTGCAAAATCTGTTGACAGCTTCCCTTTAACATGAAGCACACCATTGTTTTTTGAGCCACATTCTTTACTTGATTGATGTTTCACATATTTAGCTGTTGTGAATTCTGTTGTCAAGCTCCCTCCTGTGGTCATGAATGGTACTTCGGCTGGTTCTGTCCATGGGCTTCCTCTGGTGGTTGTGAGTGGGGCTGCGGCTTCTGAGTTTCCTTCCACAGGTGACGAGGTTAATTCGTTAGCTGGCTGCTCTACTTAACTCCACTTAGATCATTGCTCCATGCCACCTGTCAATGTTCCAGTATTGGTCTAGTTCGCTCCTGGATCGTTCTTGTGACCTGTCTTCCCAGCAGAAGCTAAGTTCCTGCTTGCTTTTCTCTTGTTTGCTTTTTTTCTGTCCAGCTTGCTATTTTGATTTTTGTCTTGCTTGCTGGAAGCTCTGGGACGCAGAGGGAGCGCCTCCGCACCGTGAGTCGGTGTGGAGGGTCTTTTTGCGCCCTCTGCGTGGTCTTTTTGTAGTTTTTGTGCTGACCGCAAAGTTACCTTTCCTATCCTCTGTCTGTTCAGTAAGTCGGGCCTCACTTTGCTAAATCTATTTCATCTCTGTGTTTGTATTTTCATCTTACTCACAGTCATTATATGTGGGGGGTTGCCTTTTCCTTTGGGGAATTTCTCTGAGGCAACGTAGGCCTTATTTTTCTATCTTTAGGGCTAGCTAGTTCCTTAGGCTGTGACGAGTTGCATAGGGAGCGTTAGGAGCAATCCACGGCTATTTCTAGTGTGTGTGATAGGATTAGGGATTGCGGTCAGCAGAGTTCCCACGTCTCAGAGCTTGTTGGTAACTATCAGGTCATTCCGTGTGCTCTTAACCACCAGGTCCATTATTGTCCTAATCACCAGGTCATAACACTTAGCTGCCCGGTTAAAAAACTAAAGTTGAATTAAAGTTAGGGGCATTAAAGATGTCCACCATGCTGATGACATAGCTTAACCTCTTTCTCTTTTCTCCCAACGCTTATGTGTAAATAATGAATTGCCATCGGTCAACCATTTTCATTATATGTAGATATTTCCTTACTTTCAAGACATCCTGTATAGTATTTGTACTCCTCTAATGTAGTATAAAAACTAATAGGTCACCTCAAGTACTATTTCCCAGAAGTAATAATAGTCAAAATTAGTATGTCACAATGCAGGAATAGGAACCACAGTAATAATGGCCACAGTGTATCTGTCACGTAGAGGCAAGGGACATTGGGCACCTAATTGATCAATCAAACTGGGGATACCCTTGGCTATCCATGTTCCCTGAATTGTTATGCTCCTATCTTAACCCTTAACTGTTCCCTCCCCCACCCATGGAGGGGTGAGTCTAAAGTGTATTGGAAAATGCAAACCAGACAGACAGGAGTAAACAGACAGGGATAAAAGAAAACTACAATCATACAAATACATTTACAACAGAGAGAGAAACAGGGGAGGAATAGGGGCCACAAACCAAATGGGAGTGGATTAGGATACATATGCAAATCAACTCCATGCAGAAATCACCTGAAAGAATCTCCACCCACCTACTCCAAACACTGAACTTCTCCTTCAACTCAAAACCAGCCAGGGAGAGACCTGTCAGTCACTTAAAGAGGCTGTGGAAAAAGACAGCTGAGAGCGGTGCCGGACTAGTCTTGTCTCTGCCGGATCTTCAAACTATTTATTTTCTGAAATGCCAGAGCGTTTAAGAGAAGAATATACCTGATATGAGCAGCATAAATCATCTGACAGGTTTCCTTTATCCTCTTTGATTCATAATTTTGTTTCCTATTAAAATGCAATTTTATATTTGCTTGTTTGTTTTCTCTTTTCCAGAAAGTGCAAGTTGTTGTTACTGTTTTGGACTATGACAAGATTGGAAAAAATGATGCTATTGGGAAGGTGTTTGTGGGCTACAACAGTACCGGCGCAGAGCTGCGACATTGGTCAGACATGTTGGCCAACCCACGACGGCCCATTGCACAATGGCATACTTTACAGCCTGAGGAGGAAGTAGATGTAATGCTTGGCGTCAAAAAATAAAGAGAATCTAATCTGCAGTTGCCCATATAGTGCTCTTTAGCCAGTATATGTAAATACCTCAGTAGTATGGGTCCTTTCATGTCTTTCCATGCATTCCTATTTCAGGTCATTCGTACCTATTCATTTAATTTGCACAAATTTTAATGTCCTTACTTCCCTTGAAAAGAAAACATATTGTGCGCCACACAACTGCCCTCTTACTCTTCTTTTAAGCAATATGATGTGTAGATAGAGCATGAATCAATTTATTACCACACTCTTGTATATAACAGTATGCCAACATTTCTTTCTAGTCTGTGTATTTGTATGTCGTACGCGTTTCTTATTCCGTGTATACTTCGGTGTTTTTAATAAGATGTTCTATTTTAAACAATGTAAATTGACTAAATATAGAAGAGCTGATATTATATTACAGGTTTAACTATTGTATCGTCCGCATTCCAGGAGAAATTCCAACTTCTAAGGCACTAGTAGAGTTGCACTGACATCTTAAAGGACAACTTAAATCTGAGCGCGACCAGATCCATACGATTACGAACTAGGCGTACATTCCATATTTTCTGTGAGCAAATTAGTTCATACGTGTAGATTTCAGTCAGGGGCAACGGCTACGAATAGAGGAGAGGTGTAAATGTCCATAACAAGTCTGGTCACTAGATGCCAAGATATTTCTTTGTATATATTTATGTGTTTAAAAAAAAAAAAAGCTAAAATTGTGGCATTTTTTCAATCTGAGTGACGAGGTACTAACAGGGAATACAGAGATTCTATATATGTATATATAGTCTCCGAGACTTCTAATATCCCATGAGATTTGCTTGCGCAAACGGCACCTTTTGCTCGTCAGACACCGTCCTGTAAATTTTAGCTTTAGATAGAATGTACATCTTGGGGTTTTAGCTGTACGTCTCCATGCCACATCTCATACACTCTATGTGTGTGTGTACTCGCGTAACCCCGTTTCATGGACAGACCGCGAAGCATACTGAACATTGCTGAAAAGCACTGTGCCGAGTACACCGTCACCTACGTTTCCATAGTTAACAAACAGTATTGTGACCCAATATATATATATATAAAGACTAAACTGATTTAGCCATAATTCTGAATGCACTTCAAGTAAGCCAAAACAGCTAGTGACCTTTTTTATATATATACTATTTGTATAATGAGTTTTAATTTGTCCTTTAAAAATGGTATAAAACAAAGAACAAGTGCTAGCAAACTGGAGCACCCTCTTGTGTATACTAGATGCTCATTTCAGGAGGAGTTTTTAAATGTTTTCAATGTTATTATGTAGTAAATGGCACTATTATGAAGCTATTAGTCATTCCATAAGAGTCTTAAACGACTGCTCTGTGTATCACTGTGACTGCCGTGTGTGCTTAGATGAAACTTAGTTCTCTCAGTGAATAGCAATCAATTAATTCTATAGTGATATTGTACTGATACTGCCATCTCTTTCTACTGCACTGCTGCAGGAGAGCATAGCACAAATAGGTTACTATGGACCAATTTGAACATGGGAGCTATGCTGGATATTGGATACAGAATAGGTAGATCACACAGCAATGTATTGAGCACTGTGCAATATTAGCCGTCAATTATTATCTATATTGAAACATATCTATAAAAATATATCAATAAACATTGTACATTCTATCCTTTATTTAGAGGGAAAAGACTCTAATTCTTAATGCATTGATCTTTATTTTTATTGCACAGATCAGTAATAGGGAATCTTTATTTTTATTTTTTTATTATTTTATTCTTTATTTTTTACTTGCTTTTGTTTTAAAACCGCAGGATCATAGATACAAAACAGGGCATTACACCCCCAATAAATGACTTTACGGGCAAAGGCATACCAGTGATGTCCCTGCCAAGATGCAACTAGCAGTTATATCAATATGATCATTCTTAACGGAGTTTCTCTTATGATAGTGTTAAGGACTTAAAGATAGAAAATGTTATCAATTAGCAGAAATCTTTTTACTACCGAACCTTAAGAATGGCATTAATAACGTAGGACGGGTTTTGAGGCCCGTACACTGTATAATATGAAATAGTAGGGTGATAAATATACTTACAATAATGAAGTTGACCAAAACTCATCATACTATCTCAGCTTATTACTATTATTGTTCTTCTTGGTTATTTTTCCAAACTTTGTGTATATGTCTAATGGATAAGCTCAAAATGCAGGTTCACACTGCCGAAAGTGCATTCCTAATAGATGTCAATGCATCGTACTGAAATGCAAATGTACTAACTGAACCTGCGATTTGACTAGAAAAGGGTAAAAACCATAAACAGCCACATCTACCTTTTGGACAAAGCTGTGTAAGTCTTAGAATCTGATGCTGTAGAAATCCTAGTTGCCTTTGTCTATACTTACTGCCTGCTTGAGTGTTTCTATGTGTGAGTTTCTCTCCTGTATCTCGTAGAAATGTTTGGGTGTTTTCTCTTGCCATATCGCTCGTGACCCGCGGGCTAACAAAGTTTGCTGTGTATACCTTCATTTTTGATGAAGTGGTTCCAATTTAGTTTCACTTTGTGTAGTGATTCCCACAGTAGAGTTTTCAGATCGTTGTTAAAAACCTTGACATATTAAGCAAATATTCAATAAAAATATTTTATTTCCTGCTTCAGTCTTAATTTTTTTAATGGCAAGTTATATACTTGGGTCACTACCTAATATACACAAAGAAAAAGATTACTCACATTTCTTGTGAATTTGAAAAATTGAAGTTGTGAGATGAAATGAGAATTCAGTAGTAGAGATAGATGAATTTATTCGAGTGGAATTGAATTGTCTTCAAAGTTTACAAAAACCCTCAATTTGGAGAATGTGGATTTTAGATAATTCTCTCTGTGCAAATTCAGCCAAAGGGCGGCTGGATGTGGCCGTCATCTTAATGAGCAGAAGAGGTTCATTTGTAGTGATCTCCGGGGCCTGCTTATGGCTGGAAGCCCCAACCTAGAGTGAACGCCCCATCGAAGATGCATCACAATGAAGCTGTGGAAGGCAAAGAGCAGCAGAGGCGGCCGGAAAGGAGAGCAGTGAGGTGAGTATGAGCTTTTATCTATTTTTTATTCTAAAAAATAGCAAACTAGAGAAAATTAAATTCCCTTAGAATAATTTTGCTGCAAATCTAATTTCCTTGGAAAATTGCATGTTTCGGCAAATTAAAATTTTGTTAGAGTAGAGTAAAAATTAAAGGCTCTATCTCTGAATTAATAAAACCCTGTGACCCGTATTAATCAAAGTGATTTATGCCAGAATTCCATGATAAATGATTTTCAAAAGTTGGTACATTTTTGTGGAATGCTAAGTTGCACAACAATGTTGCAACTTTTAATGTTGTTTAGCTTAGAAAAGAGACGTCTCAGAGGAGTTCTCATTTATATGTATAGTATAAATATATGTGTGGTCAGTACAAAGGACTGGCGCATGACTTATTCCTTCCAAGCACCATACTAAGGAACAGGGAGCACTCATTACGGGTGGAAAAAAGGCGAATTCGGCATCTACCATTTATACTTGAGTATAAACCGACCCGAGTATAAGCCGAGACCCCTAATTTTGCCACAAAAAACTGGGAAAACTTAATGACTCGAGTAAAAGCCTACGGTGGGAAATGCAGCAGCTACTGGTAACTTTCAAAAATAAAAATAGATACCAATAAAAGTAAAATTAATTGAGACACCAGTAGTAGGGTTGAGCGAAACGGGTCGGCCAGATTCAGAAGTCGGGTTTCATAAAACCCGACCCGACCCCTGTGTGGGGTCGGCCATGAGGTCGGCGATCTTCTGATCTGGAATCGGAATTCCGATACCGAGTTCCGATATGTTTAAGATATCGGGAATCGGTATCGGAATTCATATTTAAGTGTAAAATAAAGAATAAAAATAAAAAAATATTGATATACTCACCCTCGGACGCGCCCTGGTTCTCACCGGCAGCCTTCCTTCCTAAGAATTAGCGCCTGAAGGGCCTTCGATGACGTCGCGGCTTGTGATTGGTCGCGTGAGCGGTCACATGGGCGGCCACGCGACCAATCACAAGCCATGACGTCATCTAAGGTCCTTCAGGCGCTAATTCTTAGGGAGGAAGCATCCGAGGGCGTGTCCGAGGGTGAGTATATTCCTAATAGGTATATACTCACCCTCGGACGCGCCCTGGTTCTAACCCGCAGCCTTCCTTCCTAAGAAGTTTCCTCTCCTTCAGACCCTGGGAACGATTAGAAACCCAATGCACTGGGGTTTCATGTTTCGGCCGACCCCGACTTTTCTATAGGATCGGCCGATTTCACTCGACCCGACTTTTAAAAAAGTCGGGTTTCGTGAAACCCGACCCGATCCTATAAAAAGAAAAGTCGCTCAACCCTAATCAGTAGGTTAAGTGGTTTTGAATATCCATTTTAAAATATGCCCCATATAATGCTGCACAAAGGTTAATAATGGCCTGATAAGATGTTTCATAATAAAATATGCTCCATAAAGTTTATGATGGGCCCCATAAGATGCTTCATACACAAATATGCCCCATATAATGCTGCACAAAGGTTGATTATGGCCCCATAAGATGCTCCATAGAAACATTTGCCCCATATAATGCTGCATAAAGGTTGGTTATGGCCCCATAAGATGCTCCATAGAAACATTTGCCCCATATGCTACTGCTGCGATAAAGAAAAATGACATACTCACCTCTTGTCCTGAGCAGGCGGGGACACCGGCACTTGCAATATTCACCTGTCCCCGTTCCGCTGCCGCGCGCCGCTCTGTCTTCCATCTCTCTGCAGTGACTGTTCAGGCAGAGGGCGGCACGCACACTAAACATGTCATCGCGCCCTCTGACCTGAGCACCACAGCCAGAGGATGCAGAAGACACAGTGGCGGTGGAACGGGGATGGGTGAATATCGCAATGCTCACCCTCCCCCATTATACTCACCCTCCCGGCGCGGTCCCTGGCAGCTTCTCCGATGCGATGGTCTCTGATGCCGGCAGCTTGTTCCTGTGTTCAGCGGTCACTGGTACCGCTCGTTAAAGTAATGAATATGCGCTCCACCCCTATGGGAGTGGAGTCGCGTCCATATTAATTATTTTAATAAGTGGTACCACGTGACCCCTGAACACAGGAAGAGCTGCGGGCACCGGAGAAGCAAGGACATGCAGAGATGCGCCGGGAGCAGGTGAGTATGATTTGACAGCTGCCGCTCCCCCTCCCCCACCGACCCCCTGGGACAATGACTCAAGTAAAAGCCGAGAGGGGCACCTTCAGCCTAAAAAAAATGGGCTGAAAATCTCAGCTTATACTTGAGTATATACTGTAAATAGGAAAGGGTTTTTTACAGTTAGAGCAGTCATACTGTGAAATGCCAACCACGAAAGGTAGTAATGTAAGGCACTATAACAGCTTTTACAAATGAGCTGGATGATTTCCTCAGAACGCATAATATTGTGGTTTATATTTTATTTAGTGATAAAATGTACAATTGGTGGAGAAAGGTTGAACTTGATTGACATAGGTCTTTTTTAAACCTACATAACTATATAACTATATGTTTTCACAACAGCTTTGCCCAGCTCCGCCAAAATGGATAGGCCAGGGGTGGGACAGAAGAAACCATGATGCCACAGCTCATTACGGACTATAGTGTACCTTATGCCAGAATTCTTACTCCAGTTCTTGACTGGAGTAAATCAGTGGGGAGGTGCATGCCAATTTTCAGATGCACTTGTGAATCAGACGCATTTGACTCCAGCACACCCATTCATGGACAGTGGCATGAACAATGAATCAGGACCTATGGGTATCCAGTCAGTCAGAATTTAAAAACTAGTCTTGAAAGGGTTGTCATGATGAGATGACCACTTTTTGATTACCTCTATGCATAATTTGTGGCATTTTGTAAACACAAATTCAAACATTTACACTGTGTGTTTTATTTCTAAAGAGAGAAAATGAAAAATGCAGTGTTTGTATTGTTTTTCATCTTTCTGTTATGCTATATTTTTTACTGAAGAATCTGTGTGACAGGCAGCGACAGACTTGGACTGTAATTGAGCTCTGGCATCATACATACCTTTCCAGGACGCTCCTTAATTTCCTCACATGCACCAACACCTCAATCAACAATGATGGACCCAGTCAGGGCCGTATTTGCCACTAGGCACTTGAGGGCACGTGCCTAGGGTGGGACGACGCGGGGGGGGGGGGATGCGGCACCTGAACAAGTTTTTTGCTCTGTTTTTTTTTTTTTTAAATTTAAGTCCGGGGTCTCCTCCCAGCCTGCGCCCGTCCGCCTCCCACCTCACAACCCCCCCCCCGCTTGAGGACGTCATACTCAACTACTCCAGCGATGCCTGGTCTCAGCGCCTGCAGCTCGTCCTGTGTGTGCGGTCACGTGGTACCGCTCATTAAGGTGATGAATATGAACGCATATTCATTTAAGGGTAAGGACGAAAGCTGGGCCATTCATACAAGGATGAGGTACAATAACAATTTGTATTGTGGTACCGTGTTAGCCAGAAAAATTGATGTGAATATTTTTCTGCCCAATGATATTGACATCTTTCAGGTGCTCTGTAATGTGAGTTTTTAATTTGCGCGATGTGCAGCCCACATAGGATTTCTGACATGTAGTGCACTCTATTTCATAGACTACATTTTTTGTATGGCAATTTATAAAGCTATTTATATTATAGCTTTTAGAGTGCACTACATGTCAGAAATCCTATGTGGGCTGCACATCGCGCAAATTAAAAACTCGCATTACAGAGCACCTGAAAGATGTCAATATATGTAATATGACTAATAGAAATATATCAATGGCTGCAAAACATTTTCGTACGATGCATAATGGTGATACTTCATCCTTTAAGGTGCATGGCATAGAAAAAATCTATCCGCCTAATCGAGGAGGAGACATAAAAAGACGTCTACTCACAAGAGAGGCGTTCTGGATTTTTAATTTCAACACTCGATTTCCATCAGGGTTAAACAAAAGAAACAAATTATTATACTACTATTGCTAATTGTTTAGTGTTATTGTTTTAAATTGTAGGACCTTGTAGGACCTTTCACTAGAGATCATGTGATGTGGAGAGGGCGGAACCTTCTGTCTAGGAACACTATATGTGTAGCTTTCACTTGCAATGTAACACAGGCATGAGTAAGACCGATTCAGGTCGAAACGCGTAGCCTTATCTATTACAAACACCTGTCTGGTCCACCACATGTAAGGACTGTCTATTTTAACCATTTGGATTATTAAAGATTTCAAGTTTTTATCGGAGCTGGAGTATCTATTTTCTGTTGGATTTGCTGTTGCTGGACGTTTGGATCAAGACGGACTCTCGTGCTCCATTACTGCTGGTCTGGTTGGTGAGCTGGCTTAGGCTTTTTAAGCCGCTTTTCGTATATATGTGCTATTACTATTTTGATCCTGCCGATGTCTCCCAACCTACATCCTACTGTTGAATGAAGGTGGACTTAGGGTGTTTGTTTATTCGTTTCTTTTTATCATGTATTCCCAAGAAAGACTGGCCAAAGTGGCACAGGTGTTCAGAGATGCTGGATCTGACCCTATAGGGAGTGGTGATTTCAATTCACATTTAAATGAATCTGAGAGACTTTTGAAAACTGAAATGAAAATATGGTGGAATCTCACCACTCTACAAAATTATGTAGCGAAAGAGATGGTCCCAAGAGGTCTTAGGATCAAAAAAATCTCTACTACAATTTACTCAAATGAGTTTACGAATGAATGGAATCAGATCCTAACCAATTGCTCTCTGAACCTAATGAAGCTTATAATTAAAAATGAGGAAAACAAGCTGAAGGAAATTCAGGAAAATGTGGAAAAAATAAAAAATACTTTGGAAGAATTTAAATCATTACCGAATTATGAGTTATCTATGGATAGAGTGAAAGGCAATGTCAGCACATTGGAAGATGACATAATGAATCGCAAAAGACAGAAATTTGAAAGAGATCTAAAAGATTACTCCACAGACAGTGTGTATGACTGGAGTCGATGGGAGAGGAATTACAAATCTCCGAAATCCATCTTAAAAAATAGCCATGCTCGTCATAAATCTAATACCTGACCTCAGGTGAATTTCTCATCCACGGAACTTGATTCATCCGATACTAATGCCAGTATGTCAGATACGTCTATACCAAATTATACATCGGAAAACAGAAGAAAATTTGGAAAAGTGTCAAAAAACGGAAGAGAAGAGCTGGGAGAAAACATAAAAAATCCATCAGGAATAATGACCCGCAACAAAAAGAAACACAAACAATAAAAGGAAGTAATGTGGTCAATTTATCTGCCCAAACATTGACACAAGATCAACTAGATGTATTGGCTCTGGGACTTAATTTTCTACCAGATGCCGACTTTAATCTGTTTATGACCATTCTAGACATCAACAAATTTGTAAGAAATCTGACTCTAAAAAAACATTTCTTTGCAGATGAAATAACAACTGTGAATCAAGATCATGATATGGAAATTAATGAATTTGAGAGCCTTACCTTTAAGGAACAAGTTACTCTGAACTGTCTAATGAAATTATCCAAAGAAAATCAGGATGAATCAATGGAAGGAACTACAAACGCATCTAAAAACTTTAAGACTAAAAACCCATACTTCTACCCTATACAGACTAGAGTGGAATGTATGGATAAATTTCAAGAACTAGTCGAAAAAGACCTATAGAATTTAGAACACAGTTTGAATAGTAACAATAAAATGCAGAGAAACCTTTCTTATCGGCAGCGGAAAGCACTTAATGAACTAAAATCCTTTAAAAATATTATCATTAAGAGAAGTGATAAGGGGGGTCTAATAGTTATCTTAAATGAAAAGGATTACAAGGACAAAATGTATGAATTATTATCTGATAATGCTACCTACAACAAATTAAAAAAGAATCCAACTAAAGAATATAATGAGAAAATTAAAAAATTAATTGAGGAGGGTGCATTTTTAGCAGTCCTGAGTAAAAAACAAGCCGAATATTTATATGTAGAAACCCCAAAACTGCCTATCATGTATGGCCTTCCTAAGGTACACAAAAGCACAGGTTTACCAGCCATGCGACCGATAATTTCGGGCAAAGGCTCCATGTCAGAACACCTATGTGAATGGGTTGACTCATTATTGCAACCTTTGGTGAAAAAAAATGCCAGGATATGTGAAAGACTCCAGAGAAATTTTAAAAACATTTAAAAATCGTAAATGGGAGGTTAATCACACCTGGCTCAGTTGTGATGTAATCTCGTTATACACAAGCATACCCCATAATGTAGCCATGAAAGCGCTAGAGTTCCATTTAAAAGATTATGGTCAATACTCTCAAAACCTGATAGATTTTCTACTGAGAATAACGTACTTTCTTATGGAACATAATATTTTTTCATTTGATGGTGAAATATATATTCAGAAGTCGGGAGTCCCAATGGGGGCAAAATATTCACCATCTCTGACAAATTTGACAATGGCTTATTGGGAACAAGAATTTATTTATGCTGTTGAGAACCCCTATGTTGACCACATCTCCTGGTATGGCAGATACATAGATGACACCCTCATTATTTGGGGGGGTGATGTGTCTGCCATACCGGGATTTGTGGAATACATTAACTCTAATAATTTTGGTATAAAATTCACTTATGTTCAGGACAACAAATCCATTTCTTTTTTAGATCTGGAGCTGAGTGGTACTGTTGGCGAAGAAATCACTAGTCGAACTCATATAAAACCAATTAGCGGCAATACAATTCTACATGCTAATAGCAGTCACCCATCTCACACTATAAAATCCATACCAGTGGGGGAGTTCACCAGGGTGAAACGAAATTGCAGCAAAAAAGAGGATCAATCAAAAGAGTTCCAGGAACTAAAAACCAAGCTAAAAGCTAGAAATTATCCAAATTGGACACTGAATAGGGCCATTAATATAGTGGAGAAAAAACAAAGGGAGGACCTTCTAGTCCCTTCTAAAATCAAAAAAGGTGCTAATGACAATAAATATAAAAACAGAAAATATGCAAATAATTTACATTTATGTTTACAATTTTCCCCACAGTTTAATTTAATCAGAAATATTATTAATAACAGATTACCTATTCTATATGAAGATGAAGGGCTATCAAATTTATTAAAGGATGGTGTAAATATAGTTGCTAGAAGGGCACAAACCATTGGTGATATAATTGCCCCTAATTCACTTCAATCTAAAACTAAATCTAAGTCCACTACTTGGTTAGACTGCAAGGGTTTCTTTAAATGCGGTACCGCAGCGTGCAGCACTTGTATTCATGCGCAGCTGGGAAATAAACTCTGGAACTCTGATAAATCTAAAAGCTATAATATAAATAGCTTTATAAATTGCCATACAAAAAATGTAGTCTATGAAATAGAGTGCACTACATGTCAGAAATCCTCTGTGGGCTGCACATCGCGCAAATTAAAAACTCGCATTACAGAGCACCTGAAAGATGTCAATATATGTAATATGACTAATAGAAATATATCAATGGCTGCAAAACATTTTCGTACGATGCATAATGGTGATACTTCATCCTTTAAAGTGCATGGCATAGAAAAAATCTATCCGCCTAATCGAGGAGAAGACATAAAAAGACGTCTACTCACAAGAGAGGCGTTCTGGATATTTAATCTCAACACTCGATTTCCATCAGGGTTAAACAAAAGAAACGATTTATTATACTACTATTGCTAATTGTTTAGTGTTATTGTTTTAAATTGTATATTATACTCACATATGTGTTTGTAGGACCTTGTAGGACCTTTCACTAGAGATCATGTGATGTGGAGAGGGTGGAACCTTCTGTCTAGGAACACTATATGTGTAGCTTTCACTTGCAATGTAACACAGGCATGAGTAAGACCGATTCAGGTCGAAACGCGTAGCCTTATCTATTACAAACACCTGTCTGGTCCACCACATGTAAGGATTGTCTATTTTAACCATTTGGATTATTAAAGATTTCAAGTTTTTATCGGAGCTGGAGTATCTATTTTCTGTTGGATTTGCTGTTGCTGGACATTTGGATCAAGACGGACTCTCGTGCTCCATTACTGCTGGTCTGGTTGGTGAGCTGGCTTAGGCTTTTTAAGCCGCTTTTCGTATATATGTGCTATGAGGAAACAGTACTGGGAAATGGGGGGCATGTATGGGCAATGGGGGGTATGTATGCGGAAACAGTACGGGGGATGGGTGTAGACATTATGGGGAGCAAATGTGGGAATGTATGCAGGCACAGTATGAGGAGCGATGTGAAAATTGTATGAGGACAGAGCACAGGGAGTGAGGGTGATGGGATGTGTGCAGACACATTATGGGGAGTCAGGTGCACAGGCAGTATAGAAAGCAAGGGGGTAAATATATGAGGAGACAGTATGGTGAACAGGAGGGATGTGAGAGGAGACAGTATGAGGAGGGAGGGGACTAGTGTGAGGAGACAGAATGGGGGAGAAAAGTGAGTGGGCACTGAATAGAAACTGAGTAGTGGGTTCATAGCATGGGGGACAGTGTAAAGGCACAGCCAGGAGTGGACAGTATACCAAGGAGGGGGAGTGTGATGAGAGAGTACAGTATAAATACTGGGCCCTATGGGGGGACAGAGTGTGAGTGGACAGTGTGAAGAGGGGGCCGGTATGAAAAGGAGAGGTCAGTGTAAAGAGCATGTACCATATGAGGGACAGTGTGGGGGTCATGTTTTGTGCAGACAATATAGTGAGGGGCAATTTTTCATTCAGGAGTAGTGTTGAGCATTCCGATACCGCAAGTATCGGGTATCGGCCGATATTTGCGGTATCGGAATTCCGATACCGAATTCCGATACTTCCCGCGTATCGGATACCGGAATCGGAAGTTCCCAGAATTCAAACTGAACGCAGCAGCCAATGAGGAATGATTGGAAGTGTGGGCACATCCTGTTTAGCATGGTGGGCATGTAAGTACTGGCAAGGCTGTGATTGGCTGCTGAAATGATGTCACTCTGCACTATAAAAAACGCTGCCGCCATTTTGCGCTCACTCTGCTGTGATTTCAGTTAGGGACAGGACGCTGTGTTCTAACTGAGGGCCAGTTGAGCTAGCTAATTGCTTTATTTTCCTTTCCAAAGGCTAATTTAGCAAAACGCTGTGTGTTCTTCACTGTTCACCTTGCTCTTGCCTTGCAGCGCTGTTTTAACAGCGTTCTGCAAGGTCTCTGTGTGTGTGTGTGTGTGTGTGTGTGCAGCTCACTCTGTAGTCTGTGTGCAGCCATATACCCGATTGTATTCAGCTCAGGGGGGGTTCACACTGCCTCACACAGTTGTCCTTTTTTGCTCATAGTGCAGCCTGCTGCACATTTTTTCTCAAATTTCCTATTAGTGTTTTTCCACCAGTCTCCAGCTAAATTGTGGAAAAACACTACATAGGATAACCTAGAGGGGGGTTTTTGGGCCTTGCAGCGCCGTTTACGGCTGTCTGCACGGTCTCCGTGTGAGCCCAGCTCGCCCTGTAGTCTGTGTGCAGCCATAGCCGGTTGGATTCAGCTCAGGGTTCGTTAATGGCTCATACCTTGAGAAAAATTTTCCTTTTTTTCAAATAGTGCAGCCTGTTTAAAAATTTTAAAAAAAATTCCCTATTAGTGTTTTTCCACCCGTCTCCAGCTAAATTGTGGAAAAACACTACATAGGATAACCTAGAGGGGGTTTATTGGGCCTTGCAGCGCTGTTTACGGCTGTCTGCACGGTCTCTGTGTGAGCGCAGCTCGCCCTGTAGTCTGTGTGCAGCTATAGCCGGTTGGATTCAGCTCAGGGTGCGTTACTGCCTCATACCTTGAAAAACAATTTCCTTTTTTTCAAATAGTGCAGCCTGTTTAAAATTTTTTTTAAAAAATTCCTATTAGTGTCTTTCCACCCGTCTCCAGCTAAATAGTGGAAAAACACTACATAGGATAACCTAGAGGAGGGTTTTTTGGCCTTGCAGCCCCGTTTACGGCTGTCTGCACGGTCTCCGTGTGATTTAAACTAGCTCTGTAGCCCGATCTGCACAAAAAAAAAGTAAAGTTCACCAAACACAACTTAACACTTGTGTAGGCCACATTTGAAAAATAATAAAGTTTAGTCCACACTTTACAACATTAGTGTTTCTTACACCTGTTAGGAGGAGCATTTCAGGAATAAGCACACTAAGGCCTTAGTACTTTTCTGCTTATCTTTATCTGTCAACCAAGATGAAGAGGGCAGGGAGTAAGTCACGTGGGCGTGGGCGCGGAGCAGGGAGAGGAGCAGGGAGAGGACGTGGTGATTCTGTGCCTGCTGCGGGCGCCGGTGACTCGTCGTCACTTAGTTTCAACAGGGAACAGTCCTTCATGCGCAGCTTTGTCGGAGAGCGCCGTGCACCGCTGCTGCGTGAAGACCAAATTGAAGCCGTTGTCGGGTGGATGGCAGCTAACGACTCGGCATCGACTTCAGTTAGTGCCACATCCTCTCAGGCACAGAGCACTGGAGAGCAGCCATCTGTCTCTTCACCACCTGCCAAATTGGCCAGGCAGTCAGAGAGCCCAGGACAGGAGCCGTCTCTACTTCTGTTCTCTGAATCTCTTGGCTTGGAAACAGGGGGCCAGCCAAGCAGCATTGGAGAAATGGAAAAAGAGGCAGTGTGCAGTGATGCCCAACAGCTTTTTCTCTCTGACTCTGAAGAGGCAGGTGGGCCAGTGCCTCCGGTGACCACAGCGCAGTACGCATCTGATGATGAAACTCAGGTGCCGCTTTCTGGTGCGTACTGTGCTGCCGAGACTACCCAGGAGGAGCAGTTGGTGGCAGAGGGTAGTGGAGATGATGAGGTCCTTGACCCATCGTGGCGTGAGGAACAGGAAGGTGGCGGGAGCAGCTCTGAGGAAGAGCTTCCCCTTACGGGCCAAAGAGGGAGAGGGAGGGGGAAGACTGCGGAGCCTGTAGCCTCCACTTTGGCACCCGTTAGGAGCCTGTCTCTTTCCAAAGCCAAAAAGGGCGCTCCCAAGACTTGCAGTGCCTGGTCCTTTTTTGACACAGTTGCAGATGACATTTGTTTTGTCAAATGCAAGCTGTGTCATCAGAAAGTAAAAAGAGGGAAAAATGTCAGCAACCTCAATACCACAAATATGTGGAAACATGTGCGGACCAGGCACGCGGTGGAGTTACAGAAACAGACTGAAGATGTAGGCCAACCAACAGCGGCAGCTACCACCTCTTCAGCTCGTGTTGCCTCTTCCTCCAGCTCACGCACAGCTGGTTTGGCTTCCTCCCAGGATCGCCATGGAAGAACCTCTGGCACTGTTGTCCAGAGACCTTGTGTAATTCCACCCACAGCACCACCTTCCCAGTCATCCTCACACTCCCAGTCTACTCTACAGCCATCGGTAGTACAGGCATGGGAGAAAAGGCGGGCATTCTCGGCCAACCACCCCCGAGCACAGGCTCTGAATGCAGGCATTGCCAAACTGTTGTCCCTGGAAATGCTCTCGTTCAGGCTGGTGGAGACTGACAGCTTCCGTGACTTGATGGCATTGGCAGTCCCACAGTACAAGGTGCCCAGCCGCTTTTACTTCAGCAGGCAGGCTGTCCCTGCCCTGCACAGGCATGTTGAGGCAAACATAAAACATGCGCTACTGAACGCCATCAGTAGCAAGGTCCACCTCACCACCGATGCGTGGACCAGTCAGCATGGACAGGGGCGATACGTTTCCCTCACTGCCCATTGGGTTAATGTTGTTGAGCCAGGTACAGATCGTGCGAGTGGCGCAGGACGTGTCCTGCCCACTCCAAGGATTGCAGGAATCCAGTCTGTACGCATCGACTCCTCCTCTTACACCAGTTCCTCAGATTCCTCTCTGCAGGATCCGTCACAGTCCACCTCCACATGGACCCGTGAACGTTTACCTATGACAGACATGAGCACAGCCGTGGCCAAACGTCAGCAGGCCATCTTGAAACTAGTTTCATTGGGGCATCGAAGCCACACAGCGCAGGAGCTCTGGAATGCCATCAAGCAGGAGAGCGATGTGTGGTTACTGCCAGCGAATCTCCAGCCAGGCATGGTAGTGTGTGACAATGGCCGAAATCTGGTGGCAGCTTTGGCCCTTGGCAACCTCACTCACATCCCATGTCTGGCACATGTGCTCAATTTGGTTGTGCAGAGTTTTCTGAGGGACTATCCGGATCTTGATGCCCTGCTGCACAAGGTCCGCCTAGAGTGTGCTCACTTGCGGCGTTCCAGCTTGGCCAGATCCCGCATTGCTGCTCTGCAGCGCCGATTCCGCCTTCCGGAACACCGCATCATATGTGACCTACCTACCCGGTGGAATTCCACGTTACATATGTTGGAGCGGTTGTGTGAGCAGCAGCAAGCAGTTATGGAGTACCAGCTACATCAGGTGCAAAGAAGTCGGAGTCAGCGCCGATCAGACTTCACAACCACAGAGTGGGCCACTATGAAGGACGTCTGCCAGGTTTTGCGTCCTTTTGATTATTCCACGCGGATGGCAAGTGCAGATGATGCACTAGTCAGCATGACTGTCCCCCTTATCTGCCTGCTTCAGCAAACTTTGCAAGGGTTAAGGGATGATGTTGTGGAAGAGGTGGAGGATGAGGAGTCACCTTTTCCATCAGCTTCTGGAGAGTCAGCGCCACGTGGTTCCTCACAAAGGGGTACGCAGGGGCCAATTTGTGAGGAGGATGAGGAGGAGTCAATGGAGGAGGAAGAGCTCCGTCCAGAGGAGGGAGCGACACAATTGTCCAGTGGTCAGTGTGTACAGTGAGGGTGGGGTGATGACGAGCGGGCAGAGATCATGTCTCAAGCAGGGGACAGCGTTTCTGGGCCAGTTGGCACTCTGCAGCACATGGTGGATTTCATGCTGCAGTGCCTGAGAAACGACCGCCGCATCGACCACATTCTCAACATGCCTGATTATTGGGTGTTCACCCTCCTCGATCCTCGCTACCGGCACAACGTCCAAAACCTCATCCCAGCGTTGACCCGGGAGCGTAAATTGCGGGAGTACCACGACACACTGGTGAACTCCATCATCTTCTCCTGTCCAACTGAGAGGAGTGCTGCTAGTGCTTTACAAAGCAGCTCAGTGCGTCGAGGCAGTGGGGGAGGCTCTGCCCAAAAAGGGAGCAGAAGCAGTGCCTCTGCCCAAGGCAAGCCCAGTATGGCACAACTCTGGCACACTTTTGTGTACCCGCCCCAAATGTCTACACCATCACCGGCGGCTCCAGTCAGCAGGAGGCAACGGTTCCGTCAGATGGTGACAGACTACATGGCTTGCCCTCTTACTGTACTCCCAGACGGCTCTTCCCCGTTCAAGTTTTGGGTCTCTAAGCTGGATACATGGCCAGAGCTAAGCCAGTATGCATTGGAGGTGCTGGCTTGCCCTGCGGCTAGTGTCTTATCGGAACGTGTCTTTAGTGCCGCAGGTGGTGTACTAACAGACCGTCGCATGTGACTGTCCTCCGATAACGTTGACCGGCTTACTTTCCTGAAAATGAACCAGGCCTGGATCTCGCAGGAATTTGCCACTCCTCTGCCTGATTAAGTAATTGGGTGTCATCCAGGTCTCCTGCTGTGTTCATCTTTCTACCACCTGAACTGCTATTCCTGGGCTCCAACACCGCCAGTTGCGGCTCAGAAGTGCAGGCTGCACAGTAAAAACATACGACCCAGTGTTATTGGGTTTCAGTAACGTCAGCTGATCCCCAGCTGTGTAGCCGGCAATGTGTCCTGCGACCGTCACGCTGGCACAACAACCTAAATGTAAGGGAACCTGTCCCCCCCCCCCATCGTTTGTTACTGAAAGAGCCATCTTGTGCAGCAGTAATGCTGCACAAGGAAAAGGTAGCTCTTTTGGTTTAGCTCCTTGCACACGCAGAACTTAACACTTATAAAATGTGTTCACTGATACCGTTATACCATCCCGGAGCTGGGACTTTCCTTCGTAATGTGACGCAGCACAGCCGTCATTCCTACCCCCTTGGTGCCATGCGCTGCCTCCTCAGCGTTGTTTTAAGCTGTCACGGAGCCTGCGCTGTTCTGTTATCCCTTGGGCATGCCCTATTTGCGCTGCCTGTCTTCTGACTTAATTTGGTGTCAGGCTGGCTGCGCCTGTGCGGCCGCGCTGCCCGAGATCCCGCCTCGCAGTGTCTTCTGATTGAGTCACACTGCGGGCCTGGGATCCATGGGCATGCGCAGTGCATATACTAGCCTCTCACTCCCCTTCTTCACGCTTCTTCAGACTAGGCGGCGTCAGCTGATCCCTAATAGCATGCCACGGCCGTGACGCCGCACAGTCTGAAGAAGCAGGAAGGAGGTGAGTGAGAGGCGATGATATGCACTGCACATGCCCATGGATCCAAGGCCCGCAGTGGGATTACGTTAGACGAGACTGCGAGGTGGGATCTGGAGCAGCGTGGACACACAGGCACTGACAGCCTGACACCAAATTATGTCAGAAGACAGGCAGCGCTAATTGGGCATGGCCAAGGGCTAACAGAACAGCGCAGGCTCCGTGACAGCTTAAAACAACGCTGAGGAGGCAGCGCACGGCACCAAGGGGATAGGAATGACAGCTGTGCTGTGTCCCATTACGAAGGAAATTTGCACCTCCGGGACGGTTGAACGGTATAAGGGGACACATTTTTAGTGTTTACTTCAGTGTTTGCAAGGAGCATAATTAAAAGAGCAACCTTTTCCTTTTGCATCCTTAGTGCTACACAAGATGGCTCTTTCAGCTACAAACGTCTTGGGGGGGGGTTAAAGGTTTCCTTTCAACTTGCTCCAATCAGGCTTCGGCCTACACTCTGTTCCTCTGCTCCTCCTGCTGACCCTGGGCTCTAACACCGCCAGTTGGTGCCTGGAAGTGCTGTGTGCACAGTTAACAGTCGCTCCTCTGTTATTGGGGTTCAGTAACATCAGCTGATCCCCAGCTGTGTGTGCGGCAATACCTCCAATCTGCTCCTCCTGCTGTCCCTGGGCTCTAACACCGCCAGTTGGTGCCTGGAAGTGCTGTGTGCACAGTTAACAGTCGCTCCTCTGTTATTGGGGTTCAGTAACGTCAGCTGATCCCCAGCTGTGTGTGCGGCAATACCTCCAATCTGCTCCTCCTGCTGTCCCTGGGCTCTAACACCGCCAGTTGGTGCCTGGAAGTGCTGTCTGCACAGTCAACAGTCGCTCCTCTGTTATTGGGGTTCAGTAACGTCAGCTGATCCCCAGCTGTGTATCCGGCAACGTGTCATGCGACCGCCACGCTGGCACACCTAAAATGTAAGGGGACCTGTCCCACCCCCCCCTAGGCGTTTGTTACTGAAAGAGCCACCATGTGCAGCACTAATACTGCACAAGGGAAAGGTCGCTCTTGAAATTATGCTCCTTGCAAACGCTGAACTACACACTCATGTAATGTGTCCCCTCACACCGTCCAACCGTCCCGGAGGTTGGACTTTCCTTTGTAATGTGACGCAGCACAGCCGTCATTGCTACCCCCTTGCCACCGTGCGCTGGCTCCTTAGCGTTGTTTGATTCCGTCATGGACCCTGCGCTGTTATGTTATCCCTTGGCCATGCACAGTTTGCGCTGCCCGTCCTCTGACATCATTTGTTGTCGTCCTGGCTGCGCCTGTGCGTCCACGCTGCCCGAAATCCCACCTCGCAGTGTCGTCTAATGTGATCCCACAGTGGGCCTGGTATCCATGGCCATGCGTAGTGCATATACTAGCCTCTCACTCCCCTTCTTCACGCTTCTTCAGACTAGGTGGCGTCAGCTGATCCCTAATAGCATGCCACGGCCGTGACGCCGCACAGTCTGAAGAAGCAGGAAGGAGGTGAGTGAGAGGCGATGATATGCACTGCGCATGCCCATGGATCCCTGGCCCGCAGTGGGACTACATTAGATGACACTGCAAGGTTGGATCTCGGGCAGCTTGGACGCACAGGCACTGCCAGCCTGACACCTACATGATGTCAGAAGACGGGCAACGCTAACTGTGCATGGCCAAGGGATAACATTACAGCGCGGGCTCCGTGACAGAACCAAACAACGTTGAGGAGGTGGCGCACGGCACCAAGGGGGTTGGAATGACGGCTTTGCTGTGTCACATTACAAAGGAAAGTCCCACTTCCGGGACGGTTTGACAGTGTGAGGGGACACATTATATAAGTGAACATTCGACACAAACTGCACTCATCAAAGTGACCAATGACCTTCTGACAGCAAAACGTAATGGTGACCACTCTCTGCTCATTCTTCTCGACCTTTCTGCAGCTTTTGACACTGTTGACCACCCTCTCCTGCTCTCAAGGCTCCAGTCACTAGGCATTAAGGACACTGCTCTCTCCTGGTTCTCCTCCTATCTTTCCGACCGCTCCTTCAGTGTTCTGTTCTCTGGCTCCACTTCATCTCCTCTTCCTCTCACTGTTGGGGTACCTCAGGGCTCAGTCCTTGGCCCCCTTCTGTTCTCTCTCTACACGGCCCCAATTGGACAGACCATCAGCAGATTTGGCTTTCAGTACCATCTTTATGCCGACGACACACAACTATATACGTCATCCCCTGACCTTACCCCCGCTGTACTACAGAATGCCACTGACTGTCTGTCCGCAGTCTCCAACATCATGTCCGCTCTCTATCTGAAACTCAACCTCTCCAAAACTGAACTTCTTCTGCTCCCACCATCTACTAACCTGCCTAAATCTGACATTTCCCTCTCCGTGGGTGGCACCATAATAACACCCCGGCAGCAGGCGCGCTGTCTGGGTGTTATGTTTGACTCCGATCTCTCCTTCACCTCCCATATACAATCTCTTGCCCGCTCGTGCCGCTTACACCTAAAGAACATCTCTAGAATCCGCCCTTTTCTCACCATGGAGACAGCTAAAACCCTCACGGTCGCCCTGATCCACTCCCGCCTGGACTACTGTAACGCTCTATTAATTGGCCTCCCCCTCACTCGACTTTCCCCTCTCCAGTCCACCCTTAATGCAGCAGCCAGGGTCGTCCATCTGGCTAATCGTTACTCGGACGCGTCCGCTCTTCGCCAGTCGTTACACTGGCTGCCCATTCATTACAGGATACAATTCAAAGTACTTGTTCTCACCCACAAAGCTCTCCACAGTGCGGCACCCCCTTACATCTCCTCCCTCATTTCTGTCTATCAGCCTAACAGACCACTGCGCTCTGCAAATGACTTTCGGCTAACCTCTGCACTAATCCGTACCTCCCACTCCCGACTCCAAGACTTCTCCCGTGCTGCGCCAATCCTCTGGAATGCTCTACCCCAAGATATTAGGACCATCCATAATTTGCATAGTTTTAGGCGCTCGCTCAAAACACATTTGTTCAGAGCGGCCTATCACGTTCACTAATCAAAGTTATGTTATGTTTGTGTGTGTGTAGCCCATTCACTATCCCCATCTATTCCCCAACCCCTGAAGATGGCTGGACCATGATTGTAAATACATCATTGTAAATACACACCTGTACTTTGTATCTCCCCCACCTCATTGTAGATTGTAAGCTCTCACGAGCAGGGTCGTCTTATTTTGCTTTAATTATTGTATTGTTAACGTTGTTACTTATGACTTTTGTGTTTGAAACTGTAAAGCGCTGCGGAATATGTTGGCGCTATATAAATAAAGATTATTATTATTATTATTATATAAGTGTGTACTTCAGCGTTTGCAAGGAGCATAATTTTCGGAGCCACCATTTTCCATGTGCAGTATTACTGCTGTACAAGATGGCTCTTTCAGCAACAAATGCCTGGGGGGGGGGGGTTAAAGGTTCCCTTTCAACTTGCTCCACTGCAGGCTTCGGCCTACACTCTGCTCCTCTTTGATTCCCTGGGTTTCAATACTGTCAGTTGCCACCTGGAAGTGTTGTCTACACAGAAAAAATACTAGGTGATGTGTCAGTGGGGTTCAGCACCGCCAGCTGTTCCCCTGCTGTGTAGTCGGCAACGTGTCCAGCACAAGCCACGCTGGCACAACAGAACAAAAGCTGCCACCAGTGCAGGCTTCGGCCTACACTCTGCTCCTCTCCTCCTCCTGCTGACGCTGGGCTTAAACACCGCTAGTTTTTGCCCGGAAGTGCTAGCTGCACAGAGAAAAACAGCCAATGTGTTAGTGGGGTTCAGCAATGCCAACTGTTCCCCTGCTGTGTAGCCGGCAACGTGACCCCCCCAGGTGTTTCTATGTATAACAGCCACATAGTACAGCAGTACTGCTGCATTTGTACAAGGTGGCTTTTTTTTTTATCCTTGCCCACGTAGAATTAAACACGTAAAATATGTGTCTCATTACAGACCATTACAATGTCCCTGAGGTGTGACTTTCCTTTTTAATGACACGCACCACCCCCCTTGGTAGCGCTGCCTGTCTTCTGACATCATTGGTTGGCTGCCTGTGCCTGTGCGTCCGCCCTGCCCGACACAACCCCCCTCGTTTCATATATTTTGGCTGCGAGGGTGTGATTGATGGGCATGTGCAGTGCATATGTTCGCCTGTCTTAACTCATCTCCTTCCGCCTTCTTCAGACTGTGCGGCCTCCTGGCCGTGGTAGGCGATAAGGGATCAGCTGAGGCCGCCCAGTCTGAAGCAGGTGTAAGGACATGTGTGAGCGGCAAACATATTTACTGCACAAGGCCACGAATCCCAGCCACGCAGTGTGATTTTTTGAAAACACACTGTGGGCCTGGGATTCATATCCATTGCTAACCGCAACGGCCAACATGAAATGAGGTGAGAAGACAGGCAGCGCTCACAGCGCATGGCCAAGGGATCACAATATCGCAGACTCCTGTACAGCTAATACAACGCTCAGGAATCTGCGCCCAGCACCTAGGTGTAAATTTTGACACCTGTGCTGCGTCTCCTTAAAAAGACAAGTCACGCCTCCACTACTGTTTGACAGTATAATGGGCTAAATAGTGTACGTGTTTTATTCAGCGTGTGCAAGGAGCAAACTAAATAGAGCAACCTTTTACTTGTGCAGCATTAATGCTGCACAAGGTGTGGCTCTTGTACCTTGCAACACCTGAGGGGGGGTTAAAGGTTACCTTTGAAATTGGTTCAACTAGGCTTCGGCCTACACTCTGCTCCTCTCCTCCTCCTGCTGACCCTGGGCTCTAACACCGCTAGTTTTTGCCCGGAAATGCGAGCTTCACAGAGAAAAACACCAGCCAATGTGTTAGTGGGGTTCAGCACCGCCAGCTGTTCCCCTGCTGTGTAGCCGGCATCGTGTCCAGCACAAGCCACGCTGGCACAACCGACCAAAAGCTGCCACCAGTGCAGGCTTCGGCCTACACTTTGCTCCTCTCCTCCTCCTGCTGCCCCTGGGCTCAAACACCGCTAGTTTTTGCCCGGAAATGCGAGCTTCACAGAGAAAAACAACAGCCAATGTGTTAGTGGGGTTCAGCAACGCCAGCTGTTCCCCTGCTGTGTAGCCGGCATCGTGTCCAGCACAAGCCACGCTGGCACAACCGACCAAAAGCTGCCACCAGTGCAGGCTTCGGCCTACACTTTTCTCCTCTCCTCCTCCTGCTGACCCTGGGCTCTAACACCGCCAGTTTTTGCCCGGACATGCGAGCTGCACAGAGAAAAACACCAGTCAATGTGTCAGTGGGGTTCAGCAACGCCAGCTGTTCCCCTGCTGTGTAGCTGGCAACGTGTCCTGCAAACGCCACGCAGGCACATGAACTGAAATTGAAGGAAGCCTGCCCGCCACCCCCAGGTGTTTCTATGTATAACAGCCACCTTGTACAGCAGTACTGCTGCATTTGTACAAGGTGGCAGACTTTTTCTCCTTGCCCACGTTTAATTAAACACGTACTAAATGTGTCTCATTGAGACCATTCCACTGTCCCTGAGGTGTGACTTTCCTTTCTAATGATACGCAGCACCACCCTTGTTAGCGCTGCCCGTCTTTTGACATCATTGGTTAGCTGGCTGCGCCTGTGCGTCTGCCCTGCTCGAAACAACGCCCCTCGGTGTCTAATTTTTTTGGACAACGAGGATGTGATTGATGGGCATGTGCAGTGCATATGTTTGCCTGTGTTCACTCATCTCCTTCCGCCTTCTTCAGACTGGGTGGCCTCATGACCGCGGCATGCGATAAGGGATCAGATGAGGCCGCCCAGTCTGAAGCAGGTGTAAGGACATGTGTGAGCGGCAAACATATTTACTGCAGAAAGCCACGAATCCCAGCCACGCAGTGTGATTTTTAGAAAACACACTGTGGGTCTGGGATTCATGTCCATCGCTAACCGCAAAGGCCGACATGAAATGAGATCAGAAGACAGGAAGCGCTCACAGCGCATGGTCAAGGGATAACAAGAGCGCAGACTCCTGTACAGCAAATAACAACGCTCAGGAAGCTGCGCCCATGCACCAAGGTGTTATTTTCGACACCTGTGCTGCTTTTCTTTAAAAAGACAAGTCACGCCTCCACTACTGTTCTACAGTAGAATGGGCTAAATAGTGTACGTGTTTTATTCAGCGTGTGCAAGGAGCAAAATTAAGAGAGCAACCTTTTACTTGTGCAGCATTAATGATGCACAAGGTGTGGCTCTTGTACCTTGCTACACCTGAGGGGGGGTTAAAGGTTACCTTTGAAATTGGTTCAACTAGGCTTCGGCCTACACTCTGCTCCTCTCCTCCTCCTGCTGACCCTGGGCTCTAACACCGCTAGTTTTTGCCCGGAAATGCGAGCTTCACAGAGAAAAACACCAGCCAATGTGTTAGTGGGGTTCAGCACCGCCAGCTGTTCCCCTGCTGTGTAGCCGGCATCGTGTCCAGCACAAGCCACGCTGGCACAACCGACCAAAAGCTGCCACCAGTGCAGGCTTCGGCCTACACTTTGCTCCTCTCCTCCTCCTGCTGCCCCTGGGCTCAAACACCGCTAGTTTTTGCCCGGAAATGCGAGCTTCACAGAGAAAAACAACAGCCAATGTGTTAGTGGGGTTCAGCAACGCCAGCTGTTCCCCTGCTGTGTAGCCGGCATCGTGTCCAGCACAAGCCACGCTGGCACAACCGACCAAAAGCTGCCACCAGTGCAGGCTTCGGCCTACACTTTTCTCCTCTCCTCCTCCTGCTGACCCTGGGCTCTAACACCGCCAGTTTTTGCCCGGACATGCGAGCTGCACAGAGAAAAACACCAGTCAATGTGTCAGTGGGGTTCAGCAACGCCAGCTGTTCCCCTGCTGTGTAGCTGGCAACGTGTCCTGCAAACGCCACGCAGGCACATGAACTGAAATTGAAGGAAGCCTGCCCGCCACCCCCAGGTGTTTCTATGTATAACAGCCACCTTGTACAGCAGTACTGCTGCATTTGTACAAGGTGGCAGACTTTTTCTCCTTGCCCACGTTTAATTAAACACGTACTAAATGTGTCTCATTGAGACCATTCCACTGTCCCTGAGGTGTGACTTTCCTTTCTAATGATACGCAGCACCACCCTTGTTAGCGCTGCCCGTCTTTTGACATCATTGGTTAGCTGGCTGCGCCTGTGCGTCTGCCCTGCTCGAAACAACGCCCCTCGGTGTCTAATTTTTTTGGACAACGAGGATGTGATTGATGGGCATGTGCAGTGCATATGTTTGCCTGTGTTCACTCATCTCCTTCCGCCTTCTTCAGACTGGGTGGCCTCATGACCGCGGCATGCGATAAGGGATCAGATGAGGCCGCCCAGTCTGAAGCAGGTGTAAGGACATGTGTGAGCGGCAAACATATTTACTGCAGAAAGCCACGAATCCCAGCCACGCAGTGTGATTTTTAGAAAACACACTGTGGGTCTGGGATTCATGTCCATCGCTAACCGCAAAGGCCGACATGAAATGAGATCAGAAGACAGGAAGCGCTCACAGCGCATGGTCAAGGGATAACAAGAGCGCAGACTCCTGTACAGCAAATAACAACGCTCAGGAAGCTGCGCCCATGCACCAAGGTGTTATTTTCGACACCTGTGCTGCTTTTCTTTAAAAAGACAAGTCACGCCTCCACTACTGTTCTACAGTAGAATGGGCTAAATAGTGTACGTGTTTTATTCAGCGTGTGCAAGGAGCAAAATTAAGAGAGCAACCTTTTACTTGTGCAGCATTAATGATGCACAAGGTGTGGCTCTTGTACCTTGCAACACCTGAGGGGGGGTTAAAGGTTACCTTTGAAATTGGTTCAACTAGGCTTCGGCCTACACTCTGCTCCTCTCCTCCTCCTGCTGACCCTGGGCTATAACACCGCCAGTTGTAGCCTGGAAGTGCTAGCTGCACAGAGAAAAACACCCGCCAATGTGATAGTGGGGTTCAGCACCGCCAGCTGTTCCCCTGCTGTGTAGCCGGCATCGTGTCCAGCACAAGCCACGCTGGCACAACTGACCAAAAGCTGCCACCAGTGCAGGCTTCGGCCTACACTCTGCTCCTCTCCTCCTCCTGCTGCCCCTGGGCTCAAACACCGCTAGTTTTTGCCCGGAAATGCGAGCTGCACAGAGAAAAAAAACAGCCAATGTGTTAGTGGGGTTCAGCACCGCCAGCTGTTCCCCTGCTGTGTAGCCTGCATCGTGTCCAGCACAAGCCACGCTGGCACAACCGACCAAAAGCTGCCACCAGTGCTGGCTTCGGCCTACACTCTGCTCCTCTCCTCCTCCTGCTGACCCTGGGCTCTAACAACGCTAGTTTTTGCCCGGAATTGCTAGCTGCACAGAGAAAAACACCAGCCAATGTGTTAGTGGGGTTCAGCACCGCCAGCTGTTCCCCTGCTGTGTAGCCGGCAACGTGACCTGCAAACGCCACGCAGGCACATGAACTGAAATTGAAGTGAGCCCGCCCCCCACCCCCAGGTGTTTCTATGTATAACAGACACCTTGTACAGCAGTACTGCTGCATTTGTACAAGGTGGCTGACTTTTTCTCCTTGCCCACGTGGAACTCAACACGTACAAAATGTGTCTCATTAGAGACCATTACAATGTCCCTGAGGTGTGACTTTCCTTTTTAATGACACGCAGCACCCCCAATGTTAGCGCTGCCCGTCTTCAGACATCATTGGTTGGCTGGCTGTGCCTGTGCGTCCGCCCTGCCCGACACAACGCCCCTCGTTGTCTCATATTTTGACTGCGAGGGTGTGATTGATGGGCACGAGCAGTGCATATGTTCGCCTGTCTTCACTCCCCTCCTTCCGCCTTCTTCAGACTGTGCGGCCTCATGGCCGTGGCAGGCAATAAGGGATCAGCTGAGGCCGCCCAGTCTGAAGCAGGTGTAAGGACATGTGTGAGCGGCGAACATATTTACTGCACAAGGCCACGAATCCCAGCACCGCAGTGTGACTTTATGGAAAGGCACTGTTGTTCTGGGATTTATGGCCATCGTTAACCGCACCGGCCAACATGAAATGAGGTCATAAGACGGCCTGCACTAACAGGGTATTGCCAAGGGATAACACAAAAGCGCACTCTCCTGTACTGCAAATAACAACGGTAAGGAGTCTGCGCCCAGCACCTAGGTGTAAATTTTGACACCTGTGCTGCGTCTTCTTCAAAAGAAAAGTCACGCCTCCACTACTGTTTGACAGTATAATGGGCTAAATAGTGTACGTGTTTTATTCAGCGTGTGCAAGGAGCAAAATGAAGAGAGCAACCTTAGACTTGTGCAGCATTAATGCTGTTCAAGGTGTTGCTCTTGTACCTTGCAACACCTGAGGGGTGGTTAAAGGTTTCCTTTGAAATTGGTTCAACTAGGCTTCGGCCTACACTCTGCTCCTCTCCTCGTCCTGCTGACCCTGGGCTCTAACACCGCCAGTTTTTGCCCGGACGTGCTAGCTGCACAGAGAAAAACACCAGCCAATGTGTTAGTGGGGTTCAGCACCGCCAGCTGTTCCCCAGCTGTGTAGCCGGCAACGTGACCTGCAAACGCCACGCAGGCACAACAGAACAAAAGCTGCCACCAGTGCAGGCTTCGGCCTACACTCTGCTCCTCTCCTCCTCCTGCTGACCCTGGGCTCTAACACCGCTAGTTTTTGCCCGGAAATGCGAGCTTCACAGAGAAAAACAACAGCCAATGTGTTAGTGGGGTTCAGCACCGCCAGCTGTTCCCCTGATGTGTAGCCGGCAACGTGTCCAGCACAAGCCACGCTGGCACAACCGACCAAAAGCTGCCACCAGTGCAGGCTTCAGCCTACACTTTGCTCCTCTCCTCCTCCTGCTGACACCTGGGCTCTAACACCGCTAGTTTTTGCCCGGAAATGCGAGCTTCACAGAGAAAAACAACAGCCAATGTGTTAGTGGGGTTCAGCACCGCCAGCTGTTCCCCTGCTGTGTAGCTGGCAACGTGTCCTGCAAACGCCACGCAGGCACATGAACTGAAATTGAAGGAAGCCTGCCCCCCACCCCCAGGTGTTTCTATGTATAACAGCCACCTTGTACAGCAGTACTGCTGCATTTGTACAAGGTGGCTGACTTTTTCTAATTGCCCACGTGGAACTCAACACGTACAAAATGTGTCTCATTGAGACCATTCAACTGTCCCTGAGGTGTGACTTTCCTTTCTAATGATACGCAGCACCACCCTTGGTAGCGCTGCCCGTCTTCTGACATCATTGGTTGGCTGCCTGTGCCTATGCGTCCGCCCTGCCCAACACAACGCCCCTCGTTGTCTCATATATTTTGGCTGCGAGGGTGTTATTGATGGGCATGTGCAGTGCATATGTTCGCCTGTCTTAACTCATCTCCTTCCGCCTTCTTCAGACTGTGCGGCCTCATGGCCGCGGCATGCGATAAGGGATCAGATGAGGCCACCCAGTCTGAAGTAGGTGTAAGGACATGTGTGAGCGGCAAACATATTAACTGCACAAGGGCACGAATCCCAGCCACGCAGTGTGATTTTTTCCAAACACACTGTGGGTCTGGGATTCATGTCCACCGCTAACCGCATCGGCCAACATGAAATGAGGTCAGAAGACAGGAAGCGCTCACAGCGCATGGCCAAGGGATAACAAGAGCGCAGACTCCTGTACAGCAAATAACAACGCTCAGGAAGCTGCGCCCATGTACCAAGGTGTTATTTTCGACACCTGTGCTGCTTTTCTTTAAAAAGACAAGTCACGCCTCCACTACTGTTTTACAGTAGAATGGGCTAAATAGTGTACGTGTTTTATTCAGCGTGTGCAAGGAGCAAACTAAATAGAGCAACCTTTTACTTGTGCAGCATTAATGCTGCACAAGGTGTGGCTCTTGTACCTTGCAACACCTGAGGGGGGGTTAAAGGTTACCTTTGAAATTGGTTCAACTAGGCTTCGGCCTACACTCTGCTCCTCTCCTCCTCCTGCTGACCCTGGGCTCTAACACCGCCAGTTTGTGCCCGGACGTGCTAGCTGCACAGAGAAAAACACCAGCCAATGTATTAGTGGGGTTCAGCACCGCCAGCTGTTCCCCAGCTGTGTAGCCGGCAACGTGACCTGCAAACGCCACGCAGGCACAACAGAACAAAAGCTGCCACCAGTGCAGGCTTCGGCCTACACTCTGCTCCTCTCCTCCTCCTGCTGACCCTGGGCTCATAACACCGCCAGTTTTAGCCTGGAAGTGCTAGCTGCACAGAGAAAAACACCAGCCAATGTGTCACTGGGGTTCAGCACCACCAGCTGTTCCCCAGCTGTGTAGCCGGCAACGTGCCCTGCAAACGCCATGCAGGCACATGAACTGAAATTGAAGGGAGCCTGCCCCCCACCCCCAGGTGTTTCTATGTATAACAGCCACCTTGTTCAGCAGTACTGCTGCATTTCTACAAGGTGGCTGACTTTTTCTCCTTGCCCACGTGGAACTCAACACATACAAAATGTGTCTTATTGAGACCATTCCACTGTCCCTGAGGTGTGACTTTCCTTTGTAATGATACGCAGCACCCCCCTTGGTAGCGATTCCCGTCTTTTGACATCATGGTTAGCTGGCTGCGCCTGTGCATCCGCCCTGCGTGAAACAACGCCCCTCGTTGTCTTATTTATTTTGTCAGCGAGGGTGTGGTTTATGGGCACGAGCAGTGCATATGTTCGCCTGTCGTCACTCATCTCCTTCCGCCTTCTTCAGACTATGCGGCCTCCTGGCCGCGGCATGCGAAAAGGGATCAGCAGAGGCCGCCCAGTCTGAAGCAGGTGTAAGGACGTGTGTGAGCGTCGAAAATATTTACTGTTCAAGGCCACGAATCCCAGCACCGCAGTGTGACTTTATCAAAAGGCTGTGTGGGTCTGGGATTTATGGCCATCGTTAACCGCAGCGGCCAACATGAAATGAGGTCATAAGACGGGCAGCGCTAACAGGGCATTGCCAAGGGATAACACAAGAGCGCAGACTCCTGTACAGCAAAAAACAACGCTCAGGAAGCTGCGCCAAGCACAAAGGCGTTATTTGGGACACCTATGCTGCGTCTCCGTAAAAATACAAGTCACGCCTCAACTACAGTTTGACTGTAGAATGGGCTAAATTGTGTACGTGTTGCATTCAGCGTGTGCAAGTAGACAAATTAATAGAGCAACCTTTTCTTGTGCAGCATTAATGCTGCACAAGGTGTGGCTCTTGTACTTTGTAACACCTGAGGGGGGGGTTAAAGGTTACCTTTGAAATTGGTTCAACTAGGCTTCGGCCTACACTCTGCTCCTCTCCTCCTCCTGCTGACCCTGGGCTTAAACACCACTAGTTTTTGCCCTGAAGTGCTAGCTGCACAGAGAAAAACACCAGCCAATGTGTTAGTGGGGTTCAGCACCGCCTGCTGTTCCCCCACTGTGTAGCCGGCAAAGTGTCCTGCAAACGCAACGCAGACACAAAGCTGACTCCAGTGCAGGCTTTGGCCTACACTCTGCTCCCCCCTGCTTACCCTTTGCTCCAACACCGCTAGTTGGGGCTGTAGGAAGACAATGTTTGATAGGCAAAGCATCCGGGTTCCAGCACCGCAAGCTGGTTCTCGGCAGTGTTTTTGTCACAGGTACTCCCTCGTGCCAAACCTGGTTTCAGCACCGTCAGCTGTTTCCGGGTTGTGTAAAACTCACTGAGACGCCTATGCTTGCCCCGTCGTGTTGCAGTCGGGTTAGCCAACTCCAGGGTGCCTCCAGTTTAGGAGCTTCCTATGTGGGCTGCGTGAACTGGTAGTCAAGGCTGGTTCTGTAGTGCCAGTAGGCCCAGCTCCCCCTGTAGGACTGTTGGGGTTCGGTAACTGCGGCTGCCTCGCGGCCTAGCTGTTCTCTCCTCTCCTGTGGGCCTTGGGGTCCACCACCTGGTTCCAGCACCGTCAGCTGGTTCCGGGCCGAGCCTTTGGCTTAGGTGCCTCCTCCTGGGTATCCGAGTTCCGCCAATGCCAGGCGGTCCTTGGTAGTGCTTTTAAGCGCGGGCACCTACAGCTTAGTAACCGGGTTCCAGCACCGTCAGCTGGTCCCCGGTGCCATTGGCTCTTGCACACTGGGGCAACGCATCTGGGTTCCAGCACCGCCAGCTGGTTCTCGGCAGTGTTTTTGTCACAGGTACTCCCTCGTGCCAAACCTGGTTTCAGCACCATCAGCTGTTTCCGGGTTGTGTCAAGCTCACTGAGACGCCTATGCTTGCCCCGTCGTGGTGCGGTCGGGTTAGCCAACTCCAGGGTGCCTCCAGTTTAGGAGCTTCCTATGTGGGCTGCGTGAACTGGTAGTCAAGGCTGGTTCTGTAGTGCCAGTAGGCCCAGCTCCCCCTGTAGGACTATTGGGGTTCGGTAACTGCGGCTGCCTTGCGGCCTAGCTGTTCTCTCCTCTCCTGTGGGCCTTGGGGTCCACCACCTGGTTCCAGCACCGTCAGCTGGTTCCGGGCCGAGCCTTTGGCTTAGGTGCCTCCTCCTGGGTATCCGAGTTCCGCCAACGCCAGGCGGTCCTTGGTAGTGCTTTTAAGCGCGGGCACCTACAGCTTAGTAACCGGGTTCCAGCACCGTCAGCTGTTCCTCGGTCGTACCATTGGCTCTTGCACACTGGGGCAACGCATCTGGGTTCCAGCACCGCCAGCTGGTTCTCGGCAGTGTTTTTGTCACAGGTACTCCCTCGTGCCAAACCTGGTTTCAGCACCGTCAGCTGTTTCCGGGTTGTGTCAAGCTCACTGAGACGCCTATGCTTGCCCCGTCGTGGTGCGGTCGGGTTAGCCAACTCCAGGGTGCCTCCAGTTTAGGAGCTTCCTATGTGGGCTGCGTGAACTGGTAGTCAAGGCTGGTTCTGTAGTGCCAGTAGGCCCAGCTCCCCCTGTAGGACTGTTGGGGTTCGGTAACTGCGGCTGCCTCGCGGCCTAGCTGTTCTCTCCTCTCCTGTGGGCCTTGGGGTCCACCACCTGGTTCCAGCACCGTCAGCTGGTTCCGGGCCGAGCCTTTGGCTTAGGTGCCTCCTCCTGGGTATCCGAGTTCCGCCAACGCCAGGCGGTCCTTGGTAGTGCTTTTAACCGTGGGCACCTACAGCTTAGTAACCGGATTCCAGCACCGTCAGCTGGTCCTCGGTGCCATTGGCTCTTGCACACTGGGGCAACGCATCCGGGTTCCAGCACCGCCAGCTGGTTCTCGGCAGTGTTCTTGTCACAGGTACTCCCTCGTGCCAAGCCTGGTTTCAGCACCGTCAGCTGTTTCCGGGTTGTGTCAAGCTCACTGAGACGCCTATGCTTGCCCCGTCGTGGTGCGGTCGGGTTAGCCAACTCCAGGGTGCCTCCAGTTTAGGAGCTTCCTATGTGGGCTGCGTGAACTGGTAGTCAAGGCTGGTTCTGTAGTGCCAGTAGGCCCAGCTCCCCCTGTAGGACTGTTGGGGTTCGGTAACTGCGGCTGCCTCGCGGCCTAGCTGTTCTCTCCTCTCCTGTGGGCCTTGGGGTCCACCACCTGGTTCCAGCACCGTCAGCTGCTTCCGGGCCGAGCCTTTGGCTTAGGTGCCTCCTCCTGGGTATCCGAGTTCCGCCAACGCCAGGCGGTCCTTGGTAGTGCTTTTAAGCGCGGGCACCTACAGCTTAGTAACCGGGTTCCAGCATTGTCAGCTGGTCCTCGGTGCCATTGGCTCTTGCACACTGGGGCAAGGCATCCGGGTTCCAGCACCGCCAGCTGGTTCTCGGCAGTGTTCTTGTCACAGGTACTCCCTCGTGCCAAGCCTGGTTTCAGCACCGTCAGCTGTTTCCGGGTTGTGTCAAGCTCACTGAGACGCCTATGCTTGCCCCGTCGTGGTGCGGTCAGGTTAGCCAACTCCAGGGTGCCTCCAGTTTAGGAGCTTCCTATGTGGGCTGCGTGAACTGGTAGTCAAGGCTGGTTCTGTAGTGCCAGTAGGCCCAGCTCCCCCTGTAGGACTGTTGGGGTTCGGTAACTGCGGCTGCCTTGCGGCCTAGCTGTTCTCTCCTCTCCTGTGGGCCTTGGGGTCCACCATCTGGTTCCAGCACCGTCAGCTGGTTCCGGGCCGAGCCTTTGGCTTAGGTGCCTCCTCCTGGGTATCCGAGTTCCGCCAACGTCAGGCGGTCCTTGGTAGTGCTTTTAAGCACGGGCACCTACAGTTTAGTATCCGGGTTCCAGCACCGTCAGCTGGTCCTCGGTGCCATTGGCTCTTGCACACTGGGGCAACGCATCCGGGTTCCAGCACCGCCAGCTGGTTCTCGGCAGTGTTCTTGTCACAGGTACTCCCTCGTGCCAAGCCTGGTTTCAGCACCGTCAGCTGTTTCCGGGTTGTGTCAAGCTCACTGAGATGCCTATGCTTGCCCCGTCATGGTGCGGTCGGGTTAGCCAACTCCAGGGTGCCTCCAGTTTAGGAGCTTCCTATGTGGGCTGCGTGAACTGGTAGTCAAGGCTGGTTCTGTAGTGCCAGTAGGCCCAGCTCCCCCTGTAGGACTGTTGGGGTTCGGTAACTGCGGCTGCCTCGCGGCCTAGCTGTTCTCTCCTCTCCTGTGGGCCTTGGGGTCCACCACCTGGTTCCAGCACCGTCAGCTGGTTCCGGGCCGAGCCTTTGGCTTAGGTGCCTCCTCCTGGGTATCCGAGTTCCGCCAACGCCAAGCGGTCCTTGGTAGTGCTTTTAAGCGCGGGCACCTACAGCTTAGTAACCGGGTTCCAGCACCGTCAGCTGGTCCTCGGTGCCATTGGCTCTTGCACACTGGGGCAACGCATCCGGGTTCCAGCACCGCCAGCTGGTTCTCGGCAGTGTTCTTGTCACAGGTACTCCCTCGTGCCAAGCCTGGTTTCAGCACCGTCAGCTGTTTCCGGGTTGTGTCAAGCTCACTGAGACGCCTATGCTTGCCCCGTCGTGGTGCGGTCGGGTTAGCCAACTCCAGGGTGCCTCCAGTTTAGGAGCTTCCTATGTGGGCTGCGTGAACTGGTAGTCAAGGCTGGTTCTGTAGTGCCAGTAGGCCCAGCTCCCCCTGTAGGACTGTTGGGGTTCGGTAACTGCGGCTGCCTCGCGGCCTAGCTGTTCTCTCCTCTCCTGTGGGCCTTGGGGTCCACCACCTGGTTCCAGCACCGTCAGCTGGTTCCGGGCCGAGCCTTTGGCTTAGGTGCCTCCTCCTGGGTATCCGAGTTCCGCCAACGCCAGGCGGTCCTTGGTAGTGCTTTTAAGCGCGGGCACCTACAGCTTAGTAACCGGGTTCCAGCACCGTCAGCTGGTCCTCGGTGCCATTGGCTCTTGCACACTGGGGCAACGCATCCGGGTTCCAGCACCGCCAGCTGGTTCTCGGCAGTGTTCTTGTCACAGGTACTCCCTCGTGCCAAGCCTGGTTTCAGCACCGTCAGCTGTTTCCGGGTTGTGTCAAGCTCACTGAGACGCCTATTCTTGCCCCGTCATGGTGCGGTCGGGTTAGCCAACTCCAGGGTGCCTCCAGTTTAGGAGCTTCCTATGTGGGCTGCGTGAATTGGTAGTCAAGGCTGGTTCTGTAGTGCCAGTAGGCCCAGCTCCCCCTGTAGGACTGTTGGGGTTCGGTAACTGCGGCTGCCTTGCGGCCTAGCTGTTCTCTCCTCTCCTGTGGGCCTTGGGGTCCACCACCTGGTTCCAGCACCGTCAGCTGGTTCCGGGCCGAGCCTTTGGCTTAGGTGCCTCCTCCTGGGTATCCGAGTTCCGCCAACGTCAGGCGGTCCTTGGTAGTGCTTTTAAGCGCGGGCACCTACAGCTTAGTATCCGGGTTCCAGCACCGTCAGCTGGTCCTCAGTGCCATTGGCTCTTGCACACTGGGGCAACGCATCCGGGTTCCAGCACCGCCAGCTGGTTCTCAGCAGTGTTCTTGTAACAGGTACTCCCTCGTGCCAAGCCTGGTTTCAGCACCGTCAGCTGTTTCCGGGTTGTGTCAAGCTCACTGAGACGCCTATGCTTGCCCCGTCGTGGTGCGGTCGGGTTAGCCAACTCCAGGGTGCCTCCAGTTTAGGAGCTTCCTATGTGGGCTGCGTGAACTGGTAGTCAAGGCTGGTTCTGTAGTGCCAGTAGGCCCAGCTCCCCCTGTAGGACTGTTGGGGTTCGGTAACTGCGGCTGCCTCGCGGCCTAGCTGTTCTCTCCTCTCCTGTGGGCCTTGGGGTCCACCACCTGGTTCCAGCACCGTCAGCTGGTTCCGGGCCGAGCCTTTGGCTTAGGTGCCTCCTCCTGGGTATCCGAGTTCCGCCAACGCCAAGCGGTCCTTGGTAGTGCTTTTAAGCGCGGGCACCTACAGCTTAGTAACCGGGTTCCAGCACCGTCAGCTGGTCCTCGGTGCCATTGGCTCTTGCACACTGGGGCAACGCATCCGGGTTCCAGCACCGCCAGCTGGTTCTCGGCAGTGTTCTTGTCACAGGTACTCCCTCGTGCCAAGCCTGGTTTCAGCACCGTCAGCTGTTTCCGGGTTGTGTCAAGCTCACTGAGACGCCTATGCTTGCCCCGTCGTGGTGCGGTTGGGTTAGCCAACTCCAGGGTGCCTCCAGTTTAGGAGCTTCCTATGTGGGCTGCGTGAACTGGTAGTCAAGGCTGGTTCTGTAGTGCCAGTAGGCCCAGCTCCCCCTGTAGGACTGTTGGGGTTCGGTAACTGCGGCTGCCTCGTGGCCTAGCTGTTCTCTCCTCTCCTGTGGGCCTTGGGGTCCACCACCTGGTTCCAGCATCGTCAGCTGGTTCCGGGCCGAGCCTTTGGCTTAGGTGCCTCCTTCTGGGTATCCGAGTTCCGCCAACGCCAGGCGGTCCTTGGTAGTGCTTTTAAGCGCGGGCACCTACAGCTTAGTAACCGGGTTCCAGCACCGTCAGCTGGTCCTCGGTGCCATTGGCTCTTGCACACTGGGGCAACGCATCCGGGTTCCAGCACCGCCAGCTGGTTCTCAGCAGTGTTCTTGTAACAGGTACTCCCTCGTGCCAAGCCTGGTTTCAGCACCGTCAGCTGTTTCCGGGTTGTGTCAAGCTCACTGAGACGCCTATGCTTGCCCCGTCGTGGTGCGGTCGGGTTAGCCAACTCCAGGGTGCCTCCAGTTTAGGAGCTTCCTATGTGGGCTGCGTGAACTGGTAGTCAAGGCTGGTTCTGTAGTGCCAGTAGGCCCAGCTCCCCCTGTAGGACTGTTGGGGTTCGGTAACTGCGGCTGCCTCGCGGCCTAGCTGTTCTCTCCTCTCCTGTGGGCCTTGGGGTCCACCACCTGGTTCCAGCACCGTCAGCTGGTTCCGGGCCGAGCCTTTGGCTTAGGTGCCTCCTCCTGGGTATCCGAGTTCCGCCAACACCAGGCGGTCCTTGGTAGTGCTTTTAAGCGCGGGCACCTACAGCTTAGTAACCGGGTTCCAGCACCGTCAGCTGGTCCTCGGTGCCATTGGCTCTTGCACACTGGGGCAACGCATCCGGGTTCCAGCACCGCCAGCTGGTTCTCGGCAGTGTTCTTGTCACAGGTACTCCCTCGTGCAAAGCCTGGTTTCAGCACCGTCAGCTGTTTCCGGGTTGTGTCAAGCTCACTGAGACGCCTATGCTTGCCCCGTCGTGGTGCGGTCGGGTTAGCCAACTCCAGGGTGCCTCCAGTTTAGGAGCTTCCTATGTGGGCTGCGTGAACTGGTAGTCAAGGCTGGTTCTGTAGTGCCAGTAGGCCCAGCTCCCCCTGTAGGACTGTTGGGGTTCGGTAACTGCGGCTGCCTCGCGGCCTAGCTGTTCTCTCCTCTCCTGTGGGCCTTGGGGTCCACCACCTGGTTCCAGCACCGTCAGCTGGTTCCGGGCCGAGCCTTTGGCTTAGGTACCTCCTCCTGGGTATCCGAGTTCCGCCAACGTCAGGCGGTCCTTGGTAGTGCTTTTAAGCGCGGGCACCTACAGCTTAGTAACCGGGTTCCAGCACCGTCAGCTGGTCCTCGGTGCCATTGGCTCTTGCACACTGGGGCAACGCATCCGGGTTCCAGCACCGCCAGCTGGTTCTCGGCAGTGTTCTTGTCACAGGTACTCCCTTGTGCCAAGCCTAGTTTCAGCACCGTCAGCTGTTTCCGGGTTGTGTCAAGCTCACTGAGACGCCTATGCTTGCCCCGTCGTGGTGCGGTCGGGTTAGCCAACTCCAGGGTGCCTCCAGTTTAGGAGCTTCCTATGTGGGCTGCGTGAACTGGTAGTCAAGGCTGGTTCTGTAGTGCCAGTAGGCCCAGCTCCCCCTGTAGGACTGTTGGGGTTCGGTAACTGCGGCTGTCTCGCGGCCTAGCTGTTCTCTCCTCTCCTGTGGGCCTTCGGGTCCACCACCTGGTTCCAGCACCGTCAGCTGGTTCTCGGCAGTGTCTTTTGCTCTTGTAGCTTCTGCTCCCCATCCTGGTTCCAGTACCGTCAGCTGGTTCCGGGCAGAGCCTTTGGCTTAGGTGCCTCCTTCTGGGTATCCAAGTTCCACCAACGTCAGGTGGTCCTTGGTAGTGCTTTCAGGCACGGGTACCTCCTGCTTAGTAACCGGGTTCCAGTAACGTCAGCTGGTCCTCGGTAGTTCCATTGGCTCTTGGACCTTCGGCTACCCATCCGGGTTCCAGTACCGTCAGCTGGTTCTCGGCAGTGTCTTTTGCTCTTGTACCTTCTGCTCCCCATCCTGGTTCCAGTAACGTCAGCTGGTTCTGGGCAGAGCCTTTGGCTTAGGTGCCTCCTTCTGGGTATCCGAGTTCCGCCAACGTCAGGCGGTCCTTAGTAGTGCTTTTTAGCACGGGTACCTCCTGCTTAGTAACCGGGTTCCAGTAATGTCAGCTGGTCCTCGGTAGTTCCATGGGCTCTTGAACCTTCGGGTAGCCATCCGAGTTCCAGTTCCATCAGCTGGTTCTTGGCATTTTCTCAGCCTTCTTGTGCCTTCTGCTACATTTCCAAGTTGAAGACCCTAAAGTCGACGACCCGGAAGACCACCCTGATGACGACGACGACGACCCGGAAGACCACCCCGATGACGACGACGACGACGCCGGAGACGACGACGGCGGAGACGACGACGGCGGAGACGACGGCGGCTGAGACGACGATGGCGGAGATGACGACACTGGAGACGACGACCCTGGAGACGACGACATGGAAGACCGAGAAGCAGAAGAACAAGAGGCTGCAGAACAAAGAGCAGAAGAACATTAAGCATAAGACTTAATATCAGAGCAAAAGATATTATCTAAATTATATGCAGAAGAAGACTAAGCAGTGTATGGGGGTGAGTCCGTTCCTCCTCGTGGTGCCCCTGGATAAAGCCTGATGCTGCAGGCCAAACTGAACGCGGACAAATGTAACTTTTGTGACTGGCAGAACGGAAGGTGTAATCTTCAAACTTTTATAGATAACAACTACGGGAATGCCTGTCACAAATGAGAATATGATGAAGAAGTAGAATAGGAAGAATAATAACAGTGGAATAAAAAGAATATGTAGAATAGGAAGAATAATAATAGTTGAATAAAATGAATATGAAGAATGTAATAAAAAAAAAAAAAAAGGTAAAGGATGAAGAAGAAGATGAATAAGGTGAAGAAGAAGTTGATGTCAAAGATGCTGATGATGATGATGAAGATGAAAGTGTGGGAAAGGTAAAAAAAAAAAAGAAAAAAAAGAAGGGGAAGGGCGTGGAATAGTGAAACATCAATATCTGACAAAATAAAAAAAAAATTTACATAGTCAATATCTTTGTCACTCCGAACGTCTTAAAAAAAAAAAACAACATGCTATTCTATTTGATTGGGATAAACCTCTATGACTTTAATGTCTCCGCCACCTCCCCAAATACATCCGGCATTATTCTTAGTTGTTTTCCTTCATGTAGAATGAACCTACAAGGCAAGAAAGGGTTTATTTTAATTCCGATATTTTGGTCCCATTGACTTGCATTGGGATCGGGTATCGGTATCGGCGATATCCGATATTTTTTGAATATCGGCCGATCCTATCCGATACCGATACTTTCCGATATCGGAAGGTATCGCTCAACACTATTCAGGAGCATTATAATGACACTTGTATCTTTAAGGGCATCATGTGGAGATTTTCTGCAAAAGAGCGGAGAAGATGGAGGTCTGCAGAGATGACTGTGGATGAGAAAACTCATCATGGGGTCTGGACAAGATGAAGTAAAAAAGGAGAATGGCTCCAGAGACGACGCAATCTATCAGGTACCTGGATGTAAATGTTATTTGTGAAGCTAACTAACTCTCATGTTTTATTTATGTTAGGAGTATTAAAGGGAATGTCCAGGTTTGTAATGAGTCTGCCATCATTCTTTGTGACTGCAGACTTCTGACTTCTCACAGTGCGCACTGCATGCTGTCAGGATTCTCTTGTGCCGCAGATTTACATACATGCAGTCACGTGCCAACTAGACATGTGTGGCCTCACTCTATGAAAATGAACTGAGCGAGGTCGGGAACGTCTAGTCGGAATGTGGTCAGAAGTATACAAATCACATGCTTATGCTGACATGACTGTCCACCAGCAAGGGAGAATCCTAAAAGTGTGCAGTGCATGCGTTGTGAGAATTCAGAAGCCTGCAATGTCAGGACTCTGCAGGTTCTAGTAGTTTTCACATGGACACTTCACTCACATGCGACTTTCACACTTATGGTCCTGTGACAACGAGCTTCTCTTCTGCTTCTCTCTGTTTTTCACTGAACATTAAGAGTATTAGGAAGAGAAGCTCGTTGGTACATGACTAAGTGTGCAAATCGCATGTGTGCTGGAGGGTCGACAAAATGAATTCTTTCCCGGGGTGCCAGAAAACCGACATACACCTCTGCCGGTAAGCTACTGTGAGCGGTGATTATCGGGTCCGGTGGAGGGAGGTCTGTGCACAGGCATTGAGGCAGGGACTGAGGATGTGCACAGCGAGAGAATGGAGACACGGAGACTGCTCGTCTCAGTCTACGCCATAGCCTGGAGCCCTCATTATCGTAGGAATATGTCAGGTAATAAATTGTTTTTGTAAAGCTTTATAGTGTAGTTTTAGGTCAGAGAGGGATGGTTAGGGATGAGCTAGTGCAGCGCCCCAGGGTCCTGGTCATTGCAGTAATATCATTCTCCTCTAGGGGGGAATGATGTTACGTTTGGAGGCAATAAAGGAGATCACTTTACCAGGTATCACAAACATGCAACACATTTCACACTCCAGTCCACCAGGGGGAGCTATGCTCCTATTTATTAGGGTACTCTTCACAATTAGGTAAAACTGGTGGTCTGGATAGGAAGTTAGTCAGAAGCAGGATGGGCTTCACCCAGTTAGCTGCTATCTGAGCTCCGCTCAGGTAGTTGGTCCCTGACAGGGGTGGGATCCTGTCAGAGGCCTAGACAGAAGGCCATGGAGCTGCGCCTGCCCCACGTGCGGCAGCATCCTAAGAAAGAGACACGAACAGAGAACTGTGTTGTAGATGGTGAGAAACGAAGTCATAGCAAAAGGAGAGGAAACAGAAGGAGTTCTGCCCTACGCAGGCTGCCTCCTTCTGAGGCACAGGATCCGGTAGCCGGAACACCGAGGGAGTAACAGTCCTTTATGCCTTGCTCCACAGACCGGCAGGACAGATAATTGCAAGTTACTGATCCACCCCACACACAGGAGACAAGGTGGCAACCCTCGGAGGCCGGGGCATGCTAGAGTTCTTGTAAAAAGCCTCAAGCCACCAGTCATACGGGTTTGTCCTATCCATCGGGGGACAGAGAGAGATATAACATCTAGAACATCTACAACAGTTGTGAGGACCTTATGAGAGGCTCAGCAGTAAGGTACTACAACACCAAGGCTCTAGAGGAAGGCTACTGATTTCCACCTGGTTAAGGGGACTCTGGATTTGCCTCCAAACCGTCCGGACTCTGCCTGCCCTGTGATCTGGTGCTCTGGACTGTGGATGCTGAAGCCTTCAGTAAAAAGATAAAGAGACTGCAACCTTGTGTCCTCGTTCTTCACTGCGCCTCACACCATCCACCATCTTACACACTGGGAAGCCCTGGGGACACACTTTACCTGTGGGAAGGTATACCATCTAGCTGCCATAACATCACCCCAGCGGACCCCTAGGCAGCGTCTGTCACCCTGACCGAATACCACAGGTGGCATCACTAACATATCCCTTTAAAGAACTTTCCCTTTTACAATGGACCTACCGAGGGCCACAGACCGGGTCAGCCACCGTGACATAACCCTTGAGAACCGAAGGACCCGGTTCTGAGTACCCCTAGCCCTGGGGGGCGCTCCACTAGCAAGGTGCAGGGATAGGTAGTGATGTATATTTGCAGACATGTGCAGCACTTGCGATTTTGAACTTGCGGTGAGACAAAAAAACACTGCTAGCAGCGTTTTTTTCCATTGCTGCAAGTACTGCATATGCTGGATCGTGGCAAAACCGCAAATGCCGCACATGTCTGCAAGTCCCATAGGGAATGAATGAGGCCGAACGCAGTGTTGCTGCAAGTGATCCGTTACACGACAAATGCGGAAAAAATGCCGGATCTGCTGTAAAAGGCTACTTTCACATCAGCGATTTTTGCCAAAGTCACTGTCGATAGTGTTATACTCACCAAAGGGGGAGGCAGCACTAAAAGTGCCTAGGGCAGCAGAAACTCTAAATACGGCCCTGGACCCAGTGGCACGAAGCACTCCGCTGAGGGCCTCATTGTTGATGGAGGTGTTGGTGCATATCAAAAGGGCGACTCCACCTTACTACTATCCCTTGATGAACCCCTAGAATGAGGAAGGGGAAATGTTTTGGGAATCCAGGACTACCTTGAGATGATACACCGAAAAGTGTGAATTTTTATTGTCGCAATATCTGCTGTGACTGGAGAGACATTGTTTCCCTTATAGTGGGCTGTCTATATAAATACTGGTGTCACAGAGCGATGAAGTAATAATATTTTTCCTCCTCTTGCTTCTAATTTGAGCATTATAGACATTATGATATTGCGAATATTATGGGCATGAGCCATTTGCACATGGTATTTATTATCTATACTGACTTTATGACACAGATGCACATCTGTATCATTCTATAAATTTTGTTCACAATAGGATCCTTTATTTAAGGGACTATTCTCCACTATCTGCCGATTGAAAGGATTCAGGGGCTATTTTTCACTAGGTGATTAGGTGCTAAGATGAGTAGATAGGGACTCACAGGGACTATTAGGATCAGTGCATTGTGAGCGGGGGTGGCATATCACCTACAATAGGGTTCCAACCTCCGCGGACAGGTAGGGATACTTTAGGGTATCTTTCAGATGAACTCGAGCGTGAGAATTTTTCTGAATATTTTCTCACGCTCGAGTTCATCTGAGGTTATGCCAGCAAGGGGTGCAGCACCGCAAGTCTAGCTAGCTACGTTCCCCTGCTTTTCAATCATTCCCGGGTTTTTACAGGCTGGGGCAGCTGCATTAGCAGCCTCCTGCTTGTAAAATTAGTTAACCCTTTCAGATGGATTTACAGCATGGGACAAGACTGAACGACGGAAGGTATGGGATATTGTTGTTTTTTATTTTAACTTTGTTTCAGGTGACAAGGGTCTTCAATTGGATTGAAAGTATAATAAACTATTACAACACCTTGTGTCTTTATTTCATTAAAATACTTTTTTCCTAATGTGTGTGTGTTTTATTAACCATTTACTACTATTTGATTAATAATGGATAGGTGTCTTATTGACGCCTCTTCATTATTAACCTGGCTTAATGTCACCTTAAAATAGCAAGGTGACATTAACCCTTTATTACCCCATATCCCACCGCTACACGGGAGTGGGAAGAGAGAGGCTAAGTGCCAGAATAGGTGCATCTTACAGATGTGCCTTTTCTGGGATGGCTGGGGGCAGATTGTTTTAGCCAGGGGGGCCCAATATCCATGGTCTCTCTCTAGGCTATTAATATCTGCCCTCAGTCACTGGCTTTCCCACTCTGGCGGACAAAATTGCGCAGGAGCCCACGCCAATTTTTTCCGTGATTTAACCCTTTATTTTAACAGCTAGATCCCCAAAACTTTACACACATACACTTGTAACATTACTAATGAGGAACATGTAAAAAAATAAGGGATATGAAATGGTTTACTGTATGCAAACCATGTCTCATATCATGTCGGGTTTGGGAAGGAGATAGCAAAAGCCGGCAATTGAATTACCAGCTTTTCTGCTATCTAACGCTGTATGAAATATAAATATATATATATATATATATAAATATATATATATATATATAAATATATATATATATATATATGTCAGTGTCTCACTGACATATATATATATATATATATATATATATATATATATATATATATATATAGACTTTATATATGTTTTAACGATTATTTGAGCCTATGGATCCATTGTATGTCCGTTTTGCAAGCAGGCGAGAAAATCTCGCTGTACGGATGCAATACGGATTACATACGGAGGATGACATGTGCAAAATACGATGCCACACCCTGCCTACAGATGACATACGGATCACTATTTTGGGAAAATTTCTTCGCATTGCGGCCGTAAAAAACGGACTGTATTTTCATACGCCTAGTGTGACGCCGGCCTTAAGCAGCACCCCCATAGGCAGATCCTGTTTATACAGTTGTGGCCAAAAGTATTGACACCCCTGCAATTCTGTCAGATAATACTCAGTTTCTTCCTGAAAATAATTGCAATCATAAATTCTTTGGTATTATTATCTTCATTTAATTTGTCTTAAATGAAAAAAACACAAAAGAGAATGAAGCAAAAAGCAAAACATTGATCATTTCACACAAAACTCCAAAAATGGGCCAGACAAAAGTATTGGCACCCTCAGCCTAATACTTGTTTTCACAACCTTTAGCCAAAATAACTGTGACCAACTGCTTCCAGTAACCATCAATGAGTTTCTTACAATGCTCTCATGGAATTTTAGATCATTCTTCTTTGGCAAACTGCTCCAGGTCCCTGATATTTGAAGGGTGCCTTCTCCACACTGCCATTTTTAGATCTTTCCACAGGTGTTCTATGGGATTCAGGTCTGGACTCATTGCTGGCCACCTTAGAAGTCTCCAGTGCTTTCTCTCAAACCATTTTCTAGTGGTTTTTGAAGTGTGTTTTGGGTCATTGTCCTGCTGGAAGACCCATGACCTCTGAGGGAGACCCAGCTTTCTCACACTGGGCCCTACATTATGCTGCAATATTTGTTGGTAGTCTTCAGACTTCATATGCCATGCACACGGTCAAGCAGTCCAGTGCCAAAGGCAGCAAAGCAACCCCAAAACATCAGGGAACCTCCGCCATGTTTGAATGTAGGGACCGTGTTCTTTTCTTTGAATGCCTCTTTTTCTCTCCTGTAAAATCTATGTTTACAGGATGCCTGTTTATGTTGATGCCTTTGCCCAAATAGCTCTACTTTTGTCTCATCTGACCAGAGAACATTGTTCCAAAATGTTTTAGGCTTTTTCAGGTAAGTTTTGGCAAACTCCAGCCTGGCTTTCTTATATCTCGGGGTAAGAAGTGGGGTCTTCCTGGGTCTCCTACCATACAGTCCCTTTTCATTCAGACGCCGACGAATAGTACGGGTTGACACTGTTGTACCCTCGGACTGCAGGGCAGCTTGAACTTGTTTGGATGTTAGTCGAGGTTCTTTATCTAACATCCACACAATCTTGCGTTGAAATCTCTTGTCAATTTTTCTTTTCCGTCCACATCTAGGGAGGTTAGCCACAGTGCCATGGGCTTTAAACTTCTTGATGACACTGCGCACGGTAGACACAGGAACATTCAGGTCTTTGGAGATGGACTTGTAGCCTTGAGATTGCTCATGCTTCCTCACAATTTGGTTTCTCAAGTCCTCATACAGTTCCCTGGTCTTCTTTCTTTTCTCCATGCTCAATGTGGTACACACAAGGACACAGGACAGAGTTTGAGTCAACTTTAATCCATGTCAACTGGCTGCAAGTGTGATTTAGTTATTGCCAACACCTGTTAGGTGCCACAGGTAAGTTAGTTACAGGTGCTGTTAATTACACAAATTAAAGAAGCATCACATGATTTTTCGAACAGTGCCAATACTTATGTTTGGTGTGCAATTATATCCAATTTGGCTTTAGGACAATTCTTTTTTGTGCTTTTTCATTTAAGACAAATTAAATGAAGATAATAATAACAAAGAATGTGTGTTTGCAATCATTTTCAGGAAGAAACTGAGTATTATCTGACAGCATTGCAGGGGTGTCAATACTTTTGGCCACAATTGTAAAACAGCACCCTATAGGCAGATCCTATATAAGGCAGCACCCCCCCCCCATAGGCAGATCCTGTATATAAGGCAGCACCCTTATAGGAAGATCCTGTATATAAGGCAGCACCCTCCAATAGGCAGATCCTGTATATAAGGCAGCACCCCCAAATAGGCAGATCTTGTATATTAAGCAGCACCCCCCAATAGTCAGATCATGTATATAAGGCAGCAGCTCCCCAATAGGCAGATCCTGTATATAAGGCAGCACCCCCTAATAGGCAGATATTGTATATAAAGCAGCACCCCCCAATAGGCAGATCCTGTATATAAGGCAGCACCCCCCAAAAGGCAGATCATGTGTATAAGGCAGCACCCCCCCCCCCAATAGGCAGATACTGTGTATAAGGCAGCACGAGAAATCTCGAGTAATGAGTATATTCGCTCATCACTGGTAACAGCCCTAAAGGACTATAGAAGTGAGCGATCGGGGAGGTTATTTGGCAGGTGGTACAGGACCTACAATAATTCACGATCTCTTTGTGACAGCCAGCCAGTAGAACCTCTGAAGGATCCATTCCTAGGATGCTTGATCACCTTATCCCTCTGCTTACACAATAAAATAATTCCCCATTCCTAGAAAAATATTTGGGTTTCACCCCCAGCTCTTAAGCAACCCCTTTTAGTTCAGTTACATTATCAAATGCTCCGTTAAGAGTTAGGTCCCTGATTTGGGCAGTCCTAAAATTTCTCCGGATTCTCCCAGATCAAAGATGTTGGCCTCAGGGGATGCTGCCCCATCCTCATCACCAACCTACACAAAAAAGGGAAACCCATCAGACTTGGGCTGCCTTGAGTTTTTTTAAGGTTGACCTTGCTGTCGTCTGAGTAACCAGGCAACTCCAGGCAAATACCAAAATAAGACAAAATTCTGCCTTATTATTGTAGGGTGCAATAGGTCCTGGACGACTCCAACATTATGGGTCAGAGTGCCAGACAGTGTATTTATAACCACACAAGCCACAGAGTAATTTTTAATTCCCCATGGATACACCAGACTCCCAAAACCTTCCCAGGAACAAGCTGGTAAGGAAGTTTAGCCCTTACAAGAGTTAGCAAACTCCTTGAATCTAATAGACCAGTCATTGACACCCCACTCACCGACACTGGACATGCCTGCCACCCCTCATCATGTTGAAGGTGAGCACTGTAGGTAGGATATGCTAAGCATGAGCTGCAGTCCATTAGCTTGGTGCTCGTAGGTCAAGGGGCAGTTATATGCCCCAGGGCATGATACCTCTAGCAAATCATGTTGTTATATGAGGTCTTTGGCAACAACTCTCACGTTCTGAGCTCTTGAATGCCCACCTTGATGTAGCTCTACTTTCCTCTTTTAGGTGTCAGTCCCCTTTTTTGGAACCACAGTATGGAACTGTTAAGACCCCTTGCTTTCCCAAGAAAATCTAGATCACCTGATACCTTTCCACCAGGCCTACCAGGTCATCCGCATTCCAGGGAACTACCTGGGCAACAAAGAACTGCACCGTCCTTGGAAGGAAGTATATGAACATTTCCATTTCACCCTCTCCAACATCTGTCCTGGGAGAAAGAATCACTTTTGAACCAGCTGTAGAAAGTCAAACTTTTAGGACCAGGTAAGTTTTTTAGTGGGATAGGCCAAGTGGTGCACGTGCACCATTTGTGCCCTGACAGTCATAGTCACTCCTAAGCGCACCAAGATCTCCATTTTCAACTTGGCATACTCTGTTGCATCCTGCAAGGCCAGGTTATTACAGGCCTTCTGCAGCACTAGAACCTCCACCCACTGTGGTGGAGGTAATTTTTCCTTAGGTCATATTTTACAAGGCTCTGCTTACCATCTTCCTCATGTGTAAATCATCACCTTGACTTGGGAGTGGGGATGCCCTGTTACGGAGCACCCTGGCTATACGTTCCATCTGCTACCTGTGCTGCTGCGGCACCTGCTGCTGTTGCCATTGCTGCTGCTGTTACCAGTGCTGCTGTTGCTGCTACTTCCAAAACTGTTGCTGCTGGAGATTAGCCTACATCAGTTGCTTTGTCAGCTCCTCCCTGTTGTCTGCTTTTGCTCCTGCAGTCGCTTTTACCCAAGACATATGGTTTCCTCACAGCAGGCACACATGCCCCTCAGGATTTGTGCCCGTTTCTAGCCCTAATTGTAAGGAATCAGTACACAGGTAGACAGGGGTCTGATTCGTTGGCTGTGAGCCATAATCATCAACATGAACAGAAATAAACACTTGAAATAGATCACTCTGTTTGCAATCACCATATATAAGGTATGAGTTTCACTTTTTGCATTGAAGAACTGAAATAAATTAACTTTTTGATGATATTCTAATTTTATGAAAAGCACCTGTATGTGATGGAGGGTGGTTTTTCGGGTTTATGGGTTTATATAACTGAGGCTACCAACCTCGATGATACATATCTCCCCTCAAGGACCTGTCCAGTGGCCATCTGACTAGACATGTATATACATATTTTTGTACATAGAATTATATTTAAAATATATATATATATATATATAATGTATTTAGATACTTTTGATTTTACATGCAAAAGTAAACACAGATGAAATATCAAATACTATTCTTGCAGTCTTCAATTTTGCAAGCGATATGATATCCATGGAAGCTTTCCCACCAATTTTACATACTGAATCTTATTCTCTCAATTCTTTGCTAATACAACACATCATATAGCATGTATATATGCGGCAATTCCTTAGTCATTCGCTGATGCCTTTATAGGACACACAATGGATGTGATGTTAGCTGGATGATCTGCACCCAATCCTATTTTGTTTATGATGGTAACTACAAAAGGCAATGAGGGCAACATGAAATCAATTGTCAAGTGCTTCCATTTTATTATAAGGTCCATTTCAAACAATTTTGTGAAGTAAGCTTACTATTTACTTCCTTTACTTCTCTGCCAATGATCCTGAGTTGCCATGTCTACTCTTCTCTATTCACATACAAGGCTGCATATGAGAATGTTAAAACCTACTCTCATTTTAAATCTACAAAGCATCTTAATATCGCAAATCAATCTATTTTATACTCAGTTCTTGACAGGTCAGTGTCTCACTATATCCAAATGAGCATTGTATCATTACTTTGGACTTTGCATAGTTTATTTGTAAAATTAATAAGATAATATTTGAACAGAAAAGACAATCTATTAGGAACATAGACGCAATGCTCTCAGGCATCCATTACAGCTACATGACATATGAAATGTAGTCCTTCATCGGACTAATGAGACAAAGCTTTTTATGACACTTTGTGCAAGCATTACAGTGCTACTGTGCAGCAAGCAACGCAACCAAGTAACATACACATTTTGGATTTTCTGAGTCCCCTGACAAAATAAAGTTTTACCCAACAACCTCATTGACTCAAACTCCAGAACATTACCAATTTTTGGTCGCAATGTAAGATTCTTGTGAGTGCACATCACTTTCTAATGTATTTCTCAGATTGTAAGCAGTGGCAAAAACACTGACTTCAAACTAATTATCAGCTCATATCCTGTGAAGTGATCAATCATTATAAAAAACTGCCCAGCCTACCCAATCACTGCCGTCATGCTGCTAATCACCCTTAACTCCCTAACATCTGACGCTGTTCCCTTGCAACATATGGAGAAAGAGAGACCCAACGTTATGGTGTCTCTTACAATGTAATAAGCTAAACATTCTCTGAAATTCATGTTGACTTGATGAAGGCTCCGGTATGTAGCCGAAAACCAGTTAGTGTTTTAATGGTAAACTATTGCATCGGTACCTGCTACCTGGAATTAATCTTCTGTGGACATTGACAATACACTCCTATTTACCTGATAACACATTCCAGTATGAAAGTTATCTTTGACACAGTATATAATAAGTAGATAAAATAAAAAGAAAAGTCTTTCTATGAAAATACAATGTGTCAAATTCTAAAAATCGTATATTTGCTATGTTCATCCCACATTATATTAACTTTAGTATCCAAATTACTGAATGGGAAGAAGACTGAAGAATTGCTTTCCAGAATAAATTCTGCAACATATGGATCTGAAATGAAAGATACAAGAATAAACCGAGCTTGTCATTTCCAGCTGACACATAAATAGCTAATCTAACTTTTACTTTATATTGTTTCAATTACAGCACATTTCAATTCATTTTCCTAATGAATCATAAACACTATTGTCAGATCTGAATGAAATCAGCTTCAATCAAGTTTTGTATCTAATCATTCCATCAACATTCAGGGCTCCAGTGAAAAATTTGCTATAAAATCTTCTCAACCCGGTGGCGTTTATGATAGTGGTTCTTCTTTAGTGGATGAGGAGCTATTTGGTCTCACAAATCACTAGGGTTCATGAATAAATCCTATCTTTGACCCCACCGTAAATAGACCTCTCCATATCATAACTACATAAATATAATAAAAATCAACAAAGGAATTACAAAAGCCGTGTGACTTATATAAGGAAACATGGTAAAGTTCAACAGGCCAAAGATGAAAAAGTTTAAGACATGTTAGTTTAGATGTCAATAAGAAAACTCCAACTCAATGTAGAGAGAAACATAAACAAAAAAGTATTACAGCATTAAAAACTATACAAAGTATATAATAAATATATATAACAAGATAATACATACATTACAAGAACGTAGACATGTTTAATTAGAATATATCTATGGTATATGGAAAAAATAACATGAATTAATTTTACATCTATTCCCAACAATTTCATTTGAAGAGTAAGAAGTGAATAAAAATTAATAGGAATAGAGAAAATGTCGGAGTCATGCCGGAGATAGTCAGATCTAGTAAGGAAATGTTCACTGTCGGTATACAATAAAAATGGCACAGGGAGTGATCACCAAATATGCAGGGGTGGACGTACCACCGATGCCACTGCATCGGGGCCTGAGGGTTGAGGGGGGCCCCTGCAGGTAGGGGCATACTGCCCATAGTGGCATAGTGGCAGAGTATGCAGCCGCTATGGGGTCACTGAGTCAACATCACAGGAGGGAGTGAGGGGGCCCGGTGTCATGCAGCATCAGGCCCCTCTCACTCCCTCCCATAATCATGCGAATACCCAAAGCCAGGGAGAGTGGTGCGCTGAGAGCAGAAGTTCAAAAATGGGCCATGTCATGCAGGGAGAGACGCTGGCCATTGATCGCTTTCCCGACCAGACTGGCGAGAGCACTCACTGGCTACTGTCTCTGTAGCTCTCTCCACTGTTCCATTCCCAGCAACATCTCACAGAGAAGAGGTTGGAGGAGGAGGCTCACTATACAGGACAGCAGGGCAATGATATCACCCACAGTGGGTTCTCCAGCCCTCTCCAACTGATTAATGAACTATGAGGCTGACCTCCTCTATGGCTCATCTGATCACCTGAAGTCATAAATTAGTAATTACAGTAGTATGTGTGTGTTTGTATATGTATATATGTATGTGTATATACATATGTATGTGTGTGTATGCATGTACAGTATATATATGCGTGTATGTATGTATGTGTACATCTGTGTGTGTACATCTGTGTATGCATGTGTGTATCTTTGTGTGTATATATATGTATAGTATGTGTATCTATGTTTGTGTATGTGTGTACATCTCTAGATGTATGTGTGTATCTATGTGTATCTGTGTGTGTATCTGTATGTACGGTGTATGTGTTTGTCTATGTGTGTATGTATGTACGGTATATGGGTATCTGTGCATGCACAGTATATGTGTGTGTATCTGTGTATATAAAATATTTGTGTGTGTATCTATGGTGTATGTCTATTATTATTATTATTATTATTATTTATTTACAGTATATAGCATAGCACCATTGATTCCATGGTGCTGTACATGAGAAGGGGTTACATACAAATTACAGATATCACTTACAGTAAGCAAACTAACAATGACAGACTGATATAGAGGGGCGAGGACACTGCCCTTGCGGGCTTACATTCTACAGGATGGAGACAATAGGTTGAGGGTCGTAGCAGCACCGGTGTTGGTGAGGCGGTAGCTTCAGTACTCTATGTTGAAGTCTATGTGCATGTACATGTGTTGTAAGGAGGCTGATGGCCTGGTAGTCAATTGGAGGTATGTGTCACAGAGATGGCTGCTCTCTGAGATGCAACTCAGAGTGTTGTTTATTTAGTGCACGTGAGCACTAAGATGTCGTTTAGTGCACCTGGGTCCAGGTTGCGGGTAGCTATGAGATATGGGAGGGTTTGGCTACCCACATAGCTCCCTTCTGGGTAAGGGTGCTCACTGTACCCCTTTTCCCTGCAGGTGGTTGAGGACCTGCAGTGATGTCACGATCACGTGAACAGCCCATGTGTCACATACTTTACCTATGAGTGTGGTTACAGCATATGTAATGGAGGTGTGTTTGGCACATGGCAGTGAGTGTTTGGGAGTCTGTCAGGGTGGCCAGATTTCCATGTGTCCAGGTGGGACACTACAGAGTGGTCTGTAACTTAGGAGGTAGTAGGCCTCCTGTGTGTGAGGCTCCAAACTGAGCCTCCTGGCAGGACATTGCCCTAGCCTGTGTTCCAGGGCTGCCACTAGAAATTTCAGGGCCCCATACTGGCAAAATTTCCGGGGCCCCCTTGAGACTCTGCCCAGGCTCCACCCGAGCCCCGCCTCCACGCTCCACCCCTCAAACTGTCCACAGTCCCACCTCTCTTTCTTGGAAAAACTCCACTTCTCACCTATCACACATTAACAGTTCCCATCACCAGATCACACATATAGCCGGCAGCTTTTGTTTTGGCCAAAAGATTTTTTAAACCTTTTTAAACCACCAAAATGACAATGTAGACACTTTTGGCCAGGCCCTACTCTACTGTAACCTATTAAATAATTGTTAAAATATGCAATACAATTTAGGTATATTTTTATTTATTTTTCAATTTTTAAAATGACCTAAAATACCACATACAAGGAACAAATACCACAGCACCATGACCAGACACCGTATCACCACAGTGACCTATAATACTATCTACAAGGCACAAATACCGCCACACCATGAACAGATGAAATATTACCACCACAGTGATCGAATAATATCAAATACAAGGAACAAATACCACAACATCATGACTAGACCACATATTACCAACACATAGTGACTGAATACTACAATACTGATCAATAATAAAAAACCCACAATACTATCACCATCAGTGCCATTATACACAGGAGATCTGTACTTAGTATGCAGTGTCTGTGTACAGGTAATACAGTGATCACCAGTGACATTATACACAGGAGCTCTGTATATAGTGTATAGGTAATCCAGTGATCACTGGTGACATTATACACAGGACCTCTGTATATAGTATACAGTGTATAGTGTCAGTGTATAGGTAACACACTGACTCACCAGTGACGTCTCTAGGTGAAGTCCTTCATCTTTCATCCAGCACAGACCGCCATCACTTCATCCAGCCAGGACTCGTCTCTGCAGGAAATAACACCGTTATCTCAAGTTCCACTTGCAGAACACATTACATAATTTTCCCAACTTCTACATTACACCACATGAAGAAGGCAATATAGTATCACTCTACAAAGTAATAGGACCGCCCCCCCATTTAGAACAGTATACTCAAAAAATAAAATAAATACATCACTGCAGTAATAATATCCCTTAATTAGCCCCTATGGTAATAATATTCGCCATCCTAGCCCCCATGTGTCTCATTCCTGGCGTCAGCCATATGTTCTCCCATCCTGCCCTCATGAGTATCCATCCTGCCCCATATGATCTCCCCATCCTGCCCCATCTGTCTCCATCGTATCCATCCTGCCCCATGATCCTGCCCCATCTGTCTCCAATCCTGCCTCCAGTGTCTCCAATCATGCCCGTATCACCATTCTGCCCCGTCTCCAATCATGCCCCCTGTGTCTCAATTCTGCCCCATCTGTTTCCAATCCTGCCCCATCTGTCTCCAGTCATGTCCCATCTGTCTCCAGTCATGCCGCCATGTCTGTCATCCTGCCCCCTGTGTCTCCAATCATGCCCCGTTTCTCCATTCTGCCCCTGTGTCCAGAAATCTGCCCCTGTGTCCAGAAATCTGCCCCTGTGCCCAGCGTTCTGCCCATGTCCAGTGTTCTGCCCCTGTGCGCAGCATTCTGCCCCTGTGCGCAGCATTCTGTCCCCCTGTGTCCAGCTTTCTGCCACCCTATGTCCAGCTTTCTGCCCCCCGTGTCCAGCTTTCTGCCCCCCGTGTCCAGCTTTTTGCCCCCCCTGTGTCCAGCTTTCTGCCGCCCCTGTGTCCAGCTTTCTGCCCCCCCTGTGTCCAGCTTTCTGCCCCCGCTGTGTCCAGCTTTCTGCCCCCCTGTGTGCAGCTTTCTGCCCGTGTCCAGCGTTCTGCCCGTGTCCAGCTTTCTGCCCTCCCTGTGTCCAGCTTTCTGCCCCCCCCTATGTCCAGCTTTCTGCCCCCCCTGTGTTCAGCTTTCTGCCCCCAGTGTCCAGCTTTCTGCCCCCCCCTGTGTCCAGCTTTCTGCCCCCCCGTGTCCAGCTTTCTGCCCCCCCTGTGTCCAGCTTTCTGCCCCCTCTGTCCAGCTTTCTGCCCCCCCTGTGTCCAGCTTTCTGCCCCCCCTGTGTCCAGCTTTCTGCCCCCCCCTGTGTCCATCTTTCTGCCCTCCCTATGTCCAGCTTTCTGCCCCCCTGTGTCCAGCTTTCTGCCCTCCCTGTGTCCAGCTTTCTGCCCTCCCTGTGTCCAGCTTTCTGCCCTCCCTGTGTCCAGCTTTCTGCCCTCTCTGTGTCCAGCTTTCTGCCCTCCCTGTGTCCAGCTTTACTGCCCTGGGCCCCCCCGGATCGCCGCTCTCAATAAATATAAAAAAACAAAAAAAAAACAAGTTCTGCTTACCTGCCGCGCTCCTGCTCTCTCCACACAGCTGAAGCGTGCACTCGCCGGTGACTGACAATGAAGTCAGACGCCGGAGATCTGCACGCTGCGGCTGACGTCAGCTGCCAGCCTCAGATTGGCTGGCGGCTGTTAACTATTGACGTGCGGGCGCGGGCCCGCACGTCAATAGCGTTAAACAGCTGCAGCGCCTGCAGCCGCTAAGGGCCCGATTCAGCCTGCGGCTGCCGGTAGGGGCCCGGTGGGCAGATAAGCAATCGCACATCAGAGGACAGAGAAATAGGGGGATTCGGGGACCCTATTATACTTACGGATGTCCCTGGGTCCTCCTGCATCCTCTCCTGCCCGCCGGCTTCTTCTTTGGGAAAGAAAATGGCGGGCGCATGCGCAGTGCGCCCGCCATCTTTTTGCCATCTGCCGGCCGGCAGGAGAGAGCAGTTGGGGCTAAAATAAGGGTTAGGGTTAGGGTTGGGGCTAAATTTAGGGTTAGGGTTGGGGCTAAATTTAGGGTTAGGGTTAGGGTTGGGGCTAAATTTAGGGTTAGGGTTGGGGCTAAATTTAGGGTTAGGGTTGGGGCTAAATATAGGGTTAGGGTTGGGGCTAAATTTAGGGTTAGGCTTCTTTCACACTTGCGTCGTACGGGGCTGTCGCAATGCGTCGGCCCGACATAGCGACGCACGTTGTGAAAATTGTGCACAACGTGGGCGGCGAATGCAGTTTTTCAACACATCCGCTGCCCAGTCTATGTCCTGGGGAAGAGTGGGCGGAGTTACGGCCACACATGCGCGGTCGGAAGTGGCAGACGTGACATACAAAAAAAGTTACATTGAACGTTTTTTGTGCCGACAGTCCGCCAAAACACAACTGATCCAGTGCACGACAGACGCGATGTGTGGCCATCCGTCGCGATCCGTCGGCAATGCAAGTCTATGGGCAAAAAACGCATCCTGCGGGCACATTTGCAGGATCCGTTTTTTGTCCAAAATGACGGATTGCGACGGATGCCAAACGATGCAAGTGTGAAAGTAGCCTTAGGGCTAGGGTTAGGGTTGGGGCTAAAGATAGGGCTAGGGTTAGGGTTGGAGCTAAAGTTAGGGCTAAGGTTAGGGTTGGGGCTAAATTTAGGGTTAGGGTTGCAGATAAAGTTAGGGTTAGAGTTGGGATTAGGGTTAGGGTTTGGATTAGGGTTGGTATTAGGGTTAGGGTTGGCATTAGGGTTACGCTTGGGATTAGGGTTAGGTTTGGGATTAGGGTTAAGATTAGGGTTGGGATTAGGGGTGTATTGGGAATAGGGTTAGGTTTGAGGTTAGGGTTGAGATTAGGATTAGGGGTGTGTTGGATTTAGGGTTTTGATTAGGGTTATGGTTAGGGTTGACATTAGGGTTGTTTTGGGGTTAGGGTTCTGATTATCGTTAGGGTTGTGATTAGGATTATGGATCGGGTTGGGATTAGGGTTAGTGGTGTGTTGGGGTTAGGGTGGGAGTTAGAATTGGGGGGTTTCCACTGTTTAGGTACATCAGGGGGTCTCCAAACACGACAGCCAATTTTGCACTCAAAAAGTCAAATGGTGCTCCCTCCCTTCTGAGCTCTGCTGTGCGCCCAAACAGTGGGTTACCCCCACATATGGGGCATCAGCGTACTCGGGATAAATTGGAAAACAATTATAGACGTCCAATTTCTCCTGTTGCCAAAATAAAAACTTGGGGGCTACAAAATCTTTTTTGGTGAAAAAAAAAATATTTTTTATTTTCACAACTCTACATTCTAAACTTCTGTGAAGCACTTGGGCATTCAAAGTTCTCACCACACATCTAGATAAGTTCCTTGGGGGGTCTAGTTTCCAAAATGGGGTTACTAGTCGGGGTTACTACTGTTTAGGTACATCAGGGGCTCTGCAATCGTAACATAATGCCCACAGACCATCTATCAAAGTCTGCATTCCAAAACGGCGCTCCTTCCCTTCCGAGCTCTGCCGTGCACCCAAACAGTGGTTTACCCCCACATATGGGGCATCAGCGTACTCGGGATAAATTGGACAACCAATTTTGGGGTCCAATTTCTCCTGTTACCCTTGTGAAAATAAAAACTTGGGGGCTACAATATCTTTTTTGTGGAAAAAAATATATTTTTTATTTTCACGACTCTGCATTCTAAACTTCTGTGAAGCACTTGGGCATTCAAAGTTCTCACTACACATCTAGATAAGTTCCTAGGGGGTCTAGTTTCCAAAATGGGGTCAATTGTGGGGGCTTACTACTGTTTAGGTATATCAGAGGCTCTGCAATCGCAACATAACGCTCACAGACCATTCTATCAAAGTCTGCATTCCAAAACGGCGCTACTTCCCTTCCGTGCGCCTAAACAGTGGTTTACCCCCACATATAGGGCATCAGCGTACTCGGGATAAATTGGACAACAACTTTTGGGGTCCAATTTCTCCTGTTACCCTTGTGAAAATAAAAACTTGGGGGCTACAATGTCTTTTTTGCGGAAAAAAATATATTTTTTATTTTCACAACTCTGCATTATAAACTTCTGTGAAGCACTTGGGCATTCAAAGTTCTCACCACACATCTAGATAAGTTCCTTAAGGGGTCTAGTTTACAAAATGGTGTCACTTTTGGGGGGTTTCTACTGTTTAGGCACATCAGGGGCTCTCCAAACGCGACATGGCGTCCGATCTCAATTCTAGCCAATTCTACATTGAAAAAGTAAAACGGCACTCCTTCTCTTCCAAGCTCTGCGGTGAGCACAAACAGTGGTTTACCCCCACATATTGGGTATCAACGTACTCAGGAGCAATTGCACAACAACTTTTGTAGTCTAATTTCTCCTGTTACCCTTGTAAAAATAAGAATTTGTGGGCGAAAAGATCATTTTTGTGTAAACAAATGTGATTTTTTTATTTTCACGGCTCTACGTTATAAACTTCTGTGAAGCATTAGGGGGCTGAAAGTGCTCACCACACATCTAGATAAGTTCCTTAAGGGGTCTAGTTTCCAAAATGGTGTCACTTGTGGGGGGTTTCCACTGTTTTGGCACATCAGGGGCTCTCTAAACGTGACATGGCATCTAATCTCAATTCCAGCCAATTCTGCATTGAAAAAGTTAAACGGCGCTCCTTCAATTCCAAGCTCTGCGGTGTGCCAAAACAGTGGTATACCCCCACATATGTGGTATCACCGTATTCAGGAGAAATTGCACAACAAAATTTATGGTTTAATTTCTGTTTTTACACTTGTGAAAATAAAAAAAATGGTTCTGAAGTAAAATGTTTGCAAAAAAAAGTTGAATGTTCATTTTTTCCTTCCACATTGTTTCAGTTCCTGTGAAGTACGTAAAGGGTTAATAAACTTCTTGAATGTGGTTTTAAGAACCTTTAGGGGTGCAGTTTTTAGAATGGTGTCACTTGGTTATTTTCTATCATATATACCCCTCAAAATGACTTCAAATGTGATGTGGTCCCTAAAAAAAAATGGTGTTGTAAAAATGAGAAATTGCTGGTCAACTTTTAACCCTTATAACTCCCTAACAAAAAATATTTTGTTTCCAAAATTGTGCTGATGTAAAGTAGACATGTGGGAAATGTTATTTATTAACTATTTTTCATGACATATCTCTCTGATTTAAGGGCATAAAAATACAAAGGTTGAAAATTGCAAAATTTTAAATTTTTCGCCATATTTCAATTTTTTTCATAAATAATCGCAAGTAATATCGAAGAAATGTTACCACTACCATGAAGCACAATATGCCATGAAAAAACAGTCTCAGAATCAGCAAGATCCGTTAAAGCGTTCCAGAGTTATAGCCTCATAAAGTGACAGTGGTCAGAATTGTAAAAATTGGCCTGGTCATTAAGTACCAAATTGGCTCTGTCACTAAGGGGTTAATATATACATGGTTGGTCTCTGCCGGTTCCAGCAGTTATCATGTAACTTCAAGTCTGCGCTTTCCACACTTGCTGTCATGTTTCAACTAGCCTGTCAGCCACGTCTACAGTGTTCTACTCACTGACATAGCGGACACTAGTTGTCATCTTACTGTAAGTAAGAACCGAAAGATAACAGAATATGCTGTATAAATATATATATATATGTATATATATATATATATATATACATATATATATATTTATGTGTTACACACACACACTATATAAATGTCTCCAACTCAGTGAAAAAATATAAATAAATACATTTTTTAGAGGTGTGGGGAAGCTCAAATAGAACTTTTGTTATGGGGCCCTTTGATTGCTATGTACGTCCCAGTTTGCAGGGCAGTAATAATGAGGGCAATCTGGCTTGTTTGTCAGAGACTGAGGCTCCAGGGGTCCATTTGACAGATTGCCCTCATTGTAAGCAGCATACAGGGCAGGGAGGGGGACCCAGACACATTTATTGCACAGGGGCCCCAAGCTTATCATTCATATTCTCTGAAAAAAGGCCCAGAAAGCAAAAATTCTGCTGGGGTAGGTAAACTTTTGAACACAACTGTATGTACATACAGAAACATATCTACTGTATAATATAACGCTGGGAGCGTCACTCTGTCCGAAGCCTTTATAGACTGCGCAGGCGCAAGCTCCGACGCAGTCTGGGCCTCACAGAGTGACGCTCCCGGGAGATCGCGGTGTGCGTTCACACTGAACGCACACCGCGATCTCCAACAGAGAAGCAGGGACCGCCAGGAGGGTGAGTATCGGCCATATTCACCTGTCCCCGTTCCACCGCTGAGCGCCGCCATCTTCCCGGTCTTCAGCCTGTGACCTTCAGTTCAGAGGGCGCGATGACGCGCTTAATGCACGCAGGCGCCGCCCTCTGACTGAACAGTCACAGCCAGGAGACCGGGAAGATGGCGGCGCGCAGCGCTGGAACACAGGACAGGTGAATATAGTAAGTGCTGGGGGGCCTGAGCTGGCGGCGACACCGGCACCTGACCCCCACAGCGTGCCGGTGTCCCCGCCTGCTCAGGCCCCCCAGCACTCGGCGCCGAGCGGGTCAGAGGCAGTATGGGGACGCAGGATGGAGCAGCACATAAGGATGGGGACGCAGGATGGAGCAGCACATAAGGATGGGGACGCAGGATGGGAGCAGCACATAACAGGATGGGGACGCAGGATGGAGCAGCACATAAGGATGGGGACGCAGGATGGAGCAGCACATAAGGATGGGGACGCAGGATGGGAGCAGCACATAACAGGATGGGGACGCAGGATGGAGCAGCACATGAAAGGATGGGGATGCAGGATGGAGCAGCACATAAGGATGGGGACGCAGGATGGAGCAGCACATAAGGATGGGGACGCAGGATGGGAGCAGCATATAACAGGATGGGGACGCAGGATGGAGCAGCACATGACAGGATGGGGACGCAGGATGGAGCAGCACATGACAGGATGGGGACGCAGGATGGAGCAGCACATGACAGGATGGGGACGCAGGATGGAGCAGCACATGACAGGATGGGGACGCAGGATGGAGCAGCAAATGACAGGATGGGGACGCAGGATGGAGCAGCACATGACAGGATGGGGACGCAGGATGGAGCAGCACATAAGGATGGGGACGCAGGATGGGTGCAGCGCATGACAGGATGGGGACGCAGGATGGGAGCAGCGCATGACAGGATGGGGACGCATGATGGGAGCAGCGCATAAGGATGGGGACGCAGGATGGAGCAGCACATAAGGATGGGGACGCAGGATGGAGCAGCACATAAGGATGGGGACGCAGGATTGAGCAGCACATAAGGATGGGGACGCAGGATGGGAGCAGCACATAAGGATGGGGACGCAGGATGGAGCAGCACATAAGGATGGGGACGCAGGATGGGAGCAGCACATAAGGATGGGGACGCAGGATGGGAGCAGCACATAACAGGATGGGGACGCAGGATGGAGCAGCACATGAAAGGATGGGGATGCAGGATGGAGCAGCACATAAGGATGGGGACGCAGGATGGAGCAGCACATAAGGATGGGGACGCAGGATGGGAGCAGCATATAACAGGATGGGGACGCAGGATGGAGCAGCACATGACAGGATGGGGACGCAGGATGGAGCAGCACATGACAGGATGGGGACGCAGGATGGAGCAGCACATGACAGGATGGGAGCAGCACATGACAGGATGGGGACGCAGGATGGAGCAGCACATGACAGGATGGGGACGCAGGATGGAGCAGCACATGACAGGATGGGGACGCAGGATGGAGCAGCACATGACAGGATGGGGACGCAGGATGGAGCAGCACATGACAGGATGGGGACGCAGGATGGGTGCAGCGCATGACAGGATGGGGACGCAGGATGGGAGCAGCGCATGACAGGATGGGGACGCAGGATGGGAGCAGCGCATGACAGGATGGGGACGCAGGATGGGAGCAGCGCATGACAGGATGGGGACGCAGGATGGGAGCAGCGCATGACAGGATGGGGACGCAGGATGGTAGCAGCGCATGACAGGATGGGGACGCAGGATGGGAGCAGCACATGACAGGATGGGGACGCAGGATGGAGCAGCACATGACAGGATGGGGACGCAGGATGGAGCAGCACATGACAGGATGGGGACGCAGGATGGGAGCAGCACATGACAGGATGGGGACGCAGGATGGAGCAGCACATGACAGGATGGGGACGCAGGATGGGAGCAGCACATGACAGGATGGGGACGCAGGATGGGAGCAGCACATGACAGGATGGAGACGCAGGATGGAGCAGCACATGACAGGATGGGGACGCAGGATGGGAGCAGCACATCACAGGATGGGAGCAGCGCATCACAGGATGGGGACGCAGGATGGGAGCAGCGCATGACAGGATGGGGACGCAGGATGGGAGCAGCGCATGACAGGATGGGGACGCAGGATGGAGCAGCACATGACAGGATGGGGACGCAGGATGGAGCAGCGCATGACAGGATGGGGACGCAGGATGGAGCAGCACATGACAGGATGGGGACGCAGGATGGAGCAGCGCATGACAGGATGGGGACGCAGGATGGAGCAGCACATGACAGGATGGGGACGCAGGATGGAGCAGCACATACCAGGATGGAGACCATATACCAATATAAATGCTCACCACCCGGGCGTAGAACGGGTTCAATAGCTAGTATACATATACAAACATACACATACTAACTACTAATTCATGACCTCAGATGATCAGATGAGCCCTGGAGGAGGTCAGACTCATAGTTCAGAAAACAGTTGGAGAGGGCTGCAGAACCCACTGTAGGGGATAGTACACAGTAGAGAGGACTGATATCAACTCCCTGCTGCAGCCGTGGCCCTGCTGTCCCGTGCAGTGAGCCTCCTCCCTGACCTCTTCTCTGTGAGATGCTGCTGGGAATGGAACAGTGGAGGGAGCAGGAGACCCCCTGTAAGTCCTGGTCTTCCTCCACTGTTGTCCCCAGTGTGCTGTGTGGCCCGGGACCCTGAGTACATTTGAACACTCACCAATGGGACACGCCATTCTGGAGGACAGAGACAGTAGCCACTGAGCGATCTCTTTAGCCTGGAGGGGAAAGCATTAATTGGCCAGCATCTCCCCCTGCATTACACGCCCCGTATTTGAACTCCTGCACTTAGCGCACGCTGTCCATGGCACATGATTATGGGAGGGAATGAGAGGGGCCCCAAGCTGCATGATATCGGTACCCTCTCACTCCTTCCCTTGATGTTGATTTAGTGATCCCATAGCGGCTGCATACTCGGCTGCTATGGGCAGTACGCCCCTGCCTGCAGGGGCCCTTCTCCACCCTCGGGCCCTGGTGCAGTTGTACCGGCTGCACTGGCGGTATGTACTCCCCTCATTCCCTTTACTACCATATGCAGGAGTTCAGCGTGCTCTATACTGCCACTACCATTCATTTTTTCCTCCTATGACTGTAAACGGAAAAGCATTAGGCATAATGTAAAGAAAAGTTCTCAAGTTTAAAAAGAATTCATTTTTTTGTTTTAATTTGGTTGGCAACAATTTTTTTTATTGATGGCCTATACATAGGATAGACCATCAATATCTGATCAGTGGGGGTGCAACAACCAGCAACCCAGTCGATCAGCTGTTAGCAGCAGCGGACGAAAGTGATCAAATATTCCCAGAACACAGCAGTTCTGTCATTTCTATAGTGGCCGTAGCAGGGTTTTGTAGGTCCACCACCTATTTAAATGAATAGGGAGTGATTTTGATGGAGCTGCTGTTTTTCAGCAGCATTAGAGAATTTCTTGTTGCTGCAGGCAGGGATGCCATCAGGGCATTACTGCCCTTACTAGCATATGGGGTCCAATGAGCAGAGGGGGCCGCAGTGGCCAGTTTCAGCACAACAGTTAACAGCCGCCAGCCAATCACAGGTCGGCAGCTGACATCAGCACGCATGTTGCCAACATATGACGTTACTGTCATACACCCGAACGACGCTGCGCGCTTCAGCTGAATCGTTGGGGAGTACACCGTTGGACCCTGGCACATTACACTGCTATGGAGGTGCATTATACTGCAATGGGGGTGCATTATACTGCTATGGGGCTGCATTATATTACTATGGGGGTGCTGCATTATACTACTATGGGGGTGCATTATACTATACATTACATGGGGGTGCATTATACTACTATGGGGGTTCATCATACTATATATGACATAGGGATGTATTATACTATGGGGTACATTATACAATATATGACAAGGGGCTGCATTATACTATGGGGGTGCATTATACTATGGGGGTGCATTATACTATATATGACAATGGGGTGACTTATAATATAGGGGTGCATTATACTATATACAGTATGACTATGGGGCTGCATTATACTGCTATGGAGGTGCATTATATTATATATGATTGGGTGCATTATATTATATATGACAAGGGGGTGCATTATGCAAAGGGAGTCCATTTTACTATGGGGGTGCATTATACTATATATGACTAGAGGCTGCATTATACTATGTGGGTATATTATACTATCGGGGTGCACTATACTACATAGATGACAAGGGGTGCATTATACTATGGGGTGCATTATACTACTATGGGGGTGCATTATATTATATATGATTATGGGGGTGCATTATACATTTATGGGGCTGCATTATACCGCTATGGGTGTGCATTATACTGCTATGGGGCTTCATTATACTGGTATAGGGCTGCATTATACTATATATGACCGGGTGCTGCATTATACTATATATGACTGGGGATGCATAATGCTACTGTGGGGGTGAATTATACTATATATGACTAAGGGGTACATAAAGGTACTATGGGGGTGCATTATACTGCTATATATGACTATGGGGTGCATTATACTAATATGGATGACTATGGGGGTAATATGGAGAGACATGCGGGAAGTTTAGAGAGACATGAGGCAGAATGGGAGGACATGTGTGGTCCAGAATGGGATAAAATGTGGGGTCCATAATGTGGGATATTATTACTGTAGGGGCTAATTAAAAAATATTTTTGAGGATACTGTTTTCAGTGCGGGGGAGGAGAGGCCTTTTTTTGTCAATTGGCGTAGTGTAGAAGTTGGGGAAAAATTAAGGAATGTGTTATTTTCTGCAGAGATGAGTTATGGCTGGAAGAAGTGATTGCAGTGTGTTAGGAGTCGAGCTCCCACCACTGCACAGGGGGAATCTCGAACCATGTCTGCTGCAGTCTTCCATTCTGCATCAGCCACAGTGGAGCCTGCTCAGCGGAGACGTCGGTCCCAGCATCTCACTGAATCTGATACTGTGCAAAGGGTTACTGCTGCCTTTCCAGGCTTTACTATTTTACCCGGCACTGGTCTGCGGCAAGCAGGCTTTTCTGGGACTAAGTCCTGCTTTGCACACACTGAGCATGCCCAGGGCAAGATCTCTCAGTGGAGATCAAGGGTCACATGCTCAGGTACTGCAGCAATTTCCATTGGTTCCCCAGGAAGGCCCTGTACCTGATCAAGTTCTGTGGCAGCCTTCCATTGGTCCTTCTTGGAAGGTCCTGTAGGTGCTACAACTATAAAGGGTTCTCATGACCGCACGGCCGTGCGCTAGTGTCAATTTCTATATGCGTTCAGCGCCACTGTGGTCATGTTTTGTATGCAGTCAGGGACACGGCTGAAATAAGCCCCTAGAATGCTGGCACCTCCGGCGAGGAGTTTTGTGTGTGTGTATTCAGGGACCCGGCAGAAATAAGCCCCTAGAATGCTGGCACCTGCAGGGATTGGGTTCTTCTTCGTGCAGAAGAAGAGTGGAGACTTACGTCCATGCATAGACTACAGGGGTCTTAACTCCATTACCGTTAAGAACAAGTACCCATTACCCCTGATATCTGAGCTTTTTGATAGGCTACGGGGAGCAAGGGTATTTACAAAATTAGATCCGTGGGGTGCTTACAACCTGATTCGCATCCGTGAAGGGGACAAATGGAAGACAGCTTTTAACACCAGGGATGGGCACTATGAATATCTGGTGATGCCCTTCGGGCTCTGTAATGCCCCAGCCGTTTTCCAAGACTTTGTGAACGACAACTTCCGGGATATGCTCACCACCTCGGTCGTAGTCTATCTGGATGATATTCTCATCTACTCTCCAGATATTGACTCCCATCCGAGAGATGTTCGCAAAGTCTTCGACCTCTTACGGGCAAACTCCCTCTACGCCAAGTTGGAGAAGTGTGTGTTTGAGCAGGAGTCCTTGCCTTTCCTTGGTTATATCATCTCTGCCCAGGGTTTGGCTATGGATCCTGCCAAGCTACAGGCTGTGATGGACTGGCAGGAACCCCATTCACTTAAAGCGGTGCAGCGCTTTATGGGGTTCATTAATTACTATCGTCAGTTCATCCCACATTTCTCAACTTTGGTAGCTCCCTTGGTTGCCCTCACCAAGAAGGGAGCAAATCCCAAGTTGTGGTCGGAGGATGTCTCCAAGGCCTTCCTCTCGGTTAAGTCACACTTCGCTAGTGCTCCCATTCTACATCAGCCCGATGTAGATAAGCCATTTATCATGGAGGTGGATGCCTCATCCGTTCGTGCTGAAGCAGTCCTTTTCCAAAAGGATGCTCAAGGTTGGAAGCATCCTTGCTTCTTCTTCTCCAAGACCTTCACACCGGCGGAGAGGAATTATTCCATCGGGGACAGGGAGTTGCTAGCCATGAAGTTGGCTTTCTCAGAGTGGAGACACCTCTAGGAGGGAGCTTGCTTTCCCTTCCAGGTTTTCACTGACCACAAGAACTTGGTATATTTACAGACGGCCCAGCGGCTGAATTCTCGCCAGGCTAGATGGTCCCTGTTCTTCTCCCGGTTTCATTTTCATCTTCATTTTCTCTCCGGGGAGAAGAACATTCGTGCTGATGCTCTCTCCCGCTCCGTACTGTCATCTGAGGAGGAGGAGGAGGAGCCTCGGCTTATTGTCCCTTCTAAGAGCCTGAGAACTGTAGCTCTGGTTTCGTTAGAGTCTGTGCCCCCGGGCAAGACTTTCGTGCCAGCGAATTTGCGACCGGAGGTTCTCGCTTGGGCTCACTCGTCCAGAGTGGGTGGGCATTTTGGGACCAAAAGGACATCTGAGCTTTTGGCGAGAACGTACTGGAGGCCGCATATGGCCGTGATATCGGGGACTATATTCAGGCGTGCGTTTCCTGCGCCCAGAATTGGTCTCCTTGGCAACGGCCTGCTAGGTTGCTTTACCCCCTACCGGTAGCAGACAGGCCCTGGGAAATGGTCCGGATTGACTTCGTGGTGGGCTTACCCAAGTCTCGCAGCTGCACCTTTATCTGGGTTGTCACCGATCATTTCTCTAAAATAGTGCACTTGGTGCCACTTCCACGGTTACCTTCTGCACTGGCCTTGGCGGTGTTGTTCATAAAACATATTTTCCGTTTACATGGAATGCCTGATAAAATTGTCAGCAACCGGGGTCCACAGTAGAGTTGAGCGACCTTGACCTTTTTAGAGTCGAGCCGGGTTTCGCGAAACCCGACTATCTCAAAAGTCGAGTCGAGTGGAATCGGCCGATTATCGTGAAAAGTCGGGGATCGACCGAAACACGAAACCCAATGCAAGTCAATGGGGGAGCATAGTCGGCAGTGAGTAGAGGCCAGGAAAACATGTACAGAGCCCATTGTATTGGCAAAAACATCCATTCTTGCTACTGAAGCTTGTCAATCACAATTTAGCTTATAATAATTGGAAGGCATTTGAAATTGGGGGTCATTTGGCTAAATTTGTGGGGGGTAGTGCTGGTTCAAGTAATTAGTGTGCCCAGTAAATCTGGACCACGTCACGGCAGTGGAGCAGGGAGAGGTAAGTATTTCAACTTTGCAAGTGCTGTGATCCTGAGCAAGCAGGGGGGGCCCCCTCGTTGGCATTGGCACTGGCACAGGGCCCCTCAAAGTACAGCGGTGTGTTTGCACGGTGGGGGCACCTCCCACCGGCAGCAACACTTTTGCGTACTATGAGGGGCCCTGTGCCAGTGACGTCGCCAACGAGTATTCCTCCCCCCACCTGATGAAGGAACCTGCACCTTCATCTGCACCTTCCTCTTTGTCCCCGTGTAAGGTGGTATGGTATGCGGGAAGGGGGACTTGACTTTCAGCAGGGTCACAATCTTGCAATGTAGCGTGCACGGGGAATGTTTCATTATGGGTCAATGTACCAGCAGACTCATCTATCACTGGCTGGGCAATGGGCAGGATGAGGGGGAAACATATATGGGCCCAAAGAATAAAGTGGGCTAAATGCAGTTCAAAATTGGTAACAGGACTAACCAGGGGGCATTGTTTTGTTCAGTGGAGGACAACTGGAATGAGAGGCTGACACAGAGAGTAGGCCCAAATCAGTAAGTATTCTAAATGCAGTTCAAAATTGGCAACAGTAGTAAACCGGCGGCACAGCTTTGTTCACTGTAGGAGAACAGCAAGGAGCGGCAGACACAGATAGAAGGCCCCAACCCAACTAGTAGGCCTAATGCAGTGTTGTTTTCAACAACTACTAAACGAGAGCCAGAAGATCGAAGCAATGGAGAGGAAACCTGGGGAACACCTTGGAGTGGAAGACACCGTCTCTACACCCCAGACCCAACTTGTAGGCCGAATGCAGTGTTGTTTTCAACAACTACTAAACAAGAGCTTTAAGATTGAAGCAATGGAGAGGAAACCTGGAGAACACCTTGGAGCGGAAGACACCGTCTCTACAACCCAGACCCAACTTGTAGGCCGAATGCAGTGTTGTTTTCAACAACTACTTAAGAAGAGCTTTAAGATTGAAGCAATGGAGAGGAAACCTGGAGAACACCTTGGAGCGGAAGACACCGTCTCTACAGCCCAGACCCAATTTGTAGGCCGAATGCAGTGTTGTTTTCAACAACTACTTAAGAAGAGCTTTAAGATTGAAGCAATGGAGAGGAAACCTGGAGAACACCTTGGAGCGGAAGACACCGTCTCTACAACCCAGACCCAACTTGTAGGCCAAATGCAGTGTTGTTTTCAACAACTACTAAACAAGAGCTTTAAGATTGAAGCAATGAAGAGGCAACCTGGGGAACACCTTGGAGCGGAAGACACCGTCTCTACACCCCAGACCCAACTTGTAGGCTGAATGCAGTGTTGTTTTCAACAACTACTAAACGAGAGTCGGAAGACCGAAGCAATGTAGACGAAACCTGGGGAACACCTTGGAGTGGAACACACCGTCTCTACACCCCATACCCAATTTGTAGGCCTAATGCAGTGTAGTTTTCAACAACTACTAAACGAGAGTCGGAAGACCGAAGCAATGGAGAGGAAACCTGGGGAACACCTTGGAGTGGAACACACCGTCTCTACACCCCATACCCAATTTGCAGGCCTAATGCAGTGTAGTTTTCAACAACTACTAAACGAGAGTCGGAAGACCGAAGCAATGGAGAGGAAACCTGGGGAACACCTTGGAGTGGAACACACCGTCTCTACACCCCATACCCAATGTGCAGGCCTAATGCAGTGTAGTTTTCAACAACTACTAAACGAGAGTCGGAAGACCGAAGCAATGGAGAGGAAACCTGGGGAACACCTTGGAGTGGAACACACCGTCTCTACACCCCATACCCAATGTGCAGGCCTAATGCAGTGTAGTTTTCAACAACTACTAAACGAGAGTCGGAAGACCGAAGCAATGTAGACGAAACCTGGGGAACACCTTGAAGTGGAACACACCGTCTCTACACCCCATACCCAATTTGTAGGCCTAATGCAGTGTAGTTTTCAACAACTACTAAACGAGAGTCGGAAAACCAAAGCAATGGAGAGGAAACCTGGGGAACACCTTGGAGTGGAACACACCGTCTCTACACCCCATACCCAATTTGTAGGCCTAATGCAGTGTAGTTTTCAACAACTACTAAACGAGAGTCGGAAGACCACAGCAATGGAGAGGAAACCTGGGGAACACCTTGGAGTGGAACACACCGTCTCTACACCCCATACCCAATTTGTAGGCCTAATGCAGTGTAGTTTTCAACAACTACTAAACGAGAGTCGGAAGATCGAAGCAATGTGGACGAAACCTGGGGAACACCTTGGAGTGGAACACACCGTCTCTACACCCCATACCCAATGTGCAGGCCTAATGCAGTGTAGTTTTCAACAACTACTAAACGAGAGTCGGAAGACCGAAGCAATGTAGACGAAACCTGGGGAACACCTTGGAGTGGAACACACCGTCTCTACTCCCCATACCCAATTTGTAGGCCTAATGCAGTGTAGTTTTCAACAACTACTAAACGAGAGTCGGAAGACCGAAGCAATGGAGAGGAAACCTGGGGAACACCTTGGAGTGGAACACACCGTCTCTACACCCCATACCCAATTTGCAGGCCTAATGCAGTGTAGTTTTCAACAACTACTAAACGAGAGTCGGAATACCGAAGCAATGTAGACGAAACCTGGGGAACACCTTGGAGTGGAACACACCGTCTCTACACCCCATACCCAATGTGCAGGCCTAATGCTGTGTAGTTTTCAACAACTACTAAACGAGAGTCGGAAGACCGAAGCAATGGAGAGGAAACCTGGGGAACACCTTGGAGTGGAACACACCGTCTCTACACCCCATACCCAATTTTCAGGCCTAATGCAGTGTAGTTTTCAACAACTACTAAACGAGATTAGGAAGACCGAAGCAATGTAGACGAAACCTGGGGAACACCTTGGAATGGAACACACCGTCTCTACACCCCATACCCAATTTGTAGGCCTAATGCAGTGTAGTTTTCAACAACTACTAAACGAGAGTCAGAAGACCGAAGCAATGGCGAGGAAACCTGGGGAACACCTTGGAGCGGCAGACACCATTAGTAGGCCCTACCGAAGTAGTAGCCCCAATGCAGTTTTCAAATTCCTAGAGGCTGAAAACAAGACTATTGACGCTCTGCTTTTTTCAAAGGAGGACAGCTGTATTGAGTGGCGCAGGCAGACACAGGCAGTAGGCCTTAAACCAAAAATGTGGCTCAATGCAGTTTAAAAAAGGTTACAGGGGTACACAGGCAGCATTGCTCTGGTCAGTGGAGGACAATTTCAATAGTGGACCGCAGACAGACTTTGTACGCCTACTATTAAAAAAAGGATGCTCTATGCAATTAAAAATAGGTTCCAGGGGTCCACGGGCAGCAGTGGTGTGGTCAGTGGAGGAGTATTGGAGGGAGGGACCGCAGACAGGCGTAGTAGGCCTAACATAACAAAATTAGGCTGTAGGCACTTTAAAATTGGTTCCAGGGGTACACGGGCAGCAGTGGTGTGGTCAGCGGAGGACAATTTGAATTAGGGACTGCAGACAGACTTTGTAGGCTGTCCCCTGTGGACCATGCATCCAACACATTAACCCAGTGCGCCGTAATGGACACGTAACTTTTTGTGGACATGCCTACTGGTCCATGCGTCTCTTGTCAGGTGCACCTTTCTACTGTTTGATTGCCTGACTGCTATGACAATGCAGACTTTTTCATGCCGGTGGAGGGCTGGGATGGCTTTTCTCGCAAAAGAAATGTCGACTGGGTAGCTTGAACCGTGGTACAGCATAGTTCATCTGGGCTTTCTAAATATAAAACAAAGAAAAAAGGAGGCTCCATGCACTTTCAGCTGGGTTCCAGAGGTACACGGCCAGCATTGGTCTGGTCAGTGGAGAACTATTGTAAGGAGGGACCGCAGACAGGCTTCGAAGGCCTAACATAATAATATTGGGCTGTAGGCACTTTAAAATTGGTTCCAGGGGTACACGGGCAGCAGTAGACAGGTCAGTGGAGGACTAGTGGAAGGACGGACCGCAGACAGGCTTCGAAGGCCTAACATAACAAAATAGGGCTGTAGGCACTTTAAAATTGGTTCCAGGGGTACACGGGCAGCAGTAGACAGGTCAGTGGAGGACTAGAGGAAGGAGGGACCGCAGACAGGCTTCGAAGGCCTAACATAATAAAATTGGGCTGTAGGCACTTTAAAATTGGTTCCATGGGTACACGGGCAGCAGTAGACAGGTCAGTGGAGGACTAGTGGAAGGAGGGACCGCAGACAGGCTTTCGAAGGCCTAACATAATAAATTTGGGCTGTAGGCACTTTATAATTGGTTTCAGGGGTACACGGGCAGCAGTAGACAGGTCAGTGGAGGACTAGTGGAAGGACGGACCGCAGACAGGCTTCGAAGGCCTAACATAATAAAATAGGGCTGTAGGCACTTTAAAATTGGTTCCAGGGGTACACGGGCAGCAGTAGACAGGTCAGTGGAGGACTAGTGGAAGGAGGGACCGCAGACAGGCTTCGAAGGCCTAACATAATAAAATTGGGCTGTAGGCACTTTAAAATTGGTTCCAGGGGAACACGGGCAGCAGTAGACAGGTCAGTGGAGGACTAGTGGAAGGACGGACCGCAGACAGGCTTCGAAGGCCTAACATAATAAAATAGGGCTGTAGGCACTTTAAAATTGGTTCCAGGGGTACACGGGCAGCAGTAGACAGGTCACTGGAGGCCTAGTGGAAGGAGGGACCGCAGACAGGCTTCGAAGGCCTAACATAATAAAATTGGGCTGTAGGCACTTTAAAATTGGTTCCAGGGGAACACGGGCAGCAGTAGACAGGTCAGTGGAGGACTAGTGGAAGGAGGGACCGCAGACAGGCTTCGAAGGCCTAACATAACAAAATTAGGCTGTAGGCACTTTAAAATTGGTTCCAGGGGTACACGGGCAGCAGTGGTGTGGTCAGCGGAGGACAATTTGAATTAGGGACTGCAGACAGACTTTGTAGGCTGTCCCCTGTGGACCATGCATCCAACACATTAACCCAGTGCGCCGTAATGGACACGTAACTTTTTGTGGACATGCCTACTGGTCCATGCGTCTCTTGTCAGGTGCACCTTTCTACTGTTTGATTGCCTGACTGCTATGACAATGCAGACTTTTTCATGCCGGTGGAGGGCTGGGATGGCTTTTCTCGCAAAAGAAATGTCGACTGGGTAGCTTGAACCGTGGTACAGCATAGTTCATCTGGGCTTTCTAAATATAAAACAAAGAAAAAAGGAGGCTCCATGCACTTTCAGCTGGGTTCCAGAGGTACACGGCCAGCATTGGTCTGGTCAGTGGAGAACTATTGTAAGGAGGGACCGCAGACAGGCTTCGAAGGCCTAACATAATAATATTGGGCTGTAGGCACTTTATAATTGGTTCCAGGGGTACACGGGCAGCAGTAGACAGGTCAGTGGAGGACTAGTGGAAGGACGGACCGCAGACAGGCTTCGAAGGCCTAACATAATAAAATAGGGCTGCAGGCACTTTAAAATTGGTTCCAGGGGTACACGGGCAGCAGTAGACAGGTCAGTGGAGGCCTAGTGGAAGGAGGGACTGCAGGCAGGCTTCGAAGGCCTAACATAATAAAATAGGGCTGTGGGCACTTTAAAATTGGTTCCATGGGTACACGGGCAGCAGTAGACAGGTCAGTGGAGGACTAGTGGAAGGAGGGACCGCAGACAGGCTTCGAAGGCCTAACATAATAAAATTGGGCTGTAGGCACTTTAAAATTGGTTCCAGGGGAACACTGGCAGCAGTAGACAGGTCAGTGGAGGACTAGTGGAAGGATGGACCGCAGACAGGCTTCGAAGGCCTAACATAATAAAATTGGGCTGTAGGCACTTTAAAATTGGTTCCAGGGGTACACGGGCAGCAGTAGACAGGTCAGTGGAGGCCTAGTGGAAGGAGGGACCGCAGACAGGCTTCGAAGGCCTAACATAATAAAATTGGGCTGTAGGCACTTTATAATTGGTTCCAGGGGTACACGGGCAGCAGTAGACAGGTCAGTGGAGGCCTAGTGGAAGGAGGGACCGCAGACAGGCTTCGAAGGCCTAACATAATAAAATTGGGCTGTAGGCACTTTATAATTGGTTCCAGGGGTACACGGGCAGCAGTAGACAGGTCAGTGGAGACTTAGTGGAAGGAGGGACTGCAGACAGGCTTCAAAGGCCTAACATAATAAAATTGGACTGTAGGCACTTTGAATTCTCTTGCAGGGGTACACAGGCACCATTGGTGTTGTCAGCGGCGGCCGATTGTAATGAGTGTCTGCCAGTTAGTAGTCCCAAACAATAAATACATGTTAATGTCTCGCATTACAACAAAACGAAAGCACAAAAGGGTGCAATCATTAGGTACAGGGGTGGGCTCCTCTGCGTAGTTTCAGATCTAGTAATTTGGCACAAAGTATTTACTTGGGTAAATATAGGACACTGCCCCTGACTATGTTAAGTACCATCATACATGTCAACACAATGGTATTGTCAGTGGCAGGAATTTACGGATGTCAGCGCATAGACTAAACATTGGTGGAACTGTGAGAGATAATTGTGCAAGTGGTAGAGCAATGTTTGAGCTGGGGGTGGGGGAACTCTCTTGTGGCCGGCGGTACAGGCCCAGGGCCCCTCATGTTACAACAGTGTGTCTGACGTTGGGTGCGCACCACCACCGCCAGAGACACTTTATTGTACTATGAGGGACCCAGTGGCAGTGCCGTCGACCAAAAGCGGGCACACCCACCTCTTCAGACAAACAGCACTCTCACGGGTGCTTGCGCCAAGTGGCGATACCACGGCCCCGTGTGGGGAGTTTGGCCATTTAGGGAGGTCTAAACATGTCGTATGCTGGACAATCAGCTGCTGCAAATTACGAGATTGGTAAAGTCATTCAGAGTAGTCCACAGGCAATACCTTTTCATAGGAAAGCTAGGTGTCGGCCGTGCAAGGTGGGGCAAAAGAATTCGAAATCCAGTTGTGGTTCATTTTAATGAAGGTTAGATCATCAACATTTTGGGTAGCCAGACGAGTCCTTTTTTCGGTTAATATTGAACCTGCAGCACTGAATACTCTTTCTGATAGGACACTAGCTGCCGGGCAAGCAAGCTCCTGCAATGCATATTCTGCCAATTCTGGCCAGGTGTCTAATTTGGATGCCCAGTAATCAAATGGGAATGACGGTTGAGGTAGAACATCGATAAGGGATGAAAAATAGTTAGTAACCATACTGGACAAATGTTGTCTCCTGTCACTTTGAATTGATGCAGCAGTACCTGTCCTGTCTGCGGTCATAGCAAAATCCCTCCACAACCTGGTCAGAAAACCCCTCTGTCCAACGCCACTTCGGATTTCTGCACCTCTAACACTTCTGGTCTGCTGCCCCCTGCTGCTCGTGTGAGAACGATCACGGGCGCTGTGTGCTGGGAATGCCTGAAGCAAACGGTCAACAAGAGTTGATTGTTTGGTTGCTAATATTAGTTCCAAGTTGTCATGTGGCATAATATTTTGCAATTTACCTTTATAGCGAGGATCAAGGAGGCAGGCCAACCAGTAATCGTCATCGTTCATCATTTTCGTAATGCGTGTGTCCCTTTTGAGGATACGTAAGGCATAATCCGCCATGTGTGCCAAAGTTCCAGTTGTCAAATCTGCGGTTGTGCTTGGTTGAGGGGCAGTTTCAGGCAAATCTACGTCACTTGTGTCCTTCAGAAACCCAGAACCCGGCCTTGCCACGCCACCAATTTCCAGTGGCCCCGGAGAAGCTTCCTCATTAAAAAAATACTCATCCCCATCATCCTCCTCGTCCTCCTCCTCCTGTTCGCCCGCTACCTCGTCCTGTACACTGCCCTGACCAGACAATGGCTGACTGTCATCAAGGCTTTCCTCTTCCTCGGCTGCAGATGCCTGCTCCTTTATGTGCGTCAAACTTTGCATCAGCAGATGCATTAGGGGGATGCTCATGCTTATTATGGCGTTGTCTGCACTAACCAGCCGTGTGCATTACTCAAAACACTGAAGGACTTGACACATGTCTTGTATCTTTGACCACTGCACACCTGACAACTCCATGTCTGCCATCCTACTGCCTGCCCGTGTATGTGTATCCTCCCACAAACACATAACAGCCCGCCTCTGTTCGCACAGTCTCTGAAGCATGTGCAGTGTTGAGTTACACCTTGTTGCAACGTCTATGATTAGGCAATGCTGGGGAAGGTTCAAAGACTGCTGATAGGTCTGCATACGGCTGGAGTGTACGGGCGAACGGCGGATATGTGAGCAAAGTCTGCGCACTTTGAGGAGCAGGTCGGATAACCCCGGATAACTTTTCAGGAAGCACTGCACCACCATGTTTAAGGTGTGAGCCAGGCAAGGAATGTGTTTCAGTTGGGAAAGGGAGATGGCAGCCATGAAATTCCTTCCGTTATCACTCACTACCTTGCCTGCCTCAAGATCTACAATGCCCAGCCACGACTGCATTTCTCTCTGCAAGAACTCGGACAGAACTTCCGCGGTGTGTCTGTTGTCGCCCAAACACTTCATAGCCAATACAGCCTGCTGACGCTTGCCAGTAGCTGCCCCATAATGGGACAACTGGTTTGCAACAGTGCCAGCTGCGGATGGAGTGGTTTGGCGACTGCGGTCTATGGACGAGCTCTCGCTTCTGCAGAAGGACGAGGAGGAGGAGGGGGTGCGAACACCTACAGCCAACTGTTTCCTAGACCGTGGGCTAGGCAGAACTGTCCCGAAATTGATGTCCCCTGTGGACCCTGCATCCACCACATTCACCCAGTGTGCCGTGATGGACACGTAACGTCCCTGCCATGCCTACTGGTCCATGCATCTGTTGTCAGGTGCACCTTTGTACTCACAGATTGCCTGAGTGCATGGACGATGCGCTCTTTAACATGCTGGTGGAGGGCTGGGATGGCTTTTCTCGAAAAGAAGTGTCGACTGGGTAGCTCCTAGCGTGGTACAGCGTAGTCCATCAGGGCTTTGAAAGCTTCACTTTCAACTAACCGGTAGGGCATCATCTCTAACGAGATTAGTCTAGCTATGTGGGCGTTCAAACCCTGTGTACGCGGATGCAAGGATAAGTACTTCCTTTTTCTAACCAGAGCCTCATGTAGGGTGAGCTGGACTGGAGAGCTGGAGATCGTGGAACTAGCGGGGGTGCCGGTGGACATGGCAGACTGAGAGACGGTTGGAGACGGTATTGTTTCCGCCGGTGCCCTAGATGCAGTGTTTCCTACTACGAAACTGGTGATTCCCTGACCCTGACTGCTTTGGCCTGGCAAAGAAACCTGCACAGATACTGCAGGTGGTGCGGAAAATGGTGGCCTTAGAGTGACGGCAGGGATGTAGCGTTGCTGACTAGCTTCATTGGCCGAGGGTGCTACAACCTTAAGGGACGTTTGGTAGTTAGTCCAGGCTTGCAAATGCATGGTGGTTAAATGTCTATGCATGCAACTTGTATTGAGACTTTTCAGATTCTGACCTCTGCTTAAGGTAGTTGAACATTTTTGACAGATGACTTTGCGCTGATCAATTGGATGTTGTTTAAAAAAATGCCAGACTGCACTCTTTCAAGCCTCGGATCCCTTTTCAGGCATTGCAGACTGAGCTTTAACCGGATGGCCACGCTGTCCTCCAACAGGTTTTGGCTTTGCCACGCGTTTTGTCCCATCTACGGGCCCGGCAGATGGAACCTGTTGCGATGTTGATGCCTGCTGCGGCCCCTCCTCCTCCGCTTCAAAACTACTGCCGCCTGCACCCTGTTCCCCAAATGGCTGCCAATCGGGGTCAACAACTGGGTCATCTATAACCTTCTCTTCTAGCTCGTGCGCAACTTCGTCTGTGTCACCGTGTAAGTCAGTGGTAGAGCGTTCGTGACGGGGCAACATAGTCTCATCAGGGTCTGATTCTGGATCAGTACCCTGCGAGGGCAATGTTGTGGTCTGAGTCAAAGGACCAGCATAGTAGTCTGGCTGTGGCTGTGCATCAGTGCACTCCATGTCAGATTCAACTTGTAATGGGCATGGCCTGTTAACTGCTTCACTTTCTAAGGGACGGTATGTGTAAAGAGCTCCATGGAGTAACCCGTTGTATCGCCTGCTGCATCCTTCTCTGTTGTTGTTTTTGCTGAAGAGGACAAGGAAGCGACTTGTCCCTGACCGTGAACATCCACTAACGACGCGCTGCTTTTACATTTACCAGTTTCAAAAGAGGAGGCAAAAGAGCTAGAGGCTGAGTCAGCAAGGTAAGCCAAAACTTGCTCTTGCTGCTCCGGCTTTAAAAGCGGTTTTCCTACTCCCAGAAAAGGGAGCGTTCGAGGCCTTCTGTAGCCAGACGACGAACCTGGCTCCACAGCTCCAGACTTAGGTGCAATATTTTTTTTCCCACGACCACCTGATGCTCCACTACCACTACCATCATTACCAGCTGACAATAAACGCCCACGGCCACGACCTCTTCCACCAGACTTCCTCATTGTTTTAAAAACTTAACCAAAGTAACGGTATTTGTTGCTGTAAAACAACTTACACGGTGAGCTATAACTTCAGTATGATTTAGATATCCCTTTACAGGTGGGTGAGACCGCAAGGAAAATCAGGCACAATGTTACACCCTCTGTTTTCGGTGGCACCAAATGAGAGAGATGCCACACACGCAGGACTGTCACTCAAGCACAAAATGTCAATATTGATCTCCCACTTTTTTTTTTATTTTTTCAGGGAGACTTTAGAAACCAAATAAAAAAAATGATTTTTTCAGGGAGAATTTAGAAACCAAATTAAAAAAATGATTTTTTCAGGGAGAATTTAGAAACCAAATAAAAAAAAAATAGGCTTTCTATGGCCCACTATTTGAGAGAGAGAGATGGCACACCCAGGAGTCAAGACTGGCACACAAGCAGAAAGGGCAATATTAATCTCCCACTGTTTTTTTTATTTGTTCAGGGAGAATTTAGAAACCAAATAAAAAAAAAATAGGCTTTCTATGGCCCACTATTTGAGAGACAGAGATGGCACACCCAGGAGTCAGGAATGGCACACAAGCAGAAAGGCCAATATTAATCTCCCACTGATTTTTTTTTATTTTTTCAGGGAGACTTTAGAAACCAAATTTAAAAAAATGATTTTTTTCAGGGAGAATTTAGAAACCAAATAAGAAAAAATGATTTTTTCAGGGAGAATTTAGAAACCAAATAAAAAAAAAATAGGCTTTCTATGGCCCACTATTTGAGAGAGAGAGATGGCACACCCAGGAGTCAAGACTGGCACACAAGCAGAAAGGGCAATATTAATCTCCCACTGTTTTTTTTTTATTTTTTCAGGGAGAATTTAGAAACCAAATAAAAAAAAAATAGGCTTTCTATGGCCCACTATTTGAGAGAGAGAGAGATGGCACACCCAGGAGTCAAGACTGGCACACAAGCAGAAAGGCCAATATTAATCTCCCACTGATTTTTTTTTATTTTTTCAGGGAGAATTTAGAAACAAAATAAAAAAAAATAGGCTTTCTATGGCCCACTATTTGAGAGACAGAGATGGCACACCCAGGAGTCAGGAATGGCACACAAGCAGAAAGGCCAATATTAATCTCCCACTGATTTTTTTTTATTTTTTCAGGGAGAATTTAGAAACCAAATAGAAAAAAAAAATAGGCTTTCTATGGCCCACTATTTGAGAGAGAGAGATGGCACACCCAGGAGTCAAGACTGGCACACAAGCAGAAAGGCCAATATTAATCTCCCACTGATTTTTTTTTATTTTTTCAGGGAGAATTTAGAAACCAAATAAAAAAAAATAGGCTTTCTATGGCCCACTATTTGAGAGACAGAGATGGCACACCCAGGAGTCAGGAATGGCACACAAGCAAAAAGGCCAATATTAATCTCCCACTGATTTTTTTTTATTTTTTCAGGGAGACTTTAGAAACCAAATAAAAAAAATGATTTTTTCAGGGAGAATTTAGAAACCAAATTAAAAAAATGATTTTTTCAGGGAGAATTTAGAAACCAAATAAAAAAAAAAGGCTTTCTATGGCCCACTATTTGAGAGAGAGAGATGGCACACCCAGGAGTCAAGACTGGCACACAAGCAGAAAGGGCAATATTAATCTCCCACTGTTTTTTTTTTATTTGTTCAGGGAGAATTTAGAAACCAAATAAAAAAAAATAGGCTTTCTATGGCCCACTATTTGAGAGACAGAGATGGCACACCCAGGAGTCAGGAATGGCACACAAGCAGAAAGGCCAATATTAATCTCCCACTGATTTTTTTTTATTTTTTCAGGGAGACTTTAGAAACCAAATTTAAAAAAATGATTTTTTTTCAGGGAGAATTTAGAAACCAAATAAGAAAAAATGATTTTTTCAGGGAGAATTTAGAAACCAAATAAAAAAAAATAGGCTTTCTATGGCCCACTATTTGAGAGAGAGAGATGGCACACCCAGGAGTCAAGACTGGCACACAAGCAGAAAGGGCAATATTAATCTCCCACTGTTTTTTTTTTATTTTTTCAGGGAGAATTTAGAAACCAAATAAAAAAAAAATAGGCTTTCTATGGCCCACTATTTGAGAGAGAGAGATGGCACACCCAGGAGTCAAGACTGGCACACAAGCAGAAAGGCCAATATTAATCTCCCACTGATTTTTTTTTATTTTTTCAGGGAGAATTTAGAAACAAAATAAAAAAAAATAGGCTTTCTATGGCCCACTATTTGAGAGACAGAGATGGCACACCCAGGAGTCAGGAATGGCACACAAGCAGAAAGGCCAATATTAATCTCCCACTGATTTTTTTTTATTTTTTCAGGGAGAATTTAGAAACCAAATAGAAAAAAAAATAGGCTTTCTATGGCCCACTATTTGAGAGAGAGAGATGGCACACCCAGGAGTCAAGACTGGCACACAAGCAGAAAGGCCAATATTAATCTCCCACTGATTTTTTTTTATTTTTTCAGGGAGAATTTAGAAACCAAATAAAAAAAAAAATAGGCTTTCTATGGCCCACTATTTGAGAGACAGAGATGGCACACCAAGGAGTCAGGAATGGCACACAAGCAGAAAGGCCAATATTAATCTCCCACTGATTTTTTTTTATTTTTTCAGGGAGACTTTAGAAACCAAATAAAAAAAATGATTTTTTCAGGGAGAATTTAGAAACCAAATAAAAAAAAAGATTTTTTCAGGGAGAATTTAGAAACCAAATGTTAAGGACTGGCGGAACGCACCAAGTACAAGATGAAATGGAACTAGGTGCGTTCACAGTCCGAGGTCCACCGTGCAGGTAAAAACCCTGCTGCTAGTAAAGACGGACTATATGGCGGTACTATAAGAATACACACATGTGTTAGCTTCACCCTGTGTGAAGGAAGCGACCCTGTTGCGTCACAGGACCGCGGTACCGCACATAGAACACAAGCAAGGAGTCACTAATCTCAAACCCGAGACTGAGGATTTGAGTTCAGAAGACCCCATGCGCTCGACACCGCAACTGGGGTGTCAGAGGAACATAAATAATAATATAAAGGCACAAGAGTGCGTGCGGTGCCGCACTGACGGACGCCACTAACCACCCAGGCTTGGGTCAGGAAAGCGCAGAGCAAGCGCACGGCGCCGTACTGGCGGACACAGCAACTGGTAGCTGTAATGTGTGTTACGTGCTGTTGGATAAGTCGGGCGCTAGATAGCAAACATACACCTTCCGCGAACAGTCATCCAATAGGGAGGGTTATTTAAAGAGCGACTTTCACTCACAACACACACACATATTACAAGACAATACTAGCGCATGGCCGTGCGGTCATGCGCAGTTTATATAGTTGCAGCACAGGAAGCTGCTACCGAAGTTTTGCCCTTTCAGGACCTTCCTGGAGGACCAATGGAATGTGCTGCAGTACCTGAGCATGTGACCCTCGATCTCCAACGGGAGATCTTGCCCTGGGCATGCTCAGTGTGTGAAAATAAGGACTTAGTCCCAGAGAAGCCTGCTCGCTGCAGATCAGTGCAGGGTACAACAGGAGAGCCAGAAAAGGTAGCAGTAACCCTCTGCACAGAATCAGTGCCAGCAAGACGCTGGGAGCGACGCCTCCGCTGAGCAGACCCCACTGCGGCCGATGCAGAATGGGAGACCGCAGCAGACACGGATTGAGATTCCTCCTGTGCAGCAGAGGAAACTCGACTCCTAACATTACCCCCCCTCATAAGGCCCCCCCCTCCTTGAGCCTCACTACGCTCAAAAGCTGCAATAAGCAGCGGAGCCCGAATGTGCTCCACAGGCTCCCAGGTCCTATCCTCTGGGCCGTGACCCTTCCAGTCCACCAGATAAAATTTCTTGCCACGTACCACCTTGCACCCCACAATAGCATTCACCTCAAACTCATCCGTAGATGAACCCGATGTCCCAGCAGATGACTCCGGGACAAACGAACGGGCTTTAAGAGGGAAACGTGAAAAGTATCGGTGATACCAAGGCGTGGAGGAATAGCCAAACGGTAGACCACAGGGTTGACCTGTTCCAGAACCTTAAACGGGCCAATGTAGCGAGGAGCAAACTTAGTGGACTCAACTCGCAGCCTGATGTTACGGGCGGAGAGCCACACTAAGTCGCCAGGAGCAAAGACCGGAGCGGGGCGCCGGTGTGCATCAGCCGAAACCCTCATTCTCTCCTTGGAGGCCCGGATGGCATCCTGTGTGTGGTCCCAGATGTCACGTGCCTCCACCGCCCAGTCTGCCACCCTAGAATCAGTGGATGACACGGGCATGGGCACACGGACACGCGGATGCTGGCCGTAATTAAGGAGAAAAGGAGTCTGACCAGTGAAATCGGCTACGGCGTTGTTCAAGGCAAATTCCGCCCAAGGTAGCAAAGATGCCCAGTCGTCCTGCCTAGCAGAGACGAAATGACGCAAATATGTCACCAGAGTCTGATTGGTTCTCTCCACCAACCCATTCGTCTCGGGATGGTATGCAGAGGAGAGGTTTAACTCTATGCTGAGTAAACGGCAGAGCTCTCTCCAAAACCGAGACGCGAACTGGGGACCCCGATCGCTGACAATCTTATCAGGCATACCATGCAATCGGAAAACGTGCTTAATGAACAACACCGCCAAGGCCCGTGCTGAAGGTAACCGAGGAAGCGACACCAAATGCACCATCTTAGAGAAATGGTCGGTGACAACCCAAATAATGGATCAGCCACGCGACTTGGGTAAGCCCACCACAAAGTCCATCCCGACCATCTCCCAGGGTCTGTCTGCCACCGGTAGAGGGTAAAGCAACCCAGCAGGCCGTTGCCGAGGAGACTGATTCTGGGCGCAAGAAACACACGCCTGAATATAGTCCCTGACATCTCGGGCCATATGCGGCCACCAGTATGTTCTCGCCAAAAGCTCAGATGTCCTCTTGGTCCCAAAATGCCCACCCACTCTAGAGGAGTGAGCCCAAGAGAGAACCTCTGGTCGCAAGTTAGCTGGCACGAAAGTCTTGCCCGGGGTACAGACTCTAGCGAAACCGGAGCTACAGTTCTCAGGCTCTCAGAAGGGACAATAAGCCGAGGCTCCTCCTCCTCCTCCTCAGATGACACTACGGAGCGGGAGAGAGCGTCGGCACGAACGTTCTTCTCCCCGGAGAGAAAATGGAGAGTAAAATGGAACCGGGAGAAGAACAGGGACCATCTAGCCTGGCGAGAATTCAGCCGCTGGGCCGTTTGTAGATATACCAAGTTCTTGTGGTCAGTGAAGACTTGGAAGGGAAAGCGAGCTCCCTCCAAGAGATGTCTCCACTCTGAAAAAGCCAACTTCATGGCTAGCAACTCCCTGTCCACGATGGAATAATTCCTCTCCGCTGGTGTGAAGGTCTTAGAGAAAAAGAAGCAAGGATGCTTCCGACCTTGAGCATCCTTTTGGAAAAGGACTGCTCCAGCACCAACAGATGAGGCATCCACCTCCATGATAAATGGTTTATCAACATCGGGGCGATGTAGGATGGTAGCGCTAGCGAAATGAGACTTGATCGAGAGAAACGCTTTGGAGACCTCCTCTGACCACATCTTGGGATTTGCTCCATTTTTGGTGAGGGCAACCAAGGGAGCTACCAAAGTTGAGAAGTGTGGAATGAACTGGCGATAGTAATTAATGAACCCCATAAAGTGCTGCACCGCTTTAAGAGAATGGGGTTCCTGCCAGTCCATTACAGCCTGTAGCTTGGCAGGATCCATAGCCAATCCCTGGGCAGAGATGATATAACCAAGGAAGGGCAAGGACTCCTGCTCAAACACACACTTCTCCAACTTGGCGTAGAGGGAGTGTGCCCGTAAGAGGTCGAAGACTTTGCGAACATCTCTCCGATGGGAGTCAATATCTGGAGAAAAGATGAGAATATCATCCAGATAGACAAGACCGAGGTGGTGAGCATATCCCGGAAGATGTCGTTCACGAAGTCTTGGAAAACGGCTGGGGCATTACAGAGCCCGAAGGGCATCACCAGATATTCATAGTGTCCATCCCTGGTGTTAAAAGCCGTCTTCCATTCATCCCCCTCACGGATGCGAATCAGGTTGTAAGCACCCCGCAGATCTAACTTTGTAAATACCCTCGCTCCCCGTAGCCTATCAAACAGCTCAGATATCAGGGGTAAAGGGTACTTGTTCTTAACGGTGATGGCGTTAAGACCCCTGTAGTCTATGCATGGACGTAAGTCTCCAGTCTTCTTCTGTACGAAGAAGAACCCAGCCCCTGCCGGTGACACTGACTTCCTAATGAATCCTCTTGCCAGATTTTCTTGGATGTACTGAGACATTGCCTCCGTCTCCGGGAGAGATAACGGATAGACTCGACCCCGGGGAGGCTCAGCACCAGGCAAGAGGTCAATAGGACAGTCATAGGGGCGGTGAGGCGGAAGGGTCTCCGCAGCTCTTTTGGAGAACACGTCAGCATAGGGCCAATAGTGCTTGGGGAGAGAGGAAAGATCTGCGGGTACCTGTGTAGTAGCAACCTGAACGCACTCCCTCTGACATCTACCCTCGCAGGATTTACTCCATCCCAAAATTCTCCCTGAGGACCACTCAATATGAGGAGAATGGTAGCGAAGCCATGGTATCCCCAACAGGACCTCATCAATTCCCTCAGGCATGACTAATAGGGAGATTATCTCCTGATGTGATGGAGACACAGAAAGCGTGAAAGGAATGGTTTGGTGGGTAATCTGTGTGGGTAGTGTTGACCCATTTACCACTCGAACGGTTATTGGCTTGGCGAGCATCACCAAGGGTATTGCGTGACGCTGGGCAAATGCGGAAGACATAAAGTTACCCTCTGCCCCAGAATCCACACATAGCTCGACCATAAGAGTGGATGGGCTTATGGTAATTGTCCGCTTGAAGGACAACTTTGATGCAAACGTCGCCGTGTCCAGTGTACCTCCTCCAACTGCCACTAGACGCTGACGTTTCCCCGACCGCTGAGGACCCTTGGAGGCAAGATGTCCTGACTGCTGGCAAACATGACGGACCTTATGTGCACGGGCGGACTGAGATTTGGATCCCGCTCGTGTCACCTCTAAGGCCTCATGTGACTCGGATGCCTGGACTGGAGATTCCAAAGGTTTGGCGAAGGTGGGAGCCAGCCGAAACCTCTGCCTACGCTGGGCTCGCTCTAACCTCCGCTCGTTAAAACGGAGATCAATACGAGTAGAGACGGCTATTAATTCCTCCAGTGTGGCAGGAATCTCCCTAGTGGCCAGAGCGTCCTTAACGTGATCAGCCAGGCCCCTCCAAAATATGGGAATAAGGGCTTTATCCGACCACTCCAGCTCGGAAGCTAATGTACGGAAGCGGACGGAAAAATGGCTGACCAAGGACTCACCCTGAGTTAATGCCAGTAGTTGGAGCGCTGTGTCATGGGTGACTTGAGGTCCTAAAAAGACCTTTTTCAGAGTGCTCAGGAACAACGGAGCACTCTGCACCACATGATCACCTCGCTCCCACAGCGGCATAGCCCACTCCAACGCCCTGTCCGACAAGAGAGACACAATAAATCCCACCTTAGCCCGCTCTGTAGGAAAACGTGCAGCCAGGAGCTCGAGATGGATAGAGCACTGACTCACGAATCCCCTACAAGTTTTGCAATCTCCAGAAAATTTTTCTGGCAACGGGAGGCGAGATAATGTTGGAACAGGGGTGGCAGTGGACAAGGTTGCTGCAGCCACGCTAGCAGCCTGTACAGCAACTGCGGTACCATCTACAGCTGAGGTTGAGCTCTCGAGAGCCGCCAACCTACGCTCCAGCTGCTGGATACACCGCAAAGATTGCTGAATGTCCGCCATTTACTAGCCAGACCTTGGCGCTAGTATTATGTTAAGGACTGGCGGAACGCACTAAGTACAAGATGAAATGGAACTAGGTGCGTTCTCAGTCCGAGGTCCACCGTGCAGGTAAAAACCCGGCTGCTAGTAAAGACGGACTACAGGTCCTTCTCAAAAAATTAGCATATAGTGTTAAATTTCATTATTTACCATAATGTAATGATTACAATTAAACTTTCATATATTATAGATTCATTATCCACCAACTGAAATTTGTCAGGTCTTTTATTGTTTTAATACTGATGATTTTGGCATACAACTCCTGATAACCCAAAAAACCTGTCTCAATAAATTAGCATATCAAGAAAAGGTTCTCTAAACGACCTATTCCCCTAATCTTCTGAATCAACTAATTAACTCTAAACACATGCAAAAGATACCTGAGGCTTTTATAAACTCCCTGCCTGGTTCATTACTCAAAACCCCCATCATGGGTAAGACTAGCGACCTGACAGATGTCAAGAAGGCCATCATTGACACCCTCAAGCAAGAGGGTAAGACCCAGAAAGAAATTTCTCAACAAATAGGCTGTTCCCAGAGTGCTGTATCAAGGCACCTCAATGGTAAGTCTGTTGGAAGGAAACAATGTGGCAGAAAACGCTGTACAACGAGAAGAGGAGACCGGACCCTGAGGAAGATTGTGGAGAAGTGGAAACATCCAGAGCCACCGTGCACAGGCGTGTGCAGGAAATGGGCTACAGGTGCCGCATTCCCCAGGTAAAGCCACTTTTGAACCATAAACAGCGGCAGAGGCGCCTGACCTGGGCTACAGAGAAGCAGCACTGGACTGTTGCTAAGTGGTCCCAAGTACTTTTTTCTGATGAAAGCAAATTTTGCATGTCATTCGGAAATCAAGGTGCCAGAGTCTGGAGGAAGACTGGGGAGAAGGAAATGCCAAAATGCCTGAAGTCCAGTGTCAAGTACCCACAGTCAGTGATGGTGTGGGGTGCCATGTCAGCTGCTGGTGTTGGTCCACTGTGTTTCATCAAGGGCAGGGTCAATGCAGCTAGCTATCAGGAGATTTTGGAGCACTTCATGCTTCCATCGGCTGAAATGCTTTATGGAGATGAAGATTTCATTTTTCAGCACGACCTGGCACCTGCTCACAGTGCCAAAACCACTGGTAAATGGTTTACTGACCATGGTATTACTGTGCTCAATTGGCCTGCCAACTCTCCTGACCTGAACCCCATAGAGAATCTGTGGGATATTGTGAAGAGAAAGTTGAGAGACGCAAGACCCAACACTCTGGATGAGCTTAAGGCTGCTATTGAAGCATCCTGGGCCTCCATAACATCTTAGCAGTGTCACAGGCTGATTGCCTCCATGCCACGCCGCATTGAAGCAGTCATTTCTGCCAAAGGATTCCCGACCAAGTATTGAGTGCATAACTGAACATTATTATTTGATGGTTTTTTTGTTTGTTATTAAAAAACACTTTTATTTGATTGGATGGGTGAAATATGCTAATTTATTGAGACAGGTTTTTTGGGTTATCAGGAGTTGTATGCCAAAATCATCAGTATTAAAACAATAAAAGACCTGACAAATTTCAGTTGGTGGATAATGAATCTATAATATATGAAAGTTTAATTGTAATCATTACATTATGGTAAATAATGAAATTTAACACTATATGCTAATTTTTTGAGAAGGACCTGTATATGGCGGTACTATAAGAATACACACATGGGTTAGCTTCACCCTGTGTGAAGGAAGCGACCCTGTTGCGTCACAGGACCGCGGTACCGCACATAGAGCGCAAGCAAGGAGTCACTAATCTCAAACCCGAGACTGAGGATTTGAGTTCAGAAGACCCCATGCGCTCGACACCGCAACTGGGGTGTCAGAGGAACATAAATAATAATATAAAGGCACAAGAGTGCGTGCGGTGCCGCACTGACGGACGCCACTAACCACCCAGGCTTGGGTCAGGAAAGCGCAGAGCAAGCGCACGGTGCCGTACTGGCGGACACAGCAACTGGTAGCTGTAATGTGTGTTACGTGCTGTTGGATAAGTCGGGCGCTAGATAGCAAACATACACCTTCCGCGAACAGTCATCCAATAGGGAGGGTTATTTAAAGAGCGACTTTCACTCACAACACACACACATATTACAAGACAATACTAGCGCATGGCCGTGCGGTCATGCGCAGTTTATATAGTTGCAGCACAGGAAGCTGCTACCAAAGTTTTGCCCTTTCAGGACCTTCCTGGAGGACCAATGGAATGTGCTGCAGTACCTGAGCATGTGACCCTCGATCTCCAACGGGAGATCTTGCCCTGGGCATGCTCAGTGTGTGAAAATAAGGACTTAGTCCCAGAGAAGCCTGCTCGCTGCAGATCAGTGCAGGGTACAACAGGAGAGCCAGAAAAGGCCGCAGTAACCCTCTGCACAGAATCAGTGCCAGCAAGACGCTGGGAACGACGCCTCCGCTGAGCAGACCCCACTGCGGCCGATGCAGAATGGGAGACCGCAGCAGACACGGATCGAGATTCCTCCTGTACAGCAGAGGAAACTCGACTCCTAACACCAAATTAAAAAAAAAAAATAGGCTTTCTATGGCCCACTATTTGAGAGAGAGAGATGGCACACCCAGGAGTCAAGACTGGCACACAAGCAGAAAGGGCAATATTAATCTCCCACTGTTTTTTTTTTAATTTTTTCAGGGAGAATTTAGAAACCAAATAAAAAAAAAATAGGCTTTCTATGGCCCACTATTTGAGAGAGAGAGATGGCACACCCAGGAGTCAAGACTGGCACACAAGCAGAAAGGCCAATATTAATCTCCCACTGATTTTTTTTTATTTTTTTCAGGGAGAATTTAGAAACCACATAAAAAACAAAAAAATAGGCTTTCTATGGCCCACTATTTGAGAGAGAGAGAGAGAGAGAGAGAGATGGCACACCCAGGAGTCAGGAGTGGCACACAAGCAGAAAGGCCAATATTAATCTCCCACTGATTTTTTTAAATTTTTTCAGGGAGAATTTAGAAACCAAAAAAAAAAATGAATAAATAGGCTTTCTATGGCCCACTATTTGAGAGAGAGATGGCACACTCAGGACTGGCACACAAGCCCAAAGGCCCATATTAATCTCCCACTGTTTTTTTTTCAGGGAGAATTTATAAACCCCACAAAAAAAAAAACAGAAAAATAAAAAGGCTTTCTATGGCCCACTATGTGAGAGAGATGGCACACACAGGGATGGCACTCTAGCAGAAATGCCAATCTTAATCTCCCACTACTTATTTTTTTAGGGAGAATTAAAAAAAAAAACAAAAAAAAAAACAGGGACTGTCCTACAATTACTATCTCCCTGCAGTAATCTCAGCCAGGTATGGCAGGCAGCAATAAGGAGTGGACTGATGCACAAATTAAATAAAAAGTGTGGACAAACAAACAAGATAGCTGTGCAGAAAGGAAGGAACAACAGGATTTGTGCTTTGAAAAAAGCAGTTGGTTTGCACAGCGGCGTACACACAGCAATGCAGCTACCACGGAGCCTTCTAGGGCAGTCCAATGAGCTACAGCGCTGAGAAAAAAAAATGTAGCTTCCACTGTCCCTGCAAACAAAAGGTGGTGTTGGACAGTGGAAATCGCTACAGCACAAGCAGTTTGGTGGTTAATGGACCCTGCCTAATGCTATCCCTGCTTCTGACGAAGCGGCAGCAACCTCTCCCTAGGCTCAGATCAGCAGCAGTAAGATGGCGGTTGGCGGGAACGCCTCTTTATAGCCCCTGTGACGCCGCAGACAGCAAGCCAATCACTGCAATGCCCTTCTCTAAGATGGTGGGGACCAGGACCTATGTCATCACGCTGCCCACACTCTGCGTTCACCTTCATTGGCTGAGAAATGGCGCTTTTAGCGTCATTGAAACGTGACTTTGGTGCGAAAGTCGCGTACCGCATGGCCGACCCCACACAGGGGTCGGGTCGGGTTTCATGAAACCCGACTTTGCCAAAAGTCGGCGACTTTTGAAAATGAACGATCTGTTTCACTCAACCCTAGTCCCCAGTTCGCATCTCGGGGAGAGAGCTCTGCCGTTTACTCAGCATAGAGTTGAATCTCTCCTCTGCATACCATCCCGAGACGAATGGGTTGGTAGAGAGGACCAACCAGACTCTGGTGACATACTTGCGGCATTTTGTCTCTGCTAGACAGGATGACTGGGCATCTTTGCTACCTTGGGCGGAATTTGCCTTGAAAAACGCCGTAGCCGATTCCACTGGGCAGACTCCTTTTCTCCTTAATTACGGCCAGCATCTGCATGTCCCTGTGCCCATGCCCGTGTCATCCACCGATTCTAGGGTTGCAGACTGGGCAGTGAAGGCTCGTGACATTTTGGACCGCACACAGGATGTCATCCGGGCCTCCAAGGAGAGAATGAGAGTTTCTGCTGATACACACTGGCGCCCCGCTCCGACCTTTGCTCCTGGTGACTTAGTGTGGCTCTCCGCCCGTAACATCAGGCTGTGAGTTGAGTCCACTAAGTTTGCGCCTCACTACATTGGCCCGTTCAAGGTTCTGGAACAGGTCAACCCTGTGGTCTACCGTTTGGCTATTCCACCGACACTTTTCACATTTCCCTCTTAAAGACCGTTCATATGTCCCGGTTTTCTGAGACATCTGCCGGGACATCGGGTTCATCCACGGATGAGTTTGAGGTGAATGCTATCGTGGGGTGCAATGTGGTATGTGGCAAGAAATTTTATCTGGTGGACTGTAAGGGTCACGGTCCAGAAGATAGAACCTGGGAACCTGTGGAGCACATTCGGGCTCCGCTGCTCATTGCAGCTTTTGAGCGTAGCGAGGCTCAAGGAGGGGGGGTCCTAGGAGGGGGGGTAATGTTAGGAGTCAAGTTCCCACCACTGCACAGGGGGAATCTCGAACCATGTCTGCTGCGGTCTCCCATTCTGCATCAGCCGCAGTGGAGATTGCTCAGCGGAGACGTCGGTCCCAGCGTCTCACCGAATCTGATACTGTGCAAAGGGTTACTGCTGCCTCTCCAGGCTTTACTATTGTACCCTGCACTGGTCTGCGGTGAGCAGGCTTTTCTGGGACTAAGTCCTGCTTTGCACACACTGAGCATGCCCAGGGCAAGATCTCTCAGTGGAGATCAAGGGTCACATGCTCAGGTACTGGAGCAACTTCCATTGGTTCTCCAGGAAGGCCCTATACCTGATCAAGTTCTGTGGCAGCCTTCCATTGGTCCTTCTTGGAAGGTCCTGTAGGTGCTACAACTATAAAGGGTTCTCATGACCGCACGGCCATGCGCTAGTGTCAATTTCTATATGAGTTCAGCGCCAGTGTGGTCATGTTTTGTATGCAGTCAGGGACACGGCTGAAATAAGCCCCTAGAATGCTGGCACCTCCGCCGAGGAGTTTTTTGTGTGTGTATTCAGGGACCCGGCTGAAATAAGCCCCTAAAATGCTGGCACCTCCAGCGAGGAGTTTCATGTTTGCATTTGACTGCATGACCACCATCTGCTCTACTAAGTAGCTATGTGCCTCTGTGAGCCAAACAGGGCACAGTGTTATCTTTGCTAACAGACTCTGTGAAGTAACAGAGTCTGTTTATACCACTATATAGTACCGCCATATCTAGCTGCAGGTGCTTTCCTGCACGGTGGATCCCGGGTTGCGAACGCACCAACTTCCTCTAATAAATATATGTTCGGTGCGTTCCGCCAACCCTAACACAGTGTGCACTGGATGAAGATGAAAAGCGAAGATGAAGGACTTCAACAAGAGACGTCACCAGTGAGTCAGTGTGTTACCTGTACAGTGACACTATACACTGTATACTATATACAGAACTCTTGTGTATAATGTCACCGATGATTCCTGTACTACCTGTGCACTGCCAGTATATACAGAGGTCCTGTGTATAATGTCACTGGTGATCACTGTATTACCTGTACACTGACAATATATGCAGAGCTCCTGTGTATAATGTCACTGGTGATCACTATATATTAGGTGCACACTGACACTATATACAGAGCTCCTGTGTATAATGTCACTGGTGATCACTGTATATTACCATATATACTCAAGTATAAGCCGACATGAGTATAAGACGACCCCCCTAATTTTACCACAAAAAACTGGGAAAACGTAATGACTCGAGTATAAGCCTAGGGTGGAAAATGCAGCAGCTACCGGTAAATTTCAAAAGTAAAAATAGATACCAATAAAAGTAAAATGAATTGAGACATAAGTAGGTTAAGTGTTTTTGAATATCCATATCGAATCAGGAGCCCCATATAATGCTCCATAAAGTTTGATGGGCCCCATTAGATGCTCCATATTAAAATATGCCCCATATAATCCTGCATAAAGGGTAATAAGGGCCCCATAAGATGCTCCATAGAGATATTTGCCCTATATAGTGCTGCACAAACGTTATGGCCCCATAAGATGCTCCATACAGACACTTGCCCCATATAATGCTGCACAAACGTTATGGCCCCATAAGATCATCCATACAGTCACTTGCCCCATATAGTGCTGCACAAGCGTTATGGCCCCATAAGATGCTCCATACAGTCACTTGCCCCATATAATGCTGCACAAGCGTTATGGCCCCATAAGATGCTCCATACAGTTACTTGCCCCATAAAATGCTGCACAAGCGTTATGGCCCCATAAGATGCTCCATACAGTCACTTGCCCCATATAATGCTGCACAAGCATTATGGCCCCATAAGATGGTCCATACAGTCACTTGCCCCATATAATGCTGCACAAGCGTTATGGCCCCATTAGATGCTCCATACAGTCACTTGCCCCATATAATGCTGCACAAGCATTATGGCCCCATAAGATGGTCCATACAGTCACTTGCCCCATATAATGCTGCACAAGCGTTATGGCCCCATAAGATGCTCCATACAGTCACTTGCCCCATATAGTGCTGCACAAGCGTTATGGCCCCATAAGATGCTCCGTACAGTCACTTGCCCCATATAGTGTCGCACAAGCGTTATGGCCCCATAAGATGATCCGTACAGTCACTTGTCCCATATAATGCTGCACAAGCATTATGGCCCCATAAGATGCTCCATACAGTCACTTGCCCCTTATAGTGCTGCACAAACGTTATGGCCCCATAAGATGCTCCATACAGTCAATTGCCCCATATAGTGCTGCAAAAGCGTTATGGCCCCATAGGATGCTCCGTACAGTCACTTGCCCCATATAGTGCTGCACAAGCGTTATGGCCCCATAAGATGCTCCGTACAGTCACTTGCCCCATATAGTGCTGCACAAGCGTTATGGCCACCTAAGATGCTCCGCACAGTCACTTGCCCCATATAATGCTGCTAAAGCGTTATGGCCCCATAAGATGCTTCGTACAGTCACTTTCCCCTTATAGTGCTGCACAAACGTTATGGCCCCATAAGATGATCCGTACAGTCACTTGTCCCATATAATGCTGCACAAGCATTATGGCCCCATAAGATGCTCCATACAGTCTCTTGCCCCATTATAGTGCTGCACAAGTGTTATGGCCCCATAAGATGCTCCATACAGTCACTTGTCCCATATAATGCTGCACAAGCATTATGGCCCCATAAGATGCTCCATACAGTCTCTTGCCCCATTATAGTGCTGCACAAGTGTTATGGCCCCATAAGATGCTCCATACAGTCACTTGCCCCATTATAGTGCTGCACAAGCGTTATGGCCCCATAAGATGCTCCATACAGTCACTTGCCCCATATAGTGCCGCACAAGCGTTATGGCCCCATAAGATGATCCGTACAGTCACTTGTCCCATATAATGCTGCACAAGCATTATGGCCCCATAAGATGCTCCATACAGTCTCTTGCCCCATTATAGTGCTGCACAAGTGTTATGGCCCCATAAGATGCTCCATACAGTCACTTGCCCCATTATAGTGCTGCACAAGAGTTATGGCCCCATAAGATGCTCCGTACAGTCACTTGCCTCATTATAGTGCTGCACAAGTGTTATGGCCCCATAAGATGCTCCATACAGTGACTTGCCCCTTATAGTGCTGCACAAGTGTTATGGCCCCATAAGATGCTCCGTACAGTCACTTGCCCCATATGCTTTTGCTGCAATAAAAAAAAATCACATACTCACCTCTCATCGCTCAGGACCCATGGCACTTTCAATATTTACCTGCTCCTCGGGCGGCTCCGTCTTCAGCACTGACATTCAGCAGAGGGCGCGCACTGACTACGTCACCGTGCCCTCTGACCTGAGCATCACAGCCAGAGGACGATGAAGATGGAGCCGCATCGGAATGAGGAGCGGTAAATATCGCGCAGCACTGTGCTCCCCTCCCCATATACTCACTTACTGCTGGCGCTGTGCAGTCCCTGCTTCTTCCAGCGCTGCATCTTCTTCCTGTATTGAGCGGTCACAGTTACCGCTCATTACAGTAATGAATATGCGGCTCCACCTCTATGGGAGGTGGAGCCGCATATTCATTACTGTAATGAGCGGTACCATGTGACCGCTCAGCGCAGGAAGAATCTGCAGCGCTGGAAGAAGCAGGGACGCGCAGGGACCGCGCCAGCAGTAGGTGAGTATTATTAGACAGCTCCCGCCCCCCCTCACCTCCCGACCCCGGGTATGACTCGAGTATAAGCCGAGAGGGGGACTTTCAGCCCAAAAAAATGGGCTGAAAATCTCAGCTTATACTCGAGTGTATACGGTACCTGCATACTGACACTATATACAGAGCTCCTTTGTATGTCACTGATGATCACTGTGTATTACCTGTACACTGACACTATATACAGAGCTTCCGTGTATAATGTCACCGGTGATCACTGTATTACATGTACACTGACACTATACACTGTGTACTATATGCAAAGCTCTTGCGTATAATGGTGTTTATGGTCAAATTAGTATTTTTTTTATTAATGATCAGTATTGTAGTTTTTGGTCACTATGTAAGAAGATGGGAGGCCCCGAATCGCGACGCCCATCGGATCGGACCGCCTCCCCCCAGGTGAGTATAATCTAACCTCTTTTTCTCATCTTTCAGGATACATCAGGGGCTTATCTACAGCATTACAAAATGCTCCTGATGCTGGCAGGCTTAGCTCATCTTCGATTTTGGGGGTGACAGGTTCCCTTTAATAGGTTAGAGTATGGCCCGGCCAAAAGAGTCTAGCTTGTCATGGTGGCGGCTTTAAAAAATCTTTTAGCCAAAACATTGTGATTGGTGAAGACGTGGTGCAGATGTGGAGTTTTGGAACTGTGGAAAGTTGGAGGCGGACCTGGGGTGGGGCCTGTGTGGAGTCTCAAGGGGCCAAAAAAATTTTGCCAGAATGGGGCCCCGAAATTCCTGGTGGCTGCCCTGGCTGCAGGTGCTGATAACTGTGGCTGCCAGCTTATTACCATTCATCTAAGCAGACAGCAGATAGGATGCTGTTCTCATTGCATGGGGCACTGGACTGCACATGGGTGGGAGACACAGCACAAGTGGGATAGAGTAGGGACAGAGCAGGGACTAGTCCCTGAAATGAGCGTCACTAATGATGCTTCTTTCCAGGGCGGCAAACAACACAAGGGGATTGTTGGGATGTCACAGCCACCATCGATGACACTTCGTTTCAGGGAGGACAGGGAAGTGACAGCAGTTTCAGCCAGCAGATGATGAGTATCCCATCATGCACTGGGATTCTTAAATGAATCGTCATAGGAAGTGGGTAAAAAAACAGAACCCTAAGTTGCAGTACAGAGTTAATGGTAGTGAATTTTACCATGATTTAAATTACAAAAGTTATTAGTTTTGAAAGATTTATTCATTGAAATATATTTTTCGGTTTCGAACTAACTCTTTAACATTATGCTTACTATTCACTCTATTGTTACAAACTGATAAGCATTGCCCAAATGGTAGGAAATTATGCTACAGAAAAATATGTTATCCCTGTTCTGCAGGGGCAAGTATCCTGATAATTGTGGCCAATATTATTTATAATCATACTTATAATAAGCACAAAATTTGTTAGATAAAATAAGTGTTTCAGTGATAGAAAGTCTGATAATTAATAATCAAGTCATATCCAGCTGAAATTCAAATGTTGTCTTCATCATCTTATAGGATTCGGGGCTGTGACCATATCTATTTCCCTTTGTCAGCATGCTGTAGAGCAGTGTTCCCCAACTCTGGTCCTCAAGAACCACCAACAGGTCATGTTTTCTGGATTTCCTTAGTATTGCACAGGTAATAATTGCATCACCTGCACAGGCAATAATTCCATCACCTGTGCAATACTAAGGAAATCCTGAAAACATGACCTGTTGGTGGCTCTTGAGGACCGGAGCTGGGGAACACTGCTGTAAAGATTGCTGGAACAGATTTAAAGTAGTGTAAACACAAAGAATTGAAATAATTTTTTTACAAAGCAAAAAAGAAAAGGAGAAAATCATTGTTACATTGGAATGTCACATTTTGTTTTAAGGGGGAAGAAGATGAGCGAGTCTCTTTCTTTACATTAAAAGGAAAGAAGATGTTAATGAAGTTGATTGTGGCCCGTGCTCAATGTATGCAGGCTATTGCCGTAATCTACGCCCCATTAGCTTCCTGAGCAGAAAACTGTAACTAAATAATTTAATTAGAAAAGAGCAGTAAATTACAGTTCATGTGTAATGTGGGTACAGCCTCACAGGGCTTTGTCACGTTTAAAGGACATGACAGCCATATTGAGGATGATGCATGTGTTTTCTACTATTACAGTGGGTGTTAGCGTGGTTTATTAGAGCACTCAAGAATCACATGGGAAAAAATAAGATTAAATCTAATAAAGAAACATAAATGATAATCTGTGCCACAAGAAACTAACAAAATATGTAGTACACTTATATAACCTTACAATACAGTCATACCTAGAACTGAAATGCTACACGATGATAGCATAGAAATATTCAGTCTTAGAGTCGTCAAATGATTAATTCAGGAATTGGAAATGTTACTTCATTAATACATTCACCAGGGCTCCTGGGAAACTTATATAAAGGTTGCATTTGGATTTCTTTTGAGCAGAGTGTGAGTTTAATGTCAGTTATGTTTTCCGATTAGTGGTCACACATAGTGAGGGGCATATGTTTTGCATAATATACATAGAAATTCTATTTTAGATGTTGCTTCTTTTGCTGAGACGACCCTTAGGCTAATAGTACTCATTAATACTGATTGCTGTTCTCATTAAAACAGTGATAAATTTAAATCCAATTAAATGAGAATACAGGAACTGTGTTACATTTAAAAAGTACAAATTTGTATGTTTGCTTAGTGCTTAAATTTTATCCTATATCATAATACAAATACATACATTATCAATGTAATAAGAAGATTGGACTTTATTATAGACTAGCTGAAGAGCCCGGCGTTGCCTGGGCATAGTAAATATCTGTGGTTAGTTATAGCACCTCACTTCTCTTATTTTCCCATCATGCCTCTCATTTTCCCAATCACATCTTTCATTTTCCCCCTCACATCTCTCATTTTCTCCCTCACACCTCTCATTTTCTCCCTCACTCCTCTCATTCCCCCCTAACACTTGTCATTTCGACCTCACATCTGTCATTTTCCGATCACTCCACTATTTTCCCTCACTCCTCTCATTTTGCAATCACACCTTTTCATTTTCACCTCACACCTCTCATTTTCACCTCAGTATATACATGTTCGTCATCTCCCTTATATATAGTATACACCTATCATGATCACCTGTCATCTCCTGTATATAGTATATACCTGTTTGTCATCTCCCCTGTATATAGGATATACCTGCTGTGTGTCATCTCCCCTGTATATAGTATATACCTGTATGTCATCTCCTCCTATATATAGTATATACCTGTATGTCTTCTCCTTCTATATATAGTATATACCTGTATGTCATCTCCTCCTGTATATAGTATATACCTGTGTGTCATCTCCCCTGTATATAGTATATATCTGTGTGTCATCTCCTCCTGTATATAGTATATATCTGTATGTCATCTTCTATATAGCATATACCTGTATGTCATCACCTCCTGTATATAGTATATACCTGTAGGTCATCTGCTCCTGTATATAGTATATACCTGTGTGTCATCTCCTCATGTATATAGTATATACCTGTGTGTCATCTCCTCCTGTATATAGTATATACCTGTAGGTCACCTGCTCCTGTATATAGTATATACCTGTGTGTCATCTCCTCCTGTATATGGTATATACCTGTAGGTCATCTGCTCCTGTATATAGTATATACCTGTGTGTCATCTCCTCCTGTATATAGTATATACCTGTAGGTCATCTGCTCCTGTATATAGTATATACCTGTATGTCATCTCCTCCTGTATATAGTATATATATGTGTGTCATCTCCTCCTGTATATAGTATATACAGTGGGGCAAAAAAGTATTTAGTCAGTCAGCAATAGTGCAAGTTCCACCACTTAAAAAGATGAGAGGCGTCTGTAATTTACATCATAGGTAAACCTCAACTATGGGAGACAAACTGAGATAAAAAAAATCCAGAAAATCACATTGTCTGTTTTTTTAACATTTTAATTGCATATTATGGTGGAAAATAAGTATTTGGTCAGAAACAAAATTTCATCTCAATACTTTGTAATATATCCTTTGTTGGCAATGACAGAGGTCAAACGTTTTCTGTAAGTCTTCACAAGGTTGCCACACACTGTTGTTGGTATGTTGGCCCATTCCTCCATGCAGATCTCCTCTAGAGCAGTGATGTTTTTGGCTTTTCGCTTGGCAACACGGACTTTCAACTCCCTCCAAAGGTTTTTTATAGGGTTGAGATCTGGAGACTGGCTAGGCCACTCCAGGACCTTGAAATGCTTCTTACGAAGCCACTCCTTCGTTGCCCTGGCGGTGTGCTTTGGATCATTGTCATGTTGAAAGACCCATCCACGTTTCATCTTCAATGCCCTTGCTGATGGAAGGAGGTTTGCACTCAAAATCTCACGATACATGGCCCCATTCATTCTTTCATGTACCCGGATCAGTCGTCCTGGCCCCTTTGCAGAGAAACAGCCCCAAAGCATGATGTTTCCACCACCATGCTTTAAAGTAGGTATGGTGTTTTATGGATGCAACTCAGTATTCTTTTTCCTCCAAACACGACAAGTTGTGTTTCTACCAAACAGTTCCAGTTTGGTTTCATCAGACCATAGGACATTCTCCCAAAACTCCTCTGGATCATCCAAATGCTCTCTAGCAAACTTCAGACGGGCCCGGACATGTACTGGCTTAAGCAGTGGGACACGTCTGGCACTGCAGGATCTGAGTCCATGGCGGCGTAGTGTGTTACTTATGGTAGGCCTTGTTACATTGGTCCCAGCTCTCTGCAGTTCATTCACTAGGTCCCCCCGCGTGGTTCTGGGATTTTTGCTCACCGTTCTTGTGATCATTCTGACCCCACGGGGTGGGATTTTGCGTGGAGCCCCAGATCGAGGGAGATTATCAGTGGTCTTGTATGTCTTCCATTTTCTAATTATTGCTCCCACTGTTGATTTCTTCACTCCAAGCTGGTTGGCTATTGCAGATTCAGTCTTCCCAGCCTGATGCAGGCCTACAATTTTGTTTCTGGTGTCCTTTGACAGCTCTTTGGTCTTCACCATAGTGGAGTTTGGAGTCAGACTGTTTGAGGGTGTGCACAGGTGTCTTTTTATACTGATAACAAGTTTAAACAGGTGCCATTACTACAGGTAATGAGTGGAGGAAAGAGGAGACTCTTAAAGAAGTTACAGGTCTGTGAGAGCCAGAAATCTTGATTGTTTGTTTCTGACCAAATACTTATTTTCCACCATTATATGCAAAAAAAATGATAAAAAAACAGACAATGTGATTTTCTGGATTTTTTTTTCTCAGTTTGTCTCCCATAGTTGAGGTCTACCTATGATGTAAATTACAGACGCCTCTCATCTTTTTAAGTGGTGGAACTTGCACTATTGCTGACTGACTAAATACTTTTTTGCCCCACTGTATCTGTGTGTCATCTCCTCCTGTATATAGTATATACCTGTGTGTCATCTCCTCCTGTATTAGACCGCATTCGCACGTTATTTGGTCAGTATTTTTACCTCAGTATTTGTAAGCTAAATTGGCAGCCTGATAAATCCCCAGCCAACAGGAAGCCCTCCCCCTGGCAGTATATATTAGCTCACACATACACATAATAGACAGGTCATGTGACTGACAGCTGCCTTATTTCCTATATGGTACATTTGTTGCTCTTGTAGTTTGTCTGCTTATTAATCAGATTTTTATTTTTGAAGGATAATACCAGACTTGTGTGTGTTTTAGGGCGAGTTTCGTTTGTCAAGTTGTGTGTGTTGAGTTGCGTGTGGCGAAATGCATGTAGCGACTTTTGTGAGATGAGTTTTGTGTGGCAACATGCGTGTAGCAACTTTTTGTGTGTCGAGTTGCATGTGACAGGTTAGTGTAGCAAGTTGTGTGCAGCAAGTTTTGCGCATGGCGAGTTTTGCGCGTGGTGAGTATTATGTGTAGTACCTTTTGAGTATGTGCAAGTTTTGTGTGAGGCAACTTTTGCATGTGTTGCAACTTTTGTGCATGTGGCAATTTTTCCGCGTGTGCAAGTTTTGCGTGTGGCGAGTTTTCCATGAGGTGAGTTTTGCACTTGTGGCGAGTTTTGCGTGAGCCTAGTTTTTGCATGTGGCGAGTTTTGCGCGTGGCGAATTTTGAGCGGCGACTTTTGTGTTTCGACTTTTATGTGGCGAGGTTGGTGTATGTGTGGTGAAATGTGTGCTGAGGATGATATGTGTTCAAGCACATTTTGTGTGTGTGTTCATATCCCCGTGTGTGGTGAGTATCCCATGTCGGGGCCCCACCTTAGCAACTGTACGGTATATACTCTTTGGCGCCATCGCTCTCATTCTTTAAGTCCCCCTTGTTCACTGGCAGCTGTCAATTTGCCTCCAACACTTTTCCTTTCACTTTTCCCCATGATGCAGATAGGGGCAAAATTGTTTGGTGAATTGGAAAGTGTGGGGTTAAAATTTCACCTCACAACATAGCCTATGATGCTCTCGGGGTCCAGACGTGTGACTGTGCAAAATTTTGTGGCTGTAGCTGCGACGCCTCCAACACTTTTCCTTTCACTTTTTCCCCATTATGTAGATAGGGGCAAAATTGTTTGGTGAATTGGAAAGCGCGGGGTTAAAATTTCACCTCACAACATAGCCTATGATGCTCTCGGGGTCCAGACGTGTGACTGTGCAAAATTTTGTGGCTGTAGCTGCACGCCTCCAACACTTTTCCTTTCACGTTTTTCCCCATTATGCAGATAGGGGCAAAATTGTTTGGTGAATTGGAAAGCGCGGGGTTAAAATTTCGCCTCACAACATAGCCTATGACGCTCTCGGGGTCCAGACGTGTGACTGTGCAAAATTTTGTGGCTGTAGCTGCGACGGTGCAGATGCCAATCCCGGACATACATACATACATACATACACACACACACACATACACACACACATTCAGCTTTATATATTAGACTAGCTGAAGAGCCCGGCGTTGCCACGGCACAGTAACTAACTAATAATGATTATATTGCACATAAAAACTATTTATTGAAGCAAAAGGTTTTTTTAATACAATATTAACCCCTTATTGACTGCCGATGCGACTTTTGACGGCGGCAGTTAAGGGGCCTTAATCCTCCTGCACCTCATGCTCCTTCTTTTTACACAGCCTCCTCCTGCACCTCACGCTCCTCCTTTATACACAGCATTTTTCTGCAGCACAGCTTTTCTCCTTTATAGTCACCTCCTCCGGCAGCACCTCACACTCCTCTTCCATATCCAATTGGAAACACTTGATCCGCAGAGAAATTGCACTAATTGCAATAAAGCGTATCGTATACACGGCCTACTTCTTCTGCAGCACCACTCTTTTCTCCTTTAGATCTCGTTCACACGTTATTTGGTCAGTATTTTTACCTCAGTATTTGCAAGCTAAAACTTGGAGTAAAACAATCAGAGGAAAAGTATAGTATACTAGAAACACGTCACCACTTCTGGATTTTTCTCCCACTCGTGGTTTTGGCTTATAAATACTGAGGTAAAATACTGACCAAATACTGAACATGTGAATGTGGCCTTATACACTGCCTCCACCTGCAGCGCCTCACTCGTCTGTAAAAACACAGCATCATACTGCAGCAGCACCTACCCCTGACTCTTCTCATTTCCCCCACACACCTGTCATTTTGACTTCACACCTGTCTTTTTCCAATCACTCCACTATTTTCCCCTTACTCCTCTCATTTTCACCTCACACCTCTCATTTTCCCCTCACTCAACTATTTTCCCTTCATCCCTCTCATTTTCCCCTCACTCCCCTCATTTTCACCTCACTCCTCTCATTTTCACATCACTCCTCTCTTCCCCTCACATGTGCACAGCAACTTTCTGTTATGAGCACAGCAGTGTAATCCATGAGGCTCCTCCCTTTCCCTTGATGTCATGCCTCACAGGACTAACTCCATTCTAGACATGACAGAGCTAGATGTGGCCTATGCCTGCCGCGCACTGATACTCTGAAGGGGCGGCCCTGATTGTAGCTCCCAGCGGCTGGGCTGTCGCAGCTGGTGAGTTTTGCAGGGTGGCTTTCGAGGTGAATGTGTCTCCATCTGTGTGCGTTAACAACATGGACCATGTGGATGAGTCTTTGCGTGTAGAGTGAGTGTGGCTATGTGGAGTGGGCATGGCTTGATACATACACACACATACATACACTCATCTTTATATAGAGATAGAAAAAGAAACATACAGTAAGGTAAGCTTTGGTTATAGGGAACCTGACATGTTACCCTTGTCCTCTAACTCAAAAGCATTTGTATATTCTTTATAAACACCCTGCCTAACCAGATCGTTACACTGTTTTACATATAAACAGATCTTCATATCTTTATATTCATATAACCTTTTGACTTGTCAATAGGGTATTTGTTTCCCCAGACTAGTCGTCCCACTCTACATGCCATCATGCCCCCTGTGGGCATGATAATTTGATTTATCAGAAGTGTAGACTAGTCGCCCTTTTAGAAGAAAAGGTGCGGGGTCTGGAAGAAAGAATAGCAACTTTGAAACTCATCAAAGAGAATGAAGACTTTCTAGACAGAACAGAAGCATCTCTACTGGTCACAGAAGGTGAAAAAAGTGTCAGAGAACCTCCAAAAGCAGATGAGTGGAAGCATGTGACCAAAAGAAGCAAGAAGACCATGGAGAAATCACCAACCACACAACTGAAGAACCGATATCAAATCTTTGTAGAGGATGAAGATGGCACACCTAAGAATGAAGCAATACCAGCAAGCAAAAAAGAAAAGGGCACACAGCAACAAGTGACAGCAAAAAGTACAGCCAAGAAGCAACGAAGAGTGGTGGTGGTGGGAGACTCACTACTGAGAGGCACAGAAGCAGCCATCTGCAGACCGGACATAACTGCAAGAGAAGTATGCTGCCTTCCAGGTGCGATGATCAAGGATGTGACCGATAGGATACCAAAGCTCTTCAGCTCCAAGGACGTCCACCCATTTCTTCTGATACATGTTGGCACCAATGACACGGCAAGGAAGGACCTACCGACAATCTGCAAGGACTTTGAAGAGTTGGGGAAGAAAGTAAAGGAACTGGATGCACAGGTAGTTTTTTCTTCTATCCTTCCAGTAGACGGGCATGGCACCAGGAGATGGAACAGGATCCTTGATGCAAACAACTGGCTAAGACGATGGTGCAGACAACAAGGATTTGGATTCCTGGACCACGGTGTGAATTACTGGTATGATGGACTCCTCGCCAGAGACGGACTACACCTCAACAAACCTGGGAAACACACATTCGCCAGAAGACTCGCTACACTCATCAGGAGGGCGTTAAACTAGAAGAAGAGGGGACGGGAAGAAAAACATTAGACTCGAACAAAGACGACCCAGGAAAACATACTCTGAAGGGAGGTAAGAACATTTCTAAAACAATCCACAGTGAGGAGATTGGAACAAAACAAAATCCTCTAAACTGCATGCTCGCAAACGCCAGAAGCCTGACAAACAAGATGGAAGAACTAGAAGCAGAAATATCTACAGGTAACTTTGACATAGTGGGAATAACCGAGACATGGTTAGATGAAAGCTATGACTGGGCAGTTAACTTACAGGGTTACAGTCTGTTTAGAAAGGATCGTAAAAATCGGAGAGGAGGAGGGGTTTGTCTCTATGTAAAGTCTTGTCTAAAGTCCACTTTAAGGGAGGATATTAGCGAAGGGAATGAGGATGTCGAGTCCATATGGGTTGAAATTCATGGAGGGAAAAATGGTAACAAAATTCTCATTGGGGTCTGTTACAAACCCCCAAATATAACAGAAAGCATGGAAAGTCTACTTCTAAAGCAGATAGATGAAGCTGCAACCCATAATGAGGTCCTGGTTATGGGGGACTTTAACTACCCGGATATTAACTGGGAAACAGAAACCTGTGAAACCCATAAAGGCAACAGGTTTCTGCTAATAACCAAGAAAAATTATCTTTCACAATTGGTGCAGAATCCAACCAGAGGAGCAGCACTTTTAGACCTAATACTATCTAATAGACCTGACAGAATAACAAATCTGCAGGTGGTCGGGCATTTAGGAAATAGCGACCACAATATTGTGCAGTTTCACCTGTCTTTCACTAGGGGGACTTGTCAGGGAGTCACAAAAACATTGAACTTTAGGAAGGCAAAGTTTGAACAGCTTAGAGATGCCCTTAATCTGGTAGACTGGGACAATATCCTCAGAAATAAGAATACAGATAATAAATGGGAAATGTTTAAGAACATCCTAAATAGGCAGTGTAAGCGGTTTATACCTTGTGGGAATAAAAGGACTAGAAATAGGAAAAACCCAATGTGGCTAAACAAAGAAGTAAGACAGGCAATTAACAGTAAAAAGAAAGCATTTGCACTACTAAAGCAGGATGGCACCATTGAAGCTCTAAAAAACTATAGGGAGAAAAATACTTTATCTAAAAAACTAATTAAAGCTGCCAAAAAGGAAACAGAGAAGCACATTGCTAAGGAGAGTAAAACTAATCCCAAACTGTTCTTCAACTATATCAATAGTAAAAGAATAAAAACTGAAAATGTAGGCCCCTTAAAAAATAGTGAGGAAAGAATGGTTGTAGATGACGAGGAAAAAGCTAACATATTAAACACCTTCTTCTCCACGGTATTCACGGTGGAAAATGAAATGCTAGGTGAAATCCCAAGAAACAATGAAAACCCTATATTAAGGGTCACCAATCTAACCCAAGAAGAGGTGCGAAACCGGCTAAATAAGATTAAAATAGATAAATCTCCGGGTCCGGATGGCATACACCCACGAGTACTAAGAGAACTAAGTAATGTAATAGATAAACCATTATTTCTTATTTTTAGTGACTCTATAGCGACAGGGTCTGTTCCGCAGGACTGGCGCATAGCAAATGTGGTGCCAATATTCAAAAAGGGCTCTAAAAGTGAACCTGGAAATTATAGGCCAGTAAGTCTAACCTCTATTGTTGGTAAAATATTTGAAGGGTTTCTGAGGGATGTTATTCTGGATTATCTCAATGAGAATAACTGTTTAACTCCATATCAGCATGGGTTTATGAGAAATCGCTCCTGTCAAACCAATCTAATCAGTTTTTATGAAGAGGTAAGCTATAGGCTGGACCACGGTGAGTCATTGGACGTGGTATATCTCGATTTTTCCAAAGCGTTTGATACCGTGCCGCACAAGAGGTTGGTACACAAAATGAGAATGCTTGGTCTGGGGGAAAATGTGTGTAAATGGGTTAGTAACTGGCTTAGTGATAGAAAGCAGAGGGTGGTTATAAATGGTATAGTCTCTAACTGGGTCGCTGTGACCAGTGGGGTACCGTAGGGGTCAGTATTGGGACCTGTTCTCTTCAACATATTCATTAATGATCTGGTCGAAGGTTTACACAGTAAAATATCGATATTTGCAGATGATACAAAACTATGTAAAGCAGTTAATACAAGAGAAGATAGTATTCTGCTACAGATGGATCTGGATAAGTTGGAAACTTGGGCTGAAAGGTGGCAGATGAGGTTTAACAATGATAAATGTAAGGTTATACACATGGGAAGAGGGAATCAATATCACCATTACACACTGAACGGGAAACCACTGGGTAAATCTGACAGGGAGAAGGACTTGGGGATCCTAGTTAATGATAAACTTACCTGGAGCAGCCAGTGCCAGGCAGCAGCTGCCAAGGCAAACAGGATCATGGGGTGCATTAAAAGAGGTCTGGATACACATGATGAGAGCATTATACTGCCTCTGTACAAATCCCTAGTTAGACCGCACATGGAGTACTGTGTCCAGTTTTGGGCACCGGTGCTCAGGAAGGATATAATGGAACTAGAGAGAGTACAAAGGAGGGCAACAAAATTAATAAAGGGGATGGGAGAACTACAATACCCAGATAGATTAGCGAAATTAGGATTATTTAGTCTAGAAAAAAGACGACTGATGGGCGATCTAATAACCATGTATAAGTATATAAGGGGACAATACAAATATCTCGCTGAGGATCTGTTTATACCAAGGAAGGTGACGGGCACAAGGGGGCATTCTTTGCGTCTGGAGGAGAGAAGGTTTTTCCACCAACATAGAAGAGGATTCTTTACTGTTAGGGCAGTGAGAATCTGGAATTGCTTGCCTGAGGAGGTGGTGATGGCGAACTCAGTCGAGGGGTTCAAGAGAGGCCTGGATGTCTTCCTGGAGCAGAACAATATTGTATCATACAATTATTAGGTTCTGTAGAAGGACGTAGATCTGGGTATTTATTATGATGGAATATAGGCTGAACTGGATGGACAAATGTCTTTTTTCGGCCTTACTTACTAACTATGATTTGCAAGAGGCGGCGTCATTGCCAGTTGTCTGCAAATCTCACGCATAAGCTTGACTTTCTTTTCTACACGTCATTGAGTCTCTGAAGCCGGGGTACGTTTCCTGGCCATATAGGCATAATGCACGTCTGGAAGCAGAGAAGAAACCTGACATCAATGGAGAAGCCAAAGACCAAACTTCTTCTTCATCCCAATTAGGCAGCCACACCTTCAAACGTACTAAGTAAAAGAAACTGAAGCAAACTGAAGAAAAAATAAAAACATGGGCCAGCACACCTGTTAGTATAAATGTAATGTGTACAGTAGGTGCAAGGTAGCCATGGACCTAGATGTTTTAGTGGAATAGCTTATTCATGTTGTATTAATATACATGGCTTCTATTATATAAGTAGGAGGTCACATTCGCATGTGTCTTCTTTACCAATAGGCATATAGAGCCAAAGGCGTAGCTAGGGGCCCAACATCTGAGTGGGCCACTAACTGGTAATCCTGATTACAGCTCTGGTGGCACCCTGATATTACAGCCATATGATGACATATAATGGTAGATACCAGTCCTGTAGACATAAAAGTGATTACAGCACAGTTATACCGTATATAGTCACTTGCAGATGATGTTCTTCTGATAAAGTCATTCAGTTTTTAAGTCTTTTCCATATTGCCAAGATCAACAAGGCAACTTCTTCCATCCAAGGCTCATATGCAGAGATTACAACAAAGACACATTTGACTTCTGACATTTACAGCACCGTCACCATCTATTCCCATCCTGCACAAATGCTTTATCCTACTAATACCCCAATACTGAGCCGCTGCTGCCATATGTGTCCGTATTACTGCACCTACTATTGAGCACAATAACATTGATCATCTTAGTGCCCCACATAATAATGTCCACCCCTCTGCGTTTCATTAATTTCATGAGGCGAAAGTAACAATTACCTAATATAAGTTCTATTGTTTCATGAAGTCTTCAGAGTAAAATGTTGTAGGGATTTTTTTCCCTGAAGACCCTGTGGAATCATGTTGTTATCCACCTATGATTTTAAGGTGGTTTTATCCCATCGTGTTTTCAGTTCTTTAATTAAAAGGCTCTCAAGTACTTTCATTCCATGATCTAATTCACTACATGAAAAGTCAGAACACTGCACACATCTAGTTCAAATTTTGCCGAGGTGAATACATTTATTGAAGATGCGGGAGCAAAACAGTAACGGCCCCGTCACACATAGTGACGCTTAAGCGATCCCGACAACAATACGACCTGTCAGGGATCGTTGCTGCGTCGCTATGTGGTCGCTGGTGAGATGTCACACAGTGCGATCTCCCCAACGACGCAGCAGCGATGCGGCGAACTGTAGCGACCTGTAGCACGATGCTATTTCATGATGATTCAATGGGACGTCCTGTCAACGAGGTCGTTGGTAAGGTGTCAAACACAGCGATGTGTGTTACCCAGCGGGACCTCAACGATCAAAAAATGGTCCAGGCCATTCCGACACGACCAGCGATCTCACAGCAGGGGCCTGATCGCTGCTACGTGTCACACATAGCGAGATCACTACTGAGATCGCTGTTGCGTCACAAAACGTGTGACTCAGCAGCGATCTCGCTAGCGATCTCGCTATGTGAGACGGGGGCTTTAGGCAACAATTTCTCAACGTTTCGACCACTCAGTGGCCTTGTTCACAAATGGTGCTGTAACAGAGAAATAAAACAGTGTATAAACATAATATATACATAGTGTTTCAAAATATATACAAGAATATATACAAGTATAGTACATAGAATGGGACACATGTCATATGACATAGAAGGACGAGAAAGGTTCCTATGTTCCTGTACATAATCCTATGTCCAACGGACATAAAGACAAAGGGAAGGGGTTCTAGAGGATAGTATCTCCAAAGGTGAGAAGAACCAATAGGGGGTTGCGCCCAACATACACGTTCCCCTTAGGACAGGTGCGCAAGCGCACTCCTGTCCGGCTCCATTCTCCCCTGACTTACTATGCGCGTGCGCGGGCTCCCCTTCTCAGCACGCAGGCACCAGATACCCACGCTTCCCCTGATTGAGTGCGCAGGCGCCGGCGTCTATTCCTTCTTCCGGTCTCATGACCGGCCATGGCCATTTAAACCCGGCACCATGGAGACAGGTTACCGCTGCCTTCCCCGCCTAGACACTGTCTGTGTCGGCGCCCCCATTGCACCACAGATGCGGTCTTCTTGATCTTACATCGCGCCTCCATTGCGCCACCAATACGGACTGCTCGATCCAGTATCGCGCTCCCACTGCGCCACCAATGACTGTGAGACTGGGACCATACCTACGGATAAGTATTCTTGTCCTTTTCCGGACATGTTTTATTACCATATTCTTTATCTATAACCTCTGCTAGGCACATATAGATCATGTGAAGGTGACAGTCACGACGGGGAGAAAGTATAATATCCTCTTACCTCCTCGACCTTTCCCCTGCTGGGACCCTCGGGTTACAGGGACACATAGAAGCCAGCTAATTACCCAGGTAGCAATCTTGCTATTTCTCATTGTGTAGGCTGGTCTATCCCATAACTCCTACATTGCACAAATTCCTATACTATATGTATTACAGCCAATTTGACCGCTGACAGATGTCTCAAAACCACTGCTGGACTAGTCTTTAACTACTTCTATTGAAAACTAAGACTATTTTTCCGTCATCTAGGTAACTACTTTTGCTTATATACATAAGTATACATCCCCCTCACTCTATGTGACTCTGTACACTCTTATTACATCAATTATATTGCTATAGATTTTCCTATATATTCCTTACAGGTTACATCTGGATCATCTTCACCTATTTTACATATAAATATATCCTTGCTCTTACATGACGCGCCACGAACAGATACTAAGGGTATGCTATCCTATCTCTTACCCCCTATTGGTTCTCCTCACCTTTGGAGATACTATCCTCTAGAACCCCTTCCCTTTGTCTTTATGTCCGTTGGACATAGGATTATGTACAGGAACATAGGAACCTTTCTCGTCCTTCTATGTCATATGACATGTGTCCCATTCTATGTACTATACTTGTATATATTCTTGTATATATTTTGAAACACTATGTATATATTATGTTTATACACTGTTTTATTTCTCTGTTACAGCACCATTTGTGAACAAGGCCACTAAGTGGCCGAAACGTTAAGAAATTGTTGCCTTACTGTTTTGCTCCCGCATCTTCAATAAATGTATTCACCTCAGCAAAATTTGAACTAGATGTGTGCAGTGTTCTGACTTTTCTTTTATTATTGTGGGTCTCCGGATCCCGTTCACTGGCACCATCAAAACTCTACCTATTGGTCGAGTGCTAGCTCTTTGTTGTCTCCAGTAATTCACTACATGGTTAAACATCACTAGGTTTAGACATACCAAATATTGATGCAGCTTTATTCTGACTGAGTGGCAAATCATCTGATCGTATTGCAGTAGATATTGGGCATGGAGAGCAGTGAATATTCATTGCTCTTTAATAGCGGACACGCTGTTAGCCTCAGCAGTTGGCTTCATGCAGATGCTGAGCATTTGTGTGTGCCTGCTACTTAAAGCAGTAAATATTCACTGCTCTCCACACCCATAGGTGTGGAATGCAGTGAATATTCATTTCCTTTAGTAGTGGCACATGTGAACGCTAGACAGCTGCAGGAAGCTGTGCTCACTATTAAACAATGAATATTCACTGCTCTCCACGCACATAGCTTCAGTGTGGAGAGCAGGGAGCATTCCGGCAGCTGTTCTCAGCTTGCAAACAGCGCATGACGTCCCTGCCATGTGCTGCTTACAAGCAGAAATCAGCTGCTGGCATTGGAACAAGATGCTGCAAGAGAGTGCAGAGAAGGTTTTCTGAAGGGGGCCGTGCATACCAGGATGGGTATGGGGCAAATCATACCAGGATAAGGATGGGGCCATGCATGCCAGGACAGAGATGGGGGCCCTGCAATCCAGGATAGGGATGGGGGGACCATGCATACCAGGATGGAGATGAGGGGACCATATATACCAAGATAGGGGATATTAAATACAGAATTGACCACATATTTTGCTTACATTTTTTTTAATTTCCTCCTCTAAAACATAGGTGCGTCTTATAGTCTGAAAAATACGGCACATAAATGACAATGAGAAGAGTCTACAATTCACACACTGTCCAGAATTCATCCATTGATTTTTTGAACAATACATTAAGTAATCAATACAAGGATATGGTAACTGTTGCTTGTTTAGAAAACCTATACTGACAAATTCTACTCTTTTGGCAACCTCATGTCATCCGAAACATGTTATTAGAAATATACCAAAAGGAGATTTATTTAGAACCAAACGTAATACCACTATTCAGGATACTGGATAATTAGAGGCACAAAACCCCAACCGGATGTTACAGAGAGTGATCCATATAATTAGAGATATATACAGAGATAATATGCTTAAGGATAAACATTGAAATAACAATAGGGTTCACAACCAGGTTACCTTTAGTTCCACATTCAGTCCCCAGTTTTCTGATTTCTGAGGTATCATTAAAAAAACTTCTCCCCATGATGAATCAGGATCGCAAACTTAAAAATCTTCTTTGTCACTCAGTTAACGTTGCAGCAAACTTTGTAGCAGAAAAGCACCTACTTTGGCTAAAGCATTGTCCCTTAATTTATTTTTACATCCTTCAGCTGAAAATAACAGCACATGGTTGGATATCAAAGGATTTTTTCCTTGGGGTCACAATATCTGCACGTGTTGCAGACTTTTATAACAAACAAAAACATTTATTTCTACAAGCATCATATAGCGTCAATTGTAACACCACAGGGTGTTGTATACCACATGTACCGCATGTAATTTCCAATATGTGGGGTGTGCAACAGGACATGTTCTGTAGCCTCTAAGCACTTTTCTAATGAACATGGTGGTCATGTTCCCAGTTGTAGCATTATATGGATAAAGAAAGCGAAACACCTATTAGAGGCGGTGGTCATAAAAGGAAGTTGTTAAACCAAGAATCATGATGGATTTACCTTTCACAAACAAGATCACCACAAAGTATGAATCTAAGGTAAGATCTAGATTTTCACTATATGTAGATAATATTTGGTATATGTATTGTTTTTAGCAAACACTTTTCTTATTTATTACTCACCTGTGTTAGTATCCCATGGACAGCGAGGATTTGCTTTTCCCCAAAAGAATATGGCTATTAAATGTCCACACTTACCTTTATGCAATGGTTAAGGATAGAGAAGGAGATCCAGCTCAACGAAATAGTGAAAAATCCATAGTTTATTTCACTTAAAATATAGTGAAAGGACAAAACATCAGCATACAAAAAAATATTATAAAACCAAGGTCAACGCGTTTCCGGTGACTAAGCACCCTTAATCAATGGTTAAGGATGCCTATGTCTGAAACACGTTAGGCTACGTTCACATTAGCGTTCCGCTAATGTGCGTCGCTGTTGCGTCGGCGACGCAGCGGCGACGCAGCGGCGACGTGCCCCTATGTTTAACATGGGGGACGCGTGCGTTTTTTTGGTTGCGTTTTCCGACACGTGCGTCGTTTCCGACGCTAGCGTCGGACGCAAGAAAATGCAACAAGTTGCATTTTTTGTGCGTCCGATTTTCGTCAAAAAACTACGCACGTGTCGCAAAACGCAGCGTTTTTGCGTGCATTTGCGCGCGTTTTTTGTGCGTCGTGCGTTGCGTCGCCGTTGCGTCGCCGACGCACCGGCGCGCAACGCTAATGTGAACGTAGCCTTAGCTTGTTTAACCAGGGGTTGTAGCTGTGACTATAAAATCTTCACAATAAAGATTTTGGATTTCATTGGATGTTCTCGGGAGCAGGATTTGTACTTACCTACTCATATTTATCTGTTGACGAACCAACGTGCTCTGCGCCTCCTCATCCATTTAGTGGGTGAGCTGACCATCCATTTACTACATTCGCTTCAAAAGTTAATTGCAACAAAATATTTTTTTTTGTTATATTAATGTGCTCTCGTGCCATAAAAAAATGATAAAACCTTAGCATGTACAGTATGTGCACATACTTTAATATTTAGGAACAAAGAAGAACTGCACTTGGATGGCACAAGAGTAACGCATTACACAGCCTATGGACTTCACGACTACTGACAACTAGGTGTCACGTGAGCTATGGGTATAAAGGTGCTCTGCATATAAAGCAATAAGATGTATATAGTCCAAGAAAGCAGAAAAATATGCGGCACTCACCCAGAACGGGTGGACCCGTTGAAGCACATTCAGTTGCGAAACGGCCGTCGTCCAGCCTCCATCACCGCACCCTCCGTCCCACCTGATGTCCTAAATGGATGTATGCACACAATTTTTGTTCCAATAAAGAGCACGTGAATATAGCTTCTTCTGGGTGAGTGCCGCATATTTTTCTGCTTTCTTGGACTTTAATATTTATGTGTGCGTCTCTAGTTAACAGGATCTAGTAGTTCAGTCATGAGCTTGTCAGATGTGTCAATGTCTGGAATCAAAGGATTTTACATTCCAAAAAATTATCCTTGAAACCCTACGCATTTCATGCAAGACGGAATGCCTGCCCCGTACCACGCACGCAAAATCACATATTAACACACATTTATTCATGCAGCTTAGATATTTTCAAGCAAGTTTACACGTCCCTAGAAGCTACAGACCACGATGTTGCTCTTCCTTTGAAGTCCCGCTGTAGAGTAATTGACAAAGGCTGTGGATGCCGTAGCGGTATACAGGAAAATCCTACAGTCACTCACATTCTTCAGCGCTCCTTTAAAATCCATACAAGATTACCTTTAAAGTAGAAAACCAAATAATGTAATTTATTCAGTGCATTTAACCCCAAATTGCCTGTCTAAATGAGGCAATCCCACTGGCAGCATTAGTTAGGGAATGTAACATGAATGCATTTCTCCCAGAGATTATGATCCAAAGAAAGCAGACTAATTGCTTATGATTTATGCGAAATAAGAATGAGGCTATTATGCGTTTTGATTACAGTTTCAGAATGTTCCCTATAGATTTTTTTTCTTACTGCCTCATCAAGTGAAAGAATGCAACATTCTCCCCTTTGAAGATTCAGATCTGAAAGCGAGCAGCTGTTGGAGCTAATCTTCTTCACTTTGCAGGATGCTTTTTATGCTTTATTAGCATTGACAGCAGTTGCAATCTCTGGATACAGAAAAAAAACAACAACACAAAAAACAGCCTCTAATACAGTATGTGTGGTAACACAATGGCCGAGAATGTCATTAATGTGACAATACAGTACATGGAATATGGCGTCTACATCTTATCAAAAACCCTTGTAAAAATAGCAAACAATGTATGAATAGTATGAGCAGCCTTGCAATCAATCACTGCATTCAGTGCGTCTAAAAACATGACTTTGCATTAAAAAATAAAAATATAATTAGAAATATACAAATATACTTATACTATAATATATATAATATATATAATATAATTTATGTGAATACAGCTCATATACTCATCTATGTGTTTCCATGGCTACAGAATACAAACAGTCCTTATGTAGTCACACTCCCTTAGGCCTCTTTCACACATCCATGTCTCCGGTATGTGTGGGTCTATGCACATGTCAGTGTATTTCCATGGACCGTATGTCCATGTGACCCACATGTAGACATGTCCTTTTTTTACTGTCAGCACGGGCGGCAAATCATCATCATCCCGCACACAGAGAGCACAAATTGATATAATCTGTGTGACACACATATATTTTCTTGAGCCAACCAGGCAAAACTCACAGTTGGGGGCTGCAACCCTCAGCTGTCAGCTTCAGCAAGGTTGGTTATCAAGAATAGAGGGGTCCCCACGCTTTTTTAAAATTATTTAAATAAATAATTAAAAAACTGTTGCGGGGTCACCCTCATTTTTGACAAATGTAACACCCCAGGTTCCTGGTTGTTACAGTGGCATTGCTTTCCTCACGGGGAGAGTGGAAGCGAAGAAGGATCCCTTTGACAGGTATTCAGCACATACAAAACTGTTCTGACTCCAGGCTAGAAGGGGGAGCTCTACATCCGACTTCAGGGGAGCTGTTCTCTCTGGTTGGGAGGAGGAGTCAATTGCTAGGCAGTTGCTAGGCAGTTGGAGTTAGACAGTTGGGGAGAGGAGAGAGGAAGGAAAGCTGGGGCCGTGGAGATGAGTGATTCTGCAGCTCCTACGAAGGGAAAAGAAAGCAGAGCAGTATGTTGGAGACTGAGAGGGAGAAGAAGCAAAGGAGAGTAAATTGTTGGAGAGAGAAACTGTGAAAGGGCTTCCTTCATGCTGAGCGCAGATACCAGTAGCCAGAAGACCGAGGTTGTGGGGCTAACTTCATGCCCCACGGCAAAAACCGGCGGATAGCTGATTGCAAGTTTCCTGTCCATGATTAACACCCGAGGACATAATAGCAAATAGAGCCCGGGTTGTGATAGAGATCCTGCAAAAAGGCTTGAGCTACCTGTCGTACGGGTAGTGTCCTACCTAAAAGAGGACAGAGAGAAAACAGGAGGACCTTGTGTGGCGCCTAAGACAGCAAGGAACTACAACACCACAGCACTAGAAGGAAGGCTTCCAACCCCACCTGGTTAGAGGGATTTTCAATTTGCTTCCAAGCCAGACGGACCACACCAGCATCCGTGATCCTGTACCCTGGACTGTGGCTGCCTTGAAGCAAGTAAAGAGGTAAAGAGACTGCAACCCTGTGTCCTCCGTTTCTTACTACACCACCTATCACCATCTTCATCTATTACATCGGGAGCCCTGGGGACCCAGCTTCACCTGTGGGAAGCCATACCATCCCTGCTACTATAACATCACCCCAGTGGACCCCTTTAAGCAGCGTTGGTCACCCCTGACCAAATACTACAGGTGGCGTCACAAACTGTTATTATTCAACTAACCCTTTTAAAGACCGTCCCTTTAACATGGGCACCCAGGGCCATGGACTGGGTAACCGCTGCCATGACACATCCCTTTAAATACTGGACCCACTCCTGAGTACCCCATGGCCCTGGTGGGCGTTCCACAAACAGCCTTGCTAAAGCTCACAGCTGGGGGCTGGTATTCTCAGGCTGGTAAGGGGCAATTGATATATCAGATGCGCCAGTTTTGGCACTTTGCTTGGCTCTTCCCACTTGCCCTATAGCGGTGGCAAGTGGGGTTCATATTTGTGGGGTTGATGTCACCTTTGTACTGTCAGGTGACATTCAGCCTACGGCTTAGCAATGGACAGGTGTCTATAAGACACCTCTCCAGTACTAATCTTACACAGTTATATGTAAATAAAGACACAGCCAGAATAAAGTCCTTTAATTGAAAAAATGACACAGTCTCATTTATTAATCTTAATTAAACCATACTTACGACCTCGCATAACTCCATGATCTTGTAATAAAAGTAAAATAAAAAAACAGCAGCATCATTGACCAGCGGTGACATCATCACTGGCATTTTCTCACTGTCCTGAAGTCACCGCAGTTCAGCCCGTCCTCCATGATGTCACTGCTGGTCAAAGATGCTGCACTCACAGTAGCTCATTCATCAATGGTTCTCTGCCTTGACAGTTGCATCTTGGCACTGTCCAGGCTGAAAAGTATTTAGCCCCCAGTAATGGATTACAGCGTGGGACAGAATGACGGACAGGTATGGTATATTGTTGTTTTTTTCTTTTACTTTTATTACAGGAGAACGAGGACTTCGGTGGAATTAGGCGAGGTCGTAAGCATGGTTCAATTGAGATTAATAAAGGAGTATGTGTCATTCTTTCTAATAGATGTGCCTATTCTGGGCAGCTGCGGGCTTCTGTTTTTAGGCTGGGGGGCCTATATCAATGGCCCCTTACCAGTCTGAGTCTGAGATTACCAGCCCCCAGCTGTGAGCTTTAGTAAGGCTGGTTGTCAAAAAATGCGGGGGACTCCACACCGTTTTTTAAAATTATTTTTTAAAATATTTTTTTAAAAAAGCACGGGGACCCCTCTATTCTTGATATCCAACCTTGCTGAAGCAGATAGCTGTGAGTTTTTCCTGGTTGGTTCAAGAAAATAGGGGGGGAATCCAAGCCAGGCTTTTCATTCATTTATTTCGTTATATCACAGGTGGCGGGTGAGGAATACCCCAATCATCCGCTCCTGCTATCACTGGTTTTAGTGGCAGCAGGTGTCGGATGATGGGAGTAAGAGCACCAAAAGCCCCCACCTGCTGTCGTTGTTCTGACTGTAATATAACGCATAATTCTCTTCTGCTCATGTCGATCTCTGGCAGAGCAGGGGAGAATGATAAGAGCGGTCTTCAGCGCCCGCCGCCGGGGAACAACGTTTACTGCAGCGCTTCTTCCCCGACGGCTGTCTGTATGGTACTGATTCGGCACATGGGTGGCACACAGTTGCCACACTTGTGCCGCAAGTATTACACACATGCACACACGGACACGGATATGTCCAGTATTGGAAATAAATGGACATGCAAAACCAGGTTTACGCCCCTACGTCAGTGGAAAACACATACGTGAAAAATAGTACCGGTGTCATCAGTGTTTTCCATCAGTGTGGCATCTGTGTGTCCATGTTTTCTTTCAGTGTTTTCTGGTCTGGGTAAAGGAAGAAAGAAATTACAAAGCTTCTCCGTATATGTGCAATGTTAAACACGGAAAGCACGCGTACAGCACATGGATGGCACACAGATGGCACACGAATGGCACACTGATCAAAGTGCTGTACACATATTTCAAGGACCCATAGACTTGTAATGGCTCTTGTCATCCATGCTGACAAGTCTCCTTTTGTTTTTCACAGACACATGGTCCATGTGATAACACAGACTAGGGTTGAGCGAAACGGGTCGAACATTTTCAAAAGTCGCCGACTTTTGGCTAAGTCGGGGTTTCATGAAACCCGATCCGACCCCTATGCGGGGTCGGCCATGCGGTACGCGACTTTCGCGCCAAAGTCGCGTTTCAATGACGCGAAAAGCGCCATTTCTCAGCCAATGAAGGTAAACGCAGAGTGTGGGCAGCGTGATGACATAGGTCCTGGTCCCCACCATCTTAGAGAAGGGCATTGCAGTGATTGGCTTGCTGTCTGCGACGTCACAGGGGCTATAAAGAGGCGTTCCCGCCGACCGCCATCTTACTGCTGCTGATCTGAGCTTAGGGAGAGGTTGCTGCCGCTTTGTCAGAAGCAGGGATAGCGTTAGGCAGGGTCCATTAACCACAAAACCGCTTGTGCTGCAGCGATTTGCACTGTCCAACACCACCCTCGGTGTGCAGGGACAGTGGAAGTTTTTTTTTTTTTTTTTTTCCCCTCAGCGCTGTAGCTCATTGGGCTGCCCTAGAAGGCTCCCTGATAGCTGCATTGCTGTGTGTACGCCGCTGTGCAAACCAACTGCTTTTTTCAAAGCACAAATCCTCTTGTTCCTTCCTTTCTGCACAGCTATCTTTTTTGTTTGTCCACACTTTTTATTTCATTTGTGCATCAGTCCACTCCTTATTGCTGCCTGCCATACCTGGCTGAGATTACTGCAGGCAGGGAGATAGTAGCTGCCTGCCATACCTGGCTGAGATTACTGCAGGCAGGGAGATAGTAATTGTAGGACATTCCCTGTTTTTTTTTTTTTTTTTTTTTTGGTGGGAGATTAAGATTGGCAATTTGGCATTTCTGCTAGAGTGCCATCCCTGTGTGTGCCATCTCTCTCACATAGTGGGCCATAGAAAGCCTTTTCATTTTTCTGTATTTTTTTTTGTGGGGTGTATAAATTCTCCCTGATAAAAATACAGTGGGAGATTAATATTGGCCTTTGGGCTTGTGTGCCAGTCCTGAGTGTGCCATCTCTCTCACAAATAGTGGGCCATAGAAAGCCTATTTTATTTTTTTTGGGGTTTTATAAATTCTCCCTGAAAAAAAGGGAGATTAATATTGGCCTCTGGGCTTGTGTGCCAGTCCTGAGCGTGCCATCTGTGCCAGCCCTAGGCGTGCCATCTCTCTCACAAATAGTGGGCCATAGAAAGCCTATTTATTTTTTTTTTTGGTTTTATAAATTCTCCCTGAAAAAAAGGGAGATTAATATTGGCCTCTGGGCTTGTGTGCCAGTCCTGAGCGTGCCATCTGTGCCAGCCCTGAGCGTGCCATCTCTCTCACAAATAGTGGGCCATAGAAAGCCTATTTAATTTTTTTTTTTGTTTTATAAATTTTCCCTGAAAAAAGGGAGATTAATATTGGCCTCTGGGCTTGTGTGCCAGTTGTGAGCGTGCCATCTGTGCCAGTCCTGAGCGTGCCATCTCTCTCACAAATAGTGGGCCATAGAAAGCCTATTTAAATATTTTTTTGGTTTTATAAATTCTCCCAGAAAAAAAGGGAGATTAATATTGGCCTCTGGGCTTGTGTGCCAGTCCTGAGCGTGCCATCTGTGCCAGCCCTGAGCGTGCCATCTCTCTCACAAATAGTGGGCCATAGAAAGCCTATTTAATTTTTTTTTTTGTTTTATCAATTTTCCCTGAAAAAAGGGAGATTAATATTGGCCTCTGGGCTTGTGTGCCAGTTGTGAGCGTGCCATCTGTGCCAGTCCTGAGCGTGCCATCTCTCTCACAAATAGTGGGCCATAGAAAGCCTATTTAAATATTTTTTTGGTTTTATAAATTCTCCCAGAAAAAAAGGGAGATTAATATTGGCCTCTGGGCTTCTGTGCCAGTCCTGAGCGTGCCATCTGTGCCAGTCCTGAGCGTCCCATCTCTCTCACAAATAGTGGGCCATAGAAAGCCTATTTTATTTTTTTTTTGGGTTTTAGAAATTCTCCCTGAAAAAAGGGAGATTAATATTGGCCTCTGGGCTTGTGTGCCAGTTGTGAGCGTGCCATCTGTGCCAGTCCTGAGCGTGCCATCTCTCTCACAAATAGTGGGCCATAGAAAGCCTATTTAAATATTTTTTTGGTTTTATAAATTCTCCCAGAAAAAAAGGGAGATTAATATTGGCCTCTGGGCTTCTGTGCCAGTCCTGAGCGTGCCATCTGTGCCAGTCCTGAGCGTCCCATCTCTCTCACAAATAGTGGGCCATAGAAAGCCTATTTTTTTTTTGGGGGGGGTTTTATAAATTCTCCCTGAAAAAAAGGGAGATTAATATTGGCCTCTGGGCTTGTGTGCCAGTCCTGAGCGTGCCATCTGTGCCAGCCCTGAGCGTGCCATCTCTCTCACAAATAGTGGGCCATAGAAAGCCTATTTAATTTTTTTTTTTGTTTTATAAATTTTCCCTGAAAAAAGGGAGATTAATATTGGCCTCTGGGCTTGTGTGCCAGTTGTGAGCGTGCCATCTGTGCCAGTCCTGAGCGTGCCATCTCTCTCACAAATAGTGGGCCATAGAAAGCCTATTTAAATATTTTTTTGGTTTTATAAATTCTCCCAGAAAAAAAGGGAGATTAATATTGGCCTCTGGGCTTCTGTGCCAGTCCTGAGCATGCCATCTGTGCCAGTCCTGAGCGTCCCATCTCTCTCACAAATAGTGGGCCATAGAAAGCCTATTTTATTTTTTTTTTGGGTTTTAGAAATTCTCCCTGAAAAAAGGGAGATTAATATTGGCCTCTGGGCTTGTGTGCCAGTTGTGAGCGTGCCATCTGTGCCAGTCCTGAGCGTGCCATCTCTCTCACAAATAGTGGGCCATAGAAAGCCTATTTAAATATTTTTTTGGTTTTATAAATTCTCCCAGAAAAAAAGGGAGATTAATATTGGCCTCTGGGCTTCTGTGCCAGTCCTGAGCGTGCCATCTGTGCCAGTCCTGAGCGTCCCATCTCTCTCACAAATAGTGGGCCATAGAAAGCCTATTTTATTTTTTTTGGGGGTTTTATAAATTCTCCCTGAAAAAAAGGGAGATTAATATTGGCCTCTGGGCTTGTGTGCCAGTCCTGAGCGTGCCATCTGTGCCAGCCCTGAGCGTGCCATCTCTCTCACAAATAGTGGGCCATAGAAAGCCTATTTAATTTTTTTTTTTGTTTTATAAATTTTCCCTGAAAAAAGGGAGATTAATATTGGCCTCTGGGCTTGTGTGCCAGTTGTGAGCGTGCCATCTGTGCCAGTCCTGAGCGTGCCATCTCTCTCACAAATAGTGGGCCATAGAAAGCCTATTTAAATATTTTTTTGGTTTTATAAATTCTCCCAGAAAAAAAGGGAGATTAATATTGGCCTCTGGGCTTCTGTGCCAGTCCTGAGCGTGCCATCTGTGCCAGTCCTGAGCGTCCCATCTCTCTCACAAATAGTGGGCCATAGAAAGCCTATTTTATTTTTTTTGGGGGTTTTATAAATTCTCCCTGAAAAAAAGGGAGATTAATATTGGCCTCTGGGCTTGTGTGCCAGTCCTGAGCGTGCCATCTGTGCCAGCCCTGAGCGTGCCATCTCTCTCACAAATAGTGGGCCATAGAAAGCCTATTTAATTTTTTTTTTTGTTTTATAAATTTTCCCTGAAAAAAGGGAGATTAATATTGGCCTCTGGGCTTGTGTGCCAGTTGTGAGCGTGCCATCTGTGCCAGTCCTGAGCGTGCCATCTCTCTCACAAATAGTGGGCCATAGAAAGCCTATTTAAATATTTTTTTGGTTTTATAAATTCTCCCAGAAAAAAAGGGAGATTAATATTGGCCTCTGGGCTTCTGTGCCAGTCCTGAGCGTGCCATCTGTGCCAGTCCTGAGCGTCCCATCTCTCTCACAAATAGTGGGCCATAGAAAGCCTATTTTATTTTTTTTTTGGGTTTTAGAAATTCTCCCTGGAAAAAAAAAGGGAGATTAATATTGCCCTTTGGGCTTGTGTGCCAGTACTAAGCGTTCCATCTCTCTCTCTCTCTCAGTCAGTGGGCCATAGAACGCCTATTTTTGGTTTTATTTGTTTTCTAAATTCTCCCTGAAAAAATCATTTTATTTTATTTGGTTTCTAAATTCTTCCTGATAAAATCATATTTTTTTTATTATTTTTTTTTCTAAAGTCTCCCTGAAAAAAAAAAAAAGAAAACAACCCAAAAAAACAGTGGAAGATTAATATTGGCCTTTCTGCTTGTGTGCCAGTCTTGACTCCTGGGTGTGCCATCTCTCTCTCTCTCTCTCTCTCTCTCTCTCTCTCTCCAATTGTGGTCCATAGAAAGCCTATATTTTTTTTCCTTGATTTGGGTTCCAAAATCTACCAGAGAAAATAACTCCATCAATCATTGGTAGAAAAATATTGGCCTCTGGGCTTGTGTGCCACTCCTGATTCCTGTGTGCGTCATCTCTCACTCAGTGGCCCATAGAAAGCATATAGTTTGTTACATTTGTTTTCTAAATTCTCCCTGCAAAAATCTATTTTTTTTTTTGGGGGGGGTTTCTAAAGTGTTCCTGAAAAAAATAAAAATAAAAAAAAAATAATAGTGTGACATTAATATTAACATTTGTGCTTCAGTGACAGTCCTGCGTGTGGGGCATCTCTCTAATTTGCAGCCACCAAAAAAAGAGTGTGTAACATTGGGCCTGATTTTCGCTGTGGTCTCACCAACCTGTAAAGGGGTAGCTAAATCATACTGAAGTTATAGCTCACCGTGTAAGTTGTGTGACTGCAACAAATAACGTTAGTTTGGTTACGTTTTTAAAACAATGAGGAAGTCTAGTGGAAGAGGTCGTGGCCGGGGGCGTTCATTGTCAGCTGGTAATGAGGGTAGTGGTAGTGGTGGAGCATCAGGTGGTCGTGGGGGAAAAAATATTGCACCTAAGTCTGGAGCTGTGGAGCCAGGTTCGTCGTCCGGCTACACAAGGCCTCGAACGCTCCCTTTTCTGGGATTAGGAAAACCGCTTTTAAAGCCGGAGCAGCAAGAGCAAGTTTTGGCTTATCTTGCTGACTCAGCCTCTAGCTCTTTTGCCTCATCTCGTGAAACTGGTAAAAGTAAAAGCAGCGCGTCGTTAGTGGATGTTCACGGTCAGGGACAAGTCACTTCCTTGTCCTCTTCAGCAAAAACAACAACAGAGAAGAATGCAGCAGGCGACACAACGGGTTACTCCATGGAGCTCTTTACACATACCGTCCCTGGCTTAGAAAGTGAAGCAGTTAACAGTCCATGCCCATTACAAATTGAATCTGACATGGAGTGCACTGACGCACAGCCACAGCCAGACTACTATGCTGGTCCTTTGACTCAGACCACAACATTGCCCTCGCAGGGTGCTGATCAAGAATCAGACCCTGATGAGACTATGTTGCCCCATCACGAACGCTATACCACCGAACGACACGGTGACACAGACGAAGTTGCGCAGGAGGTACAAGAAGAGTTATTAGATGACCCAGTTCTTGACCCCGATTGGCAGCCATTGGGGGAACAGGGTGCAGGCGGCAGCAGTTCTGAAGCAGAGGAGGAGGAGGGGCCGCAGCAGGCATCAACATCGCCACAGGTTCCATCTGCCGGGCCCGTATCTTGCCCAAAACGCGTGGCAAAGCCAAAACCTGGTGGAGGACAGCGTGGCCATCCGGTTAAAGCTCAGTCTGCAATGCCTGAAAAGGTATCCGATGCTAGAAAGAGTGCAGTCTGGCATTTTTTTAAACAACATCCAATTGATCAGCGCAAAGTCATCTGTCAAAAATGTTCTACTTCCTTAAGCAGAGGTCAGAATCTGAAAAGTCTCAATACTAGTTGCATGCATAGACATTTAACCACCATGCATTTGAAAGCTTGGACTAACTACCAAACGTCCCTTAAGGTTGTTGCACCCTCGGCCAATGAAGCTAGTCATCAACGCAACATCCCTTCCGGCAGTGTAGGACCACCATTTAGCGCACCACCTGCTGTATCTGTGCAGGTATCTTTGCCAGGCCAAAGCAGTCAGGGTCAGGGAATCACCAGTTTCGTAGTAGGAAACACTGCATCTAGGGCACCGGCGGCAACAATACCATCTCCCACCGTCTCTCAGTCTGCCATGTCCACCGGCACCCCCGCTAGTTCCACGATCTCCAGCTCTCCAGTCCAGCTCACCCTACATGAGACTATGGTTAGAAAAAGGAAATACTTAGCCTCGCATCCGCGTACACAGGGTTTGAACGCCCACATAGCTAGACTAATCTCGTTAGAGATGATGCCCTACCGGTTAGTTGAAAGCGAAGCTTTCAAAGACCTGATGGACTACGCTGTACCACGCTACGAGCTACCCAGTCGACACTTTTTTTCCAGAAAAGCCATCCCAGCCCTCCACCAGCATGTTAAAGAGCGCATCGTCCATGCACTCAGGCAATCTGTGAGCACAAAGGTGCACCTGACAACAGATGCATGGACCAGTAGGCATGGCCAGGGACGTTACGTGTCCATCACGGCACACTGGGTAAATGTGGTGGATTCAGGGTCCACAGGGGACAGCAAGTTTGGGACAGTTCTGCCTAGCCCACGGTCTAGTAAACAGTTGTCTGTAGCCGTTCGCACCCCCTCCTCCTCCTCCTCCTCCTCCTCGTCCTCCTGCAGAAGCAAGAGCTCGTCCACAGACCGCAGTCGCACAAACACTCCATCCGCACCTGCCACTGTTGCACACCAGGTCTCCCATTATGGGGCAGCTACTGGCATACGTCAGCAGGCTGTATTGGCTATGAAGTGTTTGGGCGACAATAGACACACCGCGGAAGTTCTGTCCGAGTTCTTGCAGCAAGAAACGCAGTCGTGGCTGGGCACTGTAGATCTTGAGGCAGGCAAGGTAGTGAGTGATAACGGAAGGAATTTCATGGCTGCCATCTCCCTTTCCCAACTGAAACACATTCCTTGCCTGGCTCACACCTTAAACCTGGTGGTGCAGTGCTTCCTGAAAAGTTATCCGGGGTTATCCGACCTGCTCCTCAAAGTGCGTGGACTTTGCGCACATATCCGCCGTTCGCCTGTACACTCCAGCCGTATGCAGACCTATCAGCGTTCTTTGAACCTTCCCCAGCATCGCCTAATCATAGACGTTGCAACAAGGTGGAACTCAACACTGCACATGCTTCAGAGACTGTGCGAACAGAGGCGGGCTGTTATGTTTTTGTGGGAGGATACACATACACGGGCAGGCAGTAGGATGGCAGACATGGAGTTGTCAGGTGTGCAGTGGTCGAAGATTCAAGACATGTGTCAAGTCCTTCAGTGTTTTGAGGAATGCACACGGCTGGTTAGTGCAGACAACGCCATAATAAGCATGAGCATCCCCCTAATGCGTCTGCTGATGCAAAGTTTGACGCACATAAAGGATCAGGCGTCTGCACCAGAGGAAGAGGAAAGCCTTGATGACAGTCAGCGATTGTCTGGTCAGGGCAGTGTACATGACGAGGTACCGGGCGAAGAGGAGGTGGAGGATGAGGAGGATGATGGGGATGAGTATATTTTTAATGAGGAAGCTTTCCCGGGGGCACGGGAAATTGGTGGCGTGGCAAGGCCGGGTTCTGGTTTTTTGAGGGACACAAGTGACGTAGATTTGCCTGCAACTGCCCCTCAACCAAGCACAACCGCAGATTTGACAACGGGAACTTTGGCCCACATGGCGGATTATGCCTTGCGTATCCTCAAAAGGGACACACGCATTACAAAAATGATGAACGATGACGATTACTGGTTGGCCTGCCTCCTTGATCCTCGCTATAAAGGCAAATTGCAAAATATTATGCCACATGAGAACTTGGAACTAATATTAGCAACAAAACAATCAACTCTTGTTGACCGTTTGCTTCTGGCATTCCCTGCACACAGCGCCCGTGATCGTTCTCACACGAGCTCCAGGGGCCAGCAGACCAGAGGTGTTAGAGGGGCAGAAATCAGAAGTGGCGTTGGCCAGAGGGGTTTTCTGACCAGGTTGTGGAGTGATTTTTCTATGACCGCAGACAGGACAGGTACTGCAGCATCAATTCAAAGTGACAGGAGACAACATTTGTCCAGTATGGTTACAAACTATTTTTCATCCCTTATCGACGTTCTCCCTCAACCGTCATTCCCATTTGATTACTGGGCATCCAAATTAGACACCTGGCCAGAATTGGCAGAATATGCATTGCAGGAGCTTGCTTGCCCGGCAGCTAGTGTCCTATCAGAAAGAGTATTCAGTGCTGCAGGTTCAATACTAACAGAAAAAAGGACTCGTCTGGCTACCCAAAATGTAGATGATCTAACCTTCATTAAAATGAACCACAACTGGATTTCAAAATCTTTTGCCCCACCCTGCCCGGCTGACACCTAGCTTTCCTATGAAAAGGTCTTGCCTGTGGACTATTCTGAATGACTTTTCCAATCTCGTAATTTTCTTCACCTGATTGTCCAGCATACGACATGTTTCCACCTCACGAAATGGCCAAACTCCCCACACGGGGCCGTGCTATCGCCACTTTGCGCTTGGACCCTTGAGAGTGCTGTTTGTCTGAAGAGGTGGGTGTGGCCGCTTTTGGTCGACGGCACTGCCACTGGGTCCCTCATAGTACAATAAAGTGTCTCTGGCGGTGGTGGTGCGCACCCAACGTCAGACACACCGTTGTAATATGAGGGGCCCTGTGCCTGTACCGCCGGCCACAAGACAGTTCCCCCCCCCAGCTCAAACAGTGCTCTACCACTAGCAAAATTATCTCTCACAGCTTCACCAATGTGTAGTCTAGCCGCTGACATCCTTCAATGCCTGGCACTGACAATACCATTGTTTTGACATTTTTGTTATGTTAGGCCTTCGAAGCCTGTCTGCGGTCCCTTCTTTCTACAACTACTACACTGACCAGGCCACTGCTGGCCGTGTTACCCTGGAACCAATTTAAAAGTGCCTACAGTCAGCCCAATTTTGTTATGTTAGGCCTTCGAAGACTGTCTGCCGTCACTCCTTCCACTAGACTTCCACTGACCATACACTGCTGCCCATGTACCCCTGGAACCAATTTAAAGTGCCTACAGCCAGCCCAATTTTGTTATGTTAGGCCTTCGAAGCCTGTCTGCGGTCACTCCTTCCACTAGACTTCCACTGACCAGACCACTGCTGCCCGTGTACCCCTGGAACCAATTTAAAAGTGCCTACAGCCAGCCCAAGTTTGTTATGTTAGGCCTTGGAAGCCTGTCTGCGGTCACTCCTTCCACTAGACTTCCACTGACCAGACCACTGCTGCCCGTGTACCCCTGGAACCAATTTAAAAGTGCCTACAGCCAGCCCAAGTTTGTTATGTTAGGCCTTGGAAGCCTGTCTGCGGTCACTCCTTCCACTAGACTTCCACTGACCAGACCACTGCTGCCCGTGTACCCCTGGAACCAATTTAAAAGTGCCTACAGCCAGCCCAAGTTTGTTATGTTAGGCCTTGGAAGCCTGTCTGCGGTCACTCCTTCCACTAGACTTCCACTGACCAGACCACTGCTGCCCGTGTACCCCTGGAACCAATTTAAAAGTGCCTACAGCCAGCCCAAGTTTGTTATGTTAGGCCTTCTAAGCCTGTCTGCGGTCCATTCTTTCAACTACTACTACACTGACCAGGTCACTGCTGCCCGTGTACCCCTGGAACCAATTTAAAATTGCCTACAGCCAGCCCAATTTTTTTATTTTAGGCCTTCGATGCCTGTCTGCGGTCCATTCTTTCAACTACTACTACACTGACCAGGTCACTGCTGTCCGTGTACCCCTGGAACCAATTTAAAATTGCCTACAGCCATGTGTTATTATTTTAGGCATTCGATGCCTGTCTGCGGTCCATTTTTTCAACTACTACTACACTGACCAGGTCACTGCTGCCCGTGTACCCCTGGAACCAATTTAAAATTGCCTACAGCCATGTGTTATTATTTTAGGCCTTCGATGCCTGTCTGCGGTCACTCCTTCCACTAGGCCTCCACTGACCACACCACTGCTGTCCGTGTACCCCTGGAACCAATTTAAAATTGCCTACAGCCATGTGTTATTATTTTAGGCCTTCGATGCCTGTCTGCGGTCACTCCTTCCACTAGGCCTCCACTGACCACACCACTGCTGTCCGTGTACCCCTGGAACCAATTTAAAATTGCCTACAGCCATGTGTTATTATTTTAGGCATTCGATGCCTGTCTGCGGTCCATTTTTTCAACTACTACTACACTGACCAGGTCACTGCTGCCCGTGTACCCCTGGAACCAATTTAAAATTGCCTACAGCCATGTGTTATTATTTTAGGCCTTCGATGCCTGTCTGCGGTCACTCCTTCCACTAGGCCTCCACTGACCACACCACTGCTGTCCGTGTACCCCTGGAACCAATTTAAAATTGCCTACAGCCAGCCCAATTTTTTTATTTTAGGCCTTCGATGCCTGTCTGCGGTCCATTCTTTCAACTACTACTACACTGACCAGGTCACTGCTGCCCGTGTACCCCTGGAACCAATTTAAAATTGCCTACAGCCATGTGTTATTATTTTAGGCATTCGATGCCTGTCTGCGGTCCATTTTTTCAACTACTACTACACTGACCAGGTCACTGCTGCCCGTGTACCCCTGGAACCAATTTAAAATTGCCTACAGCCATGTGTTATTATTTTAGGCCTTCGATGCCTGTCTGCGGTCACTCCTTCCACTAGGCCTCCACTGACCACACCACTGCTGTCCGTGTACCCCTGGAACCAATTTAAAATTGCCTACAGCCATGTGTTATTATTTTAGGCCTTCGATGCCTGTCTGCGGTCACTCCTTCCACTAGGCCTCCACTGACCACACCACTGCTGTCCGTGTACCCCTGGAACCAATTTAAAATTGCCTACAGCCATGTGTTATTATTTTAGGCATTCGATGCCTGTCTGCGGTCCATTTTTTCAACTACTACTACACTGACCAGGTCACTGCTGCCCGTGTACCCCTGGAACCAATTTAAAATTGCCTACAGCCATGTGTTATTATTTTAGGCCTTCGATGCCTGTCTGCGGTCACTCCTTCCACTAGGCCTCCACTGACCACACCACTGCTGTCCGTGTACCCCTGGAACCAATTTAAAATTGCCTACAGCCAGCCCAATTTTTTTATTTTAGGCCTTCGATGCCTGTCTGCGGTCCATTCTTTCAACTACTACTACACTGACCAGGTCACTGCTGCCCGTGTACCCCTGGAACCAATTTAAAATTGCCTACAGCCATGTGTTATTATTTTAGGCATTCGATGCCTGTCTGCGGTCCATTTTTTCAACTACTACTACACTGACCAGGTCACTGCTGCCCGTGTACCCCTGGAACCAATTTAAAATTGCCTACAGCCATGTGTTATTATTTTAGGCATTCGATGCCTGTCTGCGGTCCATTTTTTCAACTACTACTACACTGACCAGGTCACTGCTGCCCGTGTACCCCTGGAACCAATTTAAAATTGCCTACAGCCATGTGTTATTATTTTAGGCCTTCGATGCCTGTCTGCGGTCACTCCTTCCACTAGGCCTCCACTGACCACACCACTGCTGTCCGTGTACCCCTGGAACCAATTTAAAATTGCCTACAGCCATGTGTTATTATTTTAGGCCTTCGATGCCTGTCTGCGGTCACTCCTTCCACTAGGCCTCCACTGACCACACCACTGCTGTCCGTGTACCCCTGGAACCAATTTAAAATTGCCTACAGCCATGTGTTATTATTTTAGGCATTCGATGCCTGTCTGCGGTCCATTTTTTCAACTACTACTACACTGACCAGGTCACTGCTGCCCGTGTACCCCTGGAACCAATTTAAAATTGCCTACAGCCATGTGTTATTATTTTAGGCCTTCGATGCCTGTCTGCGGTCACTCCTTCCACTAGGCCTCCACTGACCACACCACTGCTGTCCGTGTACCCCTGGAACCAATTTAAAATTGCCTACAGCCAGCCCAATTTTTTTATTTTAGGCCTTCGATGCCTGTCTGCGGTCCATTCTTTCAACTACTACTACACTGACCAGGTCACTGCTGCCCGTGTACCCCTGGAACCAATTTAAAATTGCCTACAGCCATGTGTTATTATTTTAGGCATTCGATGCCTGTCTGCGGTCCATTTTTTCAACTACTACTACACTGACCAGGTCACTGCTGCCCGTGTACCCCTGGAACCAATTTAAAATTGCCTACAGCCATGTGTTATTATTTTAGGCCTTCGATGCCTGTCTGCGGTCACTCCTTCCACTAGGCCTCCACTGACCACACCACTGCTGTCCGTGTACCCCTGGAACCAATTTAAAATTGCCTACAGCCATGTGTTATTATTTTAGGCCTTCGATGCCTGTCTGCGGTCCATTCTTTCAACTACTACTACACTGACCAGGGCACTGCTGGCCGTGTACCCCTGGAACCAACATCAGAAAATATAAAAATAAGTATTTTGCTTATAAAAAAGAAAATACTGGTGAGATATCAAATGCAGACATTTTAACATTAAAAACAAACACACAACTAAAATCTGGTACAGTACTAAAAATGGCCACCAGCTACAATTACTTTCTCCTGCAAGTAGTTAACTGAAAGTTTTTTTAATTGAAAACACACATATGGCATCCACCGAGTGTTGTCCTGTCGCGTCTTCTTTATATTATTGCCGAGAAGATGCAAAATAATGAAAATAATAAAATCATTAATTACCAAAATAATAGAGAAAGTCAACACCACATTGCAAATAAACATTCATTCCAAATAAAGAAGCAGGGCGCGTCCGAGGGTGAGTATATACCTAATAAGAATATAATCACCCTCGGACGCGCAATGCTTATTTCCAACAGCCTTCCTTCCTAAGAATCAGCCCTTCCGTCGTGTAGAGAGACGTTGTGTTACACTCCAAGGTGTTCCCCAGGTTGCCTTTCCTGAGCTTCGATCTTCCGGCTCTCGTTTAGTAGTTCTTGGAAACTACTCTGCATTAGGCCTTCAAATTGGGTATGGGGTGTAGAGAGATGGTGTGTTCCACTCCAAGGTGTTCCCCAGGTTGCCTTTCCTGAGCTTCGATCTTCCGGCTCTCGTTTAGTAGTTGTTGGAAACTACGCTGCATTAGGCCTTCAAATTGGGTATGGGGTGTAGCGAGAGGGTGTGTTACACTCCAAGGTGTTCCCCAGGTTGCCTTTCCTGAGCTTCGATCTTCCGGCTCTCGTTTAGTAGTTCTTGGAAACTACACTGCATTAGGCCTTCAAATTGGGTATGGGGTGTAGAGAGAGGGTGTGTTACACTCCAAGGTGTTCCCCAGGTTGCCTTTCCTGAGCTTCGATATTCCGGCTCTCGTTTAGTAGTTGTCGGAAACTACGCTGCATTAGGCCTACAAATTGGGTATGGGGCGTAGAGAGAGGGTGTGTTACACTCCAAGGTGTTC